>NC_084828.1:45343432-45970705 GCF_033115175.1 Lepus europaeus | reverse complement strand
GAATGAAGCCGCCACCTGCAATGCCAACATCCCAATTTGGGGACCAGTTTAAGTCCTACTGTATTTCCAATCCAGCTCCCTGCTAATGCGCCTGGGAAAGCTGCAGAAGATGACCCAAGTGCTTGGACCCTTGCCGCTTATGTGGAAGACCTGGATGGAGCTCCTGGCTTCAGCCTGGCCTAGCCCCAACCATTGCAGCCATTTGGAGAGTAAACCAGTAGAGGAAGATTTCTCCTTGTCTAACCCTGCCTTTCAAATAAATACATAAATCTTTTTTTAAAAAGTGAATACATTTCAAACACTTTAAAAAATTATTATTAGCTCTTACTAATGATTACATCTTGGTGCTCTATACACTGTTTCCCTCTAAAATTCAGCCTGCATGTTGCTGCTGCTTTTTCTCCTCCCCCTCTTTCCTCCCTGTCTCTTCTTTCTTCAAAAGCACTCTTGATGTTAGTTTCACTTGCTGTGAGTACAGGTGTTAAGTAAGCGGTTCTAATTAGGTAGGAATTACCAGTGCTAGATGAGTCTGAATCTTCAAATCTTTCCACAATGATGATTAGTAGTCACAGTGATTGGTAAATTAATGAAATACGAAGATGACATTTCTAACATTGGCTCCTTATTTCTTTTCTGTTCCTATCCACATGCTATAATACTCTCTTCTATCTTTTCTCCTTCATATGCATAATGAAAATCCAAAGGAGATATCAAGTCACGTAGGAGCAGTGCGAGAAAAGTGATAGTAAGGATATTAGTAAATTACCTCAGTATTTTTCAGGTTCATTGTTAAGACATTGGGAGGAAGTGTTAAAGTGTTAATGGAGTTTTTATTAATTTATTTAGAAATTTTGGGGGGCTGGTGCTGTGGCGTAGTGGGTTAAGCCTCCGGCTATAGCACCAGCAGCCCATATGGGTGCTTGGTCAAGTTCTGACTCCTCCAGCTCCTTCTCCTCCTCCTCTTCTTTCTCCTTCCCCTTCAGCTTCTTCTTCATCTTCATCTTCGTCTTTGTATTCGTCTTCATTTATTTAAAAGGCAGAGTTACAGAGAGATGGCTGGTTCACTTCCTAGATGGATGCAAAGTCCAGAGCTAGGTTGAGCTGGGAGCTTCGTTCCAGGTCTCCGACATGTGTGCAGGGGCCCAGGCATTTGGGCCATCTTCTGCTGTTCTGCTGGATTGGAAATGGAGAAGACAGGACTTGAACCAGTGTCCATATGGGATGCCAGTGCCACAGGCAGTGTCTTTAACCTGCTGTGCCACAGTGCCAGCCCCTGCTCCCTGGTAATGTGCCTGGGATATCAGCAAAAAACAACCTAATTACTTGGGCCCCTGCAACCCATGTGGGAGATCTAGAAGAAGCTCCTGGTTCCTGGCCTTGACTTGGCCCAGCCTGAACATTGCAGCCATTTGGAGAGTGAACCAGTGGAAGGAAGATCCCCTTCTCCTTCTCTAGCTCTCTCTCTAACTCTACCTTTCAAATAAATAAATAGATCTTAATTTTTTTTGTTTATTTTCCTTTTATTTGGAAGATAAAAGGGGAAAGGGGGGGAGAGAAAGAGAGAGAGAGAAACATTCACATCTGCCAGTTCACTCCCCAAATGCCTGTAACAGCCAGGCTGAAGCGAGAACCCAAGCACCTGAACCACCACTTATTGCCTCCTATGGTATGCATTAGCAGGAACTGAAATTGGAAGTGGAGCTGGAACTTGAACCTAGGCACTATTATATAGGATATGGCATCTCAAGCAGGGAATTAATCACCATGCCAAACGTCTACCCCTTAATGGGCCTTTTGTGGAAACTTTAGTAACTTGGATCTTAATTTCTAGTTCCTGGATGTTATTTAAGTACTTATCCTAATGAAATAGAAAAATCCCCTAGATATCTCTAAATCCATCCATCTTTCTACAATTATCTAAGTTTTTACAATATTTATTCCAGAACTTTGCTAGGCTATAAACTAAAGACAATAACCCTGGTTCAATCCCAACTGCTCCACTTCTGATCCAGCTCCCTACTAATGTCCTGGAAAGAACAGCAGAAGATGACACAAGTGCTTGGGCCCTTGCACCCATGTGGGAAACTGGGAAAAAGCTCTTGGCTCCTGGCTTCTGGCTTCTGGATCCTGGCTTTGGCTTGGCCCAACCCGGACCGTTTGTTGCAGCCATTTGGGGAGTGAACCAGTGGATGGAAGATTTCTCTCTCTGTCTGCCTCTCTCTCTAACTCTGGCTTTTAAATAAGTAAAATAATTCTTATTCTTTTTTTCAGGTGATTCTAGTTCTTGGGCAGGAATAGTACAAAACAACCTTAGAATGTCTTTTATACTGCAAAGCAAGTGATTTTCCAAAGACAATAATGTTATATGTCACAGGACTCAGGAGCCAAGCTGAAGAAATTCTTTATCAACCTGGATTCAGACAAGTGAAAAAATATGACAATTATTATGAGAATAAAAGGATTTATTGTAACATTTGAATATACACAAGTGTGGGAAGTCTGAGAAGGAAGCTAGAGAATCACATCTCTAATGACTTTAGCCTGAAGCTTGCACTGGTTTCTAAGGTAAGCCTCTGAGCAGAGTTTGAGAAGCTGTCAATCTACCTAGCGTGAGGGAATTGAGAGCTCATGGAGAGGACTGTGAAGCCACGGAATATCTGTTTCCACTTCTAACTTTCAAATTTGGATGAGATCTGTGCAAATGAAAACCACTTCATAGAAAAGAAGATTCTGAGACATGTAGTTTCCAGCCTTAGAGGATGTGGGGGGATTACCACAAAATCATAGCATCACACTCCCAAATATTTTGTTGCCCGAGCTATTGGAACTTTCTCGAAAAAAAAAAATTGCTTATACCAAGGCCTTGAAGTGTTTCCCTGTTTTCTTCTAGCAATTTCATGGTTTTGGGTCTTACATTTATCTCTTTGCTCCATCTTGAGTTGATTTTTGCATATGGTGAGAAGTAGGGGTCTGATTTCGTTTGTCTCATATGTATCTCAGTTTTCCCAGCACCATTTATTGAAAAGACTATCCTTTCTCCAATGTTTGTTCTTGGCACTTTTGGTCAACATCAGTGGGCCCTAGGCCAGTATTGTGGCACAGTGGATTAAACATCTGCTTGCAATACTGGCATCCCATGCTGGAACACTGGTTTGAGTCCCAGCTGTTCTGTTTCCATTTCAGCTTCCTGCTAATGCATCTGGAAATGCAGCAAAAGATGGCCCAAGTACCTGGTTCTCTGCCATACACATGGGAGACAAGGATGGAGTTCCTGCCTCCTGGTTTCAGTCTGGCCCAGACCCTTTTGCGGCCATGCAGGGAGTAGATCAGCAGATGGACATCTCTCCCTCTCTCTGTCTCTCTGCCCTTCAAACAGATAAATAATTTTTTTAAAAAATCAGGTGATTGTATATACATAAATGAATTTCTATCTCAGAACTTTTTTGAATAGCAAAGAAAACAATCAACAGAGTGAAGAGACAGCCAACAAAATGGGAGAAAATATTTGCAAGAATCTTGTCCAAAAAAGTATTAATTTCCGTAATATATAAGGAACTCAAAATACTCAATAACAAAGAAAGAGCCTTTCCACTTAAGAAATGGGCAAAGGACCTGAATAGACATTTTTTTCAAAGGAGGAAATACAGATGGCCAACAAATACACCAAAAAAAAAAATGCTGATTATCACTAGTCACTTAGGAAATGCAAATCAAAACCACAATGAGATATCATCTCACCCCTGTTAAAATGTGTATGTCAAAACAAATATTGGCAAAGATGTGGAGAGAAAGAAGAACTTGTATACACTGTTGATGGGAATATAAATTAGTATAGCTACTATATAAAAGCAGTATGGAGGTTCCTTAAGAAACGAAATAGAGCTGCCATATGAGCTAGCAACTCCACTATTGGGTATCAAGAAAGACATGAAATCATTCTATCAAAGAGATACCTACACCACCATGTTTCTTGAAGCACTATTCACAATAACCAAGATAAGGAATCAACCAAGTCTTTCATCATCAGAAGAATGGATAAAGAAAGTGCTATATATGTATACAATGGACTACTAGTCAACCACTGTGAAATTTATAGTAAAATGTATGGAACTAGAGGACAGTATATTATAAGCGAAACAAGCCAGACAAAAAAGACAGATAGTACATACTCTCCCTTATATGTGGAAGCTAAACAAAGCAAAACAAAACAAAATTTTTGATAATAAAATGGAATTGAATGAATTCTAGAGAAACTAATTAGGAAAAACTGAATAATGAGGACACAAATGAAACAATAACCAAAATACAAGCAATTTGAATATCAATAAGGATAATAATTGCAACTGACTGAAACATCGCATAATTAAATGAATGGGATAATAATGATCCTGTTAGGTTGTTTGCAAAAATAACCTCAATTATTTCCTTCCCTATATGATTCTAATTTGCACTTCTCTAATGATTAATACTATTGATCATCTTTTCATATGCTTGTTTTTCATTCTTAAATGTACTTATTGTTATTTATTTGAAAGGCAAGGAGACAGAAAGAGAGAGAAGAAACAGAGACAGAGATAGAGAAAGATCTTCCATCTGCTAGTTTTACTCCCTAGATGCCTTCTATAGCCAGGGCTGGGCCAGGCCAAAGCTGGGAACCAGGTACTCAATTCAGGTCTCCCATGTGGCTGGCAGGAACTCACGTACTTGAAGCATCACTTGCTGCCTCCCAAGATGCACATTAGTAGGAAGCTGGATTCAGAATTGAAGCCAGAACTTGGACTTACACACTCAAACATAAAATGCAGGTGCCCCAAATAGCATCTGAACCACTATGCTAAATGCCTGCCCTGTTTGTGATTTTCTCTGGTAATGAATCTGGACAAAGCACTTGCCAATTTTTATTGGATTATTTATTTTTTTACTATTGAATTTGGAGAATTCTTTTTACCATCTGAATGCAAATTTTCTATCCTGTATATGCAATTTGCATACATGTTATCCCAATCTGTGTCTTATCTTTTCACTCTCACAACAGTGTTTTTTGAGAAAGGGAGAATTTAATTAAGCTCAAACACATTTTGTCAGTTTATTTTCTTAAATGTAGTATTTTTTGAATAATTTCTAAGAAATTGGAAGGGTAGAAACATTTTTTCTTCTAGAAGTTTAATTGTTCTCATGTTTACATTTAGATCAATAATGCATTTTGAGTTGCTTTTTACACTGTGAGAGAGGTATATTGAGGTACCTTTTTTTTTTTTTTGTATGTGGCTGTCTAATCATTCCAGTACCTTTGTTGAAAATACTACCCTTTATTAACTGAATTGCCTTTACGTCTTTGTCAAAATCAGTTATTCACATGTGTGTATGGACTATTAAGTTTTATTTGACTATCTTTGTGGCAATAATATACTCTACAAACACTTTTAGCTCGAGGCACAGAAAGAGACAGACAGAGAGAGAGAGAGAGAGAGAGAGAGAGAGAGAGAGAGACAGGGTGCAACCATCTGCAGGTTCACTCCCCAGATGCCTGGCATGCTGAACCTGGGTCAGAGCTGAAGCCAGGAGCCGGGAACAATTCCAATCTACCATGTAGGGGCAGGAACCCCATTACTTGAGCACATCACTGCTGCCTCTCAGAATTTGCATTGCCAGGAAGCTAGAGTGAGGAGCCAGAGTTAGGAATCAGTATAGGCACTCTGATGTGGGATACAAGTGTCTTAATTGCTAGGCCCAATGCCTGCTTCCAATACTACACTTTCTTGATAACTCTAGATTTATAATGTCTTTTTTAAAAAGATTTATTTATTTATTTGAAAATCAGAATTACACAGAGATAGGAAGAGATAGAGACAGAAAGAAAGAGATCTTGCATCTACTGGTTCCCTCCTCAAGTGGCTGCAGTGGGTAGGAGCCAGGAGCTTCCTCCAGATATCCCACGTGGGTGCAGGGTGCCAAGCTCTTGGGCCATATTCCACTGCTTTCCCAAGCACATTAGCAGGGAGCTGGATTGGAAGTGGAGTGGCTGGGTATTGAACTGGCACCCATATGACATGCCAGTATTGTGGGTAGGGCTTTACCTGCTATGCCACAATATGTCTTATATTAAGTCTTAATATCAGGTAGAATGAGTCTTTCAAAAAACAGTGTTCTTTTTTGGTTTAAGTTGCCTTGTCTACTCTTAGTCCTTGGCACTTTCATGTAAGTTTTAGAATTATTTTGCCAATTTCTCCAAAAAGACTGTGATATTGATAGAGTTCACCTAGAATTTACAGATGAATTTGGGATAATTAACATTTTGACAATACTGGGTCTTCTAACTCAATTTTCTATTTTTTTTAATCTTCTTTAATTTTCCCTGGCAATATTTTGTAGCTTTATTTACACAAGTATTTTATGTCTCTTATAAGTTTTATTCTATTTTAAATGGTATTTCTAATTGTTCATCACTAATGTGTAAAAACACAATTTTTGTGTATTATTTCTATATCATGTAAATTCATTACATAAATTTATTTAGTCTGTAGACTTTACTATAGATTATCTACTCAATTGCTAATAAAGATAATTTTTACTTCCTTCTTTCCAAACTGGATGCCTTTTGTTTTTTTCTTTGCATTTCACTCTGGCTAGAACTTTTCTTGATCAGAATTGGTAAAAGTGAAATCTCTCTCCCTTTCCTCTGACACAACGGGGGAAGCATTCACTTTTTACCATTAATGATGCTGTTAATTGTAGATTTTTCATAAATGTTCTATGTTGTCTGAGGATTTCTCTATTTCTATTTTACTAAGAATTTTTCTTTTTAACCAGGATTACATTTTAGATTTTGTCAAATGCCTTTTCTTTTTCTTTTTCAAAGATTTACTTAGTTTTTTTGAAAGACAGGGTTACAGGGCGGGGGAGGAAGAGAGAGAGAGAGAGACAGAGAGAAGAGGAGAGAGGAGAAAGGAGAGAGGAAAGAGAGAGAGAGGGAGAGAGGGAGGGGATGGGAGAGAGAGAGACAGAGACAGAGGCAGAGAGAGATATTGATTTTTCAATCACTGGTTCAATCCCCAAGTGGTCACAATGGTCAGGGTTGGGCAGGCTGAAGCCAGGAGTCAGAAGCTTCATCCAGTGTCCCACACTGGGAGTATCTCTTCCACTGCTTTCCCAGGAATGTAGCAGAGAGCTGGATTGGAAGTAGAGCAGCAGTGATTCAAACAGTGCCACATGAGATGCTGGCACTGCAGGCAGTGGCTTAACCCGGCTGTGCTGTAGCTGTACCCCCTGTCAAATGCTTTCTCTACTGAGAGAAACATACTTTAAAATTTATTGATATGGTAAATTACTTGGATTGATTTTTGAATCTTAAACAAGCCTTGTATTTCTGGGATAAACCACACTTTAGAAAGATGATGTAATGTTCTTCTTATATAGTATTGCATTTAATTTATTTAATTTCATTTAGAATTTTTAAAATCTGTGTTCATCAGAGATATTAGTTGTCAGTGTTCTTCTCTTGTAATGTCTTTGTCTGTTTTTGTGTCATAGTAGTGCTGGTGTCATAGAATGAGTTGGAATGCGTTGCCTTATACTGAAAGACCTGAAATTCCATCAGCTGCTTTGACATCTTTGATCTTCACAGGATCCCCAGGTCTACAGGAGAGTTCTCTTGCTTTCACCAGATATGCCCCTACCCAATAGGAAAAGTTCTCTGCCCAGTAAGTTCCCTAATTACCTGGACTAACTTAATTTCACCCAGCCTTCAACCTTACATATTTCCTCTCTTACCAACCTAGTATATTATTCAAACAAGCTAATTACACCCTTCTATAGGAAGCAACAGCAGTCAATGTACTTTGTTTTTACTGCAAATATTGCCTCCCACAGTTCCTGTGGCCCTATGTGGCACATAGTGTTGTCTTCCCCCAGGTTGTGGTTGTGAGCATATGTGAGTGATAAACTGCCCTTAATCTCATCTGCCCAGTGTTGGATGTTGTCTTTGGCCATCCTGTACTATTCTGGGTAGAGTTTCCTCCTTCAACAACAGAGTGAAAAGTAGTGATCAGAATATTCTTCCATTTTAATTCTCTGGAAAAGCGTGTGTGGAATTGATAGTATTTCTTTCTTTAATGTTTGGTAGCATTTACCAGTGAAGCAAGGTGGCTTGAAGCTTTCTTTATAGGAATTTTCTTTCCCTAAGATTTATGTACTTGAAAGTCAGAGTTACACAGAAAGGGAGAGATGGGGGTGGAGGATAAGGGGAACGAGAGAAAGAGAATCTTCCATCCACTGCTTCATTCTCCAAATGATTACCAGAGCCAGGTCTGGAACAGGTTGAAGCCAGAAGCCAGAAACTCTATCCTGGTCTCCTACATGAGTGACCATGGGCCCAAGCACTTGGGTCATCTGCTGCTTTCCCAGCATCATTAGCAGGGAGCTGGATTAGAAGTGGAGCAGCTGGGACTTGAACTGGAGCTGATATGGGATGCTGGCTTTACAAGTGGTGGCTTACCCTGCTGGGTCAGAACACCAGCTCCTATGGGAAGATTTTTAACCACAGATTTAATTTTTTTAGTACATATAAGATTCTCAGGTTATCTATTTGTTCCTGAGTGAGCTTTAGTAATTTCTGATTTTCATGGTTACTGCTTTTCATTTCATCTGAGTTGTGAATGTATAGACTTAGAATTCACAATATTTCCTTATTATCCTTTAATAACTGTAGATTCTATTGTGAGACAATTGCTTTCTTTGTATCATCTGTCTTTTCCCTGATCAGTCTGGCTAGAGTTTTATCAAGTTGATCGATCATTTCAAAGAATCAGCTTTTTTTTTTATTGATTTTTCTCTACTGCTTTCTGTTTCCTATGTCATTTGTTTCTTTCTGATATTTACCATTTCCTTTATTCTATTTGCTTTGCACTTAATTTGATCTAATCTTTTTACTTTCATAAGGTGGAAGCTGAAGTAATTTATTGGAGATCTTTTCTGTTGTCTTCCTAAGTAACTCTTGTATTTGATATGTTGTGATTTTCACATACACCACAAAATAATTTTTTATTTCTCTTTAGGATTCTTCTTTACTTGATGAGTTATTTATATGTATACCAGTTTCCAAATGTTTAAGAATGTTCCTAGTAATTTTTTATATTGATTTTTAATTTAATTTTATTGTAATTAGTTAACATATTTTATATGATTTTTAACTCATTTGAATTAACTGAGATTTATTTTGTGACCAGAATATGGACTCTCTTGGCTAATGTTCCATTCATTCTTAATAAAAAGAATATGTTTTCTGCTATTGTTGAATGGTGTATTCAATAAAATTCTACTAGGTCAAAGTACCAAAGTGGTTATATTATAATCTTCACTATCGTGTACCAGTAAACTGTTCCTTTTTCTTTTAAAGATTTATTTATTTATTTGAAAGGCAGAGTCTCTCTCTCTCTCTCTCTCTCTCTCTCTCTCTCTCTCTCTTTCTCGGAGAGAGATCTCAGAGAGAGATTGAGAATATCTTCCATCCTCTAGTTAACTTTCCAAATGGCTGCAACAGCCTGGGTTGCTGGTGCAAGCCAAGAGCCAGGAACGCCATCCTGGTCTCCCACATAGGTGGCAGGAACTCAAGTAGTTGAGCCATCTGTCATCAGCTGCTTCCCAGGCACTTTAGCAGGGAGCTGGATCAGAAGCAGAAGCAGAGTAGCTGAGACTAAAACCCCAACTCTGATGTGAGATACAGGCATGGCAAGCATCACCCTAACTCACTGTGCCACTATTCCCACCCTTAAAACTTTTCTCTAAAGATAAAATGGTAAATATTTTTCTCTTTATGGGTCCTGGAGTTTCTGTCACAGTGCTGTCATTCTTGAGGTGGAAACTGGAGTCATTTATTAAAGATCTTTTTTCTTTTCTTTATTGGCACTTAGTGCTAAAGTTTCCCTGAGTTCTAGTTTAGTGATGTTTCACCAAGTTTGATACGTTGTGGTTTCATTTTCATTCAGTACAAAATATTGGCACTTAGTGCTATAAATTTCCACTTCAATCCAACATTTCTGTTACAACGTGAAGTCAGTCATAGACTCTACACAAGTGAATGAGCTTATCTCAGTCTCAATATAATGTTAGCTACAAAATGAGAATTAAAGAGATAGATTTAGCATTTAAGCTAATGGCATTTTAATTTGTTACTGATTTTCTACCTTCCTATTTGAGAGAACGGTATGGAAATCTCTGAATATACTTAAGAACTTACTTATTTAATCCTTATAATTCTATTAATTTTTGTGGTATGCTATTTTGAAGCTCAGTTATTAGATAAATAAACATTTAGGTGTGTATTATCCTTGTGACATATTGACCACTTTATCATTGTGCAATGACATTCTTTACCTACTACAATTCTTTTTTTTCCCTCTAGTAAAATTCTTTGTGGTGGAGCTGCTGGTGCCAGTTGGTCCAGTTCTCCTGATCCTTCCCCTTCCAAGCACCTCAAATAGAAGAGGGTTCATCAAGAATTTTGCATGCAAGGCCCAAATGTTTGTTAACCAAGATGATGAGTGCTGACACAGATGCAGTTGGTGCTGTAAATCAGGTGGAACTGGAAGAGCAAACACAACTTATCCATCAAGTCTTGGACCTCCAGCACACGCTTGAAGATCTCTTTGCAAGAGTAGAAGCAGTTAAGGAAGAAAATATGAAGCTAAAATCAGAAAACCAAGTGCTTAGACACTACTTAAGAAACCTCATGTCAAGTTCCCATGTTTTTCACTACACAAAAAACAAAAGAATGTAAAGGATTGATATTCTATTTTATGGCATTTTGGCTGACCTTTTGTTTTTCTTAAAACCTGAATAGGTGTCAAAAGTTACAATAAAATTAACTACATAATAGGAAATGTCCAAGTATGTGTGTTATGTTAATCTATGCAAATGTATCATTAAAGTTTTGTAACTAGAATTGCATAAATTTCTGACCTTTGATGAATGTTTTATTGAATTTGCTTTGATTTACAGGTTTATCACTATGTATAGGGTATACAAGAAAATAACCACTAGGTTGTGAAAGAGTGACCAAAATCATGTACTGAATGTACAGCTTCATGTACCCTGTCTTCCATGCTGTGCCTCTTCTTTGCTTCTTCCTTCCCATTTCTGTTTCCTTAACAAAAAGAATGATTTCACATTTGCAAAATAATGGTGTTAGCTGTATAAGTATATAATAGTCAAACTGCAAATATTTTCTCTTTCATGACCAAATTTACTAATGTTAAATTGTACTGCAATTCTGATTTGCAACTTAAAACTGTTTCAAAAAAATACTTTGCTCTGAAATTAATATAGTCATTCCATCATTTTTGTGATTAATGATAGCATGATTGTATTGGTCAGCTTTTCTATACTACAATGAAATACCTGAGGCAAATAGCATTCATAAGTAAAAAAGGACTATTTAGCTCATAGTTTGTGAGGTTCAAGTTCAATACTGTGTAGCTTCATTGGTTGGGCTCTGATGAGGATGGTAAAGGGCAATAATAGCATGCACAGTGGAAGGACTGCTTGGTGAGACAGGAAACACACAGAGAGAGGTTGGGTCCAACCTAGACTTTCTCTCATAAGAATTACCTATTCTCTTGGGGCACCGGATTCTGTCCCGGTTGCTCCTCTTCTAGTCCAGCTCTCTGCTGTGGCCCGGGAAGGCAGTGGAGGATGGCCCAAGTGCTTGGGCCTGCACCCGCGTGGGAGACTAGAAGGAAGCACCTGGCTCCTGGCTTCAGATTGGCACAGCGTTCTGGCCGTAGCAACCATTTGAGGGGTGAACCAATGGAAGGAAGACCTTTCTCCCTGTCTCTCTCTCTCACTAACTCTGCCTGTCAAAAAAAAAAAAAATTTACCTATTCTCATAAGAATTACCTTCTGAGGGCATGACTCAGTGACCTAGGATCTCCCACTAGGTGTAATTGCTAAAAACCGTAATTGGTTTGTTTCCACCCTCTTTGTACCATCATCTTGTGGGGGAGGCCTTCAGATAGACTTGGTCTAGGTTCTTGTCTACGTAAGTGAAAGATTTCAAGGAGGAGACATAGATAGAAGTGAGCAAGAAAGCAAGAGTCAAAGGGATACTACTCACTTGCAAAACCTATGTGGGCAAGAATGAGCTACAATTAACAAAGTTTGGGGTCATCCTTTCATAGAATAGATGTAGTGTGTGGTGTGGTACTTAATTGAATATTCAAAGAAGGCACAGTTTAGGACAGGGCTTGAGTACTATCCATTTCCATGCCCAGTTCTCTATTTCTTTCTTTTTTATTTCCCCAGATTTATTTATTTATTTGAAATTCAGAGTTACAAAGAGGGACAGAGAGGGAGATCTTCCATCTGCTAGTTCACTCCACAGATGGCCACAATGGCCAGGTTGGGCTAAGCCAAAGCCAGGAGGCAGGAACTTCATCTGGATCTCCCAAGTGGGTGGTAGAGACCCAAATACCTGGGCCATCTTCCTCTGCTTTTCCCAGAATATTAGCAGGGAGTTGGATTGGAAATGGAGCAGCTGGGACTTGAACCAGCACCCATATGGGATGCTGGCATTGCAGGCAATAACTTTACCTGCTATACCACAACAATGATTCCAATGCCCTATTTCTGTCTTTCTTTTTTCTTTTTCTTTTTAGATCTTGGAAGTGTCATGGCATCTGGTACAAATGGAGTGGCAGAGCACATGTTAAATTTAGGAAGTGTTGTGGCATCTAGTGCATGATGGGACTGAAAGTCAGGTGTATCATGAGCAGTGAGTTTGCTAAGCCTGCTGCCATGTTGGATATAATCTATCAGGCACCACCTTGGCAGCTGTGTCTGAATGGAAGGAATAGTGTTTGGGTGATGTGGGCTGCTATAACTGCAAGTGTTTCTGAAGGCTTCAATTTCTCATCACTCATGAGCTCTCTGCCTATATTAATCTTATGACTTTGAGGTTTAAACACCTGATAAGTTTGGGATTCATATCACAGCATTCTACCCCTGTCCCCCCAAGACTCGTGTCATTCTTGTATACAACATACAATCATTCTATCTTTAGTAGTGCCAATGTCTTTACTTCTGCATTAGTGTGAGGAGTCAGATTGGTTACCAGGCAGTCAGGGTGGTCCCAGTGCAATTTGGGGTGTAGAATGCATGCTTCCTCCCAAAAGGTCTGTCCTCCTTCCTAGGAATCTCCAAATGAACATGAGAATAGCAAGGGAGTGGTGATTGCATCCTCCAAGCTCACAGTTTATTGTGAAAACAAGTTACCTATCCCACTCTTCTGGAGAGTTTTTTTGGTTTTTGTTTTGTTTTGTTTTGTTTTATCATGAACAAGCCAGATAGGATAAAGGATTATAAATCAGGTCTTTTGATGGGTTTTGTCTCTGCCTGGTAACTGATTGTCAAGTTTTCTTTTCCTTCGAAATTGTACTTAAAAACCCCAGTGTCACAGGGTCCTTTGTCTTTTTTTTTTTTTTTTTCCTTTCTTGGAAGCCCCCCTCAATGCCACTCTGGCTGGAGGTCTTTGACTCTAATAAATTTTGTTTTTTAAATGTCTCTGCTTTTCCACTTGGAAATTCTTACATGTGAGACAAAGAACCTAGGTAAGAATAATTTCTCTCGCTGTTTTCCCTTAATCTTAGTTCAAGAGTCCAAACTTTTACTGAAATCGGAAAAGACCCCCTAAAATTTACCCTGAAATGTGGCCCCTTGAAGTTCCCTAGAAATGCTATTTGGGGTGCCACATGTGCTACCAGAATTTGGGGTGCCTTACAATTTCACCACGGGCTTATTACTAAATCCGCGATATTAATAGGCCCAAGAGGGTTCTTGCCTAATATTTAGAGAAGAATTCTAAATACCAGCACAGGTAAACAAGACAGCATGGTAGGTTTTAAGCTTTTATTTAGTGAGAAAGATGCATAGGAGAGTGAGAGCTTTATTTAAGAGAGAGAGGTGAATAGGGGTTCATACCAAGCACCAGGAACCAGCCACGTGGATGAGCATCTAGGTCAGGAAGCCTAGAGCACATGGTCTGAAGGCCATGTGCCCTGGAGGCGCAGGGCTACAGGAAGCCCTGTCCTGGCAAGAGGCCAGGGAAGAAGAGCAGGCCAGGCCACACCGTGGCCCAGCTTCTAACCCACTTCCAAAGGGGAGTGGTTAATTAACCTGATTGGCTAGTGGGTACCCAGGTGTGGCCAGATAGGGAAATGAGGCCACACAGGGGCATGGCAAAGGCATCAGGTAGGGGCATGAGGCCACACAGTGGCGTGGCGAAGGCGTGGTCTTCTAGTTCACAAATCTGATCAATTTTTTTTTAACTTTTATTTAATGAATATAAATTTCCAGTGTACAGCTTATGGATTACAATGGCTTCCCCCTCCCATAACTTCCCTCCCACCCACAACCCTCCCTCTCCCACTCCCTCTCCCCTTCCATTCACATCAAGATTCATTTTCAATTCTCTTTATATACAGAAGATCAATTTAGTATAAAGATTTCAACAGTTTGCACCCACATAGACACACAAAGTGAAACATACTGTTTGAGTACTAGTTATAGCATTAAATCACAATGGACAGCACATTAAGGACAGAGATCCCACATGAGGAGCAAGTGCACAGTGGCTCTTGTTGTTGACCCAACAAATTGACACTCTAGTTTATGGCACCAGTAACCACCCTAGGCTGTCGTCATGAGTTGCCAAGGCTATGGAAGCCTTCCAAGTTTGCCGACTCTGATCATATTTAGACAAGGTCATAAAAGACAGGGTGAGGATAGTAACCAATGATCCTAAGAGTGGCATTTACCAGGTTTGAACAATTATAGAGCATTAAGTGGGGAAGAGGACCATCAGTACACACAGGTTGGGAGTAGAGCCATTGGTGGTAGAGGTTATGATTACAAAGGAATGAGGCCCAAGTACGCTAGACAGGGTCTAGAACAAAGGACAGAGTCATTATTAGAGGAGCTAAGAAAGGTGCTGTCAGCCGGCGCCGTGGCTCAACAGGCTAATCCTCCGCCTTGCGGCGCCGGCACACCGGGTTCTAGTCCCGGTCAGGGCACCGATCCTGTCCCGGTTGCCCCTCTTCCAGGCCAGCTCTCTGCTGTGGCCAGGGAGTGCAGTGGAGGATGGCCCAAGTGCTTGGGCTCTGCACCCCATGGGAGACCAGGAGAAGCACCTGGCTCCTGCCATCGGAACAGCGCGGTGCGCCGGCCGCAGCGCGCTACCGCGGCGGCCATTGGAGGGTGAACCAACGGCAAAAGGAAGACCTTTCTCTCTGTCTCTCTCTCACTGTCCACTCTGCCTGTCAAAAATTAAAAAAAAAAAAAAAAAAAAAAAGAAAGGTGCTGTCTAAGCTACAATTAAGTTTTCTGATTGAGAGGCAAGTAGAACCTGACAGAAGGGGCTTGATAATAATCTGGTGGGCTTTAGGCCTTGTAAGTTAAGAGGCCCAGACCTATCTATCTCTTCACATGGGGTATATCCTAAGGGAGGTGTGAACCTCCTAGGGGAAGGCACTCTGTTGACTTTCATTACTTGGCTGGCCTGGGAGGAGAGCTGGCCAGGTAAAGGCAGATGGCATCTCTAACAAGAAATTTACAGTTCTGCCTTCAATGTTGCTGACCCTACTTGATCACACCCTCAGCTGCAGTGGTCACTTTGGAAGTTGGGCTGAGTGAAGGGCTTTTCAGCTTAGAGCCAATAAGATCTGTGGCTCTGACCTGGGCATCCTTCGACTCCAGGGCAGGTCCATTTCCAGTGATCCAACTCTTGGCAGAGCTGCCAGGGCTCTTCACAAGCTGACTTCTGCTGAAGCCCAGGCTTACCACATTGAAAGCCACTGCAGTGGACTGGCCTGTTGGGTCTCCTTGAGGGCAGATCACTGTACAGATCAGCCAGTAATAGGCCTGCCACCCATTGCTTCTGATGCCGAGCTTTCTTTTCCTCCTGGTTTGTGTTAAAGCAGACCAGAGGATGCAAGTCAAGGAAGTGCCCAAGTCCCATCTCTAATCTTCGGTGGCCTGAACTACAAGTCTATAGTCACAGGCATGTTCTGTAGTAGTTTTTCTAAGGTAGACAATGCCCATGAGGAAAATTATATTCTCACTTTAAAACTTTCTTTCCCTTTGGTCTGAAAGGGAGGTTTTTTCTACTTACTGTTTACTTCACTGATGGCGAAGTAAATCTAGCTATGAGATTATAATTTAAGCTCTTATTTTGGCTATGCTATTACAGAAAAATGTTAGCCATCTCTTTTATAAGGTCTAAAGATTAAATTGTGCATCCTACAGATTCCTTCATAATAGAATTAGTTTTCTACCTTGAAGAGAATAGAGAAATGAAAGAACAAGTTGGGCTTAGACTAGAGAAATGAGGGAGCAAGTCCTAGATCGCTTGCTGACAATAGCAATATCACATGAAAACTTAGAAAACAGCTTCAACCATTAGATAGCAACTTAATAAAACATTTACCAGAAGGTCCAATGCCTTCTATAAATTTTAAGAATCATGTATTTGGAAACACCTCTTAAATATCTAACATGGTGTAGTTTGTTTAACCAGTAAACTTAAGCACAACCATATAAAATGTTTTTAGTTTCTTTCTACCAACAAGTTTAAAACATATGATACACAGATTCAGGTCACACAAATTAAAATGTATCTTTGATTTATTTTAGCAGCTTAAATTTATGGACAATCTTATCTATAAGCCATTTAAAATAAAACTCTTAATAAAATTTCCTATGTGGACATACAATATGTACACACATATAACATAGCATAATAGACCAATATAGCAATTTTAATAATAGCTTTTAAAATCTTTAACTCTTTTTGTAGATTGCCAATTGATTTGAATTGCTTTTTGTTTTTAGATTACTTTAACACATTGCTTTAACAGAGCATCAGAGTTTAATTCTATGTCAAAGAGAAATTGAGCTTCCTGTGATCTTTTGCTGTGAGGTTTCCTTCCTTTACCTTCTTTCATATTGGTGACCATGTTTCTGTGTTTCTGTGTGTAACACATCTTTAAGCATCTTTTGCAGGGCAGGATGAGTGGCAACAAATTCTTTCAGTTTCTGTTTGCTATGAAAAGTCTTAATTTCACCTTCATTCACAAATGAGAGCTTTGCAGGATATAATATTCTGGGCTGGCAGTTTTTCTCTCTTAGTACCTGGGCTATATCTCGCCATTCCCTTCTAGCTTGTAGGGTTTCTGATGAGAAGTCTGCTGTGAGTCTAATTGGAGATCCTCTGAGAGTAATCTGACGTTTCTCTCTTGCACCTTTTAGAATCTTTTCTTTATGTTTCACTGTGGTGAGTTTGATTACAATGTGTCGTGGTGAGGATCTCTTTTGGTCATGTTTATTAGGGGTTCTATAAGCTTCCTGTACTAAGATGCCTCTGTCTTTCTCCAAACCTGGGAAATTTTCTGCTAGTATCTCACTGAAAATGCCTTCTAATCCTTTCTCCCTCTCCATGCCTTCAGGAACTCCTAGAACCCGAATGTTGGGTTTTTTAATAGTATCCTGTAGATTCCCGACAATATTTTTTAGATTTCTGATTTCTTCTTCTTTTCTTTGATTTGACTGTTTCCTTTCCTGTTCCCTGTCTTCTAAGTCTGATATTCTCTCTTCTGTGAGGCATCACCCCATTGGGGGCTCCATGTAAAAGCTCCAACCCTGTACCACAACTCTGCTGGCCTTCCGGGATTTCCTCTGAAATCTTGGTGGAAGCAGTCAGGTCACCGTAGCTGTTGCATTCTGCATACCTGCAAAGCCAGCATCACATGGACAATGCCAAGGACTACTGCCAGCACAAGCTACACCTAGGCCCTCTTGAACACCACTTTAACCTTGGAGTGAATCACTGGCTGGTCACAGGCAAGTGAATCCCAGTGTGGTCTGGGGCAGGTCCCTGGAAAGCACCCTGGGGCTCCATGGAACAATTCTGCCCTTTCTGGCCTCTGGGCCTATGATGGGAGGGGCAGCACTGAGCATTTCTGTGATGCCCTTGAGGCCTTTATCTTACTGTCTTGTCAGTTAGCACAAGGCTCCCGTTTGTTTGCACTAATCTCTGCAGCACCCCCTTCTCCACTGCACTGTACTCTCCTGTCCCTAACATACTTTTTTTCCTCCTGCTCCTTCTCAGGCAGGCTGTGAATTCTCCATGTCTTTCTACCCCACTTCTCTTTTAATTATAATTTCTACCTTCATATCATTCCATTGCCCCCAAATCCTACTGCATGCAGTTATAGGCAACTAAGCTGCAGCTTGCATGCTTTATTACTTAGCTATTTCTTCTGCCAAATATCTCAGAACATTTCCCTTCTCCCCTCCTGACTTTTGTGTCATTGTGGTCACACATTTTACTTTTATCTATGTTATGAAATCCATACTACACTGTTGCTGTTTTTGTTTAAACAATCAATAATATTTTTAAAAACGTAAGGGGCTAGCATTGTGGCATTAGCAGGTTTAGCAATCACCTGCGAGCCAGCATCCCATATGGGATGTAGAAGAAGCTCCTGGCTCCTAGCTTCTGCTTGGCCCAGCCTCGGCTATTGTGGCCATTTGGAGAGTGAACCTGTGGATAGAAGACTTCTGTTTCTGTCTCCCACCCCCCACCCTCTCTCTGTAACTGCCTTTCAAATAAGTTAAATAAATCTTAAAAAAAAGACTTAAAAAATAAGAAAAAAAAATCCTGACATTCATCCATATACAAGCAGTCTTCAGCAAGTTCATGGAAAATGCTTATTCTAAAAACAGATTTAAAATTGTTTGCACCAAAATATATTTACTTTTAATTTCTTTTTTGTTTTTAAAGATTTGTTTTATTTATTTGAAAGAGTTACAGAGAGAGGTCTAGCCAGAGAGAGAAAGAAATCTTCCATCCTTTGGTTCACTCCTGAAATTACTGCATGACTAGAGCTGAGCTGACCCGGAGCCGGGAGCCAGGAACTTCTTCTGGGTCTCTCACGTGAGTGCAGGAGCTGAAGCACCTGGACCATATTCTGCTGCTTTCCCAGGCCATAGCAGAGTTAGATAGGAAGTGGAGCAGCTGGGACTTGTACTGGTGCCCATATGCAATACTGGCTCTATAGCAATGGTTTAATCCATTGTGCCACAGCACTGGCCCCTACTTCTAACTTCATTCCACACTTCTTGAATCCTCATATTTACCATTTTCATTGATCTTCATTGCTTGGTATAAATCACATTTCCATCATTTGTCTTCTAACTGAATGATTTCCTTTAGCATTTTTTATAGTGAAGGTATGTTGCTGATCTTTTTTTTTTTTTTTTTTTTTTTTTTTTTACAGGCAGAGTTAGACAGTGAGAGAGAGAGAGACAGAGAGAAAGGTCTTCCTTCTGTTGGTTCACCCCTCAAACGGCTGCTATAGCTGATGCGCTGCTCCAATCCGAAGCCAGGAGCCAGGTGCTTCCTCCTGGTCTCCCATGCGGGTGCAGGGCCCAAGCACTTGGGCCATCCTCCACTGCCTTCCCAGGCCACAGCAGAGAGCAGGACAGGAGGAGGAGCAACCGGGACAGAATCCGGCGCCCCAACCGGGACTAGAACCCAGGGTGCTGTGCTGCAGGCGGAGGATTAGCCTATTGAGCCGCGGTGCCGGCCAATCTTTCTTTCTTTCTTTCTTTTTTTAAGATTTGTTTATTTGAAAGGCAGAGAGAGAGAGAGAGAGAGAGAGTCAGAGAGATTTCCAACCACCGGTTCAGAAGTGGAGTAGCTGGCACTTGAACTAGCACCCATGTGGGATGCCAGTAGCTCAGGCGGCAGCCTTATCTGCTGTGCCACAGTGTCGGCCCCCTAATCCCTACTGTTGAGACAAGACTTTCCATGTACTGTTGCCAGTGCTTTATGAATTGTGGAGTTTCCTAGTCTTGCTGGTAGGGACAAGCACTTTTCCTGGCTATGCGTGAGTGCTTGGCGCTATTGAGAAGCAACACGAGAATTAAAATAAGTCTAGAATTTTCAGTTACAAAACCATGATGAACTTTATTTTTCTGTGGAGACTTGGGAATGAAGTTTGAGTGAAGTGGCTTAAAATAAGGAGGTCAGAGATCGTTATTCTGTCCAGTTTACTGTAAGCGGAAGAGAGACAGACAGCAGCTTCTCTATTCTCCCAAGAAGGGTTGGAGACTACGCATATCTGAAATAGTACAGGATTTGCCATGTCCTTGTTCGCAGTTGTCATCTGACTGCAGCTTCCTTGTCACAGCCATTTCTCTGATCCTATTTCCTTTTTGTTGTAGGTTCCACATGCACCCTGTCCAGCTGCTCTCTTTAGCCTTGTACAACGCTTTTAGGGAGCCATCTTCCAATGCCTTGTCACCCCAGGTGCCATACAGAAAGGATTGCTCAAATTCCCGTCTTCTGCCTGTTCTCTTTCCTGAGTTCTGATTACACTGTTGCCTATTTCATTGTTGTCTTGCCTCTTGGGCTAGATTTTCAGCATCGTTTTCTTATCTATAATCTGGTCTACTCCATAACCAAAAACTAAGTCCTTTCTGTTTAATGCTGTGGCATGCTTATCTCAAACCAGCCCTGACCCTGTGCTGTTTACTCAAGGTATACCAGTGGGAACCACACATTGGCTTGTCAGCCTGAAGTTCTGGATCACCTTCTTGGTAAAGCCATGGACATTTCATGTCCACATCAAAGTCCAACATGGCCAGCTAACCCAGCATGAGTAGTAGAAGAGCATGACTCTGATAACCAGAATCCGTGGACTCACAGACCAGTAAGAGACCAAGGCAGAGCTCCTAACTCTGCATTCAGAGGCCCAACCCCCAGAGTTCTAGAAACCCTTGGAACATTGTGGTTTATTCTAACGCACCGGTTAAAGCATTTTCCAGCAGTTCAGGCCTGCTCCTTCCTAATGCACTGTGCTATGACATGGGAAATGTGTATAAAGCACTTTTGCTGAATAGTGACTATTATGATGGTTATCTTAAGAAAGAACACTTGGGCTCTAGTTTGAATTGCAATTGAATTAGCTGCTGCTTTTTGTGGAATTCCATTTTTGCCTGAAAGAGTGACTGTCAGACAAATCGTATTTATTCAGACATGGGCCTTTGGCAGATATTTTCTCAGAAATGAATGGAATGAGCTTGTCATTTCAAGGAAAGCAACAGACAGTATTTGTTGCCAATGATAATTTCAAGTTTTCTAAGAAGGGAGGGCACTTTGTCTCCAAGTTTTGTTTTAGTATATTTCTCCCTTAACTTTTCTTTACCTTTATCTAAGTGGGAGGTCAGAAACTGCCTTTACCATGTGACTCTTCCTATATGGTGCACGTTATTCGTGAACATTAACTTATACAGTGTTTCTTGTGGTAAAGGAGCTATTTCTTGTAAAATAGGTTTCAGCTTTCAAAATGCTTTAAAATGCTTTCAAATGTGATTTGGCAATTTTGTTATCTTACCAGTAAGGGGCAGCAAATAACAATGTTTGTTTGAAATGTTAAGCTATTGCTTTAAATTAATTTAGAGCTTGTCCTTTACTTTTTCTGTTAAATAAATACATTTCTGACCCCTTTCCCACTTTTCCTAGTATTGTTGAAGCCAGAGAGGTTGAGTATAACAGACATGTGTAAAAGGGAAATGTGTAAATGAGAACATTTAAAATACAATACTAAGAAAAGGATAAAAATCTGCCGGTCCTTTTTGTTGGCAAATGGTGAGTCTCATAATTTCCTAGCTGGGTGCTAGTAACTGCCACATACCAAGTATCCACAGAAAGTGTTCACAGCCCATTGATGAGGAGAAGATGAAAGTAACATTTTACTTTCACTTGCTTTGCCCTCAAAAGATTGGTTTCTCATCTGAGCTTTAGCTACTTGGTTTTATTTTTTATTTTTTTCAATATATTTCAGTGAGTTTTTATTAAGTGTGTCCCACAAGTCAGGATCCATTCTAACTAGTAGAAACAAATGATAGACAAGATAGATATAATGTCTGTCCTCCCAGTGCTTCCCTTTTAGTGCAGGAAAGGTATCCTAATGAAGGGAGGGGTGATATGGAATAGAAGAGGAGAAATCACGAATGACAAGCATGAACAGAGTATGATGCTACAAGTGCCAAGTTCCAGCACTGGTGAGATTTCTTCAGGAACCTCATTTGAACCTGTCATCAGTTTTTTTCCAACTACAGACACTAGTGTGGAAAATGTAACACTGTTTTCTCATAGTTGGATGTAATCTCTATGTCAAGAACTTCTGTCTGAGGGATAAAATTTGATTACTGCCAATCAAACTTCATTGCGCTAAGAGTTTCTGAGTATGTCATGCTTTATTCAAACTCAAAATCTGCGTTCCATAACTGTTTTTAATCCTCGGTTTGAGAACAAGCATCACTTCTGTTGTTGGATCTGGCTTAATGTTGTGTTGTAACCTTTGAAATGTATCCCGTTTTACATGGTATTTGGGAGTTCTTTTTCCATCCTGATATCAGTCAGTATCAAGATACGATTACAATGAAGATGCAATCCGCTGTGGTATCTTCTCCTTGCACACCAGAGGGCCCCTTCTAGGCAGCTGATGTCTCTGACTTCTGTATCCTATATGGGCTTTTTGAGCAGAGCTCCTTTGTCACTACAGGTCGTGGGATGCTCATTGGAGCTGTATCAGATTTCTCTGCCTCCACATCCTAAGGGGTTTATTTGAAAGACTGCCATTGCACTTTTCTGGAATGAGAATTTCTCTGGCAAAATTCTGTGGAATAGAAATTTCCATCTACTCAGGGTCCCAGAAGGGAAGTAAGCTCAGAAATTCTTCACTGTCAGTCCTCCAAACATTCTGGGGTTTTCTTTTATCCACCCCCATGCTTGCCAACTTAATTGTTGGAGTTAAATGAGACAAATATTCTCTCCCTACCCCCACAAACCAGTGTAAAGTTTATATATTTTCTTTCTTTCTTTCTTTCTTTTTTTTTTCTTTTTGACAGGCAGAGTGGACAGTGAGAGAGAGACAGAGAGAAAGGTCTTCCTTTTGCCGTTGGTTCACCTTCCAATGGCTGCCGCGGTAGGCAAGCTGCGGCCGGCACACCGCGTTGATCCGATGGCAGGAGCCAGGTGCTTCTCCTGGTCTCCCATGGGGTGCAGGGCCCAAGGACCTGGGCCATCCTCCACTGCACTCCCTGGCCACAGCAGAGAGCTGGCCTGGAAGAGGGGCAACCGGGACAGGATTGGTGCCCCGACCGGGACTAGAACCTGGTGTGCCGGCGCCGCAAGGCGGAGGACTAGCCTAGTGAGCCACGGCGCCGGCCTATATATTTTCTTTTACTGTGTAAAATGAGGGAAAGTTGTTTAAAGTCAATACATTTTTATTTAAGGATTTGCTCATGTTGCAATTCCTTCTGCTGCCCATTAAAGTCATCGTAGTTCCTGTGAATCTTCAAAGTAGTCCTTTTGAATGAACTGATGCTACTTGAGTTACAGACATTCTAGTGACAACTTTAAATTTCCTCATGTAGGATCTCTGGGATATAATTTCTTTAAGCAATTTATTTTCAAGGTATTTTTGAAGAGTAGATGGATTTGCCTGATTTTCAGTTTCTGACACCTTCACATACATGAATGAATTCACCGACTGTTCCACTTTTCCTGTTGAGATGGTATGGGCTTATCCCACAGTTCTGTTTTATTTTTGAGGGTGATGGCTTAGGAAAAATATGCTTTAAAGACTAATATTTTAAAAAATTTCATTTATGTTATTCTTGCATCCAGGTTTCTGAACTTGAAGGCCAATATTTGTTCAAGGGACATTTCTTTGAATGAGGGAGGTTCAACTAATGGAAAAGAAACTCAGGGGAAAAACATAATTGTATCAAGTAACACTTCACACATCGACATGTATGTTCAACTGATCTGTTGCTTTAGAATCAAAACCAAATCTACATATAACTTCTATCTCAAGCACATTTCTCTTTTTCTTTCCCTGTTAAACTCCTCAAAAGAGAAGTCTCCATTTTCCAACCATTCAACATTTAATAGTTTCCAATAATATGAGATATATACAACTGAAATAGAAATACTTTCCAGTTTCATATCTTTCTTGTTTCAAGATTACTAATACACATCTGCCTTCAGATATAGATTTTTATTGTTTTCACAACGTTGTGAGTTCTAGATTCTCCTGCAGGGGGCGGCAAATAGTACTGCAAATCCCTGTTCTCTAAAAGCTCAAACCTCAGGCGTGGTGTGACTAAATTACAGAGGTTTTTCCACCTTATTTAAAAATCAGCAGTAATTTCTTTTCTTGACATAAGGAAGATTTTTGTGGCTATTTTTTTTATTGAAATAAAAATAGCACTGGGCTGACTGTGAAAAAGAAGTAGTATAATTTATTTAGGTAGCTTTGTATTCCTCTGGTACTTGGAGAGCTTTCTTCCAGAGAATTAGAATTGTTCACTGCTTCTGGATACAGGATACTAGGGCTCTTTCTGTGGGCTGTCACTTCAGTCTGACACCTAGAATGATACCCTCTCCAACAAAAATGATTTTTTGTTTAATTTCTACTTGTGTTGTCTCCTAGGGGTGCTGACCAGGTAAAGAGAATAACTACTCTCATTAGCTGCACATTATCCTTCACAGATATATGTCACTTAAATTTAATTATCTAAAATTAAGTTACCGATAAATTAATAATTTTTGTTGCAAGAGAGTGTATTTGGCTAAGAGCAGTAGAAAGAAATAGGGCCCCCCAATACCTATGTACATGATGAAATAAGTAATTATAAAACTTACAGAAGGGAGGAGAAGGGTATAATTAATTTACCAGAAGCAACAAAGCAAAGGTAACAAGCTAACAAAATAAATAAAAAGAAATATGGTCAACCAAGAAACTGAAAATATTGGCACATTGTATTAGACTTCTTAACCTCCACTTTTCTCAAGAATCATTGGGGAAAATGACTCTAGAGGATTCTGTGATGCCAATCATTGTATGTAATTTGGAAACATGTAGACTGAAGAGCAGTAGTTAAGTAAGTAGCCCTGAGAAAAATGAAGACAGCCACAAAGATATGAACCAATTGCATCCTTGGAAATTCATCAAAGATAAGGAGGACCAATAGGCTCAGTATCTTTAATGGAACCATACGGTATTAGAATGAAAACCCATTCATGAGTGAATCTCAGCTCAATAACCCACTCTTGAGTGGATCTCAGCCCAATAACCCATTCATGAGTGGATCTCAGCCCAATAGCCCATTCATGAGTGGATCTCAGAAAAGAACTCAAATGCCAGGTTTCTGGCCTGAGTAATATTCTCCCACAGCAGTGATCCAACCCTGCCATCTCTGCAGGTTCTTACCCTTGAAGGAAAGACTGGTTATAGATAAGATGGGGTGTGCGTTTGGCACAGCAGTTAAGATGTCTGCTTGGGATCTTTCTTCTCACATCAGAGTGCCTGGGTTTGAGTCCTGGATCCTCATCCAATTCTAGCTTCCTGCTAATGTGCACCCTGGGAGACAGCAGGTGATGGCTCAAATAGTTGGCTCCTTGCCACTCATGTGGGAGATCTGGATGGAGTTCTAGGCTCTTGGCTTCAGCCTGGTTCAGCATCAGCTGTGGGTATACGGGGCATGAACCAATGGATGGGAGATGTTTCTGCCTGTATGTCTTTGTATCTCCATATTTCAAATAAAAAATCAAAAATAGGTAATATAGTAAGAGATTAAAGGAAAATTTATATAGACTCCGTTTGGACAGAAATACCTGATAATAATTGTGATCAAGATAAAAATAAATGAGCCAGCGCTGCGGCTCACTAGGCTAATCCTCCGCCTGCAGCGCTGGCATCCTGGGTTCTAGTCCCGGTTGGGGTGCCAGATTCTGTCCCGGTTGCTCCTCTTCCAGACCCATTCTCTGCTGTGGCCCGGGAAGGCAGTGGAGGATGGCCCAAGTGCTTGGGCCCTGCACCCGCATGGGAGACCAGGAGGAAGCACCTGGCTCCTGGCTTCGCTTCGGATTGGCGCAGCGCACCGGCTGTGGTGGCCATTTGAGGGGTGAACCAATGGAAGGAAGACCTTTCTCTCTGTCTCTCTCTCTCTCACTGTCTAACTCTGCCTGTCAAAAAAAAAAAAAAAAAAAAAGGTAAAAATAAATGGCAAGGAAATTATGGAGCTATAGCAGAGTGAAAAAAGGGACCAGGAAGGAAGGGAGAAGCGAAATAAGGAATGAAGGAAGAAAGACAAAGGAAAGAATAAAAGGGAGGAAAGCAGAAAAAAGAGAGACGTAAGGCTCATAACATGCAAAAGCTTGGATGTAAGGATAGTTCAGACTACAGAGGCTGATCCCTCATGAATGTTTTATGTTGTGCAATAACATAACAAAATAAATAATTCAATAAGAGCTAGAAAACAAGATGATTAGGTTTAAAAGGTTAAAAGATTTCAGAAATAAGAAAACAATTTGAGAACCAACCAACAATCTCATAAATAAATCATAACATCAGAAATAGTAAAGGATGAAATAATTTATAATAAAATGCAGTAAAGGTTTGAGATAATTTTAATGAATGCAGGAGGAAAAGCACATTTAAAAAATTTGGCTTCCATTACTAGTAACATGGGGAATTAAATACCTAAGTTTCTACTGCTGAAAACAACTGAAAGTGCTGAGTAAAAATATCTTAAAAATTCTAAATGCATACAAATATTGGCAAAAACCAAACAAACAAACAAACAACAAATACTGTATTAGTAAGGCCCCAAATCAGATAAAGGTAGGGACCCTGGGAGATATGGAAAACACTAATGCTGGCTTTTGCCTTAATGAAATTTGCTTAATTCAGATGATTTTTTAAAAAAGATTTATTTTTTATTTATTTGGAAGACAGAATTACAGAGTTAGAGACAGAGAGAGAGGTCTTCCATCTGCTGGTTCACTCCACTGTTGGCTTCAATGGCTGGAGTTGGGCCAATCTGAAGCCAGGAGCCCGGAGCTTCTTCCAGGTCTCCCACGAGGGTGCAGGGGCCCAAGGACTTGGGCCATCTTCCACTGCTTTCCCAGGCCTTGGCAGAGAGCTGGATGGGAAGAGGAACAGCCGGGACTAGAACTGGAGCCCATATGGGATGCGGGAACTTCAGGCCAGGGCGTTAACTCTGATCTTAAGCACTGGTTTTTAAAATTTCAGGCATGAGAGACAAAGTCAATGCCCCATTTAGGTTTTTGATTATATTAGGAGACCCCTTCCAAATAAAATTGAATTCCCAAAGCACTATACTGCCAGTTTAAGACAATTTCCCATTGTGAAACCCAAACATTGAATATTGATTCTGATTGGAGGTGGAAAGACTTTTACCTGAGGACTCATGGCCACACTGTGGCTTCTGTTCTAGTTTATATCCTGAGTTCACACCAACTGGTGTGACCACACACACACACACACACGATCTAGTTTAAGTGGACACAGTGCTGATGATGCTTGCACACTGATGCCTGACAGAAGCAAGCGCTACCCCTCCCACCTTCATCACAGCCCTCAAAGAATTGCCATAAAGTTCCAGTGAAAATGAGAAACTCAAAGTGAACAGAAAAGAATCAATCAAATTTTAAGTAAACAAAGCATGATAAATGATAACAAGCATAAACAACAGGCTCCAAAGTCTTCAGGTAGAGGACTTGTGAGACTGAAAGTATAAAAATGCTTGTTTAAAGTGCTTCAAAGAATTAAAAGGCACAAAATAATGAGGAAAGAGTAAATGGATGTGTGAAACACCTAATATTTTCCCAGCCTCTTATGAATTTTTCTGGAGAGCTCATCTTCAGCAATTTCTACTTATTTTTGCAATCTGTGTCCAGTTCTAATGGACAGTCTCATTTTTTTTTTTAAAGAGATTTGGGAAGAAAAATGGTCCCAAAATACAAAATACCAAAGCTCTGGGTTGTAAATAAATTAGAAAGACTATGATGCCTCAGATAAGAAGAAAAGTTCTTGAAAAATGTGGATTCAGGGGCGGGCCATTGGCACAGTAGTTAATTTGCTGCCTGGGACACTTGTATTCCATCTCTGAGTGCCTGGTTTGAGTTCTGACAACTCTGCTTCTAATCCAGTTTTCTGGTAATGTGCAGCCTGGGAAGTAGCAAGTGCAAGTACTTGGGTCTCTGCAACCCATATGGGAGACCCAGGTTGAGTCTGGAATTCCCAGCTTCTTCCACCTAGCTGGACCCTGGCTATTGTAGGCATCCAGGAAATGAACAAGGGGATGGAATATTTCTTTCTCTCTCTCTCTCTTTTTCAAATAAAATAAAAATAAAAAAACTAAACCCAACACTTTTAGAAGCACTTCTAAATGGAACACTTTTAGAAAAAATGTAATAATGTAAATTTAGAACTCGTTGGATGATTTTATTCAGAGTGCAAAAAAGTAGAAAATAGGAAAGAGACATGAAGTGCAGAATAAGATGCTGTTAACATATACTTGGTTGGAATTCAAAAATGAGAAGAGAGAAATGGGTTAGGGACTATATTTGAACTAAGAGCTTTTCAGAACTTATGAAAGAAAACAAGCATTCACTCCAGGAACCCCAGTGAACCCCAAAGAGGACAACTTAAGAGAAGTCCAAATTAAAAATCCACTATAGCTAAATTGCAAATCACTTAAAAAAACATTATTAAAATTTTGGTGCAAATTTTTCAGAGGAAGAAATTCTAAGTTGCATTCTCTGCCATATTTCTGAGAAATAGACTGCCTAGTTTTTCCCACGCATATTTGGAAAGAGCTAGAGAAATTCGTATTGTAGATCCTATTACCAAATAAAATGAAATGACAGCCTTTTAGGGAGTCAATTGGAAAGGCTCCTTCAAGAGCAGTGTCAAGACATGGTATGGACACCTGTATCTTTTTAAAAATTTTATTTTATAATTTATTTGAAAGACACATAGAAGGGGAAAGAGTGAGAAGGAGAGGGAGGGCAGGATATGGGTCTGGGGGACAGAGAGAAAGAGCGATCTTCCATCCACTGCTTCACTCCTCAAATGTCCAAAACATCTGGGGCTGGGCCAGGAGCCAGGCACCCCAACTGGGTCTCTCACATTGGGGGCAGGAACTCCAGTATTTGTGCATCATCGCTGTTTCCCAGGGGCATCAGCAGGAAGCTGAAAAGGAAGTGCAGTGGTCAGGACTCAAATCTGCACTCCTATATGGAATGTGAGTCTCCTAAGAGAGAGCTTAACCCACTGCAACAATGGCACCCCCGACACCTGTATCTTTGAACAAACATTCCAATTGTGTTAGAAGCACAAATTTAAATTCAGCCGAGTTAATCTGACAAAGTACATGATACAATTTGTTTTGAAAATTGAACAAAGAGATACATTTTGTGGCGTGATGGTTACCAGCAGGCAGACGAATAGGAAATAAACATTTCAGGCTTTGCACTGTTAATTTGTTTCTTCTACCTGAGTGAGCTCAGTCTCTGATGTGAAGCGCAGAGGTAGGCATAGAGAACCAGTGTCGCTCCTTGTGACTGCCTGCGCTGCAAATTCCAAACCAGCCATCTCCTTTGAATGGGGCCAACACCCAAAGTCACCACAAGGGGGCAGATGTGCCTGTGGATCGTTCCTCAGCAGGAATAGAGCTTTGGCTTCTCATAATTACACTGAATACCTCAAACGTCAAGTTGCAGACACTAAAGCTCCAACATTTAAACTAGGCTCTATGCACTGTATAAATTCTATAGTATGTAGCATACACTACGCCTATAATCAAAAGGACAGAAACGAAGAGAGGGGAGAAAGAGAAGGGAAAAAAAATGAAACAAAACAAAACGGAAGCAGTTTTCTCCTGGGTGCACAATTATTCGCAAATATTTGTGTATATGTGCACATTTTTTTCTGTTGCTTTCTCTTTGATATAGTTTTCATAATAATAAAATATAAAGATCTAGCTTTCTCTTCAAAAAAGTTCATGGGAAAATGCAACTAAAGATTTATTTTGGTACAAAATTTTTGGAATGCACTTTTTATAATTTGCAGTTTTTGCAAATTTTTTGAAGATCACTTTATGTATACATTTCAAAAACTTTTCACACTAAATTAAATTTATATTTTAATTCCATTTTCTATGAACCTTTTGAAGTACTCTGTTATTATTTATTTAAACAGCACTATAATCTTTTCTTCTCATCCTCTTAATGTTAACATTTTTTTCTCTTTGTTTTTATGAAGATATATTTTGGGAGGGAGAAGTTGAAAGAAGTTGTTTCTCAAAGTTTAATATATAATTCAATGTAATTACATTCAAAACTATTCTAAGATTGGAATTCAGAATAAAACACATTTGTACTTGAACATTATTTGTAACAGTGTATCTCAAAAACTATTTTTACTTTTTTTAGTTCAAGAAAAATAAAAGGAATTGTCTTTGTTCTAAATTAACTTTTTTCAAAACTACAAGACTAACAGTATGGGCAGCGCTGCGGCTCAATAGGCTAATCCTCCGCCTGCGGCGCCGGCACCCTGGGTTCTAGTCCCGGTTGGGGCACCGGATTCTGTCCCAGTTGCTCCTCTTCCAGTCCAGCTCTCTGCTGTGGCCCCGGAAGGCAGTGGAGGATGGCCCAAGTCCTTGGGCCCTGCACCTGCATAGGAAACCAGGAGGAAGCACCTGGCTCCTGCCTTTGGATCAGCGTGGTGCACCGGCCACAGTGCGCTGGCCGCAGTGGCCATTGGGGAGGTGAACCAACAGAAAAGGAAGACCTTTCTCTCTGTCTCTCTCTCTCTCACTGTCTAACTCTGCCTGTCAAAGAAAAAAAAAAGGCTAACTGTAAATTTAGTGAGGTAAGGTGAAGGATCAGGGTGATGTTATTGTAGGTTTCTTTGTCAGGTGGGGGAGATTCACTAAGTAGCTCAGGCTGCTACAAATATCATGGCAAAACACTGGGGTGCTTAAAATCCATATTTGTTGCACATTATCATTCTTCCTTTGTAGTTTTCATAACAGACTACTATAGGATATTTTGAAATCATTAAGTTAAAACCAACACATATTATCTGAACAATATGGTTTATTTCACATTTTGCTATGTCTTTGGTTAAGTAACATCAAATTCCAGGATACATTTGTTTTATCACTCTCTTTAACAAATTGAATTGATTTTTATATTTCATAGACTATTAAAATTCATGTTTGAACATATTCTGTAGTTTGGGCAACTGATATTAAAAGTATAAAAATAAACTGGTTTTTAATTTTTTTTACTAAAGATAACAACTATCATGTACTATTTTTCACCAATGGGAAGATTTTGAGAAATAAAATGAATTTAAATTTAGACCCTGTTTTAATGTCATACATATACCACTATAGTTCAGACATTATTCAATGGAAAATATAAATATAAGAAGTCTATTATCCAACTTGAATTTTCAGATGTTTTCCATGTGATATACTAATGAGAATAGAGAGAAGGACAGAGATTCTTAATGTACACACGCATTTATAATCAGAATCATTTTTGTGTAAGTATGGCAAGTAGAATAGTACTATTAAAGCCTTTCAGTCAATAGGAAGATATATAATAGAACAGCAAACTTAATACAGAAAATTGTTGCTGAGTTCAGTTTCATATTTTGAGACACTAATACACAAAGAAATATAAGAAGAAAATATGAACTTGCAATTCACCTTTATTCCTTTTTTTTTCCTTCTGGGGATATGGACTTAGGCCCCAAATTTATGGCTGAGGGACCACCATGACAAATTGGCACCTTGCAGAATAAGGGAAGTGCACTTTGGTTGTCAGGGCTAACATTCTGTTTTACTTTCCAAGGCTGAAGTGATTCTCAGGTGCTTGTGAGCTGTTTTCATGATTTGACATTTCTGTGTTTGGTTAGCTTGCTAGTGCTTGTACCATAATTATATAGGGTGGTGAGGTGGGTATGGACCCTGAGTACTTATTACCTCTTTTAAGATTCTTGAACCAAGTGCAACTGGTAAAAAATTGTTTCTGCAGCTTTCAAAAATATACCAAGTGATTTTGAGAATTTCTCAGAAAGTAAAAACTGTTCCTTTTGAGCCAAAAAACATTGCATTTCCCACTTCACATTAGACATATTTTCTAATTTAACATGCTGTCTTTTCATCCACACACAAATTGTGGAATAGAGGGGGGCCTTGGGTCTAATGAGGAATAATACTGTATCAGGTAGGCTGAAGCCAACAGCTTATAATTTTAAAATAACCAAGCGTATATATTTATATCTATTTAAAGGTAGTAAATGAAATATTGCCTTTGGAAACAGGTGATTTAAAGTATTATATATATTTCATCTATGATTAATAATGAATAATTAGAAGCTTATTGAAATGTATCATTGTGTACAGAGAATTCCAGGAAATCAGTATTCTATGAATTTCAAGTATTTTATTTTCAGATATTCCATAGTTATTGAAAAATAATGTCTACTTTTCTATCCTTTTTGTTACCATCTTTTTTTTTTTTTTTTTAAGATTTATCTATTTGAGAGCCAGAGTTACACAGAGAGAGAAGGAGAGGTAGAGGCAGAGAGAGAGAGAGATCTTCCATCCACTGCTTCACTCTTTTTTTTTTTTTTTTTTTAAAGGAAAGGGTTTATTGGGGAACACCCTACAGACCGGAGTGAAGGGGCAGCAAAGGGAAAAGAGAGAAAGAGAGTATAAGAGAGAGAGAGAGACAGAGGAGAGAAGATAGAGTAGAGAGATGAGCCGAGAGAGGAGAGAGCACAGGAGAGAAGAACCAAGAGAGCACGTGTTCAGGAACAGGCCCTTTTAAAACTTTGCCTGAGTGCAGGCAGGGAAGCAGGAGCAGCGAATCCCATTAGGATGGGGGTGGAGCCTGGCTCAGGTAGCTGGGCCATGCGGCCACCTGGCTAAAACTGCCCCAGTTTCCTAACATTCCCCCCTTTTGTTTTTTATAAAGCAGGGTTTGTATGGGATTACATTAGTCCCAAAAGTCCAGGAGGGGTAGAGGGACGATGATCTGTCTTTAGAGCTACTTCCTGCTGACATGGGGCGATGTCTCAAGCCACTGTCTCCTGGGTGGGGAGCCGAGTAAGTCCTTGTAGCAGCATTTGCTGGACTGCCTGGTTGTTGAAGGCCTTTGTTCATTCCATTATCACCTGCTGTAAACACTTAGACACTGTAGTATAAAAGAAAGGGTGAGACTAGTAACCAATGATCGTAAGAGTAACATTAACCAGGTAATGAGAGGATTTCATAGAGGAAATGCGGGGGGGGGGTCCTCTGGACCCTTTTGGGGACAGGTTATGCTTTCAGCTGGTTCCAGCCAAGACTGGGAGAAAGGCCACTCAACTTTTGTAGGTAGCGGGGTTTGCCTGTAGAGAAATTCTGAACAATCATATAACATTAAGTGGGGGAGAGGACCATCAGTACACACAGACAGGTTAGGAGTAGAGCCATTGATGGTAGAGTAGAGGTTATGATTACAAAGGAATGAGGCCCAAGTGGGCTAGATACAGAGGACAGAGTTGTTATTAGAGAACCTAAGAAAGATGCTAAGCTACTAATAAGTTTTCTGATTGAGAGGAAAATAGAACCTGACTGAAGCGGCTTGATAATAATCTGGTGGGCTTTAAGCCTTGTAAATTATGAGGCTCAGACTCATCTATCTCTTCATATAGCCTACATCCTAAGGGAGGTGTGAACCTCCTTGGGAAGGCACCCTGTTGACTTCCATCACCTAGCTGGTCTGGGAGGAGAGCTGGCCAGGTAAAGGCAAGTGCAACTCCAACAGGAAATATACAGTTCTGCCTGCAATGTTACTGACCCTATTTGGCCATTTCCTCAGTTGCAGTGGTCACTTTGAAAGCTGGGCTGAGTGAAGAGCTTTTCAGCTTAGAGCCAATAAGATCTGTGGCTCTGACCTGGGCGTCCTTCGACTCCAGGGCAGTTCCATTTCCAGTGATGCAACTCGGCTGGCAGAGCTGCCAGGGCTCCCTACAAGCTGAATTCTGCTGAAGCCCAGGCTTGCCACACTGAAAGCCACTGCAGTGAACTGGCCTGTTGGGTCTCCTTGAGGGCAGATCACTGTACAGAGCTACATTTAATAGGCCTGCCACCCATTGCTTCTGATGCCTAGCTTTCTTTTCCTCCTGGGTTTTGTTAAAGCAGACCAGAGGATGCAAGTCAAGGGAGTGCCCAAGTCCCATCTCTAATCTTCGGTGGCCTAAACTAGAAGTCTATAGTCACAGGCATGTTCTGTAGTCGTTTTTCTGAGGTAGACAATGCCCATGAGGAAAACTATATTCTTACTTTAAAATTTTCTTTCCCTTTGTTCTGAAAGGGAGGTCTTTTCTATTTACTGTTTACTTTGCTGATGGTGAAGTAAATCTAGCTATGAGATTATAATTTAAGCTCTTATTTTGGCTATGCTATTACAGAAAAATGTTAGCCATCTTTTATAAGATCTAAAATCAAATTCTGCATTTTGGAGATTTTTTCATAATAGAATTAGTTTCCTACCTTGAAGAGAATAGAGAAATGAGAGAACAAGTTGGGCTTAGAATAGAGAAATGGGGGAGCAAGTCCCAGATCTCTTACTGACAATAGCAATATCACATGAAAACTTAGAAAGCAGTTTTAACCATTAGATAACAACTTAAGAAAACATTTACCAGAAGGTCCAATGCCTTCCATAAATATTAAGAATACGTATATTTGTAAATATCTCTTATAAATCTAACAGGGTGTAGCTTGTTTAACCAGCAAATTTAAGCACAAACATATAAAATGTTTTTAGTTTCTTTCTACCAACAAGTTTAAAACATATGATACAGATTTAGGTCACACAAATTAAAATGTAAATTTGAATAATTTTAGCTGTTTAAGTTTATGGGCAATCTTAACTATAAGCCAATTAAAATAAAACTCTTAATAAATTTTCCCATGTAGACATACAATATGTATACACATATAACATAATAGAACATAGTAGTTTTAATAATAGCTTTTTTTAAAAAAAAAAATCTAACTTCTGTTTGTAAATTACCAATTGATTTCAATTACTTTTTGTTTTTAGCAACCTCAGTTAACCATACTTTCTCTCAGTTGGTACCTTTAATACATTATTAGCTTTATTTGTTTACAGAGCCATCCCAAAATACTGAATACAATAGAAGTGGCTGGAAAAAGTTCATTCGAACCTATAGGAGGACAGATAAACACAGAACCAACGCTTTAGTTTTATGAGCAGTGAATCTGATATATAAAACTGTGGATGACAAAAGACTAAGTTGCCACATTTAAAATTATAAACTTGGCCGGCACCGTGGCTCAACAGGCTAATCCTCCGCCTTGCGGCGCCGGCACACCGGGTTCTAGTCCCGGTCGGGGCACCGATCCTGTCCCGGTTGCCCCTCTTCCAGGCCAGCTCTCTGCTGTGGCCAGGGTGTGCAGTGGAGGATAGCCCAAGTGTTTGGGCTCTGCACCCCATGGGAGACCAGGAGAAGCACCTGGCTCCTGCCATCGGAACAGCGCGGTGCGCCGGCCGCAGCGCGCTACCGCGGCGGCCATTGGAGGGTGAACCAACGGCAAAAGGAAGACCTTTCTCTCTGTCTCTCTCTCTCTCACTGTCCACTCTGCCTGTCAAAAATAAAAAAAAAATAAATAAAATAAAATAAAATTATAAACTCATTAACCAACAAGAGGCACTTGCATAATTCACACATTTTTTTTTTTTCAGCGCACCTGTAGGATTTTACAAAGGATTTAACTCTTTTAGTTAAAAAGCCTCTGGGGCTTTCTCATCAAGATAACCATCATGTCTAGTAGCACAAGATTATTAATTTTTAGACATTTGTAGCAGTAGCATTTTATATAGAGAAACTTAAAATTTAGCACCACTTCACATCTTGACAGTACTTCTAATATAATCCAAATAGCCTGATTAGTTGGTGTCTCTACAAGATGAGAGACATATATCCTTCAATTTTTTCATTTGGGCCCGAACTGGAAAAACCGAAGTCCAGAATTTACTGGAAATTTCAGAGTCCAAATTATTTGAAACTTTGATTTTTTGAATGCCTGTCAAGAATGCCAAGAAGACTCAAAAATCCAAAATATCTGGTTGAAATAAGATTCTTTGACATCATGACATAATATAGACCAAATTTGATCATTGTTACAAGGTAATTATTTAAATGTTTGAAAATAAGCACATATTTAAATAACCCATAGCTCTTAATAAAAATTCAGCTGTTTTTAAACAATTAGAATCTAACAGACATCAAGAGAAGATAACGGAGTAACACACTGCTTTAACAGAGGATCAGATTTTAATTTTATGTCAAAGAGGAATAGATTAGTATACTTGTGATGTTTTCCATCTGCCAATGTCTTTGATTTACATTTTGAGATAAACTGTTAAAAATCTTCAAATTAAGATTAAGGTAACGCATCAAATTTTACCCCGAGTTACTTTAAACAGTGTTGAACTATTTTCATAGACAGTTTATTAACTAACCCAAATAGTTTTTTATAGAATATAACATGTTGAGTTGAAGGAAATTAGACAGGTTTAAAGAAAGAAATTAGGCAGCCTGGGTTTAAAATGGAGTCGCTTGGCTAACTGCATATTGTTCTGCTTTTGTACAAAATAGCTGGGCTTGCAAAATGCTTTCATGAGCTAATTGAACTTTAGTTAAACTTGTAGCATGTGATGATTGTGCTAATGCGTTTATGAGATAACTGAGCATATGACAAGTTTTTGGTCATGATGACCCCGTGTTTATGCTTACTTAAGGTTTTCTGTCCCCTCACCCTGGAAATTTGTCATGCATCTTATGAGAATTTGTCATGCTGCGGTTTATCTTGTGATCCTTTGTGTTATGCTATGGAGATATGCTAATGTTGTGGTTTTTAGTCTTAAATACCTTGAGCAGTTGATGGTCGGGGCCTCTCTTCTTGCACAGAGATGGCCCATCTGCGCAGATGTAATAAACTTCCTCATGCACTTGCAGCGATTGGATTGGAATCGTGTTTCTGGGGTCGGTAAAAGTGTGAGACACCTGTCGGGGGTCTTACATTCTTGGAGGTTCCACCGAGATTCGAGACCCCAGACCCACGCTCCATTTTCCAATCGGAGGTAAGTTTTTGCTGTTTTAAGTGTTTTTTTGTGTTCTGTTGATTTTGTTGATTTTTTATTTTTTTCCCGGGGCGCTTGACGTACCGGAGGTTTATGTTTTACTGAAATTGTGCCTGCAGGACCTGTATCTGTATTGAGCCAGTAGTAGGAAGGACAGACGTGTCAAGACCCCTGGCTCAGGCCCTTGGAGGACGCTCCATTGGCGGTATTCTGGGGGGGGCCTGGCGGGTGGCAGCCGCTTCGCTCCCATTATTAAGCTTACCAGGGGAGCGTGGCGGGTGGCAGCCGCTTCGCTCTCATCGGAAGCTCTGGTTAGGATTCAGTAGGGTTTTTTCCCCGGGAGAAGAGCTGGTGGCAGCAGCCACTCCCGTTTTGGTTTCAGTTTTGTTGCGCGCAGGTCTTGTCTCATTAGGGCGCGCAGGTCTCGTTCCAGTGTTGTGCGCAGTGTCTTTGTGAAGTCTTGTGATTTGTGAGTCTTGTGGTTGTTTTCTGTGTTTTAATATACTTCCCTTATTTGCCTTTCCCCTTCAATATGGGACAGGAATTAATTACACCTTTGAGTCTTACTTTATGAGTCTTGATTGGGAAAACTGCAACGCGAAGTTGTTTATGTTGTTTATCTGTTTCCAGTGTTTGAGTGATTACCCAATTGATTAGAAGTGTACTAATTGTTGGCCAAACTGCTTGACTCTGACAGCTTAAATTCTAAACTGAGTCTTCCAACTTTGGGCTTCCAGTCGGATCCCTGGAACTCTCAAAGGATGAGACTCTAAAATTTGTTAAAGTAACCGCTGCTTGAGTCAATTTAGATTATGTAAAATATATTAAAATGTTATAAATGGTGTCAGACCTATGCTGTCTTTTCAAAGTTGTGCCCATGTTTGCTGTTCAGGAGGAGTTATTCTTATGTTACTTAAAAGCATGGAAATGTAATTTTGACTTTTAATTCAGAACTCAGTGTCTTAAGCCATCTAGGCATCAATGCTAAGCAAAATGTAAAAAAAAAAAAAAAAAAATGTATTGTACTTTTCACATCTTAAATTCGATAGGAGAGACTGTTTGAGTTTGTTAACATGTATTTTCATAGATTGTCTATACATAACAATTTAAGACTATGTAAAAGTAACTACAGGTATAAAGTTTCAGAAAATGTAAGCAAGTCATAAAAAGTTTTAAAGGGTTTGCAACTTTGGAATTGTTTACAGAGTTTTCTTTGGGTTAAGTGCTAATGCCAAAATTACATTGACCTAAAGTTAAAGTCTGATCTTCTGTTACAACAAAATACCTAAAAATGGTTTAAGTTTTAAAATCTGTTTTTGCAAAAATTGTAATGTCTATTTTAACAGTGTCTACTGAATCAGTTATTCTGCCATTTTTAGAGTTAGGTCCTATAAGCTCTTTTTGACTCTGTTGGGTAGTTCTAAATTATGTAAACCCTTATGTTCAAGGTTTTTATTTCTGGTTTACTTAACAACAGACATAAAATTCATGTTTTATCAAAGTGATCTATTGTGTACTCTACTGTTTCTGTTAAGTTTAAATTAATAAGAAGCATTGTTAAGTATTATGATCAAATCTGGTTTAAAAGTGTAAAAAATCACCCTGACTAATAAATGGCTACTATTTCAGGATGTTAAGGAATTCTATTTTGACCAGATACTCTAAGTTCTCTTGGCACCTTTAACAGACTTTCTAAAAATCCAAGTTCTAAATTATCCGAACTTTTGACACCCCCAGAGGGCCCCTGGAGATGTCAAAAAGAGATCTCTCATCCTGATCGGCTGTTTAAATTAAAAGTGGTGCCAAGATGTAAAATGATGCTAAATTTCAGCTATAAACATGTTTCTTTCTAGCTGCTCCAGTCTCTGGCTCAGAAGCCAGATCCTTTAAAAGGGACCGATGAAGTCTCCGTCCAGCTAACGCTAAACAACCAGGCGTTGCTAGTTCAAATCAAACGGGAGGTCTAGCCAAAAGGGAAATAAATAGTTAAGATTGTACAAACCTACAAAAATGTAACAGTTAGAATGAAGCAGAGGAGGGAGGACCCCCGGCCCGTTCTAACTGGCCGTCCTCCTCCTCCATATAACTGGGAAGACAAGCCCTGACAGGACTTGCAGGGCCTGTTTTATTAACATTAATTTTACTATACTTAAATGGAATTTTGTAAAAGATTCAGTCTCTACTGCCAGACTCCCCTGAGGAGTTTAGCTGAAGGGGTTAAAGTTTTTTTAGTTAAAAAAGGGGAAGTTTAAAATGGGCTAAGAAAGAGGAACTAACTAGGATCCTGACCACCACAGTTAACAGGAAGCAGAGTAAGGGAGAATCAGGGTAAGCAGGGACCCCCGGAGACTGGCAAAAGCACAGAAAAGTGCCCAAAAGGACAAGTCTGCCTAAGGTCCGACTAACAACGAGAGTCAAGTGGTGTACGACTGCCACACGAGACTGAACTGACCGAAAACGGCCTCTGCAAGCCAGCGAGAGGAAAGACGACAGCAGCGGAGTGGTGAGACTGGGCGACAGCGGCCCCTCGTCCCCTCCCTCATTGGGACACGTCTGGGTTTCCATCTTCAACCCCCCGAGGACTCTGCTCGGCAGGCAGGGCTGATCGCTATGGACCATGCACTCCGTGCAGCTAAGAAAAAGGAGCGGGTGGCAATGCACAAGAACAGCAGGTACGCTCTCGCCACTACCTACGGGGAACTCAAAATGGACAGAGGCTTTATCGACCAGGAAGAAGAATTGTGCCAATGTTTCCCTGATTTGGACTACCAAAGGTACTGGGGTCAGACACCGGGCCGGCCTTCGTCTCCAGGGTAAGTCAGACGGTGGCACAAGTGTTGGAAATAGAAAGCTACATTGTGTTTATAGGGTAAGTCAGATGGTGGTAGTGGTAGCCAAGGTACTGGGGATATAGTTAGGTAAAACGTATAATTAATGGTGGAGACTGGCACTAGAGACTGGGTCAAATTGCTGCTACACATTTTTATAATGCTACATGTCCTTTATATGCTGCTACTCTTTTGCAACTTTCCTATTTTGCCAGGCTTTGCTTAAATGTCTGCCTTTTAGGGCTTTCTTTAAAGGCTTCCTGAGGAAGCAGTCCTTGGCTCTGCTCTCCGAGCAGCGGAAGATGAGTGACTGCGAGTTTGCCTATTTGCTGTATATCCTGAAGACGCCGCAACCTGGACAGGGATTGAGCAAGACGTCCAGAGTGCTGCAGAACGTCACCTTTTCCATCCAGCAAGAAGTGGAAGAGGCTCTACTTTATATATAATTCTGGTTAAGAGATTTTTCTGGAAGTTACCAAATAGATCTGTGTGATACTGTTATTGCTAAAGAAGAAGTATTGCTGACCCTGCATAATGAATAGATTGAATAGACTTCTTTAGTTTATTAAAAGTAGAAGTGTTTATCACCCATACCTTGGTCCTGACCCAGCAGTGCCAAAGTTTAAAAATGAAGGACATAAAAAAAAGAGTATTGTTGGTAAAAAGGGTTTAAAAGAGAGAGAGCTTTTTATATAAGAAAAGGACATGGTTTGTCAGAATGACTTTATCCGGATGGCTAGTTTACTCTAGACTGAAATGGAAATGGTAAAATGTTTAAAGTAAGTCGAAGAGGGTGTGTGAAAGTCACAGAAAGTATTTGGGTCAATTCAGCTGAACAGGCACCAGGTATTAATCCAAATTTGTATGACTTCTTTAGGAATGTGTTTTCTGTTTTTTTTTTGTTTCTGTTGTATTTTCTGTTTTTGAATTTTGATGCCTTTTTGTAACTTTGTATTCTGCGGGGCCTACTTCCCCTACCCTGCAGACTTGCTTCTGTGCTTATAAGATTGGCTGTATTGTTTTACCCCGGTGATGGGCCGCCCACATATCCCAATGAAGATCACGTGGGAGGTAATATCTGGTACCGCTGAGGTTGTGTGGCCCGCGTGGCCCCTTCTGGGATATGGTGGCCCTCCTTGCACCTGTTTTCTGATCAGACTCCCCTATGAAACAAAGGAATTGTTACCAATATGGGACAAAATTTAAAAAGTAATTCCTAAAATTTTAAGATTAAAATTTGACCAGAAGAAAAGGGGGGAATGAAGGAAATTAGACAGGTTTAAAGAAAGAAATTAGGCAGCCTGGGTTTAAAATGGAGTCGCTTGGCTAACTGCATATTGTTCTGCTTTTGTACAAAATAGCTGGGCTTGCAAAATGCTTTCATGAGCTAATTGAACTTTAGTTAAACTTGTAGCATGTGATGATTGTGCTAATGCGTTTATGAGATAACTGAGCATATGACAAGTTTTTGGTCATGATGACCCCGTGTTTATGCTTACTTAAGGTTTTCTGTCCCCTCACCCTGGAAATTTGTCATGCATCTTATGAGAATTTGTCATGCTGCGGTTTATCTTGTGATCCTTTGTGTTATGCTATGGAGATATGCTAATGTTGTGGTTTTTAGTCTTAAATACCTTGAGCAGTTGATGGTCGGGGCCTCTCTTCTTGCACAGAGATGGCCCATCTGCGCAGATGTAATAAACTTCCTCATGCACTTGCAGCGATTGGATTGGAATCGTGTTTCTGGGGTCGGTAAAAGTGTGAGACACCTGTCGGGGGTCTTACAGAGTATACAAAAGTTTACATTTAGACACATTTTATTCGCCTTTACCCAATTTAAGTTAGCAGCTACACCTAAATGACTTAAGATGCTGATATATTTTATCTGAATTTAATTAAAATTAAAATTGCATTCATCTAAGACAAGTACTAATTACCCATTGCTGTTTCATTGAGTACTGATTACCCGGAAACCTGTTAAAATAAATTGCAAAATAAGTTCAGCATTTTACAAAGCAATATTTTTAAAGGTAGTGATCTTTTTAGATTCAAAGAAAAATTAGTTACAGTGGGCCAGGTCCATGCAGGAAATCTGATTCTCCTGCCTGGCTAGCTCACGATAAAACAAGGAGCCTTCAGAAGGGTGGGATACCTAATTTGTTTTTCAATAAGCAGGGAGCCCAAAAGGGTGGGACTACCATTCCCTTGCTATTCTTATAGAAAGACTGGGACAAGAGAGGGACAAAAGACCAGTTGGAGACCATGGAGATAGTAGACTTTGGGCCAGGACTGGTTTTAAGATAAAGTCAGAACTTCTAGGTGGGAGGGAGAGATACTGTGAGAGTGGGGGTAGGAGCTAGGGAGGAAGTACACGTGGGCAGAGAATGGCTTTGAGGAATAGATAGGCAAGAGGCTTGAGATAAGATGGAAGAGATTGCAGTGGAGGTGGGAGTAGAGGTTGACCCCGCCCCCTGGAATTCGATGGGAGGGGGAGGTGAGGACGCAGCCAGGGCCAGACCTGTTGTGTGGGAGATAATGGCGCTGGAACTTCAGCTGAGGAGGCCTCAGGAGGTGGCTGAGCCGGTGCCTGTAGATTGGAGCGTTAAGGGGGGGGTTCATCTGCAGGATCAAGGTGTTACTGGAGAAACTGCAGGGTTCTTGTCTGCACGCAAGAAAGAATTCAGGTGTGAGACAGAGAGTAGTGGGAGGTAAAATAGCAAGGTTTGGCCGGCGCCGCGGCTCAATAGGCTAATCCTCTGCCTTGCGGCGCTGGCACACCGGGTTCTAGTCCCGGTCGGGGCACCGATCCTGTCCCGGTTGCCCCTCTTCCAGGCCAGCTCTCTGCTGTGGCCCGGGAGTGCAGTGGAGGATGGCCCAAGTTCTTGGGCCCTGCACCCCATGGGAGACCAGGAGAAGCACCTGGCTCCTGCCATCGGATCAGCGCAGTGCGCCGGCCGCAGCGCGCCTACCGCAGCGGCCATTGGAGGGTGAACCAACGGCAAAGGAAGACCTTTCTCTCTATCTCTCTCTCTCACTGTCCACTCTGCCTGTCAAAAAATTAAAAAAAAAAAAAAAAGCAAGGTTTATTAGGTAAGGGACATCCGTAAGGATGGATGGGCACCTCTCCAGACAGAGCCTGAGAGACTGGGGGCGGGGGAAGGAGCGAGCTTACATGTTGAGTGGAGAGATTACACCTGACCAGGCCAGGCCGGCGGCTCAGCAGAGAGGAAGAGGGCTGAGCACGCAGTCCAGTTGAGGTGGGGGGGCTGTTTTTAAGGAGATGTGTCTTTGTCTTCACATACTTCCTCCTGAAACAAAGGACTTTATGGCTGAAACAAAGGACTTTATGGATGCAAATGTTATCAGACTGGAGGAAGGGAGCAGGGGGTTTGAGATGCAGATACTGGGCTGCACCTGGGAGATTGTGGAAGATTGTCAGGCAGAAGGGGTGGGGACCTCCACCTGGCAGGTTATTGGGTAGAAGGGGGCAGGGCAGGGCAGGATGTGAATACTGGGCTGCCCCTGAAGCACCATCGGGATGACCTTGAGATGCAGCATATGCTGGACATAGATGTCTAGTACACACATAAGCTCATAACTGACTTCCTACCTAACAAAAAGAGGTTGTGGTAGTGGCGGGAACAGGTTCGGGGCAGAAGAAAGGATTTTTTGCTCAGGCTTCTGTCCCCTAGTGCCAATCTTGGAGACCAGAAGGACTTGAGTGGGACAGCAAGAAGTACACAGGGAAGGTTTAGTTTGAAGACAGGAAAAGGCTTGAACCTATGGAATCTCCTTCCATTTTCCTGAATGCTCACAGAAGTGATAAAGATGTTATCAGGGTCAAACTACTCCACTTCCGATCCCTCAGGGCCAAATGCACCACCATGGAGGGGCCTCCTTTTGAGGGCTGGGGCCAATTTGAGAGGGACCATATTACTTAAAAGGCAACCAAGAGGAGAATCAGATAGAACGCGGGAGGAAGAATTTCCCATGGCTATTCAGTAGGTCAGATCGGTGGACAGCAAGCGTCCTTGAAGTCCTGGCCATCTGACTAGGAGAGGAATGGGAGCAGAAGATGGGGTCGTCACCCAAGCGCCCACTGGAGCCCAGGGCCTAGCCTGTAAAGATGTGAACAGAGATGGAGTCATCACTCACACCCACTTTGCCTGGACACAGTGTCCGTAGAGGCTAAAGGCCTTAAGTAGTAGGAGTGGTGGCTAGAGTCCAGTGCTACGACCTTTACGAGAGTAGTCAGGTGAGTATCTGACAGTAGACCACCTCTCAAATAGCAGTCGCCGTGAGGAATTTTCGTTTCGCATCTTACCTCAAAATTTGGAAGACCGATGTGTGGATGGAGATGGCAGAGCGTTCGGTGGCTTGGAAAGAGTTCCGGAGGTGTGCTTCGCGACCGGCAAAAATCCAGGACCCCAGAGCACTGGAGGATGCTGGATTACCAATATGAGGCTATCCGAGTCACGGCACCAATGTTATATCTTAATGTTAAAAACACACTGGACACTGAGTAAGGGAAAGGGTTTATTGGGGAACACCCTACAGACCGGAGTGAAGGGGCGAAAAAGGGAAAAGAGAGAAAGAGAGTATAAGAGAGAGAGAGACAGAGGAGAGAAGATAGAGTAGAGAGATGAGCCAAGAGAGGAGAGAGCACAGGAGAGAAGAACCAAGAGAGCCCACTGGTTCACTCTTAATTGGTCTCATTGGCGAAGCTGTGCTGATCCAAAGCCAGGAGCCAGCAACATCTTCCTGGTCTCCCATGCGGGTGCAGGGGCCCAAGGACTTGGGCCATCTTCCACTGCTTTCCCAGGCCATAGCAGAGAGCTGGATCGGAAGTAGAGCAGCCAAGTCTCAAACCGGTGCCCGTATGGGATGCCAGGACTGCAGGCAGTGGCTTAACCCTCTATGCCACAGCGCTAGCCCCAGTTGCTGTTGTTTTAATTATTTATAAGATACAATAATATATTTTATTATTATTAGATATTTATTTATTTATGTTGAATGTCAGAGTTAGAGAGAAAAAGGGAGAGACAGAGAGTGATCCTCAAGATGCTGGTTCACTCCCTAAGTGGCCGCAAGGACCAGGGCTGGGCCAGGCCAAAGCCAGAAGCATCATCCCAGTCTCCCACTTGGTTGTAGAGGCCCAAGCACTTGAGCCATCTTTTGTTACTTTTTTCAGGAGTATTAGCAAGAAGCTGAAATGGAAGTGGGGTCAACCACTGAAACCAGCATCCTTATGGGATGCAGGCATTACAGGTGGTAGCTTTACCCTCTATGCCACAACGCTAGTCCCTGCTTTTCTGTCCTTAGAAAACTCAATTTCCTTTTTGATAACACATTTGTATTTCTTATAAAATACAGTTTTCAAGATAAATCAGTTGTTTATATTTTAGTTACTAGAAAACAGTGAAATGGACCAGGCTTACTCAAAGAAGGAGATCAGTACTCAAAAATGTTTGCAAGAGGTGTGGAAGATTATAAAAAAAAACAAAACAAAACAAAACAAATATCCATCCTTTAAGTAATTTACATTACTGTTGTTAGTTGGGATAGAAACCAAGCACCAATGAAGAAATTAGTTATTAAAAACAAAAAAAAGAAATTATTGGAGATCATATCATGTGATATTGACTTCAAGCATAATACAACTTCAGTTTCAAAGAGGAAGTAGAAATTTATCTGTGCTTGGAGGGATAAATTGCCTAACATCAAGGAGGCCGAGGGCTTTTCAGAAAGGTGAGAGGAAAATAAACAAAGTTAAAAGAGCAATGGAGACAAGAATGTGGAAGACAAAGACATGAATAGGGACGAGACTGGGAAAGGGAGTATTTTTGGGGACCAAGGAGGAGAGTGAGAAGTAAGGTTTTTCCAGAAAGTGGTGTTTTGTCACTTATATTAAGATCCTAAAAGCCAACCAAGGGAGTCTGGATACAATGTAATAAGGAAAAGTAAGCCATTGTTGAGTAATTTCTTTAAATATTGATATTCTCCTATAAATTAGTATTGTTTTTTTCTTATACTTACTGGAGCCTAAAATTAACCCTAACATTTTGTTTTCATCAACTTAGAATTCTTGTTTCAAAAGAGACTTTCTCCTTTATTATTTAAAGGATTAAAATAATGCTCTAATCCTGGAACATATGGGAAATCATCTCTGCACACCTCAACAGCAGAAATTAATGCTGAAATAATTGCAGTTATAATTTTTTTTTTTTAGCTTAAAAATTTCCAAGAGGAGTTTTATTGATGGCTCTGGTTCATTTCCTTCCAAAAGACCAAATGAAGTGAACAGTGGTAACCTTTAGATTTTATTGTCTTCATAACAAAACAGAAGACGAAGATTAGAACTGGATCACTTGCCCCTTTCTCTTTTTATCTCCTCCCAATTCAAAGTGTTTACGTCTCTTAATAGCCAACATTCTTCTGGATCTGCAGTTGGGCTCCACACACTCAAGCCTCAGCACAATCTTCTTTGTAGTTTTAGCCTTTTTCCGGAAAATCGGCTTAGTCTGTCCCCCATAGCCACTCTGCTTCCTATCATAACGCCGCTTTCCCTGGGCACACAGAGAGTCTTTGCCCTTCTTACACTGTGTCACCTTGTGGGGCTGGTGCTTGCCACACTTCTTACAGAAGGTCCGGCGGGTTTTCGGAACGTTCACCAAGTTGCCGGAGTGCTATCGGCTCGGAAAGTGCAGTTATGATGTTATTAGGGTAGAAGGATATGTGATGGTACAGCCTTCTGGGAAGCTGAAATAGGTTTTGAAGACTCCAGGCTTTAAGCAACAGAGATGGCAATGCAGACTGAGAGGAATGACGGAAGAGTACTCAGAAGGGTGGCCTGTCTGTATATGGTTGTGGGGCGTGAGCTGTCCTATAGAGACAGCCAGGAGCAGGCCAATAACTATCCACTTGCTCCTCTCCTGGCTCAGAAAAGGGCAGCTCACCATGTAGAACAGAACGTTCCATGAAGTGTATTCTGACTCCTTCTTTACTTACTGTAGGGAATAACGATAGTATTGGGGTTCTCTCAGTCTTTCTCCTTAGCCTTTTCACTGTAATCTGAGGATGGAGGACAATTGCTCAGCATCAGGTTAACGATCAGTAGAAGAATCAGGAATCATTAATCTTTTATGATTTAAAATCTAGCAGATTATCTAGTTCTCCAAGCCTATTATTTATATTTGGTGAAAATCTTTCATTCTTTACCCTAGAAAATATAAACAACAATCTGTCTGAGAAGAGATTTTAATTTTTTTTTAACTAAATTCTTGGGGCATAGTGGATAAAGCCACCGCCTGCAGTTCCGGAATTCTATATGGGTGTCCTTTGAGTCCTGGCTGCTCCACTTCTGACTCAGCCCTCTGCTACAGCCTGGGAAAGCAGTAGAAGATGGCTCAAGTCCTTGGACCTTGGCAATGCGCACCCCTGGAGCTATGCTCCAGGCTCCTGGCTTTGGATTGGCCCAGCTCCAGCCATTGCTGCCATTTGGGTAATGAACCAGCAGATGGAACACTTTTTCTCGTTGCCTCTACCTCTGTAACTCTGCTTTTCAAATAAATAAATAATTCTTAAAAAAAAAAACAAAACTAAATTCTTTAATTGCATTCAGCAATATTTATTTATTTTTTTTCCTTCTGCTTGTTTTGTTTTGTATAGGCACTTTTCATATGTACTATTGTAGTTTTCTAGGTTGGAAATGGGGGTCATCTGATAAAGTAATGGTGTAGTTCCACTTACTATAACCATGGTTCAACAGAAACACTGAACTGGCTTGGAGCTTTAAAACAGTGGTGTCTAGACTCAAAGCTCCACAAGCTTCACTCTCGTTAGAATAACCCAAGATTCTTGCTAAGGACTCAGATTCTTGTGCTCTACTTTGGACTTATGGACTCAGACTTCTTAAAAATTTCTAACAAGCATCTCGAGTGACTCTTTTGCACACTGATTTTTAAAATCTGAAACTTGAAGTAGCCTTCTTCCTTCCTATTGAAAAATCCTCTTCTTTCTACCTCCATCTTCATCTTTAAGTTCAATAGTATGCTGGGCTAAGAAAATCAGTTTTCCCTCCACAGTTCAGTTCTTCACATTAGCCTTGCAATATGGACACACACGCTGTTGCACACACCCTCCTAACTAGGGCGTTGATAGTCTTGACCCAGCAAAGCTAACAGAAACAGAAAATACATCAATGTATGTGTAAGTGGTAGGGTAGGGGGCTGAGTAAAATATTCCTTTATTAATTGAGATAGAGGAAACCCCAAGGTAGTAGATTCAGCCATATAATACAATTATAATTATATAATAAATCATGACACAGCATATAAAATATCATTTTAGACATGATCATTAAATATATATATAGTTCAGGGACATTCACAGAACACAATGAAAAGATATGGGGAACACAGGAAGAAAGGCACAGCAAGTTTGCTGTGTCTGTATAAGCCAGTAAAATAATTTTAGTGTCCTTGCTGAGGTGAAGCTCTCCTTGGTAAATATTAGAGCTCCGACTAAACACAAGCTTTAATAAAAGACTGTTTGACATGATTTATTGTTGGTATTGTTGATAGAGACAATCTCATGCATTTTTTTTATACAGGATTCTTATGGTTTGTGGTATAATCAGAGAGTATACATCCTCAGAGAAAGTTCTGTCTTTCCCAAGTGGATTTCAAGTACTACCACATATAGAGAAGACATTCTATATCAATATCCAAACATTCATTATATTGCTGGGAAACATTTCTCTCAGGAAAAAGTCCCTCATTTTAAATAGTGAGAGAAAGCATATTGATTGAAAAGCCCAAGAAAAATGATCACAAAGTCATAAGAAAATACTTTATTCATAATAAAAATATTAATTTGCTTTAAGAAATATTTCCTGGCAAAATAAAGATCTAAATATAATCACTTTGGTTATTAGGAGAATATTAGAAACACATTTTCTGAAACAAATCCATATGGACACATTTTGAGTTGAGCAGGATTTTTTAAAATTTATTTTATTTATTTGAAAGACAGAGTTACAGAGAAAGCTAGAGACAGAGAGAAAGAGATCTTCCATCCACTGGTTCACTCCCCAAATGGCCACAATGGCTGGAGCTGAGCTGATCCGAAGCTAGGAGCCAGGAGCTTCTTTCAGGTCTCCCATGCAGGTGCAGGGGCCCAAGCACTTGGGCCATCCTCTCCTGCTTTTCTAGGCACAGTAGCAAAGAGCAGGATTGGAAGTGGAGCAGCCAGGATTCGAACTGGTGACCATATGGGGTGCTGGTGCAACAGGCAGGGGCTTTAACCCACTGTGCCACAGGTCTGGCACCAGACAGGATTATTTTTGAAGGACTTTGGAATACATTAAGGAAAAATCCTTCACATTTTCTTTATATTGCAATACAGAAAACCTGATTCTATGACATTGGAGTAAAAAATAGTCTTCTATAAATGCATTAGAAAATTGCTTCTTTCTGGAAATAGAGGAACACATTTCAGCAATAAGCATATAATTAATCCTACCTATTTTGTGGAGCAAATCAACACACATCCCAGTGACTGGCTTCTAATGAATTCTCCTTTTATTTTTGATAAAAAGCTCATATACACAGGGGCAAGCTTAACACTGAGCCTGTGAATGTGGGGTTATCCTCTGCTGAGGGAATTAATTTGGAACTGATTTAACTGATAGAAACAAGGAACATATATACACTAGGGTATATTAGGGATGGATAGGTGGGGCCCAAACTCACCATAAAAGAGAAAGAAAGACTGGTTTTGGAGATTCAAAAAGGCAACTGGTCCTACCCATCAACTGCCAATACCCGGATAAGCGATTTGTGTTATGGACTTGACCCTGAATTATCAAACAAAACAAAACAAAGCACCTATTAACCAAGGCAATCCATATTCTTAAGCCAGTATTGGATTAAAGATCATGTTTCACAGGCAGAAGTGAATTTTTTAGCACAATTTGTACACATAGGTCTAATGATAGAGTACTGGATTCAGTTTAATATTCAGTACTATGACTTCCAATGTGTCTGGTTTCTTGTCTCTGCCTTTCACATTTCCTCCATCTGGAAAGATTTATAGGAATATAGGAAAAAAACAAAACAAAACAACAACAACAAAAAACCTTTGGGGGCCTGTAAAGTTGCTGCCTGTGAAACTGGATTCCCATAGAGGTGCTGGTTTGTGTCCTGGCTGCTCTGCTTCCAATCCAGCTCTCTGCTGGTGTGCCTGGGAGAGGATGGCCCCAGTGCTCGGGCCCCGGGGAAACCTGGAGGAATTTCCTAGCTCCTGGCTTCAGTCTGGCCCAGCAAAGGCTGTTGTGGCCGTCTGGGGAGTGAACTCTTCCTTTCTCTCTGTAACTCTTTCAAATAAACAAATAAATCTTAAAAAAAAAAAAAAAAGAAAAGAAAAAAAACTTCTACTTTTCTGGTGCTGGTATACTTAAAATTATAGCAAGAAGTAAACTTTCATTATTTACTCTCTATCCACTTTCTATAACATTTAGATTTTTTCTTTTATCTTATTCAGTAAATACATGAATCACTATATTGCTTCATTTGATATAGGCGTGAAAAATATTTTTTAAATTCTCAGCTTTTAGTAACTTGGAAAAATTTTCAGTGAGAGAATAAATCTAATATATTCAGAGAAGTCTATTATGTTAAGTGTAATGTGTTCTTCATAAATTTTAAAGAAAGTATAAATTGCTGGTTATGAGCCCCTATACTATCTGCCATTTATATGCATTAAATCACTCATATTTGTTTGCAGGATATGCAATGATTTGTATCCTCAGCAAGAAGGGAAACATATAGATGAATAATTAATTACTGCCCCAGTTACTCTATATTTCCTATCTTTGTTTTCTATCTTTGTGGTGCCATGGATTAAGACACTGCTTAAGATGCCCACATTCCATTTGGGTGTGCCTGGTTCAAGTCCCAGGTACTCTGTATTTCCTATCTTTGTTTCCTGTTAATGCATCTGGGAGGCAGTGGATGATGGTCCAAATAGTTAGGTTCCTGACACCTACATGGAAGGACCCAGATGGAGTTCCCATCTCCTGGCTTTAGCTTGACCTACTTCTGGCTGTTGTGGGCATTTGGAGAGTGAATCAGTGAATGGAAGATCTCTCCCTGCCTCCTTCACTCTCTCTCTCTCTCTCTCTCTCTGACTCTTCCTCTTTTTGATACCCTGCCTTTAAAACAAATAAATTAATTTTATAAAAAGTGGCTTCAAACATATAGAAATAATAAACTTGATTCTCCCATGAGCTTTGAAGGGAGATGTGACTTCTCTGTCACTTATAGTACTATCTTCCTAGATTTCAGCATCAGTCCAACTCACATCAGAGGGCAGTATGTGTGTTTGGGTGAATCTTCCCCTGTTTGAAATTGTTCTTCCAGGTTGATGAACTGTGTATGCAAGGCTTAAAAGTATCACAGATTTTGAGATGAGTTAAGTAAGCTAATTAACAGGTTATTTAAGCTTTGGTAAGGCCTTTGAATGAATAAGTAACTGAAGTAAATTTTGATAAGTGAGAATGGGAGAAAGAAGCAGAGAAAGCTTCAGACTGTCAGGAGACACAAGGGTTCTGGGAGACAAAGAGAAGTGAGGACAAGAAAGGTGGCCTTATTGGTCTGTCAGTTTTGAGGTCAGAGGGAAATCTCAGCTAGCTGCCCATTTTGTTCGGGCTTGCCAGTGTTCAGCAGTGCCTTTTGATCTGGCCTGTCTTTATGTGCTTACCATAGCCAGAAAAGAAGTCATTATTTCAGCATTGGGCTCCTTCTGTTGAGATCCACATGTCAGTATAGGATGACATTATCGTAGCACTCCATATGATTCCCTTTGCTGGCTTATATTAAAGTATTTGTCACATTCTGTAGCTTCTTCCTTCACATTGCCCACTTGTTTCTTTCTTTTTATTCCCATTGTCAGCATCAAGTACAGGGCTTCATCACCCCTTTCTTGGATTATTGGTTTGTTTTCTAACAAGTCATTATTTAGAGTGCCCTCATTGCTCAATTCAGATAATTTTTTAAGATTTGCCCTAAATTTGCTATATTTACATGAAAAAAGCATCAGTGACCACCCGCTTATATCAACACAATACAATCGATATTGTTTTTCTGACAAAGTCAGCCACAATAATGCAAAGTTGTCTTTTCCTCTCCCTTTCCTCTATTCCTCTAAACAACTGCCAAACTCACAGCTATTTCATGAAGATGCCCCCCACATACTTGGATGATGCAGCCCGAACTCCTGGTGTTGTGACCACCTGGAGTTTGTCCTTCCATTTCTTTTGTATGGCTGATACATGCTTTAAATTCATTGTTTATGGAATTTTTCTTTTTTTATATTTTTAATTTTTTTCTGTTTATTTATTTTTTAAAATATTTATTTATTCATTTGAAAGGCAGAGCTACAGAGAGGCAGAGGCAGAGAGAACAAAAGGGAGAGAGAGGACTTCCATCTGCTGGTTCACCCCCCAGATGGTTGCAGCAGAGCTGTGCCGATCTGAAGCCAGGAGCCAGGAGCCAGGAACTTCTTCCAGGTCTCCCACACAGGTGCAGGAGCCCAAGGACTTGGGCCATCTTCTACTGCTTTCCCAGGCCATAACAGAGAGCTGTATTGGAAGTGAAGCAGCTAGGACTCGAACCAGCGCCCATATGGGATACCAGCACTGCAGGCAGCAACTTTACCTGCTATACTACTCTGAAATTTTTCTTATTTTTGTCAAACAGATGTGATAAATTTTGACTCTGAATGCTCATTACTATGTAACAACTTCCCTATTAGATTTTTGCTTTTTTTTTTATAGCTTTGTCATTTTTCTCTTGTTTCTCACTTTAGATTGTGAGCATATAAAGGGAAAAACTAAATTCATCACGTTCTGTATCTTCTCTCTAGCAATGTCTCAATGTCTTGGATAAAATGGGAACTCTGTAAAAATTTCATACATTGAGAGTAATGTGTCACAGATGCTGAAAAAAATTTGATGTAATGCACTCTTAAGCATCCCATCAAGAAAGAATATTTTACAACATACATAAAGTTATAGTTTTAAAAAAAGGATTGTGTTGTTTTCAAGTGATCTTAATTGATGATTAATTTTCTAAAAGGTGGTCAGTGACCTTGTAGTTTCAAATAAGATGAACTCTCAGAAGCAGTTTTATTGCTTTCATAAAAATACAAGTTTAGAAATGGCTAACTCATATATACTATAATATGAGTCTTTGCCTATTCATTTCTACCAGTTGGAAAATTTGATATTCCTTTGAAGTCAATAGAAAGTACTAAGATTTCCTATTATATTCTCTCTAGATGAGATATGGTGCATTAAGGGTGCTATGGCTGTAGAATATTCTTTCTAATGAAAGGAAAAATATTAAAATAAAAAATATGGAGATGCTGACCCAGAGATTTTATTTATAAACTGAACTAATTAAGTTAATATAATGCAATAATATTTTATATTTTAAAAAGACATTAGAGGGAAAGGGTATTTAGCATAGAGATTGAGATGCCTGTGTCCCATCTGGGAGTGCCTTCGATCAATTCTCAATTCCTGCCAATGTACAGCCTGGGAGGCAGCTGTGATGGGTCAAGTAATTGCATCCTTGCCATGTATGCGAGAGACCTGGATTGAGGTCTTGTCTCTTGGCTTCTGCCTGGCCAGTCTGGGCCATTGTGAGCATTTGGGAAGTGAATCAGCAGACGGGAACTCTGTCCACCTCTGTCTCTCTGCCTATCAAATAAATAATAAAAAAATTAAAAAGACAATAGAAGTATAGGTAAATAACCTAGCGTACATACTGCCTTAAGTTTGATTCCTAAATAAATAAGGGGCAATTATAACACCATCTTTTCCACCACCCCTACTGAATTCTTGACTCCATGTGAAGACTTAGATTTCAAATGTTGATAATCTATGGTTAAGATAATATTCTTCTAGGAACTTACATTAAATAGAGTACCTTAAGTATGTACAAGTCCTGCATCCAGAATTATTTTTCTATCCTTAACTCACTTTCTGATTACTCTTTACTGTCTAAATTCAAACAGTATCAATCTCTCTTTTGTGTTTACTCAAGTCACACCAAGTAAGAGCCGTCACTTCCTTTCTTTTGCTCAGGGTGAGATGGATAAGGGATAAGAGTTGTTAGGTATCACGAGAAGTGTGAGACTTGTGGTAAATTATATATTTTGTATAAAATAATAGAATTATATAAAATAATAGGATTATATAGAAATTATGGATGAATTGTGTTGTTAATTAAAAATTCCTCTGTAATTGCTGTAAGACATAAACCTGGAATACCACTGTCATTAATAATATATAGGTATGTGTATGTATATATGTATAAAATCCAGTTAGCTTTTTATAAACATTGCATAGGCAAAATGTTTTTCATAATCTGCATAAGTCATTTTCTGAGTACTCTAGAATGATGAATTTTATATTTTTCAATGAATTTTATATTCATGATACTATTAAAATATAAATTCAGTTCTTATCATTTTAGAAGTTTTAACACATTTTTCTCTAAAACTTAAATGTTTTGTTTTTTAGCATTCATTTAGCTATTTCTCCTCCAAAAGCTCCATCCCTTAATAATTAACTTTCTTTGAACTAACATCGACATCGCACAAGTTTTTGGAATGCTTTCTTGAAGTCTTCGTTAAAGATCGTATAAATCAGTGGATTGATAAGAGAATTGAGATATCCAAGCCATGCCAAAAAATTTGACATTTCTTCAGAAATTTTACATCTTTCACAGACATTAACAACTAATTCTTTTACAAAAAAAGGAAGCCAACATATTACAAATGCACCCAAGATTAATCCCAGGGTAGTGGCAGCTTTGCGTTCTCTTGTGCCTGAGATCTTTTGCCTTCTCCAAGATTTCTCATGCTTTAATTCAGACCTGGAACTTTTCACTGTGCCATGAAGTTTGTCAAGATCTGTTGATGGATCAGATAAAGACTTTTCCAGCGTGTAGGGTGTGGAGACCAATCTAATGCTTTTCTCACCACTCTCCAAAAGCACTTGGCCATTCAGCTCCTCCTTTGCAATCCTACTTGCTTGTCTCTTGTGGTATAATGTCTTTGCTGCTCTATATATTTTGTAGTAGAGAATCAAAATCAATACAAGTGGGATGTAGAAAGCTCCGAATGTTGAGTAAATAGTGGAAACAATGTGGTCGTGCTTGATGATGCACTCGTCATCTCGGCTAGTTCCTTGGTGCCTCCAGAACAGAGGAGGCATTGAGATAAAGACAGATATAATCCAAACTACGGTGATCATAATGCCAGCATGCTTGGGAGTCCTTTTCCTGGCATACTCAACAGCATCTGTGATTGCCCGATATCGATCCAAAGCTATAGCTGAGAGATGCAAGATGGAGCACGTGCAACAGATAATGTCAACACTCAGCCAAATGTCACAGACCACTTGCCCCATTATCCAGCTCTCTCTCACAATATACACAATGCTGAAGGGCATCACCAGGACAGCTACAAGAAAATCCGTGACTGCAAGGGAGCAAATTAAATAGTTGGCTGGATGGTGCAGCTTCCGGGTTACAATAATTGCAGCAATCACCAAGGAGTTGATGGTCGTTGTCATCAGTGCCAGCCCAGAGAGGGTGAGTGACACCAGGATTTTGGACGGCATTCTGTTTAACAGTTCCTCTGAGGTCAAGTTTTGATCAGATGAGTTTAAGAAATCCATTTTTTTTTTTTTACTTTTGTTTTAAAGATTAAGTAGATGAGAAATGGCTACCTGTAACAAAGGAGGGAAAAAACAGTTCAGAGAAGATTTCAAGATTCTTTTCTCTTCCTTTCAGAAAAATTAAGAAAGCATATGTGTATGTTTTTCCATAGGTTAAAAAAATGGAATGTAGATCACATTTTCTTTTTATTTGCATTTAAGAAATCCAATGATTAATAATAAAAATTACTTTCAAAACATTTCTGAAGGTATGACTCAAATAAGGCAATTTTGATGAGTAAACTAGCCTATTCACTCAGTCAAATCCTTACCATTATAGAATTGTTTTTAAAAATCATATGAACTTTGGCTATGGTTTTCTCTTTGTCCACAGCAGAGAAACTTTAAAAGCATGTCATTAGTGTATAAAATGTGTATTGTATAATATGATAAAAAAATGTTATGTAAGGCAGTATTCAAAATTGTAAGAATTTTGTACTCAGTTCAACATTACATTAATAACATCATGTGGCTTGTGGAAACTAGGGGAAATTTAAGGTTATATAAAGGGAAATAAGAAAACTATTTGGTATATCCCTAGAATTCTATGATCACTTTATGGAATTAGGAAAATGTCAAAGTGTTTAGGAGGATTTATAGACCTAAGTAGTTAATTTGCTTTAAAAAGATAAGAGAAAAATAGTAGAGTCAAATAATTATATACTATCTATTATAATAAATTACATATATGACCAAATAACCAAGCTACTCAGGTGAACTTGCTAGTAAGGAGAGCTCAAAATGTCTCTCAACCTGAAAATGAAATTATTCTTTGTTATAGGTCACCCTTGTAATGACCATATTACCTTTCTTCTGAAACAGAATTCTCCACACATATCAGAATTTTGGCTTTAGTCTAAGCTGTAACTTAATAAATTACCAATAAAATCAAAGCAATTAGAGTATAAGATTAATATATTTTAAAAGAAATTCTTGTTTCAGGGCTGGCACTGTTGTGTAGACGGTTAACACCATGGCCTGCAGTGCTGCATTCCATATGGGCGCCGGTTCGAGACCCAGCTATTCCACTTCTGATCCAGCTCTCTGCTGTGGCCTGGGAAAGCAGTACAAGATGATCTAAGTGCTTGGGCTGCTGCACTCACGTGGGAGACCTGGAGGAAGCTCCTGGCTCCTGGCTTCGGATTGGCATAGCTAAGGCTGATTGGGGGAGTGAGCCAGTGGATGGAAGACCTCTCTCTCTCTCTGCCTCTCTGTAACTCTTCTTTTCAAATAAATAAATAAACATATTTTAAAAAACTCTTGTTTCATCAGTCCTTGTCTCTTATAATTCCTTAGTAGCTATCCTTATTTTAAAAATCCAGAGAAAGTGGAAACTTGAAACCTTATTCTTCCTTTAACTATTACTATCCTTTCATATATTTTTTAAAGATTTATTTACTTGTTTAAGAGGTAGAGTTACAGAGAAAGAGAGAGAGAGAGGGACAGAGAGAGAAGTCTTCCATCTGTAGGTTCACTCTCCAAATTGCCGCAAAGGCCTGAGCTGGGCCAATTCTAAGTCAGGAACCAGGAGTTTCTTCCGGTCTCTCATGTGGGGGCAGGGACCTAAGCATATGGGCCACCTTCCACTGCTTTCCCAGGTCATTAGCAAGGAGCTGGATTGGAGGTGGAGCAGCTGGGACTCGAACTTACGTCCAGATGGGATGCTGGAGCTGTAGGTGGAGGTTTAGCCTATTATGCCACAGTGCAGGCCTCCATCCTTTCATATTTTAAATATTATATTTACTTAAAAGTGGTTATATTTCATTTGTTGGAGCTGATAAGAATTTCATATTTTTTGGCCGGCACTGTGGCTCACTTGGTTAACCCTCCACCTGTGGTGCTGGCATCCCATATGGGCGCCAGATTCTAGTCCTGGTTGCTCCTCTTCCAGTCCAACACTTTGTTGTGGCCAAGGAGGGCAGTGGAAGATGGCCCAAGTGCTTGGGCCCCTGCACCCGCATGGGAGACCAGGAAGAGGCACCTGGCTCCTGGCTTCAGATTGGCACAGCTCTGGCCATGGCGGCCATTTGGGGGGTGAACCAACGGAAGGAAGACCTTTCTTGTTGTCTCTCTCACTGTCTATAACTCTACCTGTCAAATAAAAAAAAAATTCAATATTTTTTATCAAGTACTTCATAAGGATATAAATATACATAATATGTTGTTAAATATAAAACACCTTGGAGTGTAGTATATGTACTATTGTATTTGGCTTTGGGATACCACTACTAAATTTAATTTTTATTTTCTAATATTCATTGAACGCAAGTGCTACAGAGCAAATTGAATGACATAAAAAAATTTGAATATCTGCTACCTAGAAAATGAGTAACTTTTTGTGGTGTAATTAAGAAGTATGTTACCCACACTCATTTTTTTTTTTTGACAGGCAGAGTTAGACAGTGAGAGAGACAGACAGAAAGGTCTTCCTTTTTCCGTTGGTTCACCCCACAAGTGGCTGCTACGGCTGGTGGGTTGTGGCTGGTGCGCTGAGCTGATCCAAAGCCAGGAGCCAGGTGCTTCCTCCTGGTCTCCCATGCTGGTGCAGGGCCCAGGCACTTGGGCCATCCTCCACTGCCCTCCTGGGCCACAGCAGAGAGCTGGACTGGAAGAGAAGCAACCAGGACAGGACTGGTACCACAACTGGGACTAGAACCTGGGGTCCCGGTGCCGCAGGCGGAGGATTAGCCCAGTGAGCCGTGGCGCCGGCCATCCACACTCATTTTTAAGGGCAACTCCAGATAAAGAATGGAGGCTAAAGTCCTCGTAGAAATTCTAAAGCCAGCAGTTCTCAAATCCTGTGTGCCTTACAGCCAACTTGAAGGGCTTGCAAGAAACACATCGTTGAGTATCACTCTACACAGTTTGTGATCCAGTAAGTTTGGTGACTTTCAGACCCTAAATTCCACATACCTAACAAGTTCCCAGGTGATGCTGATGCTGTTGGACCAGGGAGTCAGATTTCTCAGCGTAGTCAACGTGGTGGTTCCTTATCTGTCTAATTTTTCAGTGCTATAGCATCTATGACTTGCCCTCCATTGAAAGGTACTCTGACATTGCTACTATACAACTTTTCTTTTTTAACGTCTTTCTTTCTCATATTCTTATTTCTTGGAGTTTCTCAAATAAGTGATTTAAAAAAAATTATTTGAAAGGCAGAGTTATAGAAAGAGAAAGAAAGAGACACAGAGAGATCTTTTTTTCTCTGGTTTACTTTCCAAATAACTGCAACAGCCAGGCTAGGCTAAACCTAAGTCAGGAGCCAGGTACTTCTTATGGGTCTCCCACATGGGTGCAGGGGCCCAAGGACTTGAACCATCTTCTTCTGCTTTCCTAGGCACATTAGGGAGCTGGATTGGTAGTGGAGCATCCAGGACTTGAACCCATGCCTATATTGTGTGCAGGCACTGAAGGAAGCAGCTTAACTCACAATGCCAGCCCTTCAAATAAGTGATCTTATGACAACTTTCATTTATATATTGCTCAATTTTTATTGCTGTCTCTATACAACTTTTATAGCCCTGTTCTATTAATTCCCTTGCACTCACATAATTTCTGCTCTTTCTGAACTGTTATGAGACAGATGCCATTTGATCATATCTCCTTAAGCCAATACTGGATCACAGAGCCTGAAATGAAATGAGTGCTCATAGTCATCAACAGGGGTGTCATTAAAACCTCCAGTAAGTATTTTCAGTATCAGTGGACCTCACACTGTATCTATTGACCTCACCGTAAAAACGATCAAATTTTTTATTTATTTATTTTTATTGGTTTGAATGTGAAGGCATGGGGGAGGGAGGAGAGAGAGAGAGAGAGAGAGAGAGAGAGAGAGAAAGAGAGAGAATTTTTCCCATCTGATGGTTCACCCCTTAAATGCTTGCAACAGCCAGGGCTCAGCCAGAATGAAACCAGAAACCCACAACTCATTGGCATTCTCCCTCATGGGTGGCAGGGATCCAGCCATTTCAGCCATTACCTACTGCCTATCAGGTTGTGCAATAGCAGGAAGCTGGAATCAGGAGCGGAGCCAGGACTTGAACTCATTCACTCAGATATGGATGTGAGCATCCAAGCAGCATCAATTGCTGTGTCAAATGCCTACCCTGGTTGGTTAATTCCTTTGCAATGATATTTATTTACATTATTGGCAATTTAACTTACAATACTGACATTTTCTGTAATATAAACAAAAATAACTTTCTGCTTTAATTTATTTAATAAACAGTTCTGACATAAGAGCTCAAGAGCTAATCCTGAAATTACATTTAGAGTAGAATATTAAAGAAGAAACAATTATGTGGATTTCCATAATCTTTATAAATTCTGCGGGATAATAGACCAGCTTAAAACTAGAAGACGATTTATTTGGTAATCAACTGGTTTCTCTAAGTGTCACATTGTAGCATTTAAATTAGGCTCAATAAAATGGTATTTAATGCTGAGAAAAACATCAAATTTTTGTCATATTTTCAAAGTGTATGTAAAAATTCACATCATAAAATTATATTGCAGTTTACCAGAAATTTTTTCAATATTAAATTTAGAAATCTAATTAATCTTGATACTGTATTCATAGATAACAAAGAAAATAGGAAAACAAATGCAGCTAATCACAACTGGGTTTTGTTTTCTTTTTCTCTTATTTTCTTGCTATTTGCAATTACAAATTTAATAAACCATCACTAATTCAGACATGGTTTCTAGCCAGATTCCTTTATGTTCCTTTATATTTTTAGGATCCCACTTGGTCCTCATAGTGTGAGCGTCAACATCTGGGTTACTGAACATAGATGATGTTATTTATGTCTCTATAACTGTATTTTGAATGTCTTCACTGGGAAATAACCAAGGTTACTCTTTTAAGTAGGGCCTGTGGTCTCATCAATAATATGTAGACTTTTTTTTCTTTTTCATGGTATCTTGGCTTTCCATGCCTACAATACTCTCATGGGCTCTTCAGCAGATCCGAATGCCTTAAGGGCTGATTCTGAGGCCAGAGTGTGGTTTAGGACATCTGCCATTCTATGAGTCTGCTGTGTATCCCACTTCCCATGTTGGATCCTTCTCTCCCTTTTTGATTCTATCAGTTAGTATTAGCAGACACTTGTCTTGTTTGTGTGATCCCTTTGACTCTTAGACCTATCTGAGCCACCAATTGTGAACTGAAATTGATCACTTGGACTAGTGAGATGGCATTGGTACATGCCACCTTGATGGGATTGTATTGGAATCCCCTGGCACGTTTCTAACTCCACCATTTGGGGCAAGTGTGATTGAGCATGTCCCAAATTGTACATCTCCTCCCTCTCTTTTTCCCACTCTTATATTTAACAGGGATCACTTTTCAGTTAAATTTAAACACCTAAGAATAATTGTGTGTTAATTACAGAGTTCAACCACTAGTACTAGAACAACAACAAGACCTAAATGAAAGATCCCTGCGAGTGAGATCCCAGTGGAAAGAACGGGGCCATCAAAGAAGAAGGTACCTTTCTCTGAAGGGAGGAGAGAACTTCCACTTTGACTATGACCCTATCGGAATAAGATCAAAGTCAGCGAACTCTAAAGGCTTCCATAGCCCTGGCAACTCATGACTAGAGCCTAGGGAGATTACTGACGCCATGAACAGGAGTGTCAAATTGTTAAGTCAGCAACAGGAGTCACTGTGTACTTACACCCCATGTGGGATCTGTCCTTAATGTGTTGTCTAATGTGAAGTGATGCTATAACCAGTACTGAAACAGTAAAACAGTATTTTTACACTTTGTGTTTCTGTGTGGGTACAAACTGATGAGATCTTTACTAATTATATACTGAATCGATCTTCTGTATATAAAGATAATTGGAAATGAAAAAAAAACAACCTGGTGTTAAATTGGAAATGGCATAGAAAATTAATTAATTTTTAAAAAATATATTATGTAGGATCTCTGTCTTTAATGTGCTGTACACTGTTATTTAATGCTATAACTAGTACTCCAACAGTATTTTTTTCATTTCGTGTTGCTATATGGGGGCAAACTGTTGAAATCTTTACCTAATATATACTAAACTGATCTTCTGTATATAAAGAGAATTGAAAATGAATCTTGATGTGAATGGAGGGGGAGAGGGAGTGGGAAAGGGGAGGGTTGTGGGTGGGAGGGAAGTTATGGGGTGGGGGGAAGCCATTGTAACCCATAAGCTGTACTTTGGAAATTTATATTTATTAAATAAAAGTTTAATAAATGAAAAAAAATATGTAGACTTGTTGAAAATAGCGGAGAAAGCACACTAACCTAGGTTTTACACACCATGAATATTTGTCAGTTTGTTGATTTAGCCACAAGATGTATTTACTCTTTGGCTTATACATAGTGTATTATTTTTTTGTCACTTATTCATAAGGCAGAAAGAGAGGGAGAGATTGGCGGGGGACAGGGAAAGGAGAGAGAAAGAGAGAGAAGCAAAGAGAGGAAAGGGAGAGAGGGAGAGAGAAAGAAAGAGAGGGCAAGAGAGAGGAAGAAAGAAAGAGGAGAGAGAAGGAGAGAGAATCAGAATTCTTATCTACTGGCTTAGTCCTTCAATGCCAACAATAGCCAGGGTTGGGTCAGACTGAAGCCAGGAGCAGGAAACTCAATCCAGGTCTCTCATGTAGGTAGTGAAGACCCAACTACTTCAGCCATCACTTGCTGCCTCCCAGGGTGTGCATCGGAGGAGCCAGGTATTCAAGCCAGGCATTCTGGTATGGGACAAAGAAATCCTAACTGACATCTAAATTACTATGCTGAGTGGAAGCTCTTACACATGATGTAACATAATGTTTATTTATGAGGATCCTTTGAAATGTTCATGGAAAATAGAATTAAAAGATAAGCTCATTTGGTGTAGAAAATTTTGAAATGCATGCACACAAGGGGCCTTCAAAAAGTTCACAGAAAGTTTGTGTAATGAAGAAGATCTGCATGGATTTCAAGATTTTTATTTTCACCAAAACAAAGTTAGGTTTCAATTAGATTTTCCATGAACTTGTTGAAGTACTCTTGCATATTCATGTGTCTGTCTGACTTTAATGCCCAATTGTTTTGTCCTTAGGTTATGCTATTAGTTCTTAGGGGTATAGCTTAATTTAGTTATTATTTTAAGTAACTTGTGGGGAGTCATACACAAACAGTCTTCATAATAATATTGTAACAGAGCAACACAGTAAAATTCAATTCGACCAAGACCTCATGAGAACATAGAAGTTACCTATTTCAATTATAATAATAGTAATATTCATCTTTTCTGAGTGTTTACTTCTGCAGGCATCATATTAAATGGTTTACATGTTATTAACCCATTCAGTCCTCACAGCTAACTTATGAGGCAAGTACAGTTATCAGTTTGTCACAGATCACAAAACCGAGGCACAGCAGTTCAATGAACTTCTGTAAAATAACAGCACAACAGATAAGCGGTGTAACAAATTCGTCTTCTTCATCACTATTTTATTATCTAAACAAGATTTATTATTTTATAGCTCTATTATAGTCATGAAGTGTATAAAGTAAATGCTTTTTCTCAGGTAAATATCCTGCTACAGTGCAAAGTATGCTCAGAGACAAATGTCAAATAGAACAAATGTTTACTATAAGGATCAGCTCTACATGTTTTGATTGTAATGCTAGGATTAGGGTAATAGTGTTTTCTAAAGTTTTTTCTTTTTCCTACTTTCTCTCCAACTCTAAGACTCCACTTCTGCTTATTATACTTCTTTGAGCCTATTTATTCCTTGAAGGGCTATTTATTGAGTGCTATTTATGTGTTGATTAACCTGGTGGTTGTAAAAGATATACATCCTCCCCAACAAAAAATACAAACACCTAACCCAAAACAAAACAAACCAGCAAAACAACACATTGCTCTTGTCTTTAAGAAGCTAGCCACAGTAATGAAACAGCTAACCACATAAGTATAATCTCATTATACAATGCAATAAAGGAACTATGAAGATACGCATAAAATATCCTGGAATTATCAGTGAGGGAGAATGAATTTTTTTTTTTTTTTTGACAGGCAGAGTGGATAGTGAGAGAGAGAGACAGAGAGAAAGGTCTTCCTTTTTGCCGTTGGTTCACCCTCCAATGGCTGCTGTGGCCGGCGCATCTCGCTGATCCGAAGCCAGGAGCCAGGTGCTTCTCCCGGTCTCCCATGCGGGTGCAGGGCCCAAGGACTTGAGCCATCCTCCACTGCCTTCCTGGGCCATAGCAGAGAGCTGGCCTGGAAGAGGGGCAACTGGGATAGAATCCGGTGCCCCGACCGGGACTAGAACCCGGTGTGCCGGCACTGCAAGGCGGAGGATTAGCCTGTTAAGCCACGGCGCTGGCCGAGAATGAATCTTGTCATGATAAAACAGTGAAAGACTTACCAGGTAGGAGAAAAGTGTGAGCAAAGACAGAGGTGTGACAATGTGAATGCATTCGATAGAATGGCTTCTCTCAGGAGAAATCTGTACTTTTATAGGAATGTTCCTTCGAGAAGATTTTCCATTCCCATGAAGTCACTGACATACAATGTATTGACTCGTTATTTAACTTTAGCTAAATCTTTTTTTTTTTGTTTTGTTACTGATTTAACTTTAGCTAAATCTTAAGAATACTTAGCAAAAAGAGAGTAATCTGATTTTAAATGGCATTTACATATACATTTCAAGATTCTCCTTATTTTTTCTTTCTTTTTAAAAAGATTTATTTATTTATTTGAAAGTCACAGTTAGGGGGAGAGAGAGAGAGAGAGAGAGAGAGAGAGAGAAAGGGAACCTTCCATTTGCTGATTCACTTCCCAAATGGCTGCAATGATGAGGGCAGGGCCAGGCTGAAGCTAGGAGCTGGGAACTTTATACAGGTATTCCATGTGGGTGCAGGGGCCCAAGTACTTGGACCATCTTCTGCTACTTTCTCAGGTGATCCAGCCCCTGCTGGATCAGAAGTGGAGAAGCTGGGACTCAAATTGGCACCCATATGAGATGCCAGTGTCTCAGTCAGCAGTCACTATGCCACAACACTGGCATTCTTAAGGATAACTGTACTATATTCGATGAACAGTGTGAGGAGCAGGTGTTTAGCCTACTAGTAAAGACGCCCATGTTCCACATTGGAGTATGTTGCCTCAGCTCCTGACTCCAGTTTCCTGTTTAATGCAGACCCTAAGGATTGTAATCATGTCTCAAGTAATTGTATTTCTGCCCACCATGTGGGAGCTCTTGGTTGCATTCCCTGCTCCTGGCTTTGGCCCCAGCCCAATCCCAGATTTTGCAGGCATTTGGAGAGTGGATGGGAACTCTATCTGTGTGTCCCTCTTTCTGGCTCTCAAATAAATAAATAAATAAAATTTAAAAAATGAATGTTGTGAATCCAGCTTTAGAAGCATGTGCTATGGAAAAGCAATTGAACAGGCAGGGATAGACTCAATATACTATATGATTTCATCTTGTTTGACTGTAGCTGAACCCTAAAGAGGGAGATGACCAAGTGTGTGAATGAGTGCAGGAAAGGTTCGGAATATGCAGAAGGCGGTTGCAAAGGCCATAAGGACTGCTGTCTATTTCTGAATGGCTCCTCAGCTTGTCAAGAGACTCTTTTCTCAGTCTGTTTTGTGCTCCTATAACAGAACTTCAGACTGGGTAATGCACAAAGAACATAGATCTATGTCTTACAGTTCTGGAGGTCGGGAAATCTGAGATCAACAGGTTGAAATCCGGCACCACCTTTTCTACTGAATCATCCAGCAGTGGAAGGCAGAAGGGCAAGAAAGGAAAGAGAGGGAGGAGGCCAAACTCACTTTTATAACAAATCTACTTGCACGGTCATGAGCTTCCTCTGCCCTCGTGACCTATGCATCTCCCATGAGACCCATTTTCCTAACACTGGTGCACTGGGGATTAAGTTTCCAGCAGTTGAAACATGGGGGACACTTTCAAGCCACAGCAATGATTAAGTACAGTACTGTAAAATTAAACTGACAAGTTCAACAGAATTTGGTTTGAAGCCTGACTTCCCCACTTACTAGCATGTGCTCAGGCAAGATATTTCAACTTTGAAAGATTAAATTTTATTATCTGTAAATATAATAAAATCAAACCATACAAAGTGTTTAAGATTAAATAAGAATCCCTTAGGGCACCTAATAAAGACATTATTTGTCATCTGCAATATAGAGGTAGCAAGCTCTGTCTTTAGGACTATGATAAGCACTGGAGAAGTCACGAATTTGATTATTATTATTTTCATTTTTATTCCAGTTTTCACTTTATAGTATTTATAGTTCTATCATTGATAGGAGGGTGGTGGGAGGAAATAATGGACAACTATCATAGATAAGGAATGACATAGTCTTCTAATATTTGATCTAGAGTGGAAAACAGGTAATATGTTAGCAAGCTAGAGATGGAAATTTAAAAAGAATACAGTTGTAATCTTTTCCTTCTCCCTGCCTATTGTTCTCTCTCCTTGAGTACTTAATAAGGCAAGAATTCTCTCCATGGTGATAGTGGATTTAACAATGTCTTAAGCAAGTGGTTCTTATTAGAAACTAGACAAAAAATGTGGAAATTCTGTATTCTTATGGGGGAATTGCTGAAAAGTTGATATTTAACCATATGCTACATGTGAAGAATATTTTAAAATTGTTATTTATTTCACAAGTTAATTATTAAAAATCTGGTGAATATCTTAACATAGGAAATCAAATGCAAGACTGGACAATAAAAACATTATGGTAAATTATTTGAGAAGAAATATCAATCACATGCTTTGGATGTGTGAACATGCAATAAAAGCTGTTGTGATGGTAAAAAAAAAAGATTTCCGTGATGATTTAACAACCCATTTTTTAAATGTATAGTAATTAGTTAACCAGACTAAGGTGGCAAGGTTTAAACAATTTCAAGAACTAAAATGTCTTTTCCCCCTATTTCCCCTGTTTTAATCCAGTACTTGAAAGTCATTAAACTGTTACATATATTTCATGCAACTGTAACTAACGGAATGAAGGTATTCATTTGGTCATGATGTATACTCTTCTATTTATTTTATTTTTCTTTTGCAAATATGTTAAACTCAAAATATTCCTCAAATTCTTTCATTTTTAATCAACTTTTTCTCTTTGATTTCTTTTACTTAAGATTTACATTTAGAGGCTGGTGTCGTGGCAGAGTGGGTTAAGTTGCCATCTGTAGAGAAAGCATCCCACATGGCAGCTGGTTTGAGTCCTGTCTGCTCCACATCCGATCCAGTTCCCTGCTAATGCTTCTGGGAGAGCAGAGGAAGATGGCCTAACTCCTTGGAACTCTCCTACTGACGTGGTTGACCTGGATGAAGCTTCTGGCTCCTGGCTTCGGACCAGCCCAGCTCTGGTCATTGCAACCATTTGGGGAGTGAAGAAAAAAGATTTCTATTTAAAATATTACAGTTTTACATTTATATTTAAATTATTACAATTTTACATCAGATGAGTTTAGTATCAACTATAACAAAACAAATTATTAATAATGACATTTATTGGGCACCCACAGCTTAGTAGGGTTAGTACACAAAGCAGCAGTCTAGTAATGTAGGTGGGTGTTAATTGCTGTTAATAGAAATTGGGAGTTGATTAGCCATCCTCAGTTAATGATGTTATGAGATATTTAGCCCTGAACTCAAGACAGATGTTATATAGCCATGATTTGGAGCTCTGATCAAATGCAATCTGGTCTTCTAGTCTGTTGGTTAATCAAGGCTATCAACCAAAATACAAGAAAAAACTTAACTTTCAGACTTGGATCAGGCAGTGATTGTGACATAATTTAACTTAAACACACAGTGGCTATATATAATATATGTATTATTTATGTATATTATATATATACATATATACATAAAATTAAACAGGGATGGTATGCCTCTATTTTTATGTATTTAGTTGCCTTATTTAATGCTATATTGCTGTAGAATCCAATATCTTCATTGTCTCTGTTTTGTGCAGTAAATTATCCTAGGATGTGAAGATACAAACCAAACATGCTGACGTCTTGAGATTCAGCTCCAAGGTAATTATGAAAAATCTGCTTATATTTGAATAGCAAGAAAGAATTCCTCTCCATATATTTTGACTTAACTTTTTTTTTTTTTTTGCTATTTGAAAATATTGAAATTGCTACCAAATAGTTTCCCTATTCTCCTATTTTTGTGCCATTATTTTAAATTTAAATAGCCAAAGTTTTTTGGGGGCGGTTGGGAGTTGGGCCTTAGCAGTTAGGATGCCAGTTGAAGGGGTGGGTGTTTGGTGTAGCATCTTAAATCACTGTTTGGAACATCTGCATCCCATATAGGAGTGTTTGGTTCAAGTCTTCAATATTCTGCTTCCAATACAGTTTCCTGTTAATGAGTATACTAGGAGACAATAGGTGCTTACTCAAGTATTTGGGTCCTGTTCATTGTACTGGGGAGCTGGATAAAGTTCTGGGCTCTTGGCTTTGGCTTGGCCTAGTCCTGGTTGTTGCAGGCATTTGGGGAATGAAGATTTCCCTCTGTTTCTCTCTCTTTCTGCTTTCCAAATAAAATTAAAAAAAAATATTTTTTTAAACAAGGCAGTTGAGCTGTCCTCAAACCACATCCAAAGTGCATAGATCATATTCCCAGCATCAGCTCCTGTCTCCAGTTTCTCACTAATGCAGAGCATGGGAGGCAGGTGATGGCTCAAGTAGTTATGCTCCTGCCACTCATAGGAGACCTTAATTGTGTTCCTAACTCCTGTCTTTGACCTGACCCAGCCCCAGCCCCAGTTGTTGTAGGGGAGTGAGTAGGTGGATAGGAGGAGCTCTCTGTCTCTCTCCATCCTCTTTCTTTATCTTTCATATAAATACAAATTTTTAAAAAGGTCTCATTCAATTACAAAGGAATGAGGCCCAAGTGCACTAAACAGGGCCTAGAACAAAGGACAGAGTCATTATTAGAGGAGCTAAGAAAGGTGCTGTCTAAGCTACAATTAAGTTTTCTGATTGAGAGGCAAGTAGAACCTGATAGAAGGGGCTTGATAATAATCTGGTGGGCTTCAGGCCTTGTAAATTCAGAGGCCCAGACCTATCTATCTCTTCACATAGGGTATATCCTAAGGGAGGTGTGAACCTCCTAGGGGAAGGCACTCTGTTGACTTTCATTATTTGGCTGGCCTGGGAGGAGAGCTGGCCAGGTAAAGGCAGGTGGCATCTCTAACAAGAAATGTACAGTTCTGCCTGCAATGTTGCTGACCCTACTTGACCATCCCCTCAGCTGCAGTGGTCACTTTGGAAGTTGGGCTGAGTGAAGGGCTTTTCAGCTTAGAGCCAATAAGATCTGTGGCTCTGAACCTCTACTCTACCACCAATGGCTCTACTCCCAACCTGTGTGTACTGATGGTCCTCTTCCCCACTTAATGCTGTATAATTGTTCAAACCTGGTAAATGCCACTCTTAGGATCATTGGTTACTATCCTCACTCTGTCTTTTATGACCTTGTCTAAATATGATCAGAGTCGGCAAACTTGGAAGGCTTCCATAGCCTTGGCAACTCATGACGACAGCCTAGGATGGTTACTGGCGCCATAAACTAGAGTGTCAATTTGTTGGGTCAACAACAGGAGCCACTGTGCAGTTGCTCCTCATGTTGGATCTCTGTCCTTAATGTGCTGTACATTGTGATTTAATGCTATAACTAGTACTCAAAAAGTATGTTTCACTTTGTGTTTCTATGTGGGTGCAAACTGTTGAAATCTTTATACTAAATTGATCTGTATATAAAGAGAATTGAAAATGAATCTTGATGCAAATGGAAGGGGAGAGGGAGTGGGAGAGGGAAGGGTTGCGGGTGGGAGGGAAGTTATGGAAGGGGGAAGCCATTGTAATCCATAAGCTGTACACTGGAAATTTATATTCATTAAATAAAAGTTAAAAAAAACAAAAAAACAAACAAAAAAAAAACAAAAAGCAATTCAAATCAATTGACAATCTACAAAAAGAGTTAAAGATTTTAAAAGCTATTATTAAAATTGCTATATTGGTCTATTATGCTATGTTATATGTGTGTACATATTGTATGTCCACATGGGGAAATTTTATTAAGAGTTTTATTTTAAATGGCTTATAGATAAGATTGTCCATAAATTTAAGCTGCTAAAATCAATCAAAGATACATTTTAATTTGTGTGACCTGAAAAAAAAAAAAAAAAGGTCTCATTCAGTTATTTTGATTACTTCTGCACTTCTACTTTGGTAAATACTTTAATAGTGGTTCCTTTTTTTTTTCTATATTAAAAGCACTTTAATATTTGGGGTTGGCATTGTGGCACAGCTGGTTAAGTCATCACCTATGATATCAATACCTTATGAGCTCCCGTTCGAGGCCTGGCTCCTCCACTTCCAGTCTAGCACCCTGCTGGATTGCCTGGGATAGCAGTGGAAGATGGTGCAAGTTCTTGGACCCCTGCCACCCACATGGGAGACACAGATAGAGTTCCTGTCTCCTGGCTTTGGTCTAGCTCAGCCCTGAATGTTGTGGCCATTTGGGGAGAGCCAGCAGATGGAAGATATTTCTGTCTGTTTCTCTGTCTCTCTCTGTGTAACTCTGCCTTTAAAATAAATAAAATAAATCTTTAAAAAAGCAGATACTAATAATGGTCATGTTTAAAAAAATAAGAAATCATTTAGTATGATGGATATTTTTGAAATAACATGGTTAGATGATGATGTTTTATGTGTTTCTTAGTGGTGACTTGGCATAGAACAAATCTGAACTGATCTCTAAAAAGAATTACAATATATATATATATTTTTACAAAATATTGAGAGAAAGCAAATGTTGAACCTCCTGATTTGTTTCCTAAGTTTTGAGTATTAATTAATAAACATTTATTAAGTAATGAAGAATGTACTTTTTTCCAAATATGGTAAATATGCATAAAAGGTACACATAGTTCATGCCATCAAGGAGTATATTGTTTATCAGCAGTTGAGAAAAAGAGACATATACTTATTTAGGAAGCATTTCTTTATTTGTAATATTGTAGTTATCACTCTGTAAATAAAAAATGAATATGTCACAAATCATTTTCTCAAAGAGCTCATTGTTATGTATATAAATCATTGCAATATGATGAAACAAATGCTTTCTGGTTGCCAGACATCTAAAGTTTTTCATTCTTGTAATAGTGTAGATATTACCAGCTATATTTGTTGTTAAACAAGTGAAATGCTTTGATAAAATTTAATAAAAAAATTTAAAACTCTAACAAGAAGTAAATTTAATAACATATATTCTGAAATAAACCTATTAGCTCAAACCAATTAAGATCACTATTGAACAAATTGCAGTTGGTGTTGTGGTACAGAGGGTTAAGCTGCTGCCTGCAATACCAGCATCCAATGTGGGTGCTGGTTCGAGTTCTGGCTGCCCCACTTCTGAACCAGCTTCCTTCTACTGCAATGGGGAAAACAATGGAAGATAGCCCAGGAGCTTGGGGCCCTGCCACCCATGTGGTAGACTTGGATGGAGTTCCTGGCTTTGGACTGGCACAGCCCCAATTGTTGTGGCCATTTGGGGAGAACTAGCAGATGCAAGATTCTCTCTCTCTCTCTCTCTCTCTGTAACTTTGCCTTTCAAATAAACAAATCAATCTCTCGCTCTCTTTTTTTTTAAATTTTCCTAGTTCTGTGAATTGGTAATAGAAATATTGAGTATGGCAAAAATCAACAGAACTTCATGGTCCTCTTCCCCACTTAATGCTGTATAATTGTTCAAACCTGGTAAATGCCACTCTTAGGATCATTGGTTACTATCCTCACTCTGTCTTTTATGACCTTGTCTAAATATGATCAGAGTCGGTAAACTTGGAAGGCTTCCATAGCCTTGGCAACTCATGACGACAGCCTAGGATGGTTACTGGCGCCATAAACTAGAGTGTCAATTTGTTGGGTCAACAACAGGAGTCACTGTGTACTTGCTCCTCATGTGGGATCTCTGTCCTTAATGTGCTGTACATTGTGATTTAATGCTATAACTAGTACTCAAACAGTATGTTTCACTTTGTGTTTCTATGTGGGTGCAAACTGTTGAAATCTTTATACTAAATTGATCTTCTGTATATAAAGAGAATTGAAAATGAATCTTGATGCAAATGGAAGGGTAGAGGGAGCGGGAGAGGGGAGGGTTGCGGTTGGGAGGGAAGTTATGGAAGGGGGAAGCCATTGTAATCCATAAGCTGTATACTGGAAATTTATATTCATTAAATAAAAGTTAAAAAAAAAAAAGAACTTCATGGGCTAGATTTTGAATAAAATTGCAGATGAGATAGCAGCAGGATCATGAGTACTTGTCTTCTGCATCTCTACAGTTTCACAGCACATCAAAGTGGGCACTGATAGGACCACTTCCTGGGTCCAAGTCTCGAGTAAATCTGACTTCTAGGTTCATACTTGCCCCTGGTACACAGCAGCATGCCTGAAATTATTGAATATGGTTCTCTACTCCCTTCACACCTTTAAAAATAGTCCTTTTATAGATATCTTCTAAATTATACCAGAAGAAAGGAAGTAAGTGAAGGAAATAAGTTCCCAACGAGTAAATAGGTGAGCATGTAGATGTTGGGAAAGAGCCCACTGGCAGAAACCAGGGAGCTTTCATTGTTGTAGACCGTTTTGTCTTTAAATAGGAAACAGTGGCATCTGCTGGTAGGGAGGAGGTAGAGATCACGAAGAGTAAGATGATCAAATGGCACAGGTGCTATATGGTATGCTATATGGTCAAGGGCTGACGAAAGAATCTGTGTATTGTAAAAAAAAAAATCTATGTACTGTGTAGAGCTGTGCAGGCATCAATCTGTACTGCAGTACAGTTTTTCTTTGGAAATGTTCAACAGCCATGTAAGAGTGGCTAAGGGATATTTTGCTGTGGTGGAAGGAAGCATTTGAAGCTATTAGCCAAAAACTAGTGAAATGGTAAATAAAGACACTAAATGGGAAGTATATTTAGACTACAAGGGGAGGAGAGATGGTATCTTGAAGGAAGGCATGATTTCCATTAGATAAGAGGAAGGGAGAATGTCAAGGTGGTCCTTTCATCTACCGTTATCATTTTTAGTTGATTACTAACATTCTCTGCTTGTGCATAATTTTCTGTTGCTCAGCCACAGCTTCTCACAGTGGCCATGTTGATTAAATTCTTTTTTTTAAAAAATATCTTATTGAATTATTTGAAAGTCAGAGTTCCAGAGAAAGGGAGAGACACAGCGAGAGAGGGGGAGAGAGAGAGAGAGAGAGAGAGAGACATAACCTTCCATCAGCTGGTTCACTCTCCAAATGGCAGCAATGGCCAGGGCTGGGTCAGGCCAAAACCAGGATCCAGGAGCAGCATCTGGGTGTCCCACATAGGTGGCAGGGGCCCAAACAATGGGGACATCTTCTGCTACTTTTCCTAGGCCATCACCAGGGAGCTGGATGAGAAGTTGGGCATCTGGGACACAAATGGGCTCCCATATGCTATGCCAGCATCACCAGCAGAGGCTGCTATCCACAACACCAGCCCCTTGATATAAATTCCTGCAGAACTTTGACCCAAGTTGAACTTTGACCCTTGACCCAAGTGAGCCCCTGCCACACCCATGAATGAAGACCTGGATGAAAGCTCCTGGCTCCTGGTTTCAGCCTGGTCCCACCCTGCTCTGCCCATTGCAGCCATTTGGGGAGTGAACCAGCATATGGAAGATCTTTATCTCTCTCTCTCCCTCCCTCTCTAAATCTGCTTTCAAATACAAAAAAAAAAAAAAAAGAAAAAAAAGAAAAAATCAATCATAAAACCAAAAAACAAAATGAAAAACCCCAAAAAACCCCTTGCAGAAAGGCTCCATCCAGCCCTCCCCGAGTGGCCCTCACTCAGTGAGACATGTAAATACACCTGGCATTTCAGGTTTTTAGCATATTGTAGCTCCTGGCCCAGCAGCATAAGCATCATCCAGGAACTTTTAGAAATGCAAATTCCTGTCTCTTCTCTGACTCTGATTCAGAGACCTGGAGAGGGAAGCTCTCCAGTCCATATTTGGAAAATATTCCTCCCTACCTGCACCAGAGAGTCTAAAGCACGCTTAAATAGAACCATTGGTGTAGCAGTCCTATGCTATCTCGCATGAGATAACCACTTGGTTAATGAACTTCATTATCACCTTCAGGTCTTTGCCCAAATTCCCACCACTCTGATTTATGTTGCAACCTCCACTTACCTCTAATCCTCTTTTGCTGCCCTTTCTCTTATCTTCCTAACCAAGCTTCACTGTTTCTCTTTTCCTTAACATTTACAATGCCTTGTATTACATCCTTATTTATTATGAATGTTTTTGTCTATCTCTACTCATAAGGATGCGAGTGACTTGAATCCAGGCATCTTTGTTTTGTTTGTTGATATATTCTACATTCCCAGAACAATGCTTGCTATACAGTGGGAGCTCAATACATATTTGTTAAGTGAATATTTCTATATTCTTTGGATAAACAGCTATTCCCAAAGAGGCTCCCTTTCTGGACAGCAGTTGTCTCTCAACCTTTGGCCTTGCAGGTGTGTGGCTTGCACCAGTTACTTTTTTTTCAGACTCCATGATTCAGAGTCAAAATCTAACATGGTACACTAAGTGTTACCTAAGAATGAAGTGTAAGGGCAGAGAAATACTCCAGGAGGGCAGTGGGTGTTTGGAGGGTCAGAGAGGCAGGGTTGTGGAATGCAGAGGCTGTTCTCTGATCTCTGCAAAGAGAGCTGGATGAATGGTGAAAAGAGCAAGGAGCAGAGGGAAGGTGTTGGGGAGTGGAGAACGGTGACCTCTTCTCTCATGTCTGGTGTCTTAACACTGTGATAGCGTGGATGCCCAAATGGCTGTCTACTTGGGCTTCTCTTTCAAGTTCTGTCCTGTTCTGTCTTTTTCATTTTATATATACATATGCATCCATATCTAAAGTATAATAGACTTTCTTAAAACAAAATCTACTTACAACTTGTGATGGATTCTACTCTAATAAAATGTCTGTAACCGGCATTCAGGGGTGCAAGTTCATGTAGAATTTCTATTTATTTCTTAGACATGTGTTCCCAGAACACTTGATTATTGAAGGATTGATGATCTGGCTAAAAAGGGGTTTAATAAAGCAGAGGTACTATAAGCAAAAGAATTAAGTAAATGTCATTTAACTTATTTCTATTTACACTTTATTAATAATATGGTAGAATTAGGTTATTATTTTCATTGTGCTGTATTATGAATCTTCAAAGTCAATAATCATATAAATAATTTTGGAAGCAAACCACATTTGTAGATTCAGTAAGCAGAATAATTATATAAGAGTACATGAGTTAATGTACTTCAGACATTTTCTAAGCCCTATTAAAGCAGAGTTCACCTTTATCTTATGAGCTTTAAAGGATATGTAAGATAATCTAATCAACCAATAAGTATTTATTTACTTTATTCTTTGATCACTAATTTTTTATCATTTGAATTCAATCAACTTAAAATGTAATTTTTTAAAAAAATATATATATATATATTTGACAGGCAGAGTGGATAGTGAGAGAGAGAGACAGAGAGAAAGGTCTTCCTTTTTGCTGTTGGTTCATCCTCCAATGGCCGCTGCGGCCAGCACATCTTGCTGATCCGAAGCCAGGAGCCAGGTGCTTCTCCTGGTCTCCCAAGCAGGTGCAGGGCCCAAGCCTGTTAAGCCACGGTGCCAGCCTAAAATGTAATTTATCATTTCCTGTCAGATGTCAATTGTTGTTAAAAGATGACAATAAATTACAATGTAAAAGGTTCCCATGTGACACCATTTTTTTTTTTTTTTTTTTTTTACCAAAAATACAGCTTAACAGGCAATAGAGGCCGGCACCGCAGGCTCACATGGCTAATCCTCCGCCTGTGGTGCTGGCACCTTGGATTCTAGTCCTGGTTGGGGCGCTGGTCCTGTCCCGGTTGCTCCTCTTCCAGTCCAGCTCTCTGCTGTGGCCCGGGAGTGCAGTGGAGGATGGCCTAAGTGCTTAAGCCCTGCACCAGCATGGGAGACCAGGAGGAAGCACCTGGCTGCTGGCTTCTGACAGGTGCAGTGCTTCAGCCGTAACAGCCATTTGGGGGGTGAACCAACGGAAGGAAGACCTTTCTCCCTGTCTCTCTCTCTCTCTGTCTAACTCTGCCTGTCCAAACAAAAACAAAAACAAAAACAAAAACAAAACAAAAAAAACCAGGCAATAGAAATGAAGCATATTTAAGAGTATAACTCATATATAAAAAGTACATGAAGCATATATATAAATATGTATATTTATATATATATAAATGAAGAATATATAAGAGTACATGAGTTGATGTACTTTGAATATTTTCTAAGCCCTATCAAAGCAGAGTTCACCTTTATCTTATGAGTTTCAAAGGATACATAAGATAATCTAATCAACCAATAAGTATTTACTTTAGTCTTTTAAGTTTTTATTTTTTTCTTTTCAACTTTTATTTAATAAATATAAATTTCCAAAGTACAACTTTTGAATCACAGTAGCTTTTACCCCCATAACCTCCCTCCCACCTGCAACCATCCCATCTCCCACTCCCTCTCCCATCCCATTCTTCATCATGATTCATTTTCAATTATCTTTATATACAGAGATCAACTTAGTATATACTAAGTAAAGATTTCAACAGACTGCACCCACAAAGACACGCAAAGTATAGAGTACTGTTTTAGTAGTATTTTTACCATTAACTCATAGTACAACACATTAAGGGCAGAGGTCCTACATGGGGAGCAGGTGCACAGTGACTTCCGTTGTTGATTTAACAATTGACACTCTTGTTTATGGCGTCAGTAATCACCCAAGGTTCTTGTCATGAGCTGCCAAGGCAATGAAAGCCTCTTGAGTTCACCAACTCTGATTTTATTTAGACAAGGCCATAATCAAAGTGGAAGTTCTCTCCTCCCTTCAGAAAAAGGTACTGCCTTCTTTGATGGCCCGTTCTTCCTGCTGGGATCTCACTCACAGAGATCTTTCATTTAGGTCATTTTTTTTTTTTTTGACACAATGTCTTGGCTTTACATGCCCGTGAAACTCTACTGGGTTTTTTAGACAGATCCGAACGCCTTAAGGGCTGATTCTGAGGCCAGAGTGCTGTTTAGGACATCTGCCATTCTATGAGTCTGCTGTGTATCCCACTTCCCATGTTGGATCGTTCTATAGGTTAGTACTTTCAGACACTAGTCTTGTTTATGTGATCCCTTTGTCTCTTAGTCCTATCATTAGGATCAATTATGAACTGAAAATGATCACTTGGACTAGTGAGATGGCATTGGTACATGCCACCTTGATGGGATTGAATTGGAATCCCCTGGTACATTTCTAGCTCTATCATTAGGGGTAAGTCCGAGTGAGCATGTGCCGAACTTACATCTCCTTCCTCTCTTATTCCCACTCTTATATTTAACAGGCGTCACTTATCAGTTAAATTTAAATGACTAAGAATAATTGTATGTTAATTAAAGAGTTCAACCAGTGATATTAAGTAGAACAAAAAAACATTAAAAGGAATAAAATAGTAAGTTGTTCCTTGACAGTCAGGATAAGGGATGATCAAGTTATTGTTTCTTATAGTGTCTTTTTCACTTCAACAGGTTTCCTTTTAAGTGCTCAGTTAGTTGTCACCGATCAGGGAGAACATGATATTTGCCCCTTTGGGACTGGCTTATTTCACTCAGCATGGTGTTTTCCAGATTCCTCCATTTTGTTGCAAATGACCGGATTTCATTTTTTAACTGCTGTACAGTATTCTATAGAGTACATATCCCATAATTTCTTTATCCAGTCTCCTGTTGATGGACATTTAGGTTGATTCCATGTCTTAGCTATTGTGAATTGAGCTTCAGTAAACATTGAGGAGCAGATAGCTCTTTTATTTGCCAATTTAATTTCCTTTGGGTAAATTCCAAGGAGTGGGATGGCTGGGTTGTATGGCAAGAAGTATTTACTTTTATTTACTTTATTCTTAGGTTACTAGTTTTTTATCATTGAATTCAATCAACTTAAAATGTAATTTATCATTTCCTGTCAGATGTCAATTGTTGTAAAAAGATGACAATAAATTACAATGTAAAAGGTACCCATGTGACACCATTTTTTTTTTTTACCAAAAATAAAGCTTAACAGGCAATAGAAATGAAGCATATTTAGCAATAAAATTTTCCTTTTGGATGGTAAAACTCAAAGAAGTGGGAAAAAGACTGACTCAAAGTTAATTATACAAGAGTTTTGATACTTATCTGCTGTGTCCTGCATGTTTATGTGCCCCCATATTAATATATTGAAACATTTACTCCCCACATGATGGTATTAGCCTTTGGGAGGTGATTAGGTCATGGTTGTAGAACCCTTATAGGTGGGATTAGTGCCCTTACAACAGAGGCCAAAGAATAGGCATATGCCACATGGGAAACCCGCAGCCCGTATCATAGTTCCTGGGTTCAAGTTTTAGCTCACTCCTGATTCCAATTTTCTGCTAATGGACACTGTGAGATCATGGCCTAAGTACTTGGGTCCCTGTTACTCATGTGGGAGACCCAGTCGAATTCTAGGCTCCAGGTTTTGGTGTGACCCAACCGGGGCTATTATGGGCATTTGGAAAGTAAACCAACAGATGGGAGATCTCTTTCTGTTTCTCTCCCTCCCTCTCTCTCTTTGTTTTTAAAATACATATTGAATTTTTTTTTTTAAAACTATAAGGCCTAATAAAGACCTCTTGCCCCTCTACCATGAGAGGATAGAGTAAGAAGGTGGCAATCAATGAGGAAGTGGGACCTCAGCAGACACTGAATCTGCTGGTGACTTGATCTTAGACTTCTTAGCCTCCAGAACAGTGAGAAATATTTTTATCTTTTTAGAAGCCAGCCAGTATGTGCTATGTGAACAGACCAAGATACTCTCTTAATGCCCTACTATTTCTTGGAGGAGGAGGACATAATATAAAGCCCTAAAGGACGCTTTTGTAGAGAATTCAATAAATCATCTGAGGTTCCAGGGAGCTAAGGGAAGAGAGTAAAGTAGCAGTTTCAGCTGAAGCACCTCAAGCTGGGCAGAGATAGCCTCAATAACCTTTTGACATTGATTTGAAGAACAATATATGGTCAAATGGGTACTCTGCTTAACATCTCCTGGCTAATTTTGCATTGTACAAGCCACCTAAGATTAATGTTTTGAGAATATAACTGTTGACATTTGTATTAATTCTGTACCTGTTTGGGATCCTCAAAATGCCTTGCAAAAGCTATTATTCTTAGGATGTATTGCCAGTTAATCTCCTAAAGATATCATTCCTATCTAGTGTCTTTGAATATGTCTACTGACTTTATTTTCAATGAGGCAACATATTGTCAAAATGCTTTGTGCCAGCATGAAAGAGCCAAAGATAAATGACACATTCTTTCTAAAGTCTTGCCTTGTTTATATGATACCATCCAATCTTACAATATCTATTCTCTCTCTCTTGCTCTCTCTAAAGATGTATTCATTTATTTATTTCAAAGGTAGAATGACAGAGATAGGAGAGGGAGACACAGAGAAGAGAGAGAGATATCTCCCACCCACTGATTTCCTCCCCAAATGCTGGGACTAAGCCAAGCTGAAGCTGGGAGACAGGAACTCTGTCACTGTCTCCCATGTTGGGGGCAGGCACTCAAGTTCGTCAGCCATCCTCTGATTGATTTCCAGACACATTAAGCAGAAAGCTGGAATCAGGAATAGAGGGGGACTTAAACTCATGGACTCTTATATGGGATGCAGGTGTCTAGAGTAATAGTTTAAGCTGCAATGTCCATCTCCATTCTTATTTTTTCATAATTTATCTCCTTTGGGTTGAAGTTTATTTCTGTAATATATAAAAAGTAAGTGAATAGTGCAAAAATGATAGGAATTTTCTATCAAGTACTTTGGAACATCTTATTATAGAATACATTATGTAGGATATTATTTACATAAAAATGCATATCCTTACCCACACTTTCTGCAAATTTATGTTATTAACTGAATTAATTTGGGTTTATGGAGACATGAATGCTTATAAGAACTGAAATCCAATCAAGCAAGTTTAAGAAAATGAGGTCACCAACAAGTGCTTTTTGTATCACACAAGGTCAGGAAATGAAGTATAATGCAGTCACTCAGGGAACTGGAAAGAGAACTGGAGGAGGGGATCATCCTAGTGATCCCTCTCACCTACATTTTTCTTTGCTGTTTTCTCCCTTTAACTCTTTCTGCTCAGATGTCAAAATATATAAACTCCTGGCCCCAATGTTGTATATCCTTTCTTTTCAACTGCCCGGCTTCATCTAACAGCTAGCTAAGTGTCTCAGGGCTGCTGGGGGAGAGGAGGCAGCAAAAGGAATTTCAGAGAATGGGTGATTACTCCAAACTACGTCAACTGAAACTTAATGTCCAATGGCATTATTGAAGAAATACATTATTGATTACTCCATAATGATAACTTCTTTTGTATGTTTACGCTGAGGATATATTAATGACATCAGAGTCCTCAGAATGACTTACTTTGCATACCCAGTTGAAGAGGAGAGGATACAGAATAAGGATAAGGGCTTTATTGCATTTGTACGTCCTGATGTTTATGGGCAGTTTTCTAGCATTTTGATGCATATTTGCCTTTAGTAGATCCCTGAGAGAGTTTGAATACGTTGGCATTTTTCCAAGGCAGGAAGAAAGCCAGATCAGAGGAGTGCCCCAGAGCCATGATATTTTGGACAGTTGGTGCCACTGTTGAACCATTCTCTTTGAATGTGGTTAATTCTTCCTCTCAATGTCCCTTTGTGTTCATAGGACTATACCAAACAGTTTCATAGAAAATTACTCTAATTAAACTGCTCATTAGAGTGTTAGCCTTTTTTGACTGCCTTCTTTCCCTGCATTTTGCTTCTCTGACAAGAAAAGAGTTCATATAAATCTTTGGGTAGAAGAAGGAAGTAAAGAACTGTGATAATTGCTCCTACTATACAACCAGTGTTAGGGGAAAAGAAGCCCAAAGGGTTTGTGTGGGTGTTGGGGAAGAGGGAGAAATTGATTTCGGTTCATGGGTCCTGCTACAATGAAGAAAAGGAAAGCACAAGGAAACTGACCTGGACTGGAGAAAGTTCCTGAAGCAAAACAGAATAAGAATACCTTTTTCATTTGTTAATATTAATATCAGAATATTTAATAAGCACCTACCAAGTATGAAGCCTGATTCTCTGGGGCTATGAAAAATAAGAGTCAAGAATAGACCTTGCTTTCAAAGGGTTTACAACTCAGTTGGAAAGAGCATGAATTTAGAGAAAGTTCAGAGCTCTGAGCCTGAGATACAAGTATAGTTGCTTTCTTGGATCCTTTCCACTTCCCAAAAGTGGAGGAGTCCTAAAACCAGAACTCTTTGGTTCTGAGCTACGAAATCAGAGATCTCCTAAACAGGATCTGATGTTGTAGGGAATTCTTTGAGGTCAACAAAAATGTCAAAAGGGAACAATCAGAGGTTTCAGTTTTCCAAGAGAGAGGGGATAATTGGAGTCACCCTGGAGTACTACACACAGCAAATGGCTCATTGTTTTCTTCATTGTGGACTCCATGTTAGGGACAAACAAGATTAATGAAGCCCACTCTAAGTTTCTTAAATGTTTCACATGTAGGCAGTTAGTTATATCAACACAATTCAGAATCTCCTTCTGCCTAACATCCTAATATAATAAGAAACTTTTCTAGAGATAGTTTGGTAAGAACTGTTTTATTTTCCATAATGTGATACTCCCTGAAATATTATAACTTTCTGATTATTGTTCAAAAACCATCTTTATTGAGCAACCACTGTAATTTTTATAAACATGTTACAAATATTTGAAGCAAATGAAAATGTTTTCAAGGTAAATTTGGTTTATTTATTAAATAATCAACTATGAAAAGCAAATCAGGAAAATTGGGATGCTTTAATGACTAAGAAGACCAATAATGCACATTTGCTAGATGTATTTGGTGAGAAAGGTTCAATATGCCATTAACTCTTGCCTAAGACTATTAATTTATTTACTAAAAGATTTAGTGAAATATTATCACAATATAAAATGAGTTATTGTAATCTTGAGCAAATTACTGAGGTAGTTTGAATTGTGTCTATCTGCTCTATTAGTAATTTTTCAAAAAAGTAAAGAAAAAAAGTTTCATATTATTATTGTTTATTGTATATTAGGATCATTAGCTTAGATTGTAGACCCAAAAGTAAATATTTGTGGGCATGTGTGTTCATGTGCACATGTGTGTATTTGTTTGCATTTGTTTAAGAGTTATTTGGAACAATTTATTTTTGGCTATTTAGAAAATGATCTTTCATGCAAGGACAAATCATATTGTCAGTATATTTATTCTTTTTGTTTTTTTCTGTATTACTTAGATACTTTATAAGTTTTGCATATATAAATCAAGGAGTACAAATATTGAAATAAAGTACTAATTAATGTGATGAAATAAACTGCCAATCAATAAAAGAATTTCTTTTTTTTTTTTTTAACTTTTATTTAATGAATATAAATTTCCAAAGTACAGCTTATGGGTTACGATGGCTTCCCCCCTCCCGTAACTTCCCTCCCGCCCACAACCCTCCCCTCTCCCGCTCCCTCTCCCCTTCCATTCATGTAAGGATTCATCAATAAAAGAATTTCTGATTATTTCACATATTTCTAATGAAAGTAAAAAGGTAAAATCTGTTATAGTGAGTGAATTCATAACATAGATATACATTTAGTTTACTTTTTTATTTTTAGAACAGTTTTCTTGACAGTATAACATTCAGATGTTGACTTAAATATAATAAAATTCATGATTTCTCTTTGTACATAATTTTTTTGTGCTATGTTTTTCGTTTTCTGTTAAAAGAATTTTACATTTATTGACGTAAAAGTTGTTTATATGTTTGTGATTTAAAAAATAAATCATAGTTTAAAAACAGCCTTTGTCCTCAGAATCAGCCCTTATGGCATTTGGATCTGGCTGAAGAGCCCATGAGAGAATTTTAGGCATGGAAAGCCAAGACATTCTGGCCAAAAAAAAAAAAAAAGGACCTAAATGAAAGATCTCTGTGAGTGAGATCCCAGTAAAAAGAATGGGTCATCAAAGAAGGAGGTACCTTTCTCTGAAGGGAGGAGAGAACTTCCACTTTGACTATGACCTTTCTAAATATAATTGAAGTCAGCGAACTCAAAAGGCTTCCATAGCCTTGGAAGCTCATGAGAAGAGCCTCGGGTGATTACTGATGCCATAAACAAGAGTGTCAATTTGTTAAGTCAGCATCAGGAGTCACTGTGCGCTTACTCCTCATGAAGGATCTCTGTCCTTAATGTGTTGTTCAAAGTGAATTAATGCTATAACTAGTACCCAAACAGTATTTTACACTTTATGTTCTGTGTGGGTGCAAACTGATGAAATCTTTACTTAATATATACAAAATCGATCTTCTGTATATAAAGATAATTGAAAATGAATCTTGATGTGAATGGAATGGGAGAGGGAGCGGGAGAGGGGAGGGTTGCTGATGGGAGGGAAGTTATAGGGTGGGGGAAGCCATTGTAATCCATAAACTGTACTTTGGAAATTTATATTTACTAAATAAAAGTTAAAAAAAAAACAGCCTTTGTAGTTACTTGTCAACTATCAATCTCCATTTCCCTAAGAAGTTTAGGTAAAATTTAATTAGAATTTGTGTATTAGCTTTCCTCTTGAATATTATTGTCCTAAGTAGTTGCCAACTTAGATATTCTGAATTCACAGGCAGGTCCTAATGCTTATCATCTGTTTGAAAAAAACCAAGTTGTCACTCTTTCTTTCTCTTTCTCTTTTTTATTTTGTTGTTGTGGCATGTCAATATTTGAATCTTAAAATATTATCTATTTTCATTGCTTATATTCAATGTATGTTATTTTTGAGGCAACTTAAATATTTAGCATATTGAGGTTGTCAGATTCAGCAAATGAAAAAATAGAGAATGCCCAGTTACAGTTGAATTTCAGATAAGCAATAAATAATTTTTTATTATGTCCATAATATTGAATGGAGCATGCTTGTATTTATAAAAATAGTCATTGTGTACCTGAAATTCACTTAACTTGGTGTCTTGTATTGTATGTGGTAACTCTAATATATTTTACCAAACTTAGTGAAATTTGTAGAGTCCTTACTTTTTACATTCTATATTCTCTTTTGCACTCTTTCCTTTATTTCTTATTTCTTATTTATTTATTTATTTTTTATTTTTTATTTATTTTTTGACAGAGTGGATAGTGAGAGAGAGAGAGAGAGACACAGAGAAAGGTCTTCGTTTTTGCCGTTGGTTCACCCTCCAATGGCTGCTGCGGACGGCGAATCGCGCTGATCCGAAGGCAGGAGCCAGGTGTTTCTCCTGGTCTCCCATGGGGTGCAGAGCCCAAGCACTTGGGCCATCCTCCACTGTACTCCCTGGCCACAGCAGAGAGCTGGCCTGGAAGAGGGGCAACCGGGACAGAATCCAGCACCCCAACCGGAACTAGAACCGGGTGTGCTAGTGCTGCAAGGCGGAGGATTAGCCTGTTAAGTCACGACGCCGGTATTTCTTATTTTTTAGATTACAAAATGATCAGTCAGTGAATTCAATTAAATAATTTTTGCCACACAGAAAAATTGTGTTGCAATTATAAGATATTAGATTCTATTTTTACACACATTGCATTTTTTATATAAGAAAAAAATCATAACAGAAACAGCCACAGTCCTGAAGACTCTTTCAACTTTAGATTAGCATGTCTTCTCAGGATTTTTTTTTTCATTATATTCCTTTATTAAACCTATCAGCTGTTTGATGTATAAAAATTATCTATGACACTAGTATTAAATTAAGATGAACGTTAAATCTACCACTAGTAACTGTTACACAAGGTATAAGGAAACTTATGGACCCTCTCCAGATCGTCAATCTACAAACATAATTCTGCAATGTGGCTAATTCAAAACTTTTTCTTTATACCAAGTTGCAGAAAAACATCAATTCTTTCACATTCCAAGTTCTGAAGCCAGGATTCCTTGTTACCAATGAGCAGCCGTGTTTTGAGGAAATAGCTTCCTTTGTAAATACTCTACCAACTCCAGTTTTGATTTGAGTACCTCAGTCTCATGATAGGGGACCTGAACAACTTGGTAACCAAGTAACTGCAGGTGTCTTTGTTTAATGGTCTCTTTTCCTAGTAAATGTCTACCATTAGAGCAAAATCTTTGTGGACCATCAATACACAGTGTTACTCTTTTATAGACATCTTCATCAACTGAAACTGGTAATACAAATCCTTCTTCATCTAATTTAATATCAACATCTATGGTATAGCAACAGGATGTTAACACTTTGGAAGCAAAACACAGTCTTGCTCCGAAAAGGTCAATGAGTCCAATCATCACAGATTTATAAAGCTGGAAATCCACAGGAGTCTCCAGGGAACAACATGGAGTAAGAAACGATTTCACTTGATATTTAGGAAGGAGTTTTGGACCCTTACAGAAAGGGCATTCTAGGACTGAGGTTAGGAAGAGCTGGGTCAGCTGTGCCAGACTCACTCTGTCCAAGTAAGATCCTTGCTTTGAAATCTTCCCCAGGTTTGGGATCCACCGCTTTAGCAGAGTAGGCTGGGAATGGAGTCTTCCAGTGATGATGAGGAGAAAGTTAAAATCACTTTTCTTGCTTTTGACTAGCCTTCAATAACATCACTAATTCTTTTGGACTTGGACCACTAAAACTGTTAGTGGTTGCGTGTAGGGAAAGAATGGTCAGCTAAAACCGGAAAATTCTGGGTTAAAGATGCATCTGGGCTGCAGAAATTCCCTGAGGCTTCAGTATGTTAATTTTCACCTGGCGTCTCTGAGCAGATCACAGCATACTATCTCTTCCTAGTTTATTTCACTACTGAACCATTGTGGGGGTGGGGAGGGGGCAGTGATAGGGTTATACCCGGTACATTTGTGGAACACTAGACATCTAAGAAGTAGTCTGGGAATTCTGAAGATTCCAACTGTATTCTTTTTTTTTTTGTTTGATTATTTTTGACAGGCAGAGTGGACAGTGAGAGAGAGAGACAGAAAAAGGTCTTTCTTTGCTGTTGGTTCACCCTCCAATGGCTGCCGCGGCCAGCGCACAGCGCTGATCCGAAGGCAGGAGCCAGGTGCTTCTCCTGGTCTCCCATGGGGTGCAGGGCCCAAGCACTTGGGCCATCCTCCACTGCACTCCTGGGCCACAGCAGAGAGCTGGCTTGGAAAAGGGGCAACCGGGACAGAATCCGGTGCCCTAACCGGGACTAGAACCCGGTGTGCTGGTGCCGCAAGGCGGAGGATTAGCCTGTTGAGCCATGGCGCCGGCCCAATTCCAGCTGTATTCTATTTAATTTCCAGACTTCAGGTGTCTTGAGAGGCCTGAGTAGCATGATAGTCATTGGAATCCAGTTTACCACAATATCAGCGATGCTGCATCAACAGAAAATATTTCAAATGCCCAAACTGATCATGGAAGCACCAAGTTAAGTTATAAAACACAGGTCCAAGTAATAGAGAATAGGAACATTATTGAGATGGGAGGAGAAAGTTGGAAGTCACCTTCATTGAGGCCCTATATGATATTAGTAGTCATGGTGTATACAATATATTTATATGACTTTGATAATATCTTCACAACAAAAATATTATACCCTTTTATAGATGAGGAGACTAATGAAGCTTAGAGAGGTCCAGCGATTGGTTTATTGTCATGTATCGACTTACATTGGCACACCTAGGATGCAATGTATGTTCCAGGAGCTTTAAATCCATATTCTTTCCCTACTCACAGTAATCCATTTGAAGTCAGTTTCCTTTGGCTCCATGCTAGCCTTAGAACTTCTGAACCCACTTCTCTGAGCATTACCCCTCTAAAGCACCAGTGATTCTTCTCTTTATTAACCACTCGGACAGCTACTATTTTTTGATATAATGATGACTTCTCTTTGTTATTGATCTAGGATATTTTCCAAATTTCCAATCGCTAACCACCCAAAGGACTAAATGAAGTCTCCAGTAGGTATTAAAATGGCAGCTCACTTGTACTGACTGCTGAGGAACAGTTTTTTTTTTTCTTTTTTTCATTCAGACTATTTGTTGAACTTTTTACTTAACCTAGATTTAATCATATGTATATAAAGTAAATAGAAAATAGATCTCAGTAAAAAATAAGAGCGGGAGGGGCTGGTGCTGTGGCTTAGCGGGTAGAGCCACCACCTGCAGTGCCAGCATCCTATATTGGCACCAGTTCAAGTCCCGGCTGCTCTACTTCCAATCCATCTCTCTGCTATGGCCTGGGAAAGCAGAAGAAGATGGCCCAAGTGCATGGACACTTGTACCCATGTGGTAGTTCTGGAAGAAGCTCCTGGCTCCTGGCTTCGGATCAGTGCAGCTCTGGCTGTTGCAGCCAACTGGGGAGTGAACCAGCAGATGGAAGTCCTCTCTCTCTCTGCCTCTCTTTTTCTCTCTGTGTAACTCTGACTTTCAAATAAATAAATAAATCTTAAAAAAAAGAGAGGGAATTATAGAGGTAGGAGGAAGTTTGTAACTGTAAAGCTATATAGTTCTGCATACATTCCTACAGACTTACTTCTAAGGGTACAGTTTAAAAATTTGTCATGGGACCCCAAATCCCATTAAACTGGGTGGTAAAAATGCCATCTTAAGTGTTGAAGTGACCATATTATGTGCTAAAGTGATCATATAGATAGGATTAAGCGTTAAAGGGATCATATAAATAAGATAAAGTGCCTATTAATAGAATTAATAAGGAGAGAATGTTCCAACATGGAAAGGAGTCCACATAGCAGACTCATAGAATGACAATCGCTTTAAGTAATACTCTGAACTGAAAATCAGCTGTTAAGGTTTCCTGGTCTCACTGAAAAGTCCATAAGAGCATTTCAGGCAAAGGAAGCCAAACACTATGGCCAAAAATATTCTACATGAAGGATTTCTGTGAGTGAGATCCTAGTGGAAAGAGGGGGCCATCAAAGAAGGATGTACTTTTCTCCAAATGGAGATGAGAACTTCCACTTTGCTTATAGCCTTGTCTGAATACTGAGAAGAGTTTGTGGATTCAAAAGGCTTCTATAGCCTAGGCAGCTCATGTCAAGAGCCTCAGGTGGTCATTGACATCATATATGACTGTTAATTATTATATTAACAACAGGAATCACTGTGCACTAACTCCCCATGCAAAACCTCTGTCTTCAATGAGTTATATTATGAGCGTTAACTGTAAAACTAGTTCTCAGTTTTTCTGTGTGTGTACATGTGTGTGCAAATTGTTGAAATCTTTACTTAGTATCTTGAGGGCCTTCTGTGTACAAAGATAATTGAAAATGAAAAAAAAGATAATTGAAAATGAATCTTAATGGAGAATAGGACTGGGGAGGAGGAGGGGGAGGGGTGGCAGGCTGGGTAAGGTGGGAATGATAACTACATTCCTAAAGTTGTACTTATGAAATTTGTATTCCTTAAAAAATAAATTAATTAATTAGTTAATTTTTAAAAGAAAAGAAAAGGCAGCTGTTCTTAACCTGCTGCCTTCCTGGAGCAACCTAGGGACCTTTAGAAACATTCATACCTTCTTCTGAGCTCCAGCAATTCTGATTTAATTAATCTGGGGTGAGGCATGGGTTTTTGGATTTGAAAGTCCTATTTCTGTGACTCTAACTTGTAGTCAAGGTGAGAACCCTTGGTTTTAGGGATGAAGATGAGTAAATAAATCTTTCTATAAAGAAGTAAAGGAAATGTATCAATGTTAACTTTTTTAAAACAAATTTAAAAATAGCTGCAGAATCAAAAAAGTTTTTTTCAATTGGAACATGAGCAAGTTAAAACTTGCTCTCTTTTCCTATTTAAATGATATTTGTATTCAGTTGGGGTACTATGGTATACAACAAGTGCTTATTTCATTAGTTGGACTACTGAGTCATTCTGATATAATCTGTAAAACTCATAATCCTCACAAACTCCACGATGATCCACATCATGACCCATGTAGATTTAATTAGTGCACTAAGAAAATCACATTATCAAAACAGCACGAAATGCTCTAAAATCAATGTCTTAAATCCTTTTACAATACACTTTTTTTCAGAATTTAAGGCTGCCTTTCTTTTTTTTTTTTGGGAAAGCTTTTATTTAATGCATATAAACTTCATAGGTACAGCTTTAGGAATATAGTAGTTCTTCCCCCCATACCCATCCTCCCATCCCCACTCCCATCCCATCTCCTACTCCCTCTCCCATCCTATTCTTCATTTTACTTATCTTTATATACAGAAGACCAATTCTATACTAAGTAAAGATTTCAACAGTTTGCACCCACACAGACACACAAAGTATAAAGTACTGTTTGAAGATAGTTTTACCATTAATTCTCATAGTATAACTCATTAATGACAGAGGTCATACATGGGGAGTAAGTGCACAGTGACTCCTGTTGTTGATTTAACAATTGACACTCTTATTTATGATGTCAGTGATCAGCCGAGACTCTTGTCATGAGCCGTCAAGGCTATGGAAGTCTTTGAGTCCACAAACTCCATCAGGATTTAGACAGGGCCATAAGCAAAGTGGAAGTTCTTTCCTCCCTTTAGAGAAAAGTACATCCTTCTTTGATGGCCCCTTATTTCCACTGTGATCTCACTCACAGAGATCCTTCATGTAGGTAACTTTTTTGCCACTGTGTCTTGGCTTTCCATTCCTGAAATGCTCTCATGAACTTTTCAGCCAGATCCAAATGCCTTAAGGATGGATTCTGCTGTTCAGGGTGTTTGTCATTCTAAGAGTCTGCTGTGTGGCCTGCTTCCCATGTTGGATCATTCTTTCCTTTTTAATTCTATCTATTGTTATTTCCAGACACTTGGTCTTATTTATGTGATCCCTCGGACACTTAATCCTATCTATATGATCAGTTATACATTTAATATGATCACTTTACCATGTAAGATGGCATTAGTACCACTAAGCTTAATGAGATTTGGAGTCCCATGGCAAGTTTTTAGTTTTACTCTTAGGGTAACTCTGTGGGAATGTCTGCTGAACTTACATCTCCTCCCTCTCTTATTCCCATTCTTATTTTTTACTGGAATCTATTTTCAATTGGATTTATATACCTATGAATAATTCTATGTTAAGAATTTGACAATGGTATTAAGTAGAAAAAGAAAATACTAAAAAATAAGATAATGAACTGTTTTTCGACAGTCAAGACAAGGGCTGTTCAAGTCATTGCTTCTCAGAGTGTCAACTTCACTTCTACAGGTTTCCTTTTAGGTGGTCTGTTAATTGTCACAGATCAGGAAGAACAAGTAATATTTGTCCCTTTGGGACTGGCTTCTTTCTTTTTTTTTTTTTTAAATTTTTTGACAGGCAGAGTGGACACTGAGAGAGAGAGAGACAGAGAGAAAGGTCTTCTTTTTCCGTTGGTTCACCCTCCAATGGCCGCTGCGGCCAGCGCACTGCACTGATCTGAAGGCAGGAGCCAGGTGCTTCTTCTGGTCTCCCATGGGGTGCAGGGCCCAAGGACTTGGGCCATCCTCCACTGCCTTCCTGGGCCACAGCAGAGAGCTGGCCTGGAAGAGGGGCAACCAGGACAGAATCTGGCGCCCCAACCGGAACTAGAACCCGGGGTGCTGGCACTGCAGGTGGAGGATTAGCCTACTGAGCTGTGGCGCCGGCCGGACTGGCTTATTTCACTCAGTATGAGGATTTCTAGATTCCTCCATTTTGTTGCAAATGACCGGCTTCCTTCCTTCCTTCCTTCCTTCCTTCCTTTCTTTCTTTCTTTCTTTCTTTCTTTCTTTCTTTCTTTCTTTCTTTCTTTCTTTCTTTCTTTCTTTCTTTCTTTTTTCTGTTGTGTAGTATTCCATAGAGTACATATCCCATAATTTCTTTATCCAGTCTTCTGCTGACAGGCATTTAGGTTGATTCCATGTCTTAGCTATTGTGAATTGAGCTGCAATAGACATGGAGGTACGGATTCACAATAGCTACAAAGAAATCAAATACCTTGGAAATAATTTAACCAAGGATGTCAAAGATTTCTACAATGAGAATTACAAAACATTAAAGAAAGAAATAGAAGAAGATACAAAAAATGAAAAAAATCTTCCATGTTCATGGATTGGAAGAATCAGTATCATCAAAATGTCCATTCTTCAAAGAGCAACATACAGATTCAACAATATACCAATCAAAATATCAAAGAAATTCTTCTCAGATCTAGAAAAAATGATGCTGAAATTCATATGGAGCCAAAGGAGACCTCGAATAGCTAAAGCAATGTTATACAACAAAAACAAAGCTGGAAGCATCACAATACCAGATTCCAAGACATACTACAGGGCAGTTAAAAATCAAAACAGCCTGGTACTGTTATAAAAATAGATGGGTAGACCAATGGAACAGAATAAAAACATCAGAAGTCAATCCAAACATCTACAATCAGCTTATATTTGATCAAGGAGCTAAAACCAATCCCTGGAACAAGAAAAGTTTCTTCAACAATTGGTTCTGAGAAAACCAAATTTCCACATGCAGAAGTATGAAGCAAGACCCCTACCTTATACCTTACACAAAAATCCACTCAGTGTGGATTAAAGATCTAAATCTGACCAGAAATCATCAAATTATTAGAGAACACAAGGCATTGGCACAAAGAGTACTTGGAAAAGGCCCCAGAGGCGCAGGCAGTCAAAGCCAAAATTAACAACTGGGATTACATCAAATGGAGAAGTTTATGTATGGCCAAAAAAAAAAAAACAAAAACAAAAACAAAAAAGTCAGTCAGCAATTTTAATAATAGCTTTTAAAATCTTTAAACTTTTTGTAAATTGCCAATTGATTTGAATTGCTTTTTGTTTTTAGTAACCTCAGTTAACCATACTTTCTCTCAGTTGGTACTGTTAATACATTATTGGCTTCATCTGTTTGCAGAGCCATCCCAAAGTACTGAATACAATAGAAGTGGCTGGAGAAAATCCATAGGAACCTATAGGAGGACAGCTAAACACAGAACCAACAACGCTTTAGTTTTATGAGCAGCAAATCATATATAACTGTGGATGACAAAAGACTAAGTTGCCATGTTTAAAATTATAAACTCATCAACCAACAAGAGGCACTTGCTTACTTCACAGTATTTTTAAAAGCACCTGTAGGCTTTTACAAGTATTTAACCCTTTAGGCCTCTGGGGCTTTCTCATTAAGATAACTATCATGTCTAGTAACACAATTAGGATAACATTTTAAATAAGGTAACACAAATTTTAGCCTAAGCTTTTTTCATTTCTGTTGGCATGGTATATCTTTTTCCAGCCTTTCACTTTCAGTCTGTATGCATCTTTGTTGGAAACATGTGTTTCTTGTAAACAGCAAATAGATGGGTTTTGTTCCTTAACCCAATCAGCCAGTCGGTGTCTTTTAACTGGACAGTTCAGGCCATTAACGTTCAATGTGACTATGTATAAGTAGTAACTTTGCCCTGCCATTTGCCAAAGATATTTTCTAATATATACTTTGAAATTCCTGTGATCTTTTGCTGTGAGGTTTCCTTCCTTTACCTTGTTTCATTTTGATGACCTTGTTTCTGTGTTTCTGTGTGTAACACATCTTTAAGCATCTTTTGCAGGGCTGGACAAGTGGCAACAAATTCTTTCAATTTCTGTTTGCTATGAAAAGTCTTTATTTCACCTTCATTCACAAGTGAGAGCTTTGCAGGATATAATATTCTGGGCTGGCAGTTTTTCTCTCTTAGTACCTGGGCTATGTCTCACCATTCCCTTCTAGCTTGTAGGGTTTCTGATGAGAAGTCAGCTGTGAATCTAATTGGAGATGCTCTGAGAGTAATCTGACGTTTTTCTCTTGCACATTTTAGAATCTTTTCTTTGTGTTTCACTGTGGTGAGTTTGATTGCTATGTGTCGTGGTGAGGATCTCTTTTGGTCATGTTTACTAGGGGTTCTATGAGCATCCTGTTGCTATATTGGTCTATTATGTTAGGTTATATGTGTGTACATATTGTATGTCCACATGGGAAAATTTTATTAAGAGTTTTATTTAATTGGCTTATAGATAAGATTGTCCATAAATTTAAGCTGCTAAAATTAATCAAAGATACGTTTTAATTCATGTGACCTGAATCCCTGTATCATATGTTTTAAACTTGTTGGTAGAAAAAAACTAAAAACATTTTAGATGGTTGTGCTTAAGTTTACTGGTTAAACAAACTATACCATGTTAGATATTTAAGAGGTGTTTCCAAATACATGATTCTTAAAATTTATAGAAGGCATTGGACCTTCTGGTAAATGTTTTCTTAAGTTGTTATCTAATGGTTGAAACTGTTTGCTAAGTTTTCATGTGATATTGCTATTGTCAGCAAGCGATCTAGGACTTGCTCCCTCATTTCTCTATTCTAAGCCCAACTTGTTCTTTCATTTCTCTATTCTCTTCAAGGTAGAAAACTAATTCTATTGTAAAGGAATCTGTAGGATGCACAATTTAATCTTTAGACCTTATAAAAGAGATGGCTAACATTTTTCTGTAATAGCATAGCCAAAATAAGAGCTTAAATTATAATCTCATAGCTAGATTTACTTCGCCATCAGTGAAGTATACAGTAAGTAGAAAAAACCTCCCTTTCAGACCAAAGGGAAAGAAAGTTTTTAAGTGAGAATATAATTTTCCTCATGGACATTGTCTATCTTGGAAAAACTACTACAGAACATGCCTGTGACTATAGACTTGTAGTTTAGGCCACCGAAGATTAGAGATGGGACTTGGGCACTCCCTTGACTTGCATCCTCTGGTCTGCTTTAACACAAACCAGGAGGAAAAGAAAGCTAGGCATCAGAAGCAATGGGTGGCAGGCCTATTCATGGCTGATCTGTACAGTGATCTACCCTCAAGGAGACCCGACAGGTCAGTCCACTGCAGTGGCTTTCAATGTGGTAAGCCTGGGCTTCAGCAGAAATCAACTTGTGAAGAGCCCTGACAAAGAGTTGGATCACTGGAAATGGACCTGCCCTGGAGTCGAAGGATGCCCAGGTCAGAGCCACAGATCTCATTGGCTCTAAGCTGAAAAGCCCTTCACTAAGCCCAGCTTCCAAAGTGACCACCGCCGCTGAGGGGACGGCCAAGTAGGGTCAGCAACATTGCAGGCAGAACTATAAATTTCTTGTTAGAGATGCCACCTGCCTTTACCTGGCCAGCTCTCTTCCCAGGCCAGCTAAGTAATGAAAGTCAACAGAGTGCCTTCCCCTAGGAGGTTCGCACCTCCCTTAGGATGTACGCATGTGAAGAGATAGATAGGTCTGGGCCTCTTAACTTACAAGGCCTAAAGCCCACCAGATTATTATCAAGCCCCTTTTGTCAGGTTCTATTTGCCTCTCAATCAGAAAACTTAATTGTAGCTTAGACAGCACCTTTCTTAACTCCTCTAATAATGACTCTGTCCTTTGTTCTAGACCCTGTCTAGCGCACTTGGGCCTCATTTCTTTGTAATCATAACCTCTACTCTACAACCAATGGCTCTACTCCAAAACTGTGTGTACTGATGATCCTCTTCCCCACTTAATGCTGTATAATTGTTCAAAATTTCTCCACAGACAAACCCCTCTACCTATAAAAGATGAGTGACTTTTCTCCCAGTCTTGGCTGGAATCAGCTTTCCAGTCAGTTGAGTGTTCCCCAATAAAGCCTTTCCCTTAAAAAAAAAAAAAAAAGAGGGAGTGCCTTTCTCTGAAGGGAGGAGAGAACTTCCACCTTGACTATGACCTTGTCTAAATATGATCAGAGTCGGCGAACTCGGAAGACTTCCATAGCCTTGGCAACTCATGACGACAGCCTAGGGTGGTTACTGGTGCCATAAACTAGAGTGTCAAATTGTTGGGTCAACAACAGGAGTCACTGTGCACTTGCTCCTCATGTGGGATCTCTGTCCTTAATGTGCTGTACATTGTGATTTAATGCTATAACTAGTACTCAAACAGTATGTTTCACTTTGTGTTTCTGTGTGGGTGCAAACTGTTGAAAGCTTTACTTAATATATACTAAATTGATCTTCTGTCTATATAGAGAATTGAAAATGAATCTTTTTTTTTTTTAAAGATTTATATTTATTTTTCACAGGCAGAGTGGATAGTGAGAGAGAGAGAGACAGAGAGGAAGGTCTTCCTTTTGCCGTTGGTTCACCCTCCAATGGCCGCTGCGGCCGGCGCATCTCGCTGATCCGAAGCCAGGAGCCAGGTGCTTCTCCTGGTCTCCCTTGCGGGTGCAGGGCCCAAGCACTTGGGCCATCCTCCACTGCCTTCCCGGGCCATAGCAGAGAGCTGGCCTGGAAGAGGGGCAACCGGGATAGAATCCGGCGCCCCAACCGGGACTAGAACCCGGTGTGCCGGCGCCGCAAGGTGGAGGATTAGCCTGTTAAGCCACGGCGCCGGCCGAAAATGAATCTTGATGTGAATGGAAGGGGAGAAGGAGTGGGAAAGGGGAGTGTTGCGGGTGGGAGGGAAGTTATGGGGCGGGGGAAGCCATTGTAATCCATAAGCTGTACTTTGGGAACTTATATTCATTAAATAAAAGTTAAAAAAAAAATTAGTCAGGGCACTGATGAGGCAACCCATGGAATGACAGAAATATTTACAAACTATACAACTGATAAAGCATTAATAACCAGAATCTACAAAGAGATCAAGAAACTCCACAACAACGAAACAAACAACCCAGTTAAGAGATGGGCCAAGGACTTAAACCGACATTTTTCAAAAGAGGAAATCCAAATGGCCAACAGACACATGAAAAAATGCTCAGGATCACTAGTTGTCGGGGAAATGCAAATCAAAACCATAATGAGGTTTCACCTCACCCAGTTAGAATTGCTTTCATACAGAAATCAACAAACAATAAATGCTGGCAAGGATGTGGGGAAAAAGGGACACTAATCCACTGTTGGTGGGAATGCAAACTGTAAAGCCAGTATGGAAGTCAATCTGGAGATTCCTCAGAAACCTGAACATAACCCTACCATACAACCCAGCCATCCCACTCCTGGGAATTTACCCTAGGGGAATGGAATCAGCAATTAAAAGAGTTATCTGAAAAACACTTTTTATATTTCATATTTGTCTCTATCTTACTAACACTGAAGGCTTAAAAGGTGAACTTAAACTACACTTTAGGTAATTATATTTTTTTAAATTATTCTCTAGTTTTGAATATTAGTTTTTTTCTAATTTTCAAAGTTGAAAAAATGATTTTATTGGATTTGTTCTAGATACTATGCGGTATAACAGTTATTTTAAGTGCAAATACTGAAGTATCAGCAGTGTCAATAACAGTGGGTTGAAAATATAAAGAGCTCAAATTGCCAGTCTGTGGCATTGAACTGATGGTGGATGCCATGGATAATTTAGATACAATAAGGTTGGCAAAAATTTGTGATTTACATTATTTGAATGATAACTATAGTCTTGTTTAGTTCTCAAAATAATCCTATAATGTAGGCACTATTACTATCCCAATGATACAGACTCTGTAGCACTAATGATGATTTATTATTGCTTTCCTCAAAATGTTAATGTTTTCAGTTTGAGTGTCTGAGAGAGATTGGTTATATCAAGCAACTCAGACATATAATTCAAGTCAATAATTTCAGGGTAGAGTGTCACGATAATAAATATTTTACTTGGACAAATTTAAATCGGGGAGTTGGACTATAGCTTGAGGAGCTATTCATGAGGCAGTTGACAATAAAACTCAGGAGCAGATTCAGAGCTGGAAAAGATATGAGGACCAAATGCAGAGGTGGTTACTGAGAACTGGCAGTGGATAAATTGACCGAAGGAGGAAATATAAAGAATAGTCTTAACACTGGATCCTCTGGGAGCAGTTCTAATCACGACGTCGAGAGAGCACATGTGGACTGGGAAAAGAGATGATAAAGTAGAATACATCCTAGAGTTTATGAGAAGGGAAGTTTTATAGGCAGGCATGATGATTAGCATTGTCAAATGCAGAAGAAATGTACTAGAAAAGGTATGGGTAAAGGGATACTGGATTTGGGGTTGGTGTTGTGGTGAAGCGGGATAAGCTGTCACCTGTTACATCATTTCATATCAGAGCTGGTTCAAGTCCAGGCCATTGAGTTTCTGATCCAGCTCCCAGCTAATGCTCCTGGGAAAGCAGTGGAGTACTTGGACTCCTGCCACCCATGTGGGAGAAGAAAATGAAGTTCCAGGCTCCTCACTTCAGCTTGGTTCAGCCTGGCCATTGTGGCCATTTTGGGAGTGAACCTGCAGATGGAAGACCTCTCTCTGACTCTCCTTCTATCTGTAACTCTACCTTTCAAATAAATAAAAGAACAACAAAAAAAGAGCAACTGAAAAAAAAGATGCTTAGTAAAATCCCAAGTATTTGGAAACTGAACAATGTACTTTCAAAATAATCTATGGGTCAAATATGGAATTGCAATGGAAAATAAAAATATTTTGAACTTAATGATAATGATGTGGTCCCAAGTCTTTTAGCATGGTAGGCTTTCCGATTCCTGCGAGGATGCCCTCGGTGTTAACATCCCCTCCTGCATTCGCCCAGCCCCAGCCCAGCTGTGCCTTGGGCAGTTGGGGAGCACGAGACCAGACAAGGGTTTGAGTGAGATGGGACCACCATGCCCCGTGGTGAGAACAGAGAAGGAACCCTGTGTGCGGTGCTTCTCAGAGCTGCTGCAGATGCATCGAGCAGCAGGGATTTTCTGCATCCCCTGAGTAACAATAAAACCATCTCCGCTTAAAAAAAAAGGATAATATGATCAGAGTCGGTAAACTTGGAAGGCTTCCATAGCCTTGGCAACTCATGACGACAGCCTAGGGTGGTTACTGGCGCCATAAACTAGAGTGTCAATTTGTTGGGTCAACAACAGGAGCCACTGTGCACTTGCTCCTCATGTGGGATCTCTGTCCTTAATGTGCTGTACATTGTGATTTGATGCTATAACTAGTACTCAAACAGTATGTTTCACTTTGTGTGTCTATGTGGGTGCAAACTGTTGAAACCTTTATACTAAATTGATCTTCTGTATATAAAGAGAATTGCAAATGAATCTTGATGCAAATGGAAGGGGAGAGGGAGCGGGAGAGGGGAGGGTTGCAGGTGGGAGGGAAGTTATGGGGGGGGGAAGCCATTGTAATCCATAAGCTGTACACTGGAAATTTATATTCATTAAATAAAAGTTAAAAAAATGATAATGATGGAGACAGGTAACAGCTGAGGTCTGAGGTAGAGAGGGACACAAAGGGACCAAGAAATAAGAGATTCAAGCCTGATGCACAGAAGGAGACTCAAGTCTGACATGCAGAGGCTTACACCTGGAATAAACTGTCCTCACTACTCAAAAACAACACAGACAACTGGAAACAAAACAAGCTGGGTTACAACTGGACCTGTCCAGCTCCAGGTGCCAACTCCCCGGCAAGAAGAAGGTCATTGGAGACTAACTGCCAAATTTGTAAAACCCTATACAAACTTCACCATAGCCAGAAGATATAAATCCTTCGGCAACTTACCCTCAGCATGAACCTGCTCATGAACCCCTCCCACTGTGGGAGCTTTTCTTTGCTTCAGTAAAACTTTGCTTCTTTTCTCATCCTTCTTTGTCTTTCTCCTCGTTCTTCATGGTCATGGAACACGAACCTGAACAGCTAGAACTACAGATTCCTACAACAATAATACGAGTACTATACTCAAAATTTTTGGAGATAACTAAACAGTTCTTAGAGAAAAAAATTTAGAGTATATTACTCACATTAGAAATCAATAACATAGGGGCCAGCGCTGTGGCACAGTGGGTTAACACCATGGCCTGAAGTGCCGGCATTCCATATGGGTGCCAGTTCAAGACCTGGCTTCCTGTCCAGCTCTCTGCTATGGCCTGGGAAAGCAGTACAAGATGGCCCCACGTCCTTGGGCCCCTGCACCCATGTGGGAGACCTGGAAGAAGCTCCCGGATCCTGGCTTTGGATTGGTGCAGCTCCAGCTGTTGTGGCCATCTGGGGAGTGAACCATCAGATGGAAGACCTCTCTCTCTCTGTCTCTGCCTCTCCTCTCTCTGTGTAACTCTGAGTTTCAAATAAATAAATCTTTAAAGAAAAAAAAGAAATCAATAACATAACATTTCATCCTAATAAACTAAAAAAAAAAAAAAAACACCCCAAAGTAAATCCAAGGAGGTACAAGAAAGGAAATAAAAAGAGCAGATATTGATGACCTAAAAAAAGATAAACATATAGAAAGTTAACAAAATCAAAATACAGCTCTTTCAAAATGCCAACAAAAGTGAAGGAACCTAGCTAGCTTGATCAAGAAAAATAAAAGATAAAAAACCAAATTAGTGATATCATAAATGAAAGATGGTTTCTCCCCACAAAATGCCACAGATATTAAAAGGATAATGAGAGAATATTTTTTTTTTATTTTTTTTGACAGGCAGAGTGGACAGTGAGAGAGAGAGAGAGACAGAGAGAAAGGTCTTCCTTTTGCCGTTGGTTCACCCTCCAATGGCCGCCGCGGTAGCGCGCTGCGGCTGGCGCACCGCGCTGTTCCGATGGCAGGAGCCAGGTGCTTCTCCTGGTCTCCCATGGGGTGCAGGGCCCAAGCACCTGGGCCATCCTCCACTGCACTCCCTGGCCACAGCAGAGAGCTGGCCTGGAAGAGGGGCAACGAGGACAGGATCAGTGCCCCGACTGGGACTAGAACCCGGTGTGCCGGCACCGCAAGGCGGAGGATTAGCCTGTTGAGCCACGACGCCGGCCGATAATGAGAGAATATTAAGAGCACTAATAACCAATAAGACAAGTTGATAAAAAAATAGCAAATTGGGACTAGAGCCATGGTATAACAGGTAAAGCACCCTGGTGTAGTTGATAAAGCTGCTGCATGGGCGCTGGTTTGAGACCTGAATGCTCCACTTCCAATCCAGCTCTACTATGGCCTTGTAAAGCAGTAGAAGATGGTTCAAGTGCTTGGACCCCTGCAGCCAAGTGGGAGAACCAGAGGTCCCTGGCTCCTGGCTTCTGACTGGCTCAAGTCCAGCTATTGAGGCCATTTGGGGAGTGAACCAGAAGATGGAAGGTCTCTGTAACTCTGCTTTTCAAATAAATAAATAAATAAATAAATTACTTAAAAGGCACAGATTACCACAGTTCACTCAAATACATAACCTCCAGAACCTTATATAAATGAAAGAAAGTGAATTAGTCATCACTTTTCAACGAGGAAAACCCTAATTCCATATCAGGAATTAGAGTTAATTCTAAGTGAGCTGGGATTCTTGTTAGCTCTGCAATGTAACTTTATTCCTTCACCTGTCAGCTTGATAAACCAACATTCCCAGGATGCACTTGTGTTTTCTTCGGGACCAGGAAGGAGAAGGTGCCATAATGACTACATGGAATGTCGAGGTGCCATAAACATCCCAGAAGGCTTCATAAATGCTATGACCCATTTGTTTATTCAACTGAGGTACCACCCCTCCCTCACAAATGAGACTGGGAAGGTAAGAGTGTGTGTGTGTGTGTGGGCGGGGGGCTCTTTTAGTCCCTGACCACCCTTGGAGGTACTACTTGGGCTTTCTCCCTCTCTCTTCCTCTCCTCTGGCCCAGTCATGACAGATATTTCCCCATGTGAGGTATCCCACACTCAAGTGTGAACGTATGTTCACTCTATTTTAAATAAAATAAATATTTTATGTACTTTTGAATAAGTCCTGTTCTCACTTGTGCACTTTATATATTCTTATGAATTCTTATCTTAGAGGAGGTAGGGGCTAGAACCTAGATTAAAGGCCCATATCAATTTCACTGGTAAATTTTACCAAGTATTTAAAAAGAAACATCATCACACTACACTTCCTTTTTCCCTTTTACATTCTAACCTTGGGTCTCATTAACAGAAGCTAATGTTAATCCTGTAGCTACAGAGAGGTGGACAAACAGCAGACCCCAGATAAGAGAGAAATTTATTACCAAAGGACCACCTCCCCTCCCTAGTCCTAACCCCAGAAACCCATCTTACCACTTTCTCTAACTTCCATTTTCACCTTTTTAAAAATTTTTTGACAGGCAGAGTGGACAGTGAGAGAGAGAGAGAGAGAGAGAAAGGTCTTCCTTGTTGCTGTTGGTTCACCCTCCAATGGCCGCCGTGGCTGGCGCGCTGCGGCCGGCGCACCGCGCTGATCCTATGGCAGGAGCCAGGTGCTTCTCCTGGTCTCCATTTTCACCTTTAAAAGGCCCTTTTGTTACCCTGCAAACTGGAAAGAGCATATTTGGGATCAAAAGATCCACTCTTTCCTCAAGACTATTGGCTTCTTGAAATAAAATCTACTTTCTAGTACTAGTGGTTGAACTCTGTAATTAACACACAATTATTCTTAGGTGTTTAAATTTTAACTGAAAAGTGATCCCTGTTAAATTTAAGAGTGGAAAAAGAGAGGGAGGAGATGTACAATTTGGGACATGCTAAATCGCACTTCCCCCAAATGGTGGAGTTAGAAATGTGCCAGGGGATTCCAATACAATCCCATCAAGGTGGCATGTACCAATGCCATCTCACTAGTCCAAGTGATCAATTTCAGTTCACAATTAATGGCTCTGATAGGTCTAAGAGTCAAAGGGATCACACAAACAAGACAAGTGTCTGCTAATACTAACTGATAGAATCAAAAAGGGAGAGAAAGATCCAACATGGGATGTGGGATACACAGCAGACTCATAGAATGGCAGATGTCCTAAACCACACTCTGGCCTCAGAATCAGCCCTTAAGGCATTCGGATCTGCTGAAGAGCCCATGAGAGTATTGTAGGCATGGAAAGCCAATATACCATGGAAAAGAAAAAAAAAAAAAAAAGAAGAAGACGACCTAAATGAAAGATCTCTGTGAGTGAGATCCCAGTGGAAAGAACGGGGCCATCAAAGAAGGAGGTACCTTTCTCTGAAGGGAGGAGAGAACTTCCACTTTGACTATGACCCTATCGGAATAAGATCAAAGTCAGCGAACTCTAAAGGCTTCCATAGCCCTGGCAACTCATGACTAGAGCCTAGGGAGATTACTGACACCATGAACAGGAGTGTCAAATTGTTAAGTCAGCAACAGAAGTCACTGTGTACTTACATCCCATGTGGGATCTGTCCTTAATGTGTTGTCTAATGTGCAGTGATGCTATAACTAGTACTGAAACAGTATTTTTACACTTTGTGTTTCTGTGTGGGTACAAACTGATGAGATCTTTACTAATTATATACTGAATCGATCTTCTGTATATAAAGATAATTGGAAATGAAAAAAAAAAAACAACCTGGTGTTAAATTGGAAATGGCATAGAAAATTAATTTTTAAAAAAATATATTATGTAGGATCTCTGTCTTTAATGTGCTGTACACTCTTATTTAATGCTATAACTAGTACTCCAACAGTATTTTTTTTCACTTTGTGTTGCTATATGGGGGCAAACTGTTGAAATCTTTACCTAATATATACTAAACTGATCTTCTGTATATAAAGAGAATTGAAAATGAATCTTGATGTGATTGGAAGGGGAGAGGGAGCGGGAAAGGGGAGGGTTGTGGGTGGAAGGGAAGTTTTGGGAGGGGGGAAGGCATTGTAACCCCTAAGCTGTACTTTGGAAATTTATATTCATTAAATAAAAGTTTAATAAAAAAAAGACATAGACTAGGGGGTAAAAGGAAAAAAAAATCTACTTTCTAAGATTTAATCTCTTGCAACTTGTCTATCCAGCAACCTGGGCCTAATTTTTAACTAGTAGCAGAAACATTATAAATCAAATATAAATGCTTTTAGTAAACAGAAGAGAAAGCAAAATTTCAAACTAATTCAACATTATTCACATAACGAACCTGAGAAAGATTAAAAGCAAACAAAAAACTTAAAATCCTTACCAAAATGTTAGCAACTGAATCCTGCAACATTAAAAATGGCCACACATCATGATCAAGAGGGATTTATCTCAGGAATGCAAAGTTACAGAACGTAACAGATCAATGAATGACATGGTACCACACAAATATGTACAATTTTTATGTTTTGTTAACAATGTAACAATTAGAAAATAAGTTAATGTAATTTTTTAGCAACTAATTCTGAATTTTGAGTTATTTTCATGTTATTTGAAAGGCAGAGAGACAGAAAGAAAGATACAGAAACAGACAGAGGTCTTCCATCTGCTGATCACTCCCCAAATGCCTGCAACAGTCAGGGCTGGCCAGGCCACTCAGGAGCCTGGAACTCAATCCAGGTGTCCCACGTGGGTGGCAATGACACAAATACTTGAGCCACAACCTGCTGCCTCCCAGGGTGGCACTGGCAGCAGAAGTGTAGCTCTGTATGGAATGCGGGTGTCCAGGCAGCAACTTGACTTGTGCCCACTCCAATCAATGTAATATTAACAGAAGAAAGGGGAAAAAAAGCTGTGATTTTAATAGAATCAGCAAAAACTTTTGACAGGATTCAACACCCACTCATAATAAAACCTCTCAGAAAAATGGAAATAAAAAGGAGGAAGTTTTCTCCATTTGGTAAGAGGCCAACTATAAATATTTAACATCATACCTCATGAAAGTCTCAATGTTACTCTCCTAATACTGGCACCAGGCATAGATGCTGTCTTCCACTGCTTCTACTTAATATTGTATGTATGTCACAGACATGGAAAAAAACAAAAAAAAATTCATAAGGATCACAAAAAAGAAGTAAAGCTGTCCCCACTGCAGATGACACATCTGTTTACATAGAAAATCTACAGGAATCTACCAGGGCTGGTACTGTGGTATAGTAGGTCATGCCTCTGCCTGCAGTGCCAGCATCCCAAATGGGCACCAGTTTGAGTTTCAGCTGTTCCATTTCCGATCCAACTCTCTGCTAATGGCATGGGAAAGCAGTGGAATAGCCCAAGTGCTTGGGGCCCCTGCATCCACGTGGGAAACTTGGAAGAAGCTCCTGGCTCCTGGCTTCTGATCAGTGCAGCTGTGGTTGTTGCAACCATTTGAGGGGTGAACCAGCAGATGGAAGATCTCTCTGTTTCTACCTTTTTGTGTTTGTAACTCTGCCTCTCAAATCTCTCTCTCTCCATAATATATAATATATATAACCCTATATATTATATATATAGGGTTAGGTTATAATATATATACTAGGTTATATTATATATTAGGTTATATTATATATTAGGTTATATTATATATAGGGTTAGGGATATATATGCTAATGTGCACCTTGGGAGGCAGCAGGTGATGGATCGAATATTTTGGTCCATATCACCCATAAGGGAGACTTGGGTTGAGATCCAGACTCTTGGTTTTGATTTGAACCATCCCTGGCTGTTGCAAGCATTTAAGGATTGAACTTGTAGATGGAAGATTCTCTCTCTCCCTCTCTCTTTCTCTCTCTGTCTCTCAATCTCTCTCTCTCCCCTTCTCAATCTGTGTCTCTGTCTCTCTGCTTTTTGAATGAAACAAAAATAAAGTAAAACATTTAAAAAATTTATTTATTTATTTGAGAGGTAGAGTTACAGACAGAGAGAAGGAGATACAGAATGATCTTCCATTCACTGGCTCACTCCTTAAATGGCTGCAACCGCTCAGGCTGTGCCAGACCTAAGTAAGGAGCCAGGAGCTTCCTCTGCATCTCCCATGTGGGTGCAGGGGCCCAAGCACTTGCGTCATCCTCCACTGCTTTCCCAGGACATTAGTAGAGAGATGGATCAGAAATGGAGCAGCTGTGACTTGAAACTGTGCTCATATGAGATGCTGGTGCTGTAGTGGGGCTTAGTCTACTATACCACAGGGCCGGCCCCAACTAAAAATTAAAAAAAATAAAATTTATATGGAAAATTACACCTATTTTTATTAAAAAAGAGAACAGTTTAAGGATGTACAGTTCTTGACTTCAAGACTTACTCTAAAGTTATTTTCATAAACACAGTATAGGTAGAAGATATTTACTGTAGCACGTAAGATTAGAATATCGAGGTTCAATTCTCTGTTCCAATTCCTGACTGCAACTTCCCATAAATGCAGACTTTAGGAGGCAGTGTTATGGTTCAAGTAATTGTGTTTCTGCCACCCAGATGGGAATCTGGCTTGTATTCCTAGGTCTTGGCTCTGGCCCTAGCCCAGCCTTAGCTGCTGTGGGCATTTGGGTAGTGAATCAACAGATGGGAGCTCCCTCTGTCTGTCTCTGTGTCTCTCTGCCTTTCAAATAAATAAATGAGTAAATAAATATATACAGTGTGGTATTTGTGAGAGACTAGATATATAAGTTACAAGAATACCATAAGAGATCCGAATTAGATGCATTCATATAGCTCAACTGATATTTGAAGAAGTGCCAAAGTAATCCACTGGAGGAAAACAGAATATTTTATTTATTTTTATTTATTTATTTTTTCTGATTTAACAACTTTATTGAATTTGCAGAAGCATTCTACAGTAACACATTTTTAAAAAATCACATAGCACTTAGTAAAGTACCTGTATATATATACAGCTCAGAGACAAATAACAAACAAAGTTATTCCCAGAAAGCTTCAAAGATGGACATGTGTAGTCTAATAATATGCAAATCGCTAAACAGATACCCAAGGGACCATATTTTGATATGCTTAAGACTACTATTTTCCACAATGCTTCTACAACTAGATTGTCTTATCTAACAGTCACAGAAATGAAAACAGGGTAAAATATTGCTTTATACAGATGCAGGGCTACAGTATGATTTATTGCTTTAAAAATCATTTAAATTTACCTTTTTAGAGTCTAGATTGTTAAGCCTAATTATCCATGAAACATACCTTAAAGGTACTTTAAAAATTTAAAATAAAACTCCATCTTTTCAGTGTATATAGTTCACCTGACAAAATAGTGACAGTGAGCATGCACCATCCCAGAATATCATCTACAATAGTGAAAACAGAATATTTTAAATATCTGGATATTCATATGAAAGATAATGAATAATGGCACATCACAGTTATACAAAAATTAACTTAAAGTGGATCACATATATACATACATAACAGTAAATATATATGAATATATATATAAAACAGTAAAAGTCAAAACTATAAAACATCTTAAACAAAACAATAGGGGAATGTTTTAGCCAATTAAGATTTTTTTTAATAAAATGTCCTATGGAATAGGTCACTTTATTTTATTTATTTATTTTTGACAGGCAGAGTGGACAGTGAGAGAGAGAGACAGAGAGAAAGGTCTTCCTTTTCCGTTAGTTCACCTTTCAATGGCTGCTGCGGCCAGCGCACCGCGCTGATCCGAAGCCAAGAACCTTTAACTGAGGGTTTTGTAAGAATTTAACATGATCATGTGGGCACATACTTTGGATGTGGAGATCTGTGCATATGTCTGTATATTACCCTCTTGGTATCTGCTTGCTATCTCTAAAAATGTTTCATTTATACAAAAAAGTGCAAACCATTGTGGAAGAAAATCTTCAAATTGGATTTTGCTAAATATTTAATCTTTAGATTTCTGAAAAACACAGTTAAGAAAGTCAAGCCACAGAATGGGAGATAATACCCACAAGATATATAAATGACAAATTATTCCTATTTGGATTATCTAGAATCTTGTACAACTCATCAACAAGACAAATATCTCATTTTTAAAAAGTGGGCATAAAATTTAAGCATACACTTAAAAACTGATTTGTGAATAGCTCAACTCCCAGTGAATACAGTCAACATCGTAGTCAACAGGCAAATTTAACTTGAAATAATAGAGAAATACCAGTTCATACTAGAATGACTAAAAAGATGGAAAATAGCAATAGTTTCTGAGAATGTGGAGCAAATGCAATTCCCATACACTATTAATTGAAGTATAAAGTAGTACTACTTTGGAAAGTTATTTAAAAAACCCACTAAGTATATACATGTTATATGGCCCAGCCATTCCATTTCTAGGTCTTTACCCAAAAGAAATAAAAACATAAGTCCATATAAAGAGTTGCACATGAATCTTTAATCTATTTTATTTATAAAAGCCGCACATACAGGTAACCTAAGTGTCTATTAACAGTGGAAATGGAAAAACAAGATATGTCATTCATACAACTGAATGCTACTCATGGGTATAAAGCAGCAAAGTATTGACAAAAGCAACGTGGATGAAACTCAAAATCATTAAGCTGAGTTAAGGAAGCCAGACATTAAAGGGATCAATTTTGTGTTATAACGATTACATACCACATAAACTAATATAGGTGTCCCAAACAGATGAATGCTTGCTGGGGTTCAGGGACAAAGGGAAAAAAGGTATGTAAAGAAGACCAAGGAATTTTGGAAGGGGTTTAAATGTATATTTAGATCATGGTGGTAGTTTTTGAGTGGATACACTATTAAAACTCATAGAATTTTGTCTTTTAAATAGATATTTATCTTATTAAGATTATTCCTCAACAAAGTAGATAAGGCAAATGAAGAAACAAAAAATAAGAAATTTCTGCATCTTCTGCTCAATTTTCTGTGAAGCTAAAATGTTTTAAGATAAAGTTGTTTTAAAAAAATTCTGGGTAATGTATCAATATTCATTAACAAATTTAACAAGTACTACTATGATTGACTTCCTCATGCATTTTTTGTTCAATTTTTAAAGAAAAGATTTATTTATTTGAAAGGCAGTTACAGAAAGAGGCAGAGAGGGATATATATATATACATACATACATATATATATAGGATGAATATATATATATATATATATATATATATATATATATACATTCCATCTACTGGTTGATCATGTAAGAATAAAAAGGAACAAGTACCAAATTTAAGTAGCAAAATTTTGGAATTAGATGGTTTTCCAATGGGTTATATTGGAGTAACAAAAATGTTCAAGGTGTGGTAGAACATGTGAGAGAATAATATAGAGTATATATGGAAGTAGCTTAAATTAGGAACTGGGAGGCTAGAGCATCTTATGTTTTGAATTTCTAAGGTCTTTGACAGTGAATGGGAGTAACAGTAGACTTACTTAAAACATACAACCCTTCAAAAAATCACCTACATGAAAGATCTCTGTGAGTGAGATCCCAGTGGAAAGAAGGGGCCATCAAAGAACTTCCACTTTGCTATGGTCCTGTCTAAATCCTGATGGAGTTTGTGGACTCAAAAGACTTCCATAGCCTTGACGGCTCATGACAAGAGCCTCGGCTGATCACTGACATCATAAATAAGAGTGTCAACTGTTAAATCAACAACAGGAGTCACTGTGCACTTACTCCTCATGTAGGACCTCTGTTCTTAAGGAGTTGTACTATGAGAATTAATGGTAAAACTGTCTTCAAACAGTACTTTATACTTTGCGTGTTTGTGTGGGTGCAAACTGTTGAAATCTTTACTTAGTATAGAGTTAACCTTCTTTATATAAAAATAATTAAAAATGAATCTTAATGAAGAATGGGATGGGAGAGGGAGTAGGAAGTGGGACAGGAGTGGAGGTGGGAGGGCGGGTATGGGGGGAAGAACTACTACATTCCAAAAGCTGTACCTATGAAATTTGTATTTATCAAATAAGAGGTTCCTAAAAAAAAAAAAAAAAAAAAAGAAGCTGTGAACCAGGATCCTGATGCCCAATGGATTCCTTCATTCTTGGACATGCAGCTCACCTTTCTCTCAGTCATTCTTGCATGTATGGGGAGGATGTCACCGGATTCTGGCCAATAGTGTGTGGAAGGAAGTACACATGCCCCTTCCTGGCACCTAAAGTCTTCCATAGGTTTATGGGAATGGAAATGGAAATATGTAGGGTGAACTGATAAACCCTGGTGGGGTTTCTTGCTTCCCTGGGCCCAGCTTAATCTCAGAATAATTGTAACAAGAACTGATATGGGATAGGTAGGCAGCTAGTTAGGTCTGTGGAGCTAGAAGTCACAAGATCCCCAATCCCACCACACCCATCCCATATACAAAATGTCTGCTTCCCATGATGCATCTGTTGCATCCAGGAATAGGGTGCTTAGGGGATAAAAAGAGGTGGAAAGTGGGAGAGTCCTCTCTTTCCTCACTGGACCTCGTTTAGAGGTACTGCTCCCATTTTTTCTGCTCCTGGACAGAACTTTTCCAATGTACCACCCTCCTATTCTTGGACAGACCATCCTGAATGTAGGTACTATTTTGAGGGTTTTTTTTTTTTCCTAGTTTATAGGCAACTCTTTGGCCCACTCATGTTGTGTATTTCACTGTGGAGGGCAGCCCTCACTAGTGTGTGAATGCATGTTTATTCCCCCACTGTTGAATAAACTATATTTGCACACACACACACACAAAACATACAGCCCTGGGTCTTGAGGTCAGTAGTGTTAAGGATGTATTCACAGTAAGGGTAATATAAAGGACATAGCATAAAATTCAAGAGGGAGGAAATTGTGTAGCCACCATGTGAGAGAAAAGAAACAAAGAAAATTGTCAGCCAGTGCACTGGGCTCCACGAGACCCAGAAGAGATGACTGTGGCTCTCATTTGAGCTTTATAACCTGCCACTCAACTATTCACTTTTCCCACTGTCACTTTTTCCCTTCAATGTGGATATCAGACTTGAAGGAATACGGCAGTCCTTTACTGAAGGAGTCATGGATTTCTGACCAGGCATGGATCATCTCCTAAAACAACTTTCTATACTTGAGATATAGACTCCAGCTTTCAAGCTGCTGCTCCTGGTAACTGACTGAGCTGTGAGAGGCAATGGATTATTTCTTAAGTAACTGGAATGGAATTATCTGTAGGGCAGTGTTAGAAACTGCCCCATAAAAGACTTTTGGTTTTCTCAGACAATATAATTGTAGTGTGTGTGTGTGTGTGTGTCTATGGACATGAACTGTTTTTGCTTTGAAGAACAAATTTACAAGCACAGATTATCAAATTGGAAGTCTAGTGTAAGAATTATGCTTAGAAACTTTCATTTCCAAAACTTAAGCAACACTAAAGCAAACACTAAGGGAATTTAAAAAGATACATATTTTGGTTTATAATAGATAGTTTACACAATGAATCTGAAAACAAATATGCTCTTCTTTTTAATGGATCTTAGTCAATATGTTCAGAGTACAGTTTTAGTATTTGACAACATTAAGAGGATTGCTACTGGGGCTTACTAAATATTTCTAAAGCAAGGTTCTGGAACATAGCTAATGGTGCTGCTATCAATATTATCCACAGAATAGTTCTACGATAATAATATTAAGAGAGAAGTATATACAAAAAGATAGTGGCTGCCCAGAAAACTTAATATAACTTTCTTCAAATCCTCATTTGACTTGAGACTTTCAATTTATACATAAGTGGATGTAAGGAAGAAGTCATTTAACAGTACAAAAATGCATTTGCAGACACAGTACAATGTCTTGTAACCTCTTTATGCTAGTGACCTCTTCCTTTTTAAATAAAGGTAGCTGCCTTTTGGCCACTCAAATTCATTTAGTTCACAGAAGGTATTGTAATAACCAACTAGGCTGCTGTGAAAATTGGGGGCAGAGAAGCAAAAATACATTAAGTAGTAAAATAATTAAATTAAAATTCAGCCTTGAAATTCAGAAGCTTTAAAATTGAAGGTCAATTACATTTACTTTTTGTTATTCCTCTAGGATAAGATAAGCCTTAATGCTTTATAATATTTTTCTGAATGTATTTTTTCAATGAAGTAAGGATCTAAGATTAGTATTGCTATATAGGAATTTTTTTTTCATTTTTTGACAAAGCTTTACACATGAGTAGTTTAATAAAATTTTAAAAAGAGCAGAAAGTTTAATCCTGATAATCTCAAACTTTGATTTTTGCATTATTAAACTAAATTTGAAGTAACATATCAATTTTATTCTACTTGGGTGTATTAGGAGAAATAGTAGTCTTTCATTAAGCTTTAATGATAGCTATCCTTATTGATAAACATAGTAAGTCTAATAAAAATAAAGATGTATACTATTTTTGAGCAGTTTCTTTGTGCCAAGCATTTTAGTTTTCACAGACATTATCTCAATTAATCTTCATCCAAGCATCCAAAACCTGGATGGTAGGTGTTATTATTATCTCATTTTATTGCAGAATCTTCAAGTAGCATTTGGCTATTTTTAGTTTTTCAGCCTCAAGTTTTTGAATATCATGCTGTCAGGCCTCTCCCAGATCTTCTGTACCTCTGACATGTTGGTTCTAACTAATACAAATATCTCTTTCTAAATGTTATGATTCTTTATAATCATACATGAAAATAGTTCTAAAGTTAATTGGACAAAAATAATAATTTCTCATTAATCTTATAACTTACAATTATGAGAGAATGGATTTATTTGTAAATTAAAAGAGAGAACTCTTCTAGAACTCTACATATAATCATATTCTTAAATGATCTACCCAATCCATTTTTTCCCTACAATTTACAATGAAAATTTAAAATGATTAGAAAGAAATAGACCTCCATTTAGCAATGTTCTTAAAAATAATAAAAACTTCAATTTACACTGTGAGGAGTGACAAGGAGAAAATATTATAATAACATTAATGTTATTTTAAAGGCAAAAATAACTGTACAGATATTCCTTGACTTACTTCCCAAGAAATCTATTGTCAGTTGAAAATTTTGTTAAGTTAGAAATAAATTTTACATAACTAACTTACTCAACATCATAGCTTAGCAACTAGCATACTGAGTATCAGCTGTTTATTCTTGTGATCCTGTGGCCTACTGCAAGCTGCAGCTCCCTTGCCGTTTAGCATCCAGAGACTGTCATACTAGTCCAAGGAAATTACTAGTCCAAGGAAAGATCAAAACTCCAAATTTAAAGTATAAGTAGGATTTCTACTGAGTGTATATTGCCCTCACAGGAAAGTAAAGTAAAAAAATCTTTAAGTTGTATCATTGTAACTCAGATACTTTGCATTAAATCAGACTGTAAATTGCTGGTTTTAAAATACAGATTCCAAGGAGGTATCCAAGATGATGGGATAGGGAGGGAGCTTACTGCTGTAGTCTAGGAGGGTATAGTTGAAAAAAAGTGGAGAGTGTGCAATCTCATGGAAGAGTTAGGGAGAAAATGGCAGAGAAAACTCCACACAAATTAGAGGGACATTGTGGACCTACATGGAAGGTGTGGACACTCATAACTCAGGACCCCAGCAGCTGAGAGCCTCAGCACCAGCTTTGGAGAGTCAGGTGAAACTAGACTACAGCAGTCCACACCACTGGTGATAAAGCTTCGGGAGAAGCCTGGCGTGAATCCAGCTTGGAGTCCCATAGGTAGAGTACACAGGCCAACCCAGAGGCAAAAAAAGGAGGCATGGTTCTCTCTCTCAGAGCACCTGGCACTGGCATCCTATAACTAGCCAAGAGAGTGTGGCTGCCATTTTGGACATATGTAACAGCTGCCAACTCATGTCCTTGCACTCAGCAACCAGCCTAGAGGAGACACCTGCATCTCAATGGGAGAATTGACAGGGGGCTGGGTGCTTGTGACTGTTGAAGCCTTGTGTGCTGGGACTGTGAGAACACTGTGGTTGCATAGGAGGGTGCAGGATGTGGTTGGGTTTTTGGACAGTTACTGTGGGCAGCTCAACACACTTGGGGCTCCCTGATTTCCTGGTGAGGGTCACTGCTGCAGGATCTGTGCTCACGCTGAGGACTGCATGGATGCTTTGTGTGGTTCTTGTGACAGCACAGATAAATATTGTACCCATACAGGCATTGGTCTCCTTGGAGGAGAGGAGAAGAGCATGAGACAACGCCAACAGAGCTGATCAAATCTCCACTATGATAAAAAAAAAATTACTACACTCAACTTGGATGTCACCTTGGACACTCCTCTCACCCTGGAGCACTGAAGAGAGCTCCCTGACCACCCCCAGCACAGGCCTCTGTGTATTCACTGAAAGAGCGGATACACCACTAAGCCACAGAGGCATAGGCCAAAAATAAAAGCCATCAAGACAGAAAAAACAAACAAGGAACATCTCCAAAAATGAGTAATAGTAAATGCAGCAATTCAAGACAAGAATAAGGAAGACAATATGATGCCCCAGAAGAACACAACAGCACTTCAATAATAGAATGTGAAGTGGCCGGTGCTGTGGTGTAGCGGGTAAAGCCACGGCATGCAGTGCTGGTATCCCATATGGTTCGAGTCTTAGCTGTTCCATATTTGATCCAGCTCTCTGTTATGGCCTGGGAAAGCAGTAGATGATATCCCAAGTCCTTGGGCCCCTGCACCCATATGAGAGACCTGGAAGAAGCTCCTGGCTCCTGGCTTCAGATCAGCACAGCTCCAGCTGTTACAGCCATTTGGGGAGTGAACCAGGGATGGAAGACCTCTTTCTCTCTGTCTCTCCTTCTCTCTGTATCTCTGACTTTCAAATAAATAAATTTATTTTCTATCAATTAAAAATTAATAAATTTTAACAATGTAAAAATGTGAAGATGAAGAGCTTTAGAAATGTCAGAATGAAACTCAAAAAATCGATAGTAGGGTTACTTAAAAATAATCAGAAGCAAATCCACAAATTAAATAAATTCATATATGACTTGAATGAACATTTTTTCCCATGAAATTGAGATTTTAAAGAGAAATCAAACAAACTATTTGAAATGAAGATTGCAATAGATCAAATAAAAATTTGGTGGAAAGCCAATAGATATGATAAGGCAGAAGAAAGAATATCCAAATTAGAAGACAAATCACTAGAAATTTCACAGTCAGACCAAAAACAACAAGAAATTAGAAAACTAAAAAGCAGCATTGGAGATTTATGGGATACTATCAAATGACCCCACATATGGGTTTTAGGAGTTCCTGAAGCCGTGATAATAGAGAATGCATTAGAAGGACTTTTTAGTGAAATAGTTACAGAAAAGTTCCTTAATTTGGAGAAAGAAAGAGAGTATAAGTAAAAGAAGCACAAAGATACTCCTAATAGACATGACCAGAAAAGATCTTCACCATGATGCACTGTAATCAAGCTCTCCACAGTAAAACATAAAGATTCTAAAATGTTCGTGAGAGAAACACCAGATTACTTTCAGAGGGTCTCCAATTAGACTCACAGCAGACTTCTCCTCAGAAACCAAACAGGCAAGGAGAGAATGGAGAGATATATTCCAAAACTTAAGAGAAAAAACCCGACAACCCAGAATACTGTACCCTCAAAACTCATTTATGAATTAAGGTGAAATAAAGATCTTCCATAACAAACAGAAAAGATTTGTTACTCCTCACTCAGCCTTACAAATAATGTTTAAGGATGTGCCACACACAGAAACACAGAAACATGGTCACCACTATGAAAGAAGGTGAAGGCAGACAATCTCCCAGTAAAAGTTCAGAGGAAATCCAAAGTAAAAAGTAGGAATATTTATTGAAAAATGGCAGGGTCAAGTCATTAGTTATCAATAGTCACCTTGAATGTAATTGGCCTCAACTCTCTAGTTAAAAGACATATACTGGATGGATTAAAAAACAAAAGCCGAGGCGGCAAGATGGCGGAATAGGCAGGGAGCACACTTAGTCCGGGGGGAGAGAAAGTTTAATATAAGTGGAGATACTGCAGGGTCAAGGAAGAGTAGGGGATGAAACAGCAGAGGAAACTCTTCCGGAACTAGTGATTCACAGTGGACCTGCATGGAGAGCGTGGGAGCCCAAGTTCGGGACACCAGCGGCAGACTCAACGCACCAGCGCTGGAATGCGAGGTGAGCCGAACCTCCATAGCCCGAGATACCAGCAGGCAAGCGGAAAGAGGAGGCTAGAGGGAACGAGGCTTGAAACTCCGTGGGGAAAAGTTCACCAGGCTAACTAGAAGAGAGAGAAAAAAAATAAAAAAAGTGACTGATACGGACACAAGTTTCTCTCTCTCCGCTCACCTCTCAAAGGCGAGCAAGACAGAGCAGGCGCTATTTTGGACATACGTCATAAGCAGGGCGACCTCAGGTCTGCACCAGCCCTGAGCCTAGCAGAAACACCTGACTCTGGGGGGAGGGGTGAAATAATAGGAGATTAGCATCTAACTTGGCAACCCAGTGGGAGACTGCAGGAGAATTGGAGCCCACACTGAGGGCAGCAGAGATTCCCTGTGTGGTCCTTGGGAAAGAGCTTCTGATCTCTGGCTCCTGTGGGTATATCATTTGCCTGCTAACTACCTCCAATTACATTCAGCTGTGCGGAATTACTTCCCTTTTAAATCAAAAAAAGAAAGAGAGATTTACCACACCTAACCTGGGAGTGTCATCCTTGACACACCCTCAACCCTGAGGAACCAAACACAGCTCTCAGTCCACACTCATCTCAAGCCTCTAAGGCTCCACTGAAAGCAGACAGTCCACTTAATATAGAGCCATAGTGTAACAAGAAAAAACACCACAGTGAAGAAACCAAATATCTCCAACATGCCAAACAACAAACGCAAAAACCAAGCTAACAAGAACAAGGAAAAAACCCAACATTCGGGTTCTAGGAGTTCCTGAAGGCATGGAGAGGGAGAAAGGATTAGAAGGCATTTTCAGTGAGATACTAACAGAAAATTTCCCAGGTTTGGAGAAGGACAGAGGCATCTTAGTACAGGAAGCTTATAGAACCCCTAATAAACATGACCAAAAGAGATCCTCACCACGACATGTTGTAATCAAACTCACCACAGTGAAATGTCAGATCACTCTTAGAGGATCTCCAATTAGACTCACAGCAGAAATTAAGACTTTTCATAGCAAACAGAAACTGAAAGAATTTGTTGCCACTCATCCTGCCCTGCAAAAGATGCTTAAAGATGTGTTACACACAGAAACACAGAAACATGGTCACCAATATGAAAGAAGGTAAAGGAAGGAAATCTCACAGCAAAAGATCACAGGAAGCTCAATTTCTCTTTGACATAGAATTAAACTCAGATGCTCTGTTAAAGCAATGTGTTAAAGTAATCTATTATGTTCTCTTGATGTCTGTTAAATTCTAATTGTTCAAAAACAGCTGAATTTTTATTAAGAGCTATGGGTTATTTAAATACGTGCTTTTTTCAAAAATTTGAATAATCACCTTGTAACAATGATCAAATTTGGTCTATGTTATGTCATGATTTTAAGGAATCTTATTTCAACCAGATATTTTGGATTTTGAGCCTTCTTGGCATTCTTGACAGGCATTCAAAAAATCAAAGTTTCAAACAATCTGGTCTCTAAAATTTCCAGTAAATCCTGGACTTTGGTTTTTCCAGTTTGGTCCCAACTGAAAAAATCAAAGGACCTATGTCTCTCATCTTATAGAGACACCAACTAATCAGTCTATTTGGAGTATATTAGAAGTACTGTCAAGATGTGATGTGGTACCAGACTTTAAGTTTCTATAATGGAAAATGCTATTAATACAAATGTTTGAGAATTAAAAAGTCTAATGATCTTGTGATACTAGACATGATAGTTATCTTAATGAGAAAGCCCCAGAGGCTTAAAGGATTAAATACTTGTAAAATCCTACAGGTGCTTTCAAAAATACTGTGAAGTAAGCAAGTGCCTCTTGTTGGTTGATGAGTTTATAATTTTAAACATGGCGACTTAAAGTCTTTTGTCATCCACAGTTATATATGATCTGCTGCTCATAAAACTAAAGCGTTGTTGGTTCTGTGTTTAGCTGTCCTCCTATAGGTTCCTAAGGACTTTTTCCAGCCACTTTTATTGTATTCAGTACTTTGGGATGGCTCTGCAAACAGATGAAGCCAATAATGTATTAACAGTACCAACTGAGAGAAAGTATGGTTAACTGAGGTTACTAAAAAGAAAAAGCAATTCAAATCAATTGGCAATCTACAAAAAGAGTTAAAGATTTTAAAAGCTATTATTAAAATTGCTATATTGGTCTATTATGCTATATTATATGTGTGTACATATTGTATGTCCACATGGGGAAATTTTATTAAGAGTTTTATTTTAAATGGCTTATAGATAAGATTGTCCATAAATTTAAGCTGCTAAAATCAATCAAAGATACATTTTAATTTGTGGGACCTGAATCTGTGTATCATATGTTTTAGACTTGTTGGTAGAAAGAAACTAAAAACATTTTAGATGGTTGTGCTTAAGTTTACTGGCTAAACAAACTACACCATGTTAGATATTTAGGAGGTGTTTTCAAATACATGATTCTTAAAATTTATAGAAGGCATTGGACCTTCTGGTAAATGTTTTCTTAAGTTGTTATCTAATGGTTGAAACTGTTTGCTAAGTATTCATGTGATATTGCTATTGTCAGCAAGCGATCTAGGACTTGCTCCCTCATTTCTCTATTCTAAGCCCAACTTGTTCTTTCATTTCTCTATTCTCTTCAAGGTAGGAAACTAATTCTATTATGAAGGAATCTGTAGGATGCACAATTTAATCTTTAGACCTTATAAAAGAGATGGCTAACATTTTTCTGCAATAGCATAGCCAAAATAAGAACTCAAATAATAATCTCATAGCTAGATTCACTTCGCCATCAGCGAAGTATACAGTAAGTAGAAAAAACCTCCCTTTCAGACCAAAGGGAAAGAAAGTTTTAAAGTGAGAATATAATTTTCCTCATGGGCATTGTCTACCTTAGAAAAACTACTACAGAACATGCCTGTGACTATAGACTTGTAGTTCAGGCCACCGAAGATTAGAGATGGGAAACGGGCACTCCCTTGACTTGCATCCTCTGGTCTGCTTTAACACAAACCAGGAGGAAAAGCAAGCTAGGCATCAGAAGCAATGGGTGGCAGGCCTATTCATGGCTGATCTGTACAGTGATCTGCCCTCAAGGAGACCCAACAGGCCAGTCCACTGCAGTGGCTTTCAATGTGGTAAGCCTGGGCTTCAGCAGAAGTCAGCTTGTGAAGAGCCCTGGCAGCTCTGCCAAGAGTTGGATCACTGGAAATGGACCTGCCCTGGAGTCGAAGGATGCCCAGGTCAGAGCCACAGATCTTATTGGCTCTAAGCTGAAAAGCCCTTCACTCAGCCCAACTTCCAAAGTGACCACTGCGGCTGAGGGGATGGTCAAGTAGGGTCAGCAACATTCCAGGCAGAACAGTAAATTTCTTGTTAGAGATGCCACCTGCCTTTGCCTGGCCAGCTCTCCTCCCAGGCTAGCCAAGTAATGAAAGTCAACAGAGTGCCTTCCCCTAGGAGGTTCACACCTCCCTTAGGATGTACCCCATGTGAAGAGATAGATAGGTCTGGGCCTCTGAATTTACAAGGCCTAAAGCCCACCAGATTATTATCAAGCCCCTTCTATCAGGTTCTATTTGCCTCTCAATCAGAAAGCTTAATTGTAGCTTAGACAGCACCTTTCTTAGCTCCTCTAATAATGACTCTGTCCTTTGTTCTAGGCCCTGTCTAGTGCACTTGGGCCTCATTCCTTTGTAATCATAACCTCTACTCTACCACCAATGGCTCTACTCCCAACATGTGTGTACTGATGGTCCTCTTCCCCACTTAATGCTGTATAATTGTTCAAACCTGGTAAATGCCACTCTTAGGATCATTGGTTACTATCCTCACCCTGTCTTTTATGACCTTGTCTAAATATGATCAGAGTCGGCAAACTTGGAAGGCTTCCATAGCCTTGGCAACTCATGACGACAGCCTAGGATGGTTACTGGCGCCATAAACTAGAGTGTCAATTTGTTGGGTCAACAACAGGAGCCACTGTGCACTTGCTCCTCATGTGGGATCTCTGTCCTTAATGTGCTGTACATTGTGATTTAATGCTATAACTAGTACTCAAACAGTATGTTTCACTTTGTGTTTCTATGTGGGTGCAAACTGTTGAAATCTTTATACTAAATTGATCTTCTGTATATAAAGAGAATTGAAAATGAATCTTGATGCAAATGGAAGGAGAGAGGGAGCGGGAGAGGGGAGGGTTGCAGGTGGGAGGGAAGTTATGGGGGGGGGGAAGCCATTGTAATCCATAAGCTGTACACTGGAAATTTATATTCATTAAATAAAAGTTAAAAAAAAAGCCATCTATTTGCAGCACACAAGAAACATAACACCAACAAATATACATGCAGACTGAAAGTAAAAAGATGAAAAAAGAAATTCCATGGTAACAGAAACCAAAAAAGCTGGTGTAGTCATCCTAATATCAGATAAAATAGACTTTAACACAAAAACTGTTAAAAGAGATAAAGAAGGACACTATATAATGATTAAAGGATCAATTCAACAGGAAGATGTGACTATAATAAATGTATATGCACCTAAATACAATGCAAATGGCTATTTAAAAGAAATGGTATTGGAATCTAAAGGGAGACATAGACACCAAAAAATACAAAAAATCCAAAAATATACAAAAAATTACAAAAATATACAATAGCAATGGGGGACTTCAATATCTGACTTTCAGCTATTTCAGCTATACATCAACGAGACAGAAATTCAGTCATTTGCAACAAAATGGAGGAATCTGGAAAACATCATACTGAATGAAATAAGCCAGTCCCAAAGGGACAGATATCATATGTTCTCCCTGATTGGTGACAACTAACTGAGCACCTAAAAGGGAAATTGTAGAAATAAAACTGACCTAATGAGAAGCAATGACTTGATCAGTCTTGTCCTGGCTGTTGAGGAACAGCTTACTCTTTTATTCTTTTTAGTATTTTCTTTTTCTACTTAATACCATTGGATGAACTCTTTATGTAACACAAATTATTCTTAGGTGTTTAAGTCCAATTGAAAATTGATCCCTGTAGAAAATAAGAGAGGGAGGAGATGTACAGTTTGGCATACGTTTCCATGGACTTACACCTAAGGGAAAAGCTAAAAATTTGCCATAGGACTCCAAATTCCATTACATTGGCAGGTACCAATGCCATCTTACCTGTTAAAGTGATAATATTAAGTGTGTAACTGATTATATAGATAGAATCCAGTGTCAAAGGAATCACATAAATAAGACCAAGTATCTGGTAATAACAATACATAGAATTAAAAAAAGAACGATCCAAAATGGGAAGCAGGCCACATAGTAGACTCATAGAATGTCAAATGCCCTAAATAGGACTCTGACCTCAGAATCATCCCTTAAGGCATTCAGATCTGGCTGCAAAGCCCAGGAGAGCATTTCAGGCATGGAAAGCCAAGACCCTATGGCAAAAAATAACCTACATGAAGGATCTCTGTGAGTGAGATCCTAGTGGAAAGAAGGGTCTATCAAAGAAGGATGTACTTTTCTCTGAAGGGAGGAGAGAACTTCTAACTTGCATATGGCCCTGTCTAAACATTGACAGAGTTTGTGGACTCAAAATGTTACCATAGCCTTGACGGCTCATGTCAAGAGCCTTGGGTGGTCACTGATGTCAAAAATAATGTTCCTTGTTAAATCAACCACAGGAGTCATTGTTCACTTACTCTCCATGTTGGACCTCTGTCCTTAATGAGGTGTACTATGAGAATTAACAGTAAAACCTGTCTTCAAACAATACTTAATAGTTTGTGTGTCTGTGTGGGTGCAAACAGTGGGAATCTTTACTTAGTATAGAGTTGTTTTCCTATATATAAAGTGAAATAAAAATGAATCTTGGGGTTGGGGAAAAATGCATCTTAATGAACAATGGAATGGGAGAGGGAGTAGGAGGTGGACAGGAGTGGGGGTGGGGGGCGGGAATGGGGGGAAGAAACACTATTTTCCTAAAAGCTGAACATATGAAATTTGTATTCATTAAATAAAAACCTTAAAAAGATAAGAAGGATGTTTATCAAATAGAAGGACTTTTGTTTAGACGAACAAAACATTTCAGTTGTTTATGTTAGGGGATATAAATGACTAGATACTACTGGTTCTCTCCACAAATACAAAGCAGCGCTCACCATCCAAGGCAAGTCCTCCAAAGGGAGTCCCAGGTGTGGGCAGTTCATTGGGGATGGAGGGTCAGGCATTACTGATGAAGCACACAGGAAGAGAACCAACAATCCGTACTGCAACATTCCATAGCATTTGGTAAATATTAAGCACTTATTATTACTTATCACATTATCTCTTCCTCTCAAACATTCTCTGCCATTTCTACTTTACCAGTGTTTTCTTGATTTGTGTTTACTGGTCAGGGGTTCAAGGCTGTGAAGATATTTCACTGAAGAATAGCTTGTGGATTAGAAAGAAGTATGGAGAGCAAGGCCAGTAATGTGGATAACTGACTAACCTACTGTTGTCCCTGACACATGGCAAGGTCAGTTTTCCCGTGAACTTCGGGAGCTGATGAGTAGAAAGTGAGGGTGGAAACAGGGAAAAGGGGGCCAGCACTGTGGCACAATAGGCTAAGCTTCTGCTTGCAGTGCTGGAGTCCCATCTGGGCCCTGGGTCTAGTCCCAGCTGCTCCTCTTCTGATCCAGCTCTCTACAATGGCTTGAAAGCGGTAGAAGATGATCCAAGTCTTTGGGCCCCTGCACCTGCATGGGAGACCCAGAAGAAGCTCCTGGCTCCTGGCTTTGGATTGGTCCAGCTCTGGCTGTTGCAGCCACTTGGGGAGTGAGCCAGTAGATGGGAGACCTTTCTTCTAGTCTCTCCCTCTGTCTCTTTATCTCTCAAATAAATAAAATAAAATAAATCTTAAAAAGAGATAGTAAAAATGATTCTCATGAGGTAATGTGTGAGCTGACCCAAAGAAATCTTGTTGTCTTCTTTTTTTTTTTTTTAAAGATTTATTTATTTATTCAAAAGTCAGAGTTACACGGAGAGGGAAGGAGAGGCAGAGAGAGAGAGAGGAGAGAGAGAGAGAGAGAGAGAGAGAGAGGTCTTCCATCTGATGGTTTACTCCCCAGATGGCCTCAACGGCCGGAGCTGTGCCGATCCGAAGCCAGGGGCCAGGAGCTTCTTCTGGGTCTCTCACAAGGGTTCAGGGGCCCAAGGACTTGGGCTATCTTCTACTGCTTTCCCAGGCCATAGCAGAGAGCTGGATCAGAAGCAGAGCAGCCGGGACTCGAACCAGCGCCCATGTGGGTTGCCGACTTTGCAGGTGGCAGCTTTACCTGCTATGCCACTGCGCTGGCCCCATCTTGTATTCTTATAATCTAGAAAGTATCTTGGCATGGCAACATACTGGCCATGCCTTTCAATAAGCTGGAATGTAGTTAACGACTTTATGACATTTTTAAAAAGATTTTTATTTATTTATTTGAGAGGTAGAATTAGACAGTGAGAGGGAGAGACAGAGAGAAAGGTTTTCTATCCGCTGGTTCACTCTCCAAATGGCTGCAATGGCTGGAGCTGCACTGATCTGAAGCCAGGAGCCAGGGGCTTCTTCTGGGTCTCCACATGGTCAGAGGCCCAAGGACTTGGGCCATCTTCTTATGCTTTCCCAGGCCATAGGGAAAGCCCATATGGGATGCAAGCATCGCAGGCAGAGGATTAACCTACTGAGCCACAGCACCGGCCCCTATGTATTGGCTTTAAGAAAGAAAGACACATTATGCAGTCATTAAAAGAATCAAGCAGAGATACTTGACTTGGAAGAATTTCCAGAAAATCTTACTTACTTATTGAGTGAAAATAGAGTACGTGCAACATGATTTAGTTTTTGTTAAGATCATACCAAAAATTGTGTATATGTATAGAATATAAATAAATACTGATAGTAGTGATAGTTCACATGTATATAGTGATAACTATGTGCCAAGCACTGTTATGGAATTTTTTACAGGATTAATTGAGTTAATTTAACAAAGCATATGAAGTTGAGGACAGCGTTGTGTTATAATAGCAGCCAGCTCAGGCTGCGTGGGCCATTTGGAGTGTAAACCAGTGGATGGAAGACCTATCTCCCTCTCTGTCATCTCTCCTTATCTCTCTATAACTCTGCCTTTCAAAGAAATAAAAAATAAATCTTTACGAAAACCTCATATGAATTAGAATCTATTATTACTATTCCTGAAGGTCGGTGATTAAGTGAAATGTTCAAGATCAAGCACCCAATAAATTTCCAAGCTGGATTTTCGGTATAGGTGATCTTGTTGCTGAATGTTGGATGATGTTTCTCATTACATCACCGGAGTCAGCAACAGGAGGAAGCTCTGCCTTCAAGCAGAACACTACCACTGTTTGGCTGTGGATGACTGAACTTTCTCTAGCAGGGACAAGCCAGGTGCCATGTGCTTTCTTCTTGCAGTTGTTGGTTACTGTTAACTCTTTGCAACTATGAAAATCACCTGAATGGGCAAACTTTACACGTTTAACTTTGCTTCCAGGCTGTAACTGCTTCCTGTTAGTCTAAAGTTCTCACTTTCCAAATTTAAATCCTTCATGCTTCATATCCTTGCTTACCTCCAGCTTACAAGTTGTATAAATAGTAATGTGTCTCATTTCTCTGAACTTATGTGTTTCCTTCTTGCAAATAAAAAGTGGAAGTTTTTTTTTTTTTTTTTTTTTTTTTTTTTTTTTTTTTTACACCACAATATCACCAATAGAATTGTTCTGAGGAGCTGTTAGATTCGGACGATCTTCCAGTTCCCACAAATGGCACCTGGATTACACTGCCTGATGTGTTGCACCATCATACACACAATGTGTAGTATTCTTGCTCTCTTTTTTCCCCCCTATTGAACAGTGGTCTTGTCTAGTTTCTGTTATATTGCCGGAGCAGAACTAAATTGCTAAAAGACAACTGAGTAGGTCAAAGAATGAAGGGTCCAAAATCAAAACATAAAATGAGGAGAGTCAAACGCATGTGGTTCCTTCCAGAAATATTACTAATGAGTAGCATGATTGCATATGCATCGTGGCAAACAGCAGAACTTGTTTCACTGCATAGATTGTACAAAATAGATTGAATACAGCTGTACAAGTGAAAAGCATTCATTTCAGGGACACAGGGTGTCATATCTAGTCCTGAATCATTATAGAATGGTGTGTTGCAAGGGAACCGAATTCACCTATATTATTATGTAGAACTGCTAAAGCCTCTGAAAAAAACATATTCATTTTTTTTTTTGACAGGCAGAGTGGACAGTGAGAGAGAGACAGACAGAAAGGTCTTCCTTTTGCCGTTGGTTCACCCTCCAATGGCTGCCACGGTAGGCGCGCTGTGGCCAGCGCACCGCGCTGATCTGATGGCAGGAGCCAAGTGCTAATCCTGGTCTCCCATGGGGTGCAGGGCCCAAGCACTTGGGCCATCCTCCACTGCACTCCCTGGCCACAGCAGGGAGCTGGCCTGGAAGAGGGGCAACCGGGACAGGATCGGTGCCCCGACTGGGACTAGAACCCGGTGTGCCGGCGCCGCAAGGCGGAGGATTAGCCTAGTGAGCCGCGGCGCCGGCATATTCATTTTTTCATTGTATTTGAAACTCAGAGAGAAAGATGTATGCACACACAGACACACACATAAACTCATATACAGATGAGAGACAGAAAGAGACAGAATTCTCCCTCAGCTGGTTCACTCCCCAAATGCCCACAATAGTCAGAATTGAGACAGGCTGGAGGCTGGATCCCAGAAGTCAGTCTGGGTCTCCCACATGGGTGGCAGGAACCCAAGTATTTGAGCCATCATTTGCTACCTCCCAGAGTAAATGTTAGCAGGAAGCTGAATCAGAAGTGAAGGGGTAGATACTTGATCCATGCACTCTGATACGATATGGGACATGGGCATCTCAAAAGGTGACTAAATCACTGTGTCAGGTGCCTCCCCCAAATAATATATCTTTAATTCAAAAATTATACCATGTAGCTGAACAAATGTGTATTTTTCGACTTGAAGTGAATGAAGATGATCTGAACTATTGATATTTGTACAAACGGTTTAAGGCACAGGCAGTGGGTTACAAAACTATTAAGACATGGACCAGTTATTCCCACATTTACTGATAAACTCTGATATAACATTTTCTTAGAATCTTTAAAGTTAAAGCACTGTAGAATTGTCACTGATGCACTGATGTGGATATAATTTATTGAAGTCCTATTTGCTATACACTTTCCTCATGAGAAGAATGATAATATCTGTTTTATTTAATTGTGTCTTTCAATTATCCAGCACTACAATATTCACAAGATGTGTATCAATCAATATTTGCTGCATGAATAAATAAATAAACGCAGTAATTCACTTGAGGTATTTGGAAATCTCTATTGGATTGCAGAAAGGACTGAAGGCAGTGACAGCAGAATCTAGTGAAGGAATAAATATTGCCCCACTGTCACATCTTTCAGCTTTCAGACTCAACTCTGGGCCATTTTAACAACCTATGTCACCTTGTAGATCCGAGGGAATATATTTTACTGAGCCATCTTTACAAGAGAAGACAGTAGTGCCAGGAAAATCTGAGTATTTTGCCTACCATCTTGCCTTTCTGATTGTTGGGCAGGTGTGGTAGTAACACTCCTTAAGTGACACATGACTATTTTCATTTCATGAGATTTAGTAAAATTAACCCTAAGCCCTAAGTATGTATCTTACCAGGAAAAGTCAATGTATTTTTTAAGCTTAAAGGTCCTTCATGCAATATAAAATCAACTGAGAAATATGAGAGGAATATTTGACTTGGGAGACCAAAATAGAAGAAATCAATGTTGTTTCAGCAACTTTCCATTTAGTAATCTCTTTAAAATGTAAGATATAATAGTATAGCTGTTTAATGTAAAATACAGAGTAATGAACAATGTTTCATCAAAAGAGGTTCACAGACTAAGGAAAATGTAAATGAGCTAATAACTAGAATAGGTCCTGTTAAAGATTACAATAAGGTGTCACTGGAGCATGCAGGAGACACATCTACTTGAAGCTTGCTGACAAGTGCAAGTCAGGAAAGATGCTGTTCAAAGTGGACTTTTTAAATCTATATACGTATCCTAATTTGATATAATGTCTAATAGAAAACATCTTATATTAATTTAAGTCCATCCTAAGCTGGTGAATCATCATTGACTATAAAAACCTACAGGAAATGCTTTTTTTTTTTAACTTTTATTTAATGAATATAAATTTCCAGTGTACAGCTTATGGATTACAATGGCTTCCCCCTCCCATAACTTCCCTCCCACCCGCAACCCTCCCCTCTCCCGCTCCCTCTCCCCTTCCATTCACATCAAGATTCATTTGCAATTCTCTTTATATACAGAAGATCAATTTAGTATAAAGATTTCAACAGTTTGCACCCACATAGAAACACAAAGTGAAACATACTGTTTGAGAACTAGTTATAGCATTAAATCACAATGTACAGCACATTAAGGACAGAGATCCAACATGAGGAGCAACTGCACAGTGGCTCCTGTTGTTGACCCAACAAATTGACACTCTAGTTTATGGTGCCAGTAACCACCCTAGGCTGTCGTCATGAGTTGCCAAGGCTATGGAAGCCTTCCAAGTTTGCCGACTCTGATCATATTTAGACAAGGTCATAAAAGACAGGGTGAGGATAGTAACCAATGATCCTAAGAGTGGCATTAACCAGGTCTGAACAATTATACAGTATTAAGTGGGGAAGAGGACCATCAGTACACACAGGTTGGGAGTAGAGCCATTGGTGGTAGAGTAGAGGTTATGATTACAAAGAAATGAGGCCCAAGTGCGCTAGACAGGGTCTAGAACAAAGGACAGAGTCATTATTAGAGGAGCTAAGAAAGGTGCTGTCTAAGCTACAATTAAGTTTTCTGATTGAGAGGCAAATAGAACCTGATAGAAGGGGCTTGATAATAATCTGTTGGGCTTTAGGCCTTGTAAGTTAAGAGGCCCAGACCTATCTATCTCTTCACTTGGGGTATATCCTAAGGGAGGTGCTTTTTTTTTTTTTTAATTAAACTTTTATTTAATGAATATAAATTTCCAAAGTATAGCTTATGGGTTACAATGGCTTCCCCCCTCCCATAACTTCCCTCCCGCCCGCAACCCTCCCCCCTCCCGCTCCCTCTCCCCTTCCATTCATGTAAAGATTCATTTTCAATTCTCTTTGTATACAGAAGATCAGTTTAGTATATACTAGGTAAAGATTTCAACATTTTGCCCATATAGCAACATCAAGTGAAAAAACTACCATTGGATTACTAATTATAGCATTAATTAGCAATGTACAGCACATTAAAGACAGAGATCCTACATAATTTTTTTTTTCAAAATAATTAATTTTCTATGCCATTTCCATTTTAACACCAGGTTGTTTTGTTTTTTTTCATTTCCAATTCTCTTTATATACAGAAGATCACTTCAGTATATAATTAGCAAAGACCTCATCAGTCTGCGCCCACACAGAAACGCAAAGTATAAAAATACTCTTTCAGTACCAGTCCTAGCATCATTTGGCTTTAGACGACACATTAGGGACAGATCCCGCATGGGGTGTAAGTACACAGTGACTCCTGTTGCTGACTTAACAATTTGACACTCCTGTTCATGGCGTCAGTAATCTCCCTGGGCTCTAGTCATGAGTTGCCAGGGCTATGGAAGCCTTTAGATTTCGCTGACTTTGATATTGTTCCGATAGGGTCATAGTCAAAGTGGAGGTTCTCTCCTCCCTTCAGAGAAGGGTACCTCCTTCTTTGAAGGCCCCGTTCTTTCCACTGGGATCTCATTCACAGAGATCATTCATTTAGGTCTTTTTTTTTTTTTCCATGATATCTTGGCTTTCCATGCCTGCTATACTCTCATGGGCTCTTCAGCCAGATCTGAATGCCTTGAGGGCTGATTCTGAGGCCGGAGTGCTGTCTAGGACATCTGCCATCCTATGAGTCTGCTGTGTATCCCACTTCCCATGTTGGATTGTTCTCTCCCTTTTTGATTCTATCAGTTAGTATTAGCAGATACTTGTCTTGTTTGTGTCATCTCTTTGACTCTTAGACCTATCAGAGCTATCAATTGTGATCTGAAATTGATTACTTGGACTAGTGCGATGGCATTGGTACATGCCATCTTGATGGAATTGTGTTGGAATCCCCTGCACATTTCTGACTCCACCATTTGCGGCCAGTCCGATTGAGCATGTTCCTAATTGTTCATTTCCTCCCTCTCTTTTTCCACTCTTAGATTTAACAGGGATCACTTGTCAGTTAAAATTTAAACACCTGAGAATAATTGTGTGTTAATTACTGAGTTCAACCAATAGTACTAGAACAACAACAACAACAACAAATACTAAAAAGGATAGAGTATTACATTGTACATCTAAAGTCAGGACAGGAGCTGATCAGTTCATTGTTGCTTATAGTGTCCATTTCACTTAACAGGTTTTCTCTTTGGCGCTCAGTTGTCACCGATCAGGGAAAACAAATGATATTTCTCTCTTTGGGACTGGCTCAATTCACTCAGCATGATGTTTTCCAGATTGCTCCATCTTGTTGCAAATGACTGGGTTTCATTGTTTCTTACTGCTGTATAGTATTCTATGGAGTACATGTCCCACAATTTCTTTATCCAGTCTACTGTTGATGGGCATTTGGGTTGGTTCCAGGTCTTAGCTATTGTGAATTGAGCTGCAATAAACATTAATGTGCAGATGGCTTTTTTATTTGCCAAATTAAATTCCTTTGGGTAAATTCCAAGGAGTGGGATGGCTGGGTTGTATGGTAGGGTTATGTTCAGGTTTCTGAGGAATCTCCAGACAGACTTCCATAGTAGCTTAACCAGTTTGCATTCCCACCAACAGTGGGTTAGTGTCCCTTTTTCCCCACATCCTCTCCAGCATCTGTTGTTGGTAGATTTCTGAATGTGAGCCATTCTCACCGGGGTGAGATGGAACCTCATTGTGGTTTTGATTTGCATTTCTCTGATTGCTAGTGATCTTGAACATTTTTTCATGTGTCTGTTGGCCATTTGGATTTCCTCTTTCGAAAAATGTCTATTGAGGTCCTTGGCCCATCTCTTAAGTGGGTTGTTTGTTTTGTTGTTGTGGATTTTCTTGATTTCTTTGTAGATTCTGGTTATCAATCCTTTATCTGTAGTATAGTTTGCGAATATTTTTTCCCATTCTGTTGGTTGCCTCTTCACTTTCCTGACTGTTTCTTTTGAAGTACAGAAACTTCTCAATTTGATGCAATCCCAAATGTTAATTTTGGTTTTGACTGCCTGTGCTGTTGGAGTATTTTCCAGGAAGTCTTTGCCTGTGCCTATATCTTGCAGGGTTTCTCCAATGCTCTCTAATAATTTGATGGTTTCGGGTCGTAGATTTAAGTCTTTAATCCATGTTGAGTGAATTTTTGTGTAAGGTGAAAGGTATGGGTCTTGCTTTAAGCTTCTGCACATTGAAATCCAATTTTCCCAGCACCATTTATTGAATAGACTGTCCTTATTCCAGGGATTAGATTTGGATCTTTGGTCAAATATAAGTTGGCTGTAGATGTTTGGATTGATTTCTGGTGTTTCTATTCTGTTCCATTGGTCTATCCATCTGTTTCTGTACCAGTACCATGCTGTTTTGATAACAACTGCCCTGTAGTATGTCCTGAAATCAGGTATTGTGATGCCTCCGGCTTTGTTTTTGTTGTACAGGATTGCTTTGGCTATTCGAGGTCTTCTGTGTCTCCATATGAATTTCAGCATCATTTTTTCCAGATCTGAGAAGAAGGTCTTCGGGATCTTGATGGGTATTGCATTGAATGTATAAATTGCTTTTGGGAGGATAGACATTTTGATGATATTGATTCTTCCAATCCATGAGCATGGAAGATTTCTCCATTTTTTGGTATCCTCTTCTATTTATTTCTGTAAGGTTTTGTAGTTTTCATCATAGAGATCTTTAACGTCCTTGGTTAAGTTTATTCCAAGGTATTTGATTGTTTTTGTAGCTATTGTGAATGGGATTGATTTTAGAAGTTCTTCCTCAGCCGTGGCATTGCCTGTGTATACAAAGGCTGTTGATTTTTGTGCATTGATTTTATATCCTGCTACTTTGCCAAACTCTTCGATGAGTTCCAGCAGTCTCTTAGTAGAGTTCTTTGGGTCCCCTAAATAAAGAATCATATCATCTGCAAAGAGGGATAGTTTGAGTTCGTCCTTCCCGATTTGTATCCCTTTAATTTCTTTTTCTTGCCTAGTAGCTCTAGCTAAAACTTCCAGAACTATATTGAATAGCAGTGGTGAGAGAGGGCATCCCTGTCTGGTACCAGATTTCAGTGGAAATGCTTCCAACTTTTCCCCATTCAATAGGATGTTGGCCGTGGGTTTTTCATACATTGCTTTGATTGTATTGAGGAATGTTCCTTCCATACCCAGTTTGCTTAGAGTTTTCATCATGAAAGGGTGTTGTATTTTATCAAATGCTTTCTCTGCGTCTATTGAGAGAATCATATGGTTTTTCTTCTGCAGTCTGTTAATGTAGTGTATTACGTTGATTGTTTTGCGAATGTTGAACCATCCCTGCATACCGGGGATGAATCCCACTTGGTCTGGGTGGATGATCTTTCTGATGTGTTGTTGCATTCTATTGGCCAGAATTTTATTGAGAATTTTTGCATCTATGTTCATCAGGGATATTGGTCTGTAATTCTCTTTCAATGTTGCGTCTCTTTCTGGCTTAGGAATTAAGGTGATGGTGGCTTCATAGAAAGAATTTGGGAGGATTCCCTCTTTTTCGATTGCTCTGAATAGTTTGAGAAGAATTGGAGTTAGTTCTTCTCTAAATGTCTGGTAGAACTCAGCAGTGAATCCGTCTGGCCCTGGGCTTTTCTTTGTTGGGAGGGCCTTTATTACTGTTTCAATTTCTGTGTCAGTTATTGGTCTGTTTAGGTTTTCTATGTCTTCCTGGTTCAATTTAGGGAGGTTGTATGTGTCCAAGAATCTGTCCATTTCTGATAGATTTCCCTGTTTGCTGGCATACAAGTCCTTGTAGTAATTTCTGATGATTCTTTTTATTTCTGTGGCGTCTGTTGTTACGTTTCCCATTTCATCTCTGATCCTATTGATTTGGGTCTTTTCTCTTCTTTTTTTAGTTAGTTGGGCCAATGGGGTGTCAATTTTGTTTATTTTTTCAAAAAACCAGCTCCTCGTTTGGCTGATTTTTTGTAATGTTTTTTTGGATTCAATCCTGTTGATTTCTTCTCTGATTTTAATTATTTCTCTTCTCCTACTGGGTTTGGGTTTGGTTTGCTGCAGATTTTCTAGATCCTTGAGATGGCTTGAAAGCTCATCTATTTGGTGCCTTTCCAATTTCTTGATGTAGGCACCTATTGATATAAACTTTCCTCTTAACACTGCTTTTGTTGTATCCCATAGGTTTTGGTATGTTGTGCTGTTATCCTCATTTACTTCCAGAAAATTTTTGATTTCTCTTTTAATTTCTTCTATGACCCATTGTTCATTCAGGAGCATATTGTTCAATCTCCATGTGTTTGCACGTGCTCTAGGGATTCCTGAGTTGCCAATTTCCAATTTCATTCCTTTGTGGTCTGAGAAGCTGCATGGTATGATTCTAATTCTTTTGAATTTGCTGAGACTTGCTTTATGGCCTAGTATGTGGTCAATCCTAGAGAGGGTTCCATGTACTGCTGAGAAGAATGTAAAGTCCTTAGATGTAGGATGAAATGTTCTGTAGATGTCTGTTAGATCCATTTGGGCTATAGTGTCATTTAAATCTACTGTCTCCTTGTTGATCTTCTGTCCTGTTGATCTGTCTATCTCTGAGAGTGGAGTATTGAAGTCCCCCAGTACTATTGTATTGGGGTCTAAGTCTCCCTTTAAGTCCCTTAACAAGTCTTTTAAATAAGCTGGTGCCCTGTAATTAGGTGCATATACGTTGAGAATCGTTATATCTTCCTGTTGAATGGATCCCTTAATCATTATATAGTGCCCCTCTTTGTCTCTCCTAACAGTTTTTGTGGTAAAGTTTATGTTGTCCGATATTAAGATGGCTACGCCCGCTCTCTTTTCATTTCTGTTGGCATGGTATATCTGTTTCCAGCCTTTCACTCTCAGCTTGTATGGATCATTGTTGGATAGATGGGTTTCTTGTAAGCAGCAAAAGGATGGGTTTTGTTCCTTAACCCAATCGGCCAATCGGTGTCTTTTAACTGGACAGTTCAAGCCATTAACATTCAATGTGACTATTGAGAAGGAGTAACTTTGCCCTGCCATTTGCCAAAGATATTTTTTAATATATGGTTTGAATTCCTGTGATCTTTTGCTCTGAGGTTTCCTTCCTTTACCTTCTTTCATATTGGTGACCGTGTTTCTGTGTTTCTGTATGTAACACATCTTTAAGCATCGTTTGCAGGGCTGGACGAGTGGCGACAAATTCTTTCAATTTCTGTTTGCTGTGAAAGGTCTTAATTTCACCTTCATTCACAAATGAGAGCTTTGCAGGATATAATATTCTGGGCTGGCAGTTTTTCTCTCTTAGTACCTGGGCTATATCTCGCCATTCTCTCCTGGCTTGTAGGGTTTCTGATGAGAAATCAGCTGTAAGTCTAATTGGAGATCCTCTGAGAGTAATCTGGCGTTTCTCTCTTGCACATTTTAGGATCTTTTCTTTGTGTTTCACTGTGGTGAGTTTGATTACGACGTGTCGTGGTGAGGATCTCTTTTGATCATGTTTATTAGGGGTTCTCTGAGCTTCCTGTACTAGGATGTCTCTGTCCTTCTCCAAACCTGGGAAATTTTCTGCTAGTATCTCACTAAAAAGGCCTTCTAATCCTTTCTCCCTTTCCATGCCTTCAGGAACACCTAGAACCCGAATGTTGGGTTTTTTAATAGTATCCTGTAGATTCCTGACAGTATTTTTTAGATTTCTGATTTCTTCTTCTTTTCTTTGATTTGACTGTTTCCTTTCCTGTTCTCTGTCTTCTAATTCCGATATTCTCTCTTCTGCTTCATCCATTCTGTTTTTAAGGCTCTCTAATGTGTTTGCCATTTGATCTATTGAGTTCTTCATTTCATTGATGTTTTTTGCCAGTATCGCAGTTTCCTGTTCCACTAATTTTTTCATTTCATTTTGATTCCTCCTTAATATTTCATTTTCACGGGAGAGATTTTCTATCTTGTCCATTAAGGATTTCTGTAGTTCAAGAATTTGTTTTTGAGAACTTCTTAATGTTCTTATGAATTTTTTAAAATCTGCTTCTTGCATTTGCTCTATCTCTTCATCTGCATAATCTTGCATTGGCGTGTCTTGATCACCTGGGGGCGTCATAGTGCTTTCGTTGTTCTTGGTACCTCCGCTTCTATGTTTCTTGCTTGGCATGTTGGAGATAATTTGTGGTGTTTTTGTTTTTGTTTTTTTTTCTCTCGTTATACTATGCCTCTAAGTGAGCTGTCTGTTTAGTTGGAGCCTTAGGGGCTGTGATGGGTGTGGCCAGAGAGCTATGCTTATTTCTTGAGGTTTAAGGCTGTGTAAAGAGCGACTCTCCCAGAATACTTGCTCCTTGCTGGGATACTCTCTCTCTCTCTCTCTCTCTCTTTTTTTTTTCTTTCTTTTGACTCAGTTGGGAGTGGAGTTGAGGGTAGTTGAAATCTAGCCTCTGTGAGTATTCGTTTGATCTACCCCTGGGACCACACAAAGAGTTTATGCAGCTCTCAATGTGTTCTCCAGTTTCGCTAAAGATACTGAGTTTGGCTGAGCTTTACATATGTAAAATCGCGGTGCTCTTTGTTTTGCTTGGTGAGTGAAGGGAGAGGCCTCTGTTCCCCCTCCCCCCAATGTCTCGGACTTCTCAGGTCTTTGTCTTACCCTCCTGGGTTCCCGCGCTGGCGAGATTCTGTGGCTCTGGCTCCGCTGCCGCAGCTGCCGCTCGGCTTGTCTCGGTTGGTTTTCCACGCGGTGGGTTCCCTGTAAGTCCTCTGTGTCTCATCCACAAGATCCGGAAGCGTTTCCTCTGCAGTTTTTTTTCTTGAGTCTTTTCCTGAGGCTACAGTAGTTCCACTTTTATGAAAGTTTATTTTCCCAAAGTAAGGCACACGTCCTCACTATCCGCCATCTTGGCTCCGCCCCCCTAAGTTCCGGGAGGTGCTTTTTAAAGATTCATTTTATTATTTATTTGAAAGGCATAGTTACAGAAAGAATCTTCCATCTGCTGGTTCACTCCCCAAATGGCTACAGTGGCCAAGGCTGAGCCAGACCAAAGCCAGGAATCAGGAGCTCTTTCTGGGTCTCTCTTGTGGGAGCAGGGGCCCAAGAATTTGGGCCATCCTTCACTGCCCTCTCAGGCACATTAGCAGAGAGCTGAATTGGAAGTGGACAGCTAGGGCCTGAACTGGTGCCCATATGGGGTGCCCGCATTGCATATGATGGCTTAAGCCGCTATACCACAACATTGGCACTTTTTAAGGGAAAGTTGTACACAACTGCCAAGGCTCAATTTCAATCAACAAAGAATTTATTTTTCATTTCAGTAATGTCAAAAGAGTGCGTTGGTGAATATGACTGATTCAGGCATGTGTCTTAAGAATTGAATTGAACGCATCTACTTTTCAAAAACGCAAAAAGTAATATATTTCAGGTTTATGATCACAACCTTCTAAAATTTGCCTATGTATTCTGCACAATGAATTAGTTAATACCTTTATGACAAATTTTCCAAAAAACTCAGTTCTTATGAAAACATATTCTACTCCTCATAAGAAAGAATGCAAGGTGAATACAGAATGCAGTCAAGATATACTGAAAAATTAAATGCCCTTACTTTAAAAAAAAATTATATTGGTTGTTAACAAACAGGATTATTTTCTGGTTATGTTATTGGTTTATTCTGAATTTTAATTTCTTCTCATCCCTTAACAATAGACATCTGTTTGTAAGTCATCTTCAAATGTGAAAAGTAAACTTACCTTTCCATGATACTGAAAATCTCAGTTGTGTATATAATATGTAGAGTCTGTCAAAGACCAAGTTTTGAGCTATGGAGGACACCATTTGGGACAGAGGTACTAAATTAAAACACAAATAAACGTGTAATCAGAAGGTGTTTCATATTAAGCATATGAATCACATCCTAAACACTTATCTATTTTTTTTCTCCTCACTGCTAGTGAAAGTAGATACAATGTTGAAGCAAGATTTTGAATATAGAGACTAACTAGTGGTACACTGAAGTAAACAGGCTAAGTTATACAGTGGCAACCAATGGCACCAAATTTTCAACAGCTTCTGCAGTAGAAGTTATTTCTCATTCACTGTGTGTTGTGTGTGTCTAACATAATAGACTGGGGTTATTTTTACGTAGTCCTCTACTTCATAACCATTCACCTACTTTGCAGACCAGGGAGAAAGTGAGTTAGATAGAGGACAACAGTACTTCCTGTTGGTGACAAAAATCTTCCCTCACTTCATTTGAAGAAGTCATTAAGTGGCCAAGAGATGAGAAAACTATGCTTAGTTTTCCTTATATCTGGAAGCAGAAGAGATCTGGGTATTTCAGAACATTAATAATATTACTAGAGGAGATCCAAGAGTATGGAATAAGGAGGGAGCTCACTGCTCTAGTCTAAGGGAAGACAGTTTAAAAAAAAGTGGAGAGAGTGCAGTCTCAGAGAACAGTTAGGGAGAAAATGGCAGAGGAAACTTCACGCAAATTAGGGAACACTGTGGACCTATGTGGAGGGTGTGGATGTGCGCAACACAGAACCCCAGCAGTCCAGAGCGTCAGCACAAGCTTTGAAGAGTGAGGTGAGACCAAATTGCAGCAGCCCAAGCCATTGGCAATAAAGCTAGGAGAAGAGCCTGGTGTGAGCCTGGCTTGGAACTGTGTAGGGGACAGTGTACCCACCAAACTAGAGGAGAAAAAAAGGGGGCACATTTCTCTCTCTTGGACCTCCCTGCACTGGCATCCTATAACAAGCTGAGAGACAGTGGGTGCTATTTTGGATATACATAAGAGCTGTGCTAGCTCATGATCATGCACCCAGCAACCAGCTGAGCAAGGACACCAGAGTCTGGCTGGGAGAACTGAAAGAGGGCTGTGTGCCCATTACTGTGGGAGGCTTGTGTGCTGGGACTGTGAAAATTTTGTGGCTGTGTAGGAGGGCACAGGTTGTGGCTGGGACTTTGGGCAGTCACTGTAGGCAGTTCCACATGCCGAAGTCTCCCTGAATCTCTGGTGAAGGTCATTCTGTGGAATCCGTACTCACACCAAGGAGTGCACAGATTCTTTGTGTGGTTCTTGGGGTAGCACAGAATATACTGTACCCTGTGGGGCTAGCATCCAGGCACTGTTCTCCTTTGAGGAGAGGTGAGCATGAGACAACACTAAACAGAGCAGAAAAACTTTCCTTCTGATAAAAAAGAGAGATTTATCATGCCCAACCTGGGTTTCAGATGGGCACTTCTTTCACCCTGGACCATTGAACAAAGCTCCCTGGCCACACCCACCACATACTTCTGAAAATTCACTGAAAAAGCAGAAACTCCACTAAACCACAGATGCATTGTCCAAAGATAAAATCAATAGCAGGGAAAAAAACAGAAGAAAACAAAAAAGAAACCAACAAATATCCCTACAAACACTGAATGATAAATGCAGCAATTCAAGAAATGAGAATAAAGAAGACAACAAGACAACCCAACAGTATACAACACCTCAATATTAGATTGTGAAGATGAAGAGATTGAAGAAAAGCCAGAAATGGAATTAAAAATATTGATCATGGATTACTTAGAAGTAATCAGAAGCATATCCATGAACTAATGATATCCACACATGACATGAAAGAAATTTTTTCCCATGAAATTGAGATCTTAAAGATAAACCAAAATGAAATCTTAGAAATGAATAATTCAATAAAACAAGTAGAGAATGCGGAATGCAGAGAAAAGCCTTAACAACAGACTTGGTGAAGCAGGAGAAAGGATACCTGAGTTACTAGGTAAACTTTTAGAAATTTTACATGAGGCCAAAAACAAGAAGAAATTAGAAAACTAAAAAACACTGTTGGAGATCCACAGGGTACTAGCAAGTGACTGAACATGTTGGACTTAGAAGTTCCTGAAGGTTTGGAAAGAGAGAAAGGATTAGAAGGCATATTTAGCAAAATAATAACAGAAAACTTCCCTAATTTGGAGAAAGAGACATGCAAGTAGAGGAAGCACATAGAACTCCTAATAGGCATTACCAGGAAAGATCTTCCCCATGGCACATTGTAATCAAACTCTCCTCAGAAAAATATAAAGAAAAGATTCTAAAATATGCACTAGATAAACACCAGATTACTTTCAGAGGATCTCCAATTAGACTCACAGCAGACTTCTCATCAGAAATCCTACAAGCTAAGAGAGAACGGTGAGATATATTCCAAGATTTAAGAAAAAAAACCTGTCAACTCAGACTACTGTACCCTTAAAGCTCTCATTTATGAATGAAGGTGAAATAAAGACCTTCCATAACAATTGGAAATTGAAAGAATTCGTCATCATCTGTCCAGCCTTACAACAGATGCTTAAAGACATGCTACACACAAAAACACAGAAACAGTGTCATCCATACAAAAGAAGGTGGAGGAAGAAAATCTCCCAGTAAATGTACAAAGGAAATCCAAAATAAGCAATAGGAATATTTATGGAAAAATGGCAGGGCCAAGTCGTTACTTATCAATAGTCACCTTGAATGTAAATGGCCTCCATTCTCCAGTTAAAAGATAGACTGGCTGAATGGATTAATAAACAAAACCCATCTATTTGCTGCCTACAAGAAACACATCTCATCAATAAAGGTACACACAGACTGAAAGTGAAAGGATGAAAAAAGATATTCCATGCTAGCAGAAATCAGAAAAGAGCTAGTGTAGCCATTCTAATATCAGGCAAAATAGACTTTAACAAAAAGAAAAAGCTGTTAAAAGAGACAAAGAGGGCACTATGTAATGGTTAAAGGATCAATTCAACAGGAAGATGTAACTATTATAAATGTATATGCACCTAATTACAGGGCACCTGGATATTTAAAATAAATGATAATTGATCTAAAAGGAGTCATAGACTAGCACAATAGTGATGGGGACTTCAATACCTTAGTTTCAGCAATGGACAGATCAACCAGACAGAAAATCAGCAATAAAAACACAGAATTAATTGACATGATAGACCAAATAGACTAACAGATATATACAAAACTGCATCTTTCAGATGCAGAATACACATTCTTCTTACCAGTGCATGGGACTTTCTCTAGGATTGACCACATAAATCAAGTCTCAGAAAATTACAAAAAATCAAAATCATACCATGCATCTTCTCTGACAACTCAGGAATCTCCAGAACATATACAAACACATGGAGACTGAACAAGATACTCCTGAATGACCAGTCGGTCATTGAGGAAATCAAAAGAGAAATAAAAAAAATTTTTGGGAACAAGTGAATACAACAATACAATGTATCAAAACTTATAGGTTATAACAAAAGCAGTGTTATGAGTAAAGTTTATAGCAATTGGTGCATACATCAAGAAATTGGAAAGGCTCCAAATAAATGAGCTATTAATGCATCTCAAGGACCTAGAAAAATAATAACAAACCAAACCCCAAACTAGTAGGAGAAAAGAAACAATTAAAAATTAGAGCAGAAATCAACAGAATTGAAACCAAATAAAATAAAAAAGTTCAGCAAAACGAACAGCTGGGTTTTTGAAAAAATAAACAAAATTGTCATATCACCGGCCCAACTAACCCACTAAAGAGAGAAGACCCAAGTCAATAAAATTAGAGATGAAAAAGGACAGACAGTACAGAAATATAAAGAATCATCAGAAATTACTACAAAGAGCTGTTTGCCAACAAACATGGAAACCTAGAAAAATTGGATAGATTCCTGGACACATATAATTTTCCTAGATTGAACCAGGAAGACACAGAAAACCTAATCAGACCCATAACCAAGAAAAATTGAATAAGTAAGAAAGGCCCTCCCAACGAAGAAAGGCCCAGGACTGGATGCCTCACTATTGAATTCTACCAGACATTTAAAGAAGAACTGATTCCAATTATTCTCAAGCAACTGAAAGGGAGGGTCCTCCCAAATTCTTTCTATGAAGCCAGCATCACCTTAATTCCTAAACCTGAAAAAGATATAACAGAGAGAGAACTATAGACCAATCCCTGATGAATGCAAAAATCCTAAACAAAATACTAGCCAATCAAATCCAACAACATATCAGAAAGATCATCAACCCAGACCAAGTGGGATTTATCCCTGGTATGCAGGGATGGTTCAACATTAGCAAATCAATTAATGTGAAATATCAGATTAACAAACTACAGAACAAAAAACATATGATTATCTCAATAGATGCAGAGGAACAATGCCCTTTCATGATGAAAACTTTAAGCAAATTAAGTATAGAAGGAACATTCCTTAACACAATAAAAGGAATTTTTGACAAATCCAGCACCAGCATCATATTGAATGGGGAAAAATTGGAAGCATTCCCACTGAGATCTGAAACCAGACAAGGATGCTCACTCTGACCATTACTATTAAATATAGTTCTGGAAGTTTTAGCCAGAGCCAGTAGGCAAGAAAAAGAAATCAAAGGGTACAAACTGGGAAGGAAAAGTCAAGCTATCCCTATTTGCAGATTAAGATGATTCTACATATAGGGGATCCAAAATACTCCACTAAGAGACTATTGAAACTCACAGAAGAGTTCGGTAAAGTGACAGGATATAAAATCACCATACAGAATCTATAGCCTTTGTATATACAGATAATTCCATTCATAATAGCCAGAAAAAAAATCAAATACATTGGAATAAATTTAATCAAGGGACGAAGATCTCTATGATGAGAATTACAAATATTAAAGAAAGAAAGAAAAAGAAGAAATAAAAAAATGGAAAAAATCTTCCATGTTCCTGAATTGGAACAATCAGTATCATCAAAATGTCCATACTACTGAAAGCAAATTATAGATTCAATGCAATGCCAATCAAAATACCAAGGACATTCTTCTCGGATACAGAGAAAAATGGTGCTGAAATTCATGGGGAAATGCAGAATACTCTAAATAGTTAAAGCGATCTTATGCAACAAAAACAAAGCCAGAGGCATCATAATACTAGATTTCAAGATATACTACAGGGTGGTTATAATCAAAACAGCCTGGAACTGGTACAAAAATAGATGGATAGAGCAATGGAACAGAATAGGAAGGCCAGAAATCATTCTACCCATCTACAACCAACTTATCTTTGACAAAAGAACCTAATTCAATCCTTGGAGCAATGACAGTCTCTTCAACAAATGGTGCTAGCAAAACTGGATCTCTACATGCAGAAGTATGAAGCAAGACCTCTACCTTATGCATTACACAAAAATTCACTCAAAATGGATTAAAGACCTACATCTATGAACTGATATTATCAAATTATAGAGAACATTGGGAAAACCCTTCAAGGCATTGACATAGGCAAAGATTTCTTGGAAAAGACTCCTGAGGCACATGCAATCAAAGACAAAATTGACACATGGGATTACATCAAATTGAGAATCATCTGTACTGCAAAAGAAGCACTCAGGAAAGTGAAGAGGCAATTGGCAGAATGGGAGAAATTATTTGCAAACTATGCAACTGATAAAGGATTAATAACCAGAATATTTACAGAGATAAATATACTCAACAACAACAAAACAAACAACCTGGTTAAGAAATGGGCTAAAATAGGCATTTTTCCAAAGAAGAAATCCAAATGGCCAACAGACACATGAAAAAATGCTCAGGATCACTAGCCATTAGGGAAATGCAAATCAAAACCACAATGAAGTTTCACCTCATCTCCGTTAGAATGACTTTCTTACAGAAGTCAACAAGCAACAAATTCTGATGAGGATGTGGGGAAAAAGGTACCTTAATCCACTGTTGGTCAGAATGTAAGCTGGTAGAGCCACTATGGAAGACAATATGGAGCTACCTCAGAAATCTGAATATAGACCTGCCATATGACCCAGTCATCCCACTCCTGGGAAATTACCCAAGGGAAATGAAAGCAACATATGAACAAGTTATCTGTACTCTCATGTTTATCGCAGCTCAATTCACAATAGGTAAGATATGGAGTCAACCAAAATGTGCACCAACTGAAGACTGGATCTAGAAATTATGGTATATCTACACTATGGAATACTACCCAGTGGTAAAAAAATGAAATCCGGTCATTTGCAACAACATGGATGAAACTGAAAAGCATCATACTTAGTGAAACAAGCCAGTCCAAAAAAGAAAAATATCATATATTCTCCCTGATTGTGATAACTAATAGAGCACTTAAAAGGTAATCTGTAGAAGTGAAACTGACACTTTGAGAAGCAATGATTTTTTTTAACTTTTATGTAATAAATATAAATTTACAAAGTACAGCTTTTGGATTACAGCGGCCCCCCCCCCCCATAACTTCCCTCCTCCCACAGCCCTCCCCTCTCCTGCTCCCTTTCCCATTCTATTCACCTTGAGATTCATTTTCAATTCTCTTTATATACAGAAGATCAATTTAGTATATATTAAGTAAAGCTTTCAACAGTTTGCACCCACACAGAAACACAAAGTGTAAAGTACTGTTTGAGTACTAGTTATAGCATTAATTCACATTGTACAACACATTAAGGACAGAGATCCTACATGTGGGTTAAGTGCACAGTGACTCTTGTTGTTGACTTAACAATTTACACTCTTGTTTATGGCATCAGTAATCACTGCTCTTATCATGGGTTGCCAAGGCTATAGAAGCCTTTTGAGTTTGCCAACTCCGATCTTATTTAGACAAGGCCATAGTCAAAGTGGAAGTTCTCTCCTTCTCTCCTCCCTTCAGAGTAAGGTACCTCCTTCTTTGATGGCCCGTTCTTTCCATTGGGATCTCTCTCCCAGAGATCTTTCATTTAGTTTTTTTTTTTTTGCCAGAGTGTCTTGTCTTTCCAGAGAAGCAATGATTTTTGAAAAGCCCTTGTTTCCATTGCTGAGGAGCAGGGTTTTTTTTTCCTATACTATTTGTTGAACTCTTTACTTAACATAGTTAATTATATGTATATAAAGTTAATTGAAAATAGATCTTATTAAAAAAAGAATGTGAATCGGAGAGGGAGGAAGAAGAGGGGAAGAAGAGGTGTGGAACAGTGGGTGGGAGAGTGGGTATGGTGAGCAGAATCACCATGTTCCTAAAGTTGTAATTATGAAATATATGAAGTTTGTATTATTTAAATAAAGGTTTCTGGAAAAATAATATATTTACTAGTCGTCTAAAATGCAAAAGGATCTACGTGAAAAGTATTAGCGCACAATGTTTTTATCTGCTAATTATGGAGTTTCACTTTAATTAATTAAATATTTTTGCAAAGGTTTCCTACAGAAAGAATAAAATAAAGTATTTACAAATGAGAAATTCTATAAGATCCATCTTTCTTTGGTAGATGAATGGCAATTTAATGGAGAAATGAATCTCTGTTTGAGAGGGAGCTGTCCACTACATCTTAAATATTCACAAGCAAGAGCGGCAAGATGGCAGAATAGGAAGGGAGCACACTATTAGTCCGGGAGAGAGACAGTTTAATAAAAGTGGAGATACTGCAAGGTCAAGGAAGAGTAGGGAAAGAAACAGCAGAGGAAACTCTTCCGCAACTAGTGATTCACAGTGTACCTGCGTGGAGAGCGTGGGAGCCCAAGTTCAGGACACCAGTGGCAGAATCAACACACCAGTGCTGGAACATGAGGTGAGCCGAACCTCAATAGCCTGAGACACCAGCGGGCAAGCGGAAAGAGGAGACTAGAGGGAACGAGGCTTGAAACTCCGTGGGGAAAGTTCACCAGGCTAACGAGAAGAGAAAGAGGAAAAAAAAAAAGTGACCGATGCGGACACAAGTTTCTCTCCACTCACCTCTCAAAGGTGAGCAAGACAAAGAGCAGGCGCCATTTTGACATACGTCATAAGCAGGGCGACCTCAGGTCTGCACCAGCCCTGAGCCTAGCAGAAAAACCTGACTCTAGGGGGAGGGGTGAAATAACAGGAGATTAGCATCCTACTTGGCAACCCAGTGGGAGACTGCAGGATAATTGGAGCCCACACTGAGGGCAGCAGAGATTCCTTGTGTGGTCCTTGGGAAAGAGCTTCTGATCTATGGCTCCTGTGGGTATATCATTTGCCTGCTAACTACCTCCAATTACATTCAGCTGTGTGGAATTACTTCCCTTTTGAATCAAAAAAAGAAAGAAAGAAAGAGAGATTTACCACACCTAACCTGGGAGTGTCATCTTTGACACACCCTCAACCCTGAGGAACCAAACACAGCTCTCAGTCCACACTTATCTCAAGCCTCTAAGGCTCCACCAAAAGCAGACAGTCCACTTAATCTAGAGCCATAGTGTAACAAGAAAAAACACCACAGTGAAGAAACCAAATATATCCAACATGCCAAACAACAAACGCAAAAACCGAGGTAACAAGAACAAGGAAGACACTATGACGCCCCCAAATGAAAAAGACACCCAATGCAAGATTATGAAGATGAAGAGATAGAGGAAATGTAAGAAGCGGATCTCAAAAAATTGATAAGAACTTTAAGAAGTTCTCAAAAACAAATTCTTGAACTACAGAAATCCTTAATGGACAAGATAGAAAATCTCTCTCGTGAAAATGAAATATTAAGGAGGAATCAAAATGAAATGAAACAACTAGTGGAACAAGAAACTGTGATAGTGAACAGAAATCATAATGAAATGAAGAATTCAATAGATCAAATGACAAACACATTAGAGAGCCTTAAAAACAGAATGGGCGAAGCAGAAGAGAGAATATCAGACTTAGAAGACAGAGAACAGGAAAGAAAACAGGCAAACCAAAGAAAAGAAGAAGAAATTAGAAATCTAAAAAATATCGTCGGGAATCTACAGGATACTATTAAAAAAACCCAACATTCGGGTTCAGGGAGTTGCTGAAGGCATGGAGAGGGAGAAAGGATTAGAAGGCATTTTCAGTGAGATATTAGCAGAAAATTTCCCAGGTTTGGAGAAGGACAGAGGCATCTTAGTACAGGAAGATTATAGAATCCCTAATAAACATGACCAAAAGAGATCCTCACCACGACATGTTGTAATCAAACTCACCACAGTGAAACATAAAGATCCTTAAATGTGCAAGAGAGAAACGTCAGATCACTCTCAGAGGATCTCCAATTAGACTCACAGCAGACTTCTCATCAGAAACCCTACAAGCTAGAAGGGAATGGCGAGACATAGCCCAGGTACTAAGAGAGGAAAACTGCCAGCCCAGAATATTATATCCTGCAAAGCTCTCATTTGTAAATGAAGGTGAAATAAAGACTTTTCATAGCAAACAGAAACTGAAAGAATTTGTTGCCACTCATCCTGCCCTGCAAAAGATGCTTAAAGATGTGTTACACACAGAAACACAGAAACATGGTCACCAATATGAAAGAAGGGAAAGGAAGGAAACCTCACAGCAAAAGATCACAGGAAGCTCAATTTCTCTTTGACATAGAATTAAACTCTGATGCTCTGTTAAAGCAATGTGTTAAAGTAATCTATTATGTTCTCTTGATGTCTGTTAAATTCTAATTGTTCAAAAACAGCTGCATTTTTATTAAGAGCTATGGGTTATTTAAATATGTGCTTATTTTCAAAGATTTGAATAATCACCTTGTAACAATGATCAAATTTGGTCTATGTTATGTCATGATTTTAAGGAATCTTTTTTTTTTTTTTTTTTTTTATTTTTGACAGGCAGAGTGGACAGTGAGAGAGAGACAGAGAGAAAGGTCTTCCTTTTGCCGTTGGTTCACCCTCCAATGGCCGCCGCGGTAGCGCGCTGCGGCCAGCGCATCGCGCTGATCCGATGGCAGGAGCCAGGTGCTTCTCCTGGTCTCCCATGGGGTGCAGGGCCCAAGCACTTGGGCCATCCTCCACTGCACTCCCTGGCCACAGCAGAGAGCTGGCCTGGAAGAGGGGCAACCGGGACAGGATCGGTGCCCCGACCGGGACTAGAACCCGGTGTGCCGGCGCCGCAAGGCGGAGGATTAGCCTGTTAAGCCACGGCGCCGGCCGATTTTAAGGAATCTTATTTCAACCAGATATTTTGGATTTTGAGCCTTCTTGGCATTCTTGACAAGCATTCAAAAAATCAAAGTTTCAAACAATCTGGTCTCTAAAATTTCCAGTAAATTCTGGACTTTGGTTTTTCCAGTTTGGGCCCAACTGAAAAAATCAAAGGACCTATGTCTCTCATCTTATAGAGACACCAACTAATCAGGCTATTTGGATTATATTAGAAGTACTGTCAAGATGTGATGTGGTACCAAACTTTAAGTTTCTATAATGGAAAATGCTATTAATACAAATGTTTGAGAATTAAAAAGTCTAATGATCTTGTGATACTAGACATGATAGTTATCTTAATGAGAAAGCCCCAGAGGCCTAAAGGGTTAAATACTTGTAAAATCCTACAGGTGCTTTCAAAAATACTGTGAAGTAAGCAAGTGCCTCTTGTTGGTTGATGAGTTTATAATTTTAAACATGGTGACTTAAAGTCTTTTGTCATCCATAGTTATATATGATTTGCTGCTCATAAAACTAAAGCATTGTTGGTTCTGTGTTTAGCTGTCCTCCTATAGGTTCCTATGGACTTTATCCAGCCACTTCTATTGTATTCAGTACTTTGGGATGGCTCTGTAAACAGATGAAGCCAATAATGTATTAACAGTACCAACTGAGAGAAAGTATGGTTAACTGAGGTTACTAAAAAGAAAAAGCAATTCAAATCAATTGGCAATCTACAAAAAGAGTTAAAGATTTTAAAAGCTATTATTAAAATTGCTATATTGGTCTACTATGCTATGTTATATGTGTGTACATATTGTATGTCCACATGGGGAAATTTTATTAAGTTTTATTTTAAATGGCTTATAGATAAGATTGTCCATAAATTTAAGCTGCTAAAATCAATCAAAGATACATTTTAATTTGTGTGACCTGAATCTGTGTATCATATGTTTTAAACTTGTTGGTAGAAAGAAACTAAAAACATTTTATATGGTTGTGCTTAAGTTTACTGGCTAAACAAACTACACCATGTTAGATATTTAAGAGGTGTTTTCAAATACATGATTCTTAAAATTGATAGAAGGCATTGGACCTTCTGGTAAATGTTTTCTTAAGTTGTTATCTAATGGTTGAAACGGTTTGCTAAGTATTCATGTGATATTGCTATTGTCAGCAAGTGATCTAGGACTTGTTCCCTCATTTCTCTATTCTAAGCCCAACTTGTTCTTTCATTTCTCTATTCTCTTCAAGGTAGGAAACTAATTCTATTATAAAGGAATCTGTAGGATGCACAATTTAATCTTTAGACCTTATAAAAGAGATGGCTAACATTTTTATGTAATAGCATAGCCAAAATAAGAACTTAAATAATAATCTCATAGCTAGATTCACTTCGCCATCAGCGAAGTATACTGTAAGTAGAAAAAACCTCCCTTTCAGACCAAAGGGAAAGAAAGTTTTAAAGTGAGAATATAATTTTCCTCATGGGCATTGTCTACCTTAGAAAAACTACTACAGAACATGCCTGTGACTATAGACTTGTAGTTCAGGCCACCGAAGATTAGAGATGGGACACGGGCACTCCCTTGACTTGCATAGTCTGGTCTGCTTTAACAAAAACCAGGAGGAAAAGAAAGCTAGGCATCAGAAGCAATGGGTGGCAGGCCTATTAATGGCTGATCTGTACAGTGATCTGCCCTCAAGGAGACCCAACAGGCCAGTCCACTGCAGTGGCTTTCAATGTGGTAAGCCTGGGCTACAGCAGAAGTCAGCTTGTGAAGAGCCCTGGCAGCTCTGCCAAGAGATGGATCACTGGAAATGGACCTGCCCTGGAGTCGAAGGATGCCCAGGTCAGAGCCACAGATCTTATTGGCTCTAAGCTGAAAAGCCCTTCACTCAGCCCAACTTCCAAAGTGACCACTGCGGCTGAGGGGATGGTCAAGTAGGGTCAGCAACATTCCAGGCAGAACTGTAAATTGCTTGTTAGAGATGCCACCTGCCTTTACCTCGCCAGCTCTCCTCCCAGGCCAGCCAAGTAATGAAAGTCAACAGAGTGCCTTCCCCTAGGAGGTTCACACCTCCCTTAGGATATACCCCATGTGAAGAGATAGATAGGTCTGGGCCTCTGAATTTACAAGGCCTAAAGCCCAACAGATTATTATCAAGCCCCTTCTATCAGGTTCTATTTGCCTCTCAATCAGAAAACTTAATTGTAGCTTAGACAGCACCTTTCTTAGCTCCTCTAATAATGACTCTGTCCTTTGTTCTAGACCCTGTCTAGCGCACTTGGGCCTCATTCCTTTGTAATCATAACCTCTACTCTACCACCAATGGCTCTACTCCCAACCTGTGTGTACTGATGGTCCTCTTCCCCACTTAATGCTGTATAATTGTTCAAACCTGGTAAATGCCACTCTTAGGATCATTGGTTACTATCCTCACCCTGTCTTTTATGACCTTGTCTAAATATGATCAGAGTCGGCAAACTTGGAAGGCTTCCATAGCCTTGGCAACCTATGAGGACAGCCTAGGGTGTTTACTAGCGCCATAAACTAGAGTGTCAATTTGTTGGGTCAACAACAGGAGTAACTGTGCACTTGCTCTTCATGTGGGATCTCTGTCCTTAATGTGCTGTACATTGTGATTTAATGCTATAACTAGTACTCAAACAGTATGTCTCACTTTGTATTGCTATGTGGGTGCAAACTGTTGAAATCTTTATGCTAAATTGATCTTCTGTCTATATAGAGAATTGAAAATGAATCTTGATGCAAATGGAAGGGGAGAGGTAGCGCGAGAGGGGAGTGTTGCAGGTGGGAGGGAAGTTATGGGAGGGGGAAGCCATTGTAATCCATAAGCTGTACTTTGGAAATTTATATTCATTAAATAAAAGTTAAAAAAAATATTCACAAGCAAGCACCAACACAAGTTAATTTATCCATTCATTCTGTGAGCACTGACTGAGCATCTGCTAAGTGCAGTTCATGTAAGATCCACTGAAATGAGGGCAGGAGAAAGGGGAAATGGATATGATTCAAAATATTTCTAAAATTCTCCCTTAAATTATAATTTTATTAAGAACACAGCAACTGTATTATAGCTTTCAAATACACTTAAGTTACCAGATGGCGCTTGGAAACTAATTACATCAGTATGATTAAAATATTGCTGTGTCATTTATCCCAAATGGGGGATTTCAAAAAGAATCTATCTACATAAACTAATCAGATATTTTGGGGGGATAAGTTCCAGAGAAGTCTTTCCTGACAAGCCAAATTTAGCATACTGCATAAACATTTTACAATAATCATTAAACAATGTGAGTATGGTTATTTTTCACAAAATATAAGATTTCCTGGAATTTTATTTTAAGACACCAATCTAATTCTTCTTGTTTCCTTAAAACATTATTTACTATGCTGTTCTATATAAAGTATCACTAAATCAGAATCTCTCATGCCCAATTTGCAGGAATATAATACAATATTTCAAAGAATGAATTACAACACATCTCTGTTGGGAAATCTGTCTGTAGAGAACTTGCCAATTATATTTTATGTTCTAAATGTTTTGGCATGACGCTTCTGTAAATGTTTGAAAAAATATTTTTTTCCAATTCTGATTATTACCTTAGGACAGATGACTTGAAAAGGAAATATCAGTTCAAAAGGTATGAACATAAATTTAAAAGAATAATTTCAATACCCACTTTCAAATTGCTATCAGAAACATACACTAATTTTCATTCCAAAATATAATTACTTTATTGATAGCTCTTTTTGTTTAAAAATCTTATCAAAATTTTTCCATGTTTTTGCTATTTCATTGTTTTTATGTTGAGGAAATTCAGAATTCAGAAATCAATAATAATTTGGCTTTGCTCTCTTGCCTTCATTATAGTTAAGTAATACGTGTATATTTAAAATATTTATTTATTTGAAAATCAGAATAGAGAGAAGTAGAGACAGACTTTGACCCTCTGGTTCACTCCCCAAATGGCCTCAACAGCCCCAATAGCTGCGGCTGTGCCAGGCTGAAGCCAGGAGCCAGGAACTTACTTCATCCGGGTCTCCCACATAAGGGTGCAAGGGCCCAAGTACTTGGGCCACCTTCCCCTGCTTTCCCAAGCACCATTAACTAGGAGCTGGATCATAAGTGGAACAGCCAGGACTCTGGCACCCATGCAGAATGCTGGCTCTGTAGGCAGAGGCTTAACCTTCTGCGCCACAGTGCCAGCACCTACTTAAGTAATATTTGTTTTATTTCTTTAAACTGCTTCTTTTGCTCACTATTATGATTGTGAGATTCACACTGTTGCATGCACTAGTAGTTAGCTCTTTTTTTTTTAATTAAAAAAAAATTTTTTTTTTTGACAGGCAGAGTTGGTTCACTCTCTAATTGCCACCGTGGCCGGTGCGCTATGGCCGGTGCATCGCGCTAATCTGAAGGCAGGAGCCAGGTGCTTCTCCTGGTCTCCCATGGGGTGGCAGGGGTCCAAGAACCTGGGTCATCCTCCACTGCACTCCCGGGCCACAGCAGAGAGCTGGCCTGGAAGAGGGGCAACCGGGACAGAATCCGGCGCCCCGACCGAGACTAGAACCCAGTGTGCTGGCGCCGCAGGCGGAGGATTAGCCTATTGAGCCGCAGCGCCGGCTACTAGTAGTTAGCTCTTTTTATTACTGTATGCTATGCTATTGTATGAATGTCCCATAATTCATTTATTCATTCTATTATGGTAGAGGCCTTTGTCTTTTAATTAAACTTGTTTCTAACTGACATGTTTAAAATTGTGATAGAAGCCTTCCCAAGGTCAGAAGAAGAAAAATGGAGAAATTTGTCCTGGGAATGAAATGTGGTTGTTATCTGCTTGCCTAGGAATGCTTCAACTGTAGTTATTACATACTTACATGTAATCATTTCACGTTTTGCTGGCTAGTACAGAACAATGGTGTTAACCATCAGTAAACAGCATAAGGCTCAGTATGTGTGTGGAAACAGTCATCAGTAGCTACTGTACATGAGTAATATTGTATCAATTCCTGTGGCTGCCATCTCGCATTAGAATATCCAATCAAATGTATGCATATAACCATATAAAGAAACACCTCTCTTTGTCCGGGGTTCAGGCTTTTGGATAAGAAATTCTACCTGGGCCTTATTCCAGCATAAATAATAAAAGACCACTTCCCCTTAAAAGGTCTTGTTGTCTTGTCTCTGTACATAAATCCTGCTACACTTCTATTGGTGGAAACTTTTTTTTCTAGTTTTTGGTCCATTCTAAATAATGTCTCTTGGCCCTTCTATTTGTTATGTGGAGAATACTCATATATAGGTGTACATATTACTATTGAGTAAATTTCTTCGTGAAAATGTTGAATATGTGATTTTAGTAGAGACTGTTGAATGGTTTTGCAGAGTGTTTGAGTCTTTTTAGATTCTCAACAGCAACATGTAAGACTTCTGGCTGCTTGTCATTGTCACTAACACTTGGTAGTATCTATCTAAAATTTCAGCTATTTTATCGGTGGTAACTTACTGTAGTTTTAACTTGTCTTTTTCTGATAATTAATGAGGTTGCATATCTTTTTTTTTTTTTAAGATTTGTTTTATTTATTTGAAAGGCAGAGTTCCATAGTGAGGGGAGAGACAAAGAGAGAGGTAACTTCCATTTGCTGGTTCACTCCCCAAATGACCGCAATGGTCAGGGCTGGGCCAGACCAAAGCCAGGAGCAAGGAGCTTCATCCAAGTCTCCCACATTGGTGCAGGTTTCCAAGGGCTTGGGTCATCTTCTGCTGCCTTCCCAGATGAACTAGCAGGGAGCTGGGTCATAAGTGGAGCATCTGGGACTCGAACTGGTGCCTAAATAGGATGTCAATGTTGCAGACAGCAGCTTTACCCACTACCCCACAGCGCCAGCCCCTGCATACATTTTCTTATATTTATTGCCCTTTGGCTATCCTCTTATGTTAATTTGATTTTTTGCTCATTTTACATTTAATTGGATTGTTTCTTTTTTATTCGTTGAGCTTCTTGATATACTCTGGATACAAGGTGTTCATCAGATAGAGGTCTTGCAACTATCCAGTTAACTATAGCTTAGTTTTAACTTTATTAATGAATCTTTGGTTATTAGAAATTTTTAGTATAATAAATTCCATATTTATCACCTTTTAAACAATTCTTTGTGAACTGTTTAAGAAATCTTGGCCTTTTCCAACATCATGAGTATGATATTTTGTAGATACTTTATTGCTATCTTTTTACATTTGGAATTGTATTTTGAACTTGACTTTTCCGTATGCTGCGGGGCAGCAATCATCATTCATATTTCTTCCCAATGGAACCGAATTGATCCACAGTCATTTTTTAAAAACTTATGAATTGTTTATTTCTGGAATTTTTCTTCTCATAGGTTCAAACCACAGTGCATCAGGGGTAACAGACCTTGGAAAGCATAACCTCAGCTGGGGGCAGGAGTGGTTGGGTTCTGCTTTAATGTAACCTGCAGGGAATCTGCTTTTTAACTATATACAATGGGAACACTTCCCTTTGCATGACGCAATACCTAAGATATTTTATCAGCTGAAATTTATATACATTTCATGAAAGGAAAATAATCCTTTCCATAAAATAATTCTTTTCATAAAATGTTGACATGAAATATGTGTGTATTTTAGAGATGTATATTATATATAGACATGTAAATGAATGTATATTTCATGCACAGATGTTTATTTAGCCCTTTAAATAACAAATGGAAACAAAAATTATGTTTCCAGTATTTTAAAACAAACACATTAGTCTTTTTTTTTAAGATTTACTTATTTATTTGAATGCCAGAGTTACAGAGAAGCATAGGTGGAGAGAGAGAAATTTTGCATCTGCTGGTTCACTCCCCAAATGGCTGCAACAGCCAGAGCTGGGGCAGGTTGAAGACAGGAGCCAAGATTCATTCTGGATCTCCCGAGTTGAGTGCAGGGACCCAAGGACTTGGGCCATCTTCTGCTTTCCCAGGCACATTAGCAGGGAGCTCGATTGGAGGTGGAGCAACGGGGACTTGAATCAGGGCCCGTATGGCATGCTGGCACTGCATTCAGTGGCTTCATTGGCTATGCCACAATGCCAGCCCCCAAGCACTTTAGTCTTAATGGTGTGAGGAGACTTAGTGTGAGCCCAGTTTTAGCTTATACTACTCTGAGCCTTGTAAACTTTTCTTCTTAGCTTTCATTTTTTTTTTAAATGGGAACTATCAGGGGGCAATTCAATCCCATCAAGGTGGCATGTACCAATGCCATCTTACTCATAGCCTTGGCAGCTCATGACAAGAGCCTCGGGTGATTACTGACATCATAAAGTCAATTGACATAAGAGTGTCAATTGTTAAATCAACAACAGGAGTCACTGTGCACTTACTCCCCATGTAGGATCTCTGTCCTAAATGTGTTGTACTATGTGAATTAACGGTATAACTAGTACTCAAATAGTACTTTATACTTTATGTGTCTGTGTGGGTGCAAACTGTTGAAAGCTTTATTTAATATATAATTCTGTCTATAAAGATAATTGAAAATGAATCTTGATGTGAATGGGATGGGAGAGGGAGTGGGAGATGGGATGGTTGCGGGTGGGAGGGAGGTTATGGGGGAAAAAGCCACTATAATCCAAAAGTTGTACTTTGGAAATTTATATTTATTAAATAAAAGTTAAAATAAATAAATAATTAACTAAAGTGATCAGTTTAAGTTCATAGTTGATCAAAAAGATAGGATTAAGTGTCAAAGGGATTACATAAATAAGACCAGTGTCTGCAAATAATAATTGATAGAATTAAAAAGGAGAGAATGATCCTACATGGGAGGTGGGTTCCACAGAAGACTCATAGAATGGCAAATGCCCTGAGCAGCACTCTGGCCTCAGAATCAGCCCTTGGGACATTTGGATCTGGCTGAAAAGCCCATGAGAGTTTTGCAGGTATGGAAAGCCAAGTCACTGTGGCAAAAAAAAAAAAAAAATGACTTTGATGGGGATCTCAGTGAGATCCCGGTGGAAAGAACAGGCCATGAAAGAAGGAGGCATCTTTCTCTGAAGGGAGGAGAGAACTTCCACTTTGACTATGGCCTTGACTAAGTAAGATCAGAGTTGGTGACCTCAAAAGGCTTCCATAGCTTGGCAGCTCAGGACAAGAGCCTTGGGTGATAATTGACAGCATAAATAAGAGTGTCAATTTGTTAAATGAACAACAGGAGTCACTGTGCACTTACTCCCCATGTAGGATCTCTGTCCTTAATGTGTTGTACTATGCAAATTAACAGTGAAACTACTACTCAAACAGTAATCTGTGCTTTGTGTGTCTGTGTGGGTGCAGTCTGTTGAAATCTTTACTTAGTATATACTAAGCTGATCTTCTGTATATAAAGATGATTGAAAGTGAATCTTGATGAAGGATGGGATGGGAGAGGGAGTAGGAGATGGGATGGTTGCAGTGGGAGGGAGGTTATGATTGAAAAGCTGTACTTTGGAAATTTATATTTATTAAATAAAAGTTAAAAAATTATGGGAATCAATTTCATGGATACAGTTTTAAGAACATAATGCTGTATAATTGTTCAGATCTGGTTAATGCCACTCTTAGGATCATTGATTACTATCCTCACCCTGTCTTTTATGACCTTGTCTAAATATGATCAGAGTCGGCGAACTTGGTAGGCTTCCATAGCCTTGGCAACTCATGACGACAGCCTAGGGTGGTTACTGGCGCCATAAACTAGAGTGTCAATTTGTTGGGTCAACAACAGGAGCCACTGTGCACTTGCTCCTCATGTGGGATCTCTGTCCTTAATGTGCTATACATTGTGATTTAATGCTATAACTAGTACTCAAACAGTATGTTTCACTTTGTGTTTCTATGTGGGTGCAAACTGTTGAAATCTTTACTTAATATATACTAAATTGATCTTTTGTATATAAAGAGAATTGAAAATGAATCTTGATGCGAATGGAAGGGGCGAGGGAGCGGGAAAGGGGAGTGTTGCAGGTGGGAGGGAAGTTATGGGAGGGGGAAGCCATTGCAATCCATAAGCTGTACATTGGAAATTTATATTCATTAAATAAAAGTTAAAAAAAAAGAGTAGAAAAAAAACCATAATGATACTTCCCACCCTACCCTTCCTCCTTCCCTTGCTCTCTACCCTCCTCCTTCCTTTCTTATTTCTCTTTTAATTTTTACAATGACATACTTTCAATTTATATTTTAATCATAAACTTAATCCTCCTTGTTCCTCAGGATTATAGATGAGGGCTCTAAACAATAATCAAATCTCAAAATGTCAATTTCATTCATATAGATTATACTTTTTGTACTCTGTATATTAATTACCATAAGTCAGGGTAAGGGCTCAGAGGGGTCCCAGTTACACAGCACCGGCAGAAAGCAGTTTTTAGAGATAAGCTGGTCATCTATTGTCCCCTAGCAAGTCATTGTCCCAAAGAGTATGAACTCAGTGATTCACAATGGTTCTCTTTTCCATTTCATTTTGAAAAATGTTTATAACTTAGCAATGTAGGTGGCATTTTAAAACACTCTTTGTAAATACATCTTTTGGAAGGACTTCAATTCCTTACTACTATAAATCACTTACTCATCACACCACCTGCCAGGGTTGATCTCTCTCCAACTTTTTTTTTTTTTTGGTACTAGTAGCAGTAATTCATCTGCCTATATGAAATTTTATGAACTATTGGAAAGTTGACAAAAATGCACCTATATCTGAACTTCATTTGAAGGGATTTTTAAAAAATGATGAATGCCCACATAATACAGGCTTTTTAAATATTTACAGGGGTGTTGCAGTTGATTTCTCAACAATGTTGCAGTGGATTCGTTTCTGAGAGGAGGAGCGTGGTGGGGGCAAGAGGTGTGGAGTCACCACACAGACCCCGAGAGTCGGGTGAAAGCGGGCTTGAGGCAAGCAGCCCGCAAACTCATTTATTTCAGTTGGTACAACATCTTATATAGCCAAGACTAGCCAATCCGGTCAAGGGGCGGTCTTTGCCCCAACCAATCACAGCCTGTTGTTAGGCAGTTTCCAAAGCCATCCAATCACAGCCTGTTGCCAGGAAGGTTCCATTGCCAGGTGGGTTTCAAAGCCATTCCTGAGTAACTGACGCTTGCTTGCCAGCGGCCACCTTGGCATGGCCTTCTCATTCCACCACACAGGGGCCGGCACTGTGGCATAGAGGGTGAAACTGCCCCCTGCAGTGCTGGCTTCCCATTTGGGCACTGGTTCAAGTCCAATCCAGCTCTCTGCTATGGCCTGGGAAAGCAGTAGAGGATGGTCCAAGTCCTTGAGCCCCTGTACCCATGTGGGAGACCCAGAGGAAGCTCCTGGCTCCTGGCTTCGGATTGGCACAGCTCTGGCCATTGTGGCCAATTGGGAAGTGAACCAGTGCATGGAAATCCGCTCTCTCTCTCTCTCTCTCTTCCTCTCCTTCTCTGTGTAACTCTGACTTTCAAATAAATAAATAAATCTTAAAAAATTTATAGGCATGATATGTTCACTCATTTAATCTGGCAAATAATAAACAGTTTAAAAATGATGGTTGAAAGCAGCGAAAAGCAGAAATCACTTAATTGAACTCAGTTCCTTATCTCTTGGAAACTGCACTCAGTATTAATTTGTTATAATGTAAAGGTGTATTGTATATAGTGGGTAAATGAGTCCCAAGAAGTCAAACTAATTCTTCAGAAGAAAAAAGGCAGAAAATAGCATTGTTGGAGTGCTTACTTTCTGCTTGATATTTCATATCTATTATCTGATCTACTATTTACTAAAATCCCATGAGATAGGTATTCTTGACCTCATCTTATCAATAGAGAAGTCAAATAGTTCGGTCAGGGTTCTCTAGTAAAAAGCAGCCCACACCTGGGCCTTCATGTCTGACCTTGTCACCAGTACTGCCTCTGCGTACACACGCCCTAAGACAGGTTTTTAATTTCACAAACTATTTAACTCCATTTAACCCTTTAGGGCTAAAAATCTTAATCTAGATCCTCTTATGGAAGGCAGCAACATAATCACTTGAGCCGTAACTGCTGCCACCCATGGTCTGCACTGGCAGGATACTAAAGTTAGGAGCCAGAGCCAGACATCAAAATCAGGTATTCCAGTGTGGAATGGGGGCACCTCAACCCTGACTAAACACTTGCTCTTGTAATTGTGACTTTAAATTGATAACTGGAAGAAAAGCAAAGGTGTTTGTAAACACTATTTGATTTCAAAGAACGCTTTCTTACTTTGGAAATTCAGCCTTTTCAAGTTTGAGTAGTGGCTCAGTGTTGAAGAGGTTTTTAAAATTAGATTTATAAATCATTCTTGTTAGGTGTCTGAAATGCCTAAGGGATTTGAATATGTTATTTAAAGTGTCTGTAGAAATTGAATTAATCAGGTTTGTAATTGGTGCTCAATGTTTAGGAGAAATTAATCTATCAAATTTATAAGTCAATTAAGCACTTAATTGAAGAACAAGAGAAAACTGATTTTTAAATTATTTTATCAAAAATGCTTGATTTATATGTGCATTTCTTTCTTTTCTTTTCTTTTTTTTGACAGGCAGAGTTAGACAGTGTGAGAGAGAGACAGAGAGAAAGGTCTTCTTTTTCCTTTGGTTCACCCCCAAATGGCTGCTACAGCCGGTGCACTGTGCCGAACCGAAGCCAGGAGCCAGGTGCTTCCTCTTGGTCTCCCATGTAGGTGCAGGGCCCAAGCACTTGGGCCATCCTCCACTGCCTTCCCCGGGCCACAGTGGAGAGTTGGACTTGAAGAGGAGCAACCAGGACAGAAGCCGGCGCCCCAACTGGGACTAGAATCCGGGGTGCCAGCGCCACAGGCGGAGGATTAGCCAAGTGAGCCGCTGCGTCGGCCAATTTATATGTGCATTTCTTACATGGGACTTCTCTTTGAACATGTAAGAATAATTAATTTAAGCTATTGAGTACACATTAAGATATGAATAACTATAAACATTCTTTTGTGTATATGTGCATAAAATTTTCTTTTTGGATATTAAAAATAATTAATTTGAAGGGGAAAACTTTTAGTGAGAAATCTGGTGCTACCACTAGCATTATCTCATATGTGTTTACTTTAGAAAAAAGTTATGTTGGAATAATTTGGAATAATACACAGTGCACTTTTTGGGCTTTCATATCAACAGGTACATGATATCCAGATGAGCAGGAGATGGGATGGTTGCAAGTAGGAGGGAGGTTATGGGGGGAAAAGCTGCTGTGATTCAAAAGTTGTACTTTGGAAATTTATATTTATTAAATAAAAGTTGAAAAAAAAAGAACATGTAGTCACAGATTTAAAAGCAGGAGAAAATTTTCTAAACACATTGATGTGTGTTGAATATCAAATAATTTTGTTTTAAAGGACCTTTAAACTGCCTTGCATTTTACTTGTAGTATCTCAAACCTAAATATATTAGATTGTTTTTTGACTTTCAACTCTTCTCAGTTGGGAAATTTACCCTAATTTGGAGAGGGAAAAAGAAGATGTTCTCTAGGCTTAAGTTGATAAAATTAGATCTTTTATGTTTTAGAATATTCAAAGTCTTTTTTGAAGAACCTAAAACCTAAAACTGAAATAGTCTTCCATTATAATTGGATAATGACAGGTGGTAAAATGAAAAATATGATTTTTTTTGTATTACAGCTTTAGTCATTCATAATTTGATGGATATAGCTCCTTATGTTCTTTCTTTCTATAATAACAGTAATTGTGGATGTTAACATTTCACAAGTGCTTATTTTGTACTAAGTGTTGTGCTAACTTCTTTAAGCTCATTATCTCATTTAATCTTTATGACGACCTTGGGGTAAGTGCTTTTATTCTCTTTGATTTATATATGAGGATACAGGGATCAAGAATAATCAAGGATCAAGTAGAAATAGACTGCAGAATCTATACTTATAATCACTAATTGGTATATTTCTAAAAGAATTCAATAATCAGATTTCTCAGTAAGAACATTTGTGAGATTAGATGGAATATTTGACCATATATAAAGTTTATACTTTTTGTCTCAATGCCTTTCTGTCATTGAAAGCATTTAGTAATTTTATATTTCTACTTTAATTCCTTATAAAATGTGTCTCATACCACAGTGTTACTTTTCCCAGAGTTATTATGGTTTCAGTGGGCACACCCACTAAAATAAATTTCATAGATCTCTGATTAAGTTGTTCACTTTGAAAATTTCAAAGCTGGAGGGAAATTTGATGAATAGTAAAATAAGAACCAACATGTTTATCTACTTTTATTACATTTGCATTCTGTTTCATTCATTTCCTGGTTCCCCCACCCCCCATACAAATAAGTTCCTCAAGCCACAAACATACATTTTCAGTTGGATCCTTTAACAGTTATTTGCAAATTTTAATTCTAGGTACTAATAAATAATTTGGAGAATATTGTTTTGGATATAATTTTTTCTTGTAAAGGTAGTAATCCAGTTAATTTATGGTTGGAAATAGCAGTTTAATTATACCAGGTTTCCAATACTATTTATCACGAGAAAATGTTTTTATCAAAGTTTTTATTATTTTCCGTTTGTCTTTTTATTGGTAATATCTTTAAAGGGTTGGATAATATTGATGAAAAGTATATCTTTTTCTTCAGTTTTATTGAGGCATACCATATGTAAAACATATTGTGTCCATTTAAAAAATATATATAATTGGATACCTTGAAATGGACATATCTGAAAATCATATTACCATCAAGATAGAAAACTTTTCTGTCACTTCCCAAAGTTTCCTTGGGCCAATGGCTATCAGCCATTCAATCATTCCCCTTGCTCTGGGCTCAGGCAGTGCTTATGTCGGACTGGCATCCTTTTGTGCATTCAGCAAGAAGAGTTAATTTTATCAGGCCTTAAACCTCAGCCCATGTTCAGACATTCATCTTATTTGAGAAATAATTTTTAAGATGTTGAACTATATATCTCATTTAAATAGAAAGGGAATATCTTACAATTATTGGAAAGGAAATTTCTGAAGTTCAGTATAGATAGATAATAGCAACATATTCTATCGTTAAAATTTATATATTATTAATAGTATAAGAAATGAAAAAAGGCAATATTGTGTGTATAGATGTAAAATAAATTTTTCTTATCTAACAGAACTTAAATACAACCAAATGTGTTGATTAATTTTTGGAATCAATAATTCATTTCATGAAAATAGTGCTTTTGCTTTACAATGTGTTAGAGGAAGATCATCAGAGATCTGTCGAACTAAAAATTTATGAGTCTTGAGAAAGTGGCATTTTTTCTTCAATCAACAATTTTACGTATACTAGATGTCATTCTGACACCTTTATGAAAAATTTTAATTAAAAATACTACCCAAGTCTTTGGGTGTTGGCCAGACAGAATGATAAGTTGAGATTAAAATAATTTCTCAGGGGCTGACGCTGTGATGTTGTAGACTGACTCTGCCTGCAGTGCTGGCATTCCATATGGGTGCTGGTTCAAGTCTCAGCTGTTCCGCTTGTGATCCAGCTCCCTGGTAATAGCCTGAAAAAGCAGTGGAAGATGGCCCAAGTCCTTGGGCCTCTGCACCTGTGTGGGAGACCCAGAAGAAGCTCTTGGCTCCTGGCTTCAGATCAGCCCAGCTCTGGCCATTGCAGCCATTTGGGGAGTGAAATAGAGGATGGAAGACTTTTCCCTCCTCTCCGTAACTCTACTTCTGAAATAAATAAATAATTTTTTTTAAAAGGCAATTTTTCTTTTCTGGCAAGATGACAGAATAGGAAGGGAGCACACTGATAGTCCGGGAAGAGACAGTTTAATAAAAGTGGAGATACTGCAGGTTCAAGGAAGAGTTGGGGAAGAAACAGCAGAGCAAACTCTTCCAGAACTAATGATTCACAGTGGACCTACATGGAGGTTGTGGGAGCCCATGGCTCGGGACACCAGTGGTGGAATCTATACACCAGCACTGGAATGAGAGGTGAGCCGAACCTCAATAACCCCAGACACCAGCAGGAAAGCAGAAGGAGGAGCCTAGAGGGAACAAGGCTTGAAGCACCATGGGGGAAAGTTCACCAGGCTAACTAGAGGAGAGAGAGAAAAAAAAAGGGACCAGTACGAACACAAAATTTCTCTCTCTCTGCTCACCTCTCAAAGGCGAGCAAGACAAAGAGCAGGCACCATTTTGGTCATACGTAAAAGCTGCGTGACCTCAGGGCTGTGCCCGCCCATAGCCAAGCAGAAAAACCTGACCCTGGGGGTGGTGAAATAACAGGAGATTAGGACCCAGTGAATGTGTGGAGCTAATGAACTGAGACTGTGAAAAAAGAGATGGTGGGTGAGAGAACTCACGGAGTTTATGTGAGTACTCTCCAGAGATGCTACAATTCGGTAACCTTGGCAACGCAGTGAGCGACTGTAGGAGAATTTGAGCCCACACTTAGGGCAGCACAGATTCCCTGTGTGGTCCTTGGAAAAGAGCAGACGAATGTTATACACACAGGAGCCAGAGATTGGAAGCTGATTACCTTAAATTCCGCTCAGTTGTGCAGAATTACTTCCTTTCTGAATAAAAAAAAAAAAAAAAAAAAAAAAAAGAAAGAGAGAGAGATTTACCATGCCTAACCTGGGAGTGTCACCTTTGGCACACCCTTAACCCTGAGGAACCAAACAGAGCTCTCTGGCCACACCCATCTCAAGCCTCTAAGGCTCCATCAAAAGCAGACAGTCCACTTAATACAGTCACAGTATAACAAGAAAAAAACACCACAGCGAGAGAAGAAAAATCCAAAGAATATCTCCACAATGCCAAGCAACAAACACAGAAACTGAGGAAACAAGAACAAGGAAGACATTAGGATGTCCCCGAATGAACAAGACACCCCAAGCCAAGATTATGAAGATGATGAGATGGAAGAAATGCAAGAAGCAGATCTCTAAAAATTTATAAGAACATTTAGAAGTTTTCAAAAACAAATTCTTGAACTATAGAAATCCTTAATGGACAAGATAGAAAATCTCTCTTGTGAAAATGAAATCTTAAGGAAGAATCAAAATGAAACGCAGAAACTAGTAGAACAGGAAAGTGTGACAGTGAAGAGAAATCAAAATGAAATTAAGAACTCAATAGATCAAATGACAAACACATTAGAGAGCCTTAAAAACAGAGTCAGTGAAGCAGAAGAAAGAATATCGGACTTAGAAGACAGAGCACAGGAAAGTATACAGTCAAACCAAAGAGGAGGAAATTAGAAATCTAAAAAATATTGTTGGGAATCTACAGGATACTATTAAAAACCCAACATTCGGGTTCTAGGAGTTCTTGAAGGCATGGAGACAGAGAAAGGATTAGAAGGCCTTTTTAGTGAGATACTTGCAGAGAACTTCCCGTTCACAAAGATGCATACAAACTGAAAGTGAAAGGTTAGAAAAAGATATTCCATGCCAAGAGAAATGAAAAAAGTGCTGCCTAGCCATCTTAATATCGGACAACATGAACTTTTTAACAAAAAAACTGTTAGGAGAGACAGAGAGGGGCACTATAATGATTAAGGGATCAATTCAACAGGAAGATATACCGATTATCAATGTATATGCACCTAATTACAGGGCACCAGTTTATTTAAAAGATTTATTAAGGGACTTAAAGGGAGACTTAGACTCTAATACAATAGTACTGGGGGACTTCAATACTCCACTCTCAGAAATAGACAGATCAACAGGACAGAAGATCAACAAGGAGGCAGTAGACTTAAATGATACTATAGGCTGGCGCCACGGCTCAATAAGCGAATCCTCTGCCTTGCGGCGCCTGCACACTGGGTTCTAGTCCCTGTTGGGGCACCGGATTCTGTCCCGGTTGCCCCTCTTCCAGGCCAGCTCTCTGCTGTGGCCAGGGAGTGCAGTGGAGGATGGCCCAAATGCTTGGGCCCTGCACCCCATGGGAGACCAGGATAAGCACCTGGCTCCTGCCATCAGATCAGCACGGTGCGCCGGCTGCAGTGTGCTGGCTGCGGTGGCCATTAGAGGGTGAACCAATGGCAAAGGAAGACCTTTCTCTCTGTCTCTCTCTCACACTGTCCACTCTGCCTGTCAAAAAAAAAAAATTAAAAAAAAATTAAATGACACTATAGCCCAAATGTATCCAACAGATATCTACAGAACTTTTCATCCTACACCTAAAGAATTTACATTCTTCTCTGCAGTACATGGAACCTTCTCTAGGATTGACCACATACAAGGCCATAAAGCAAGTCTCAGCAAATTCAAAAGAATTAGAATCATACCATGCAGCTTCTCAGACCATAAAGGAATGAAGTTGGAAATTAGCAACTCAGGAATCCCTAGAGCATATGCAAATACATGGAGACTGAACAACATGCTCCTGAATGAACAATGGGTCATAGAAGAAATTAAAAGAGAAATCAAAAACCTTCTGGAAGCAAATGAGGATAAAAGCTCAACATACTAAAACCTATGGGATACAACAAAAGCAGTGTTAAGAGGAAAGTTTATAGCAATAAGTGCCTACATCAAGAAATTGGAAAGGCACCAAATAAATGAGCTTTCAATGTATCTCAAGGATCTAGAAAAACTGCAGCAAACCAGACCCAAATCTGGTAGGAGAAGAGAATTCAAATCCGAGAAGAAATCAACAGGATTGAATAAAAAAAAATTACAAAAAATCAGCCAAACGAGGAGCTGGTTTTTGGAAAAAATAAACAAAATTGACACCCCATTGGCCCAACTAACTAAAAAAAGAAGAGAAAAGACCCAAATCAATGAAATCAGAGATGAAAAAGGAAACGTAACAACAGACACCTCAGAAATAAAAAGAATCATCAGAAATTACTAAAAGGACTTGTATGCCACCAAACAAAGAAATCTATCAGAAATGGATAGATTCCTGGACACATGCAACCTACCTAAATTGAACCAGGAAGACACAGAAAACCTAAACAGACCCATAACTGAGACAGAAATTGAAACAGTAATAAAGGCCCTCCCAACAAAGAAAAGCCCAGGACCAGATGGATTCACGGCTGAATTCTACCAGACATTTAAAGAAGAACTAACTCTAATTCTTCTCAAACTATTCAAAACAATCGAAAAAGAGAGAATCCTCCCAAATTCTTTCTATGAAGCTAGCATCACCTTAATTCCTAAGCCGGAAAAAGATGAAGCATTGAAAGAGAATTACAGACCAATATCCCTGATGAACATAGATGCAAAACTCCTCAATAAAATTCTGGCCAATAGAATGCAACATCACATTAGAAAGATCATCCACCCAGACCAAGTGGGATTTATCCCTGAAAGGGATCACACAAACAAGACAAGTGTCTGCTAATATTAACTGATAGAATAAAAAAAAGGAAGAGAATGATCCAACATGGGAAGTGGGATACACAGCAGACTCATAGAATGGCAGATGTCCTAAATAGCACTCTGGTCTCAGAATCCGCCCTTAAGGCATTCGGATCTGGCTGAAGAGCCCATGAGAGTATTTTAGGCATGGAAAGCCAAGACACTCTGGCAAAAAAAAAAAAAAAAAAAAAAGCCTAAATGAAAGATTTCTGCGAGTGAGATCCCAGTAGAAAGAACAGGCCATCAAATAAGGAGGTACCTTTCCCTGAATTGAGGAGAGAACTTCCACTTCGACTATGACCTTGTCTAAATAAGATCGAAGTCAGCGAACTGAAGAGGCTTCCATAGCCTTGGAAACTTATGACTAGAGCCTAGGGAGATTTCTGACGCCATAAACAAGAGTGTCAAATTGTTAAGTCAACAACAGGAGTCACTCTTTACCTGCTCCTCATGTGCGATCTCTATCCTTAATGTGTTGTTCAATGTGAATGAATGCTATAACTAGTACTGAAACAGTTTTTTACACTTTGTGTTCTGTGTGGGTGCAAACTGTTGAAATATTTACTTGGCATATACTAAATTGATCTTCTATATATAAAGAGAATTGAAAATGAATCTTGGTGTGAATGGAATGGGAGAGGGAGTGGGAGATGGGAGGAGTGCATGTGGGAGGGAAGTTATGTGGGGGAAAAAGGCATTGTAATCCATAAACTGTATTTTGGAAATTATATTTACTAAATAAAGTTTTTTAAAAAAGTAATTTTTCACATAAAGCACCCTGTAATGTTGTTGATGGCTATAGGTTAAAACCTTTTGAATAACAAACAAAAATGACATTTAACATCTGGATACACACCTGTACTTAAAAGTATATTGAGGGGCCGGCACTGCAGCATAGTGGGTAAAGCCACCGCCTGCAGTGCCGGCATCCCTCATGGCCACCGGTTCGCGTCACAGTTGCTCCATTCCCAATCCAGCTCTCTGCTATGGGCTAGGAAGGCAGTAGAAGATGGCCCAAATCCTTGGGCCCCTGTATCTGCATGGGAGACCTGGAAGAAGCTCCTGGCTCCTGGCTTCAGATCAGCCTGGCTCCAGTTGTTGCGATCAACTGGGGAGTGGACCAGCAGATGGAAGACTTCTCTCTTTCTGCCTCTCCTTCTCTCTGTGTAACTCTTTCAAATAAATAAATAAATATCTTTAAAAAATTATATTGAATAAGTAAAAATAATAAGTGAAAATTATCAGTGAAAAGTATATTGAATAAATAAAAATAATCAGTGAATAAGTAAAAATGATTAAATGCATGTTACTCTCTAGATGAATATTTTAATTGAGAATGTTTATTGTAATAAATCAAATTTCAACTGCTTAGCAATTAATGCCATATTCCAACATTTTACTTAAATTTCAGAAAGTGCCACCATTTTTGCTTTCTAGCACTGTTTAAAAATAAAAAAACCAACATTGTTGAAATATGTAGATAGCCAAGAACAGATTCATAGCATATACTATTTTAAAAGGTTCTGTATCTTTATTGCATATTTAAAATGGGAAAGACAAAACTCCTATTCTGCTACACACATATTTATATTGGGATGTTAATTACATTAATTACACTTACAATGAAAGGAATGATGGACTTCCTACTGTGTTTCAGAGTGCTGGCAAAGTGAATATGGCTCTTCTCAACTACAAGGTGGAAGCTACCCAACAGACTTTTAAGCAAAGATCTAGGGCAAGATAGAAACCAACTAGCAACAAACAATTTTTACTTAATGGCTGGGAACAGCTGGTATGTATTTTTTTGTTTTTATTTTTCTCCTTCTTTTTTACATTTCATTTCTATATTTATATATGTATATGCCTATACACACACACACTTACATAGTCTGCATGTGTGCATACAGACACACCCAAACACAAACAGCAAGATCAGTATAAAAAGAACAGATCTGAAAGCATGATGCCTCTTTTCTCCTCAGAGGCAACCTGTATATCCCAAAACACAGTCTGTGCTTCATCCTACACTTTTTAGGTGAAGCAAGAATAAGAGTCTGATTCAGTTGAGGAGGGAAAATGTTCTCTTGTTCTATCATTGTCCTCCTGGAAATGATTTTTTTAAGATTTTTTATTTATTTGAAATAGAGTTACAGAGAGAGGTAGAGACACATACAGAGAGGTCTTCCATCCGCTGGTTCACTCCCCAAATGGCCACAAGCATCTTCCACTGCTTTCTCAGGCCATAGCAGAGAGCTGGATCAGAAGAGGAGCAGTTGGGACTAGAACCGGTGACCATATGGAATGCCAGCACTTCAGGCCAGGGCTTTAACCTGCTGTGCCACAGTGCTGGCCCCTGGAAATGATTTTTAACAATCTTTTAGGTCCAATTAGACATTTATGGTTCTACCAGGCAAATTCCGGGAACATTGCCCAGGAAACTCTTCTCCGGTACAACTGAGACTTAAGTAATATATATCTTTCTTTAAGGCAATTTGATAATGAATGATCCAAGTCATGAATGGTCTAAAGTTGCACTCGGTCTCCTTAATCTTTTCCTTGAAAAACCTCTGCTCTAAGACATTTAATTTTATTATTGTTTATTATTATTTCCTCTGTATTTTCCCTTCTAAACCCACCCTTCTATTCTCAGTCTATTCAACCTCACCCCATTTCTCAAGATCAGTTCATTATTTTGTATTATAAAGCCAGTATCTATCATTGACGGTCCTGGAATCTAACTCTGTCAGTACAATCTTGCTTACATTACTAACTGAAGAAAAACTGGTGTCCTTAAAGAGTTGTTAAGATTAGAAAGCAAAAAGAAGTCAGAGGAAATTAAACCAGGACTGTCAAAATGGTTATTTAGGGGTTGGCACTGTGGTGCAGCAGGTGCAGCTGCTACTTGAGATGCCAGTATCCCCACATGGGAGGGCAGCATGTGATGGCCCAAGTGTTTGAGTACCTGCCACCAATATGGGAAACTTGGATACGGTTCCTCCAACCTGGCTTCAGCCTTATTCAGTCCTGACTACTCAGGCCATCTGGGGAGTGAACCAGTGGATGGAAGATTCTCTCTCTCTCTCTCTCTTTTCTCTGACAGTGTGCCTCTCCAATAAATAAATAATGATTTAAAAAATAAATAGATACCTAAAGATTTCTCCTGAAAGCTCACAAAAAGTTGCCCTTATTTGATAAGAAGCATGAATAAGTGTATTATGCTGGAAAGAACTTTCTGGTGAAGTTTTACAGGGTGCTAAAGTTTTGGCTGACTTCCTCAAAATACTCTCCTGATAAGAAGATGTTCTCATTCTTTAGCTTTCCAGAAAGTCAACAAGAAAAATGCCTCAAGTATCCCCGCCAAGCCAAACTCATTTCCATTCCCTTTGCTTTTGACAATCTGCGTTTGCTTTGAACACATACCTCCTAGCAGCTATTGCGTTGATGGTGCTTTGTTTGTAGGGTCATGCCAGAAAAGTCAAATTTCATCTCTTTTTTGTCTCTTGTTATAATACCTCAAAGAAATACTTCTGGAACTTATTCCATTTGTTAAACATTTTCATGGAAGCTTCTGCTAGCTCAGCTGGGTGCAATGTATTCAACACCCTCATTTAGAAAGCTTACTCAACTTTATTTTTTCCATCAGAATTGGGTCTGTCTATGGTGGTTCCTATTGTTTCTGCCTTCTAAATTGCTATGGATATCCTGGCACTGCAGCTGCATCTTTAGGTTTTAACATCCCTTTGTAAACTAGTTATCCATTTGTAAACTGCTGTTTCTTTGAAGCATTGTCCCTATACATTTTTTTTGTACAACATCAGTGGTTTCAACCATTTTTCTATCCAACTTTCATCATAAATGGAATGTCTGTTCTTGTTTCAATTTTATCAGAATTCACATAGTTTTGATAGGGGTTCTTTTTAAAAATAGTATCTTCTTAATTCTTCAAATTAGATTCTGTTCAGATATGTTAAAAGAAATTAGTATAAGTTGAGTTTGGTGCAAAATTTGAAACGTTTCCATCATTTTTCATAATATATATTGTCATGAACTTTTTGAAGATCTTTCATATATGTAAGTTTACTTTTGAGCTCTCTGTTCTGTTGAATTGCTCTATATGCATGTCTATGCCAGGACCATACTGTTTTGAATTTTATAGCTTTGTAATATGCTTTGAAATTAGGAAGTGGGAGACCTTAAGGTTTTTTAAAATAATTCCTTTAAAAAAACTTATTCCAAGGATTTGATTTTTTGTGGCTGTTGTGAATGGGATTGATCTTAGAAGTTCTTTCTCAGGTGTGGCATTGTCTGTGTATACAAAGGCTATTGAGTTTTGTTTGTTGATTTATATCCTGACACTTAACCAAACTCTTCTATGAGTGCAAATAGTCTCTTAGAGAAGTCATTTGGATGCCCTGTATATAGAATCATGTGATCTGCAAATAAGGATAATTTAACTTTTCCTTCCCAGTTTGTATCCCTCAATTTCTTTTTTCTTGCCTAATGGCTCAGCTAAAACTTCCAGAACTATATTGACTAGCAATGGTGAAGTGAGCAGCCTTGTCTGGTTCCAGATCTCAGTGGGAATCTTCAAACATTTCCTCATTCAATAGAATGCTGGCCATGGGTTTGTCATAAATTGCCTTGATTGTTTTGAGGAATGTTCCTTTTATACCCAATTTTCTTAGAGTTTTCATCATGAAAGGGTGCTGTATTTTATCAAATGCTTTCTCTGCATCTATTGAGATGATCATATAGTTTTTGTTTTGCAGTTTGTTAATGTTATGTATCACATTAATTGATTTGCGAATGTTGGACCATTCCTGCATACCAGGAATAAATCCCACTTGGTCCGGGTGAATGATCTTTCTCATGTGTTGTTGGATTCAATTGACTAGTATTCTGTTGAGGATTTTTGCATTATATTAATCAGGGAAATTGGTCTGTAGTTCTCTTTCTCTGTGTGTCTTTTTCAGGTTTGGGATGCTGGATTCATAGAAGGAGTTTGAGAGGATTCCCTTCCTTTCATTGTAGTTCTTCTTTAAATGTCTTGTAGGTTCAGCAGTAAAGCCATCTGGTCCTGGGCTTTTATTTGCTGGGAGGTTCTTTATTACTGATTCAATTTCAATCTTGGTTATTGATCTACTTAGGTTTTCTATGTCTTCATGGATCAATTTAGGTAGGTTGTATGTATCTATGAATCTATACATTCCTTCTAGGTTTCCTGATTTGTTGGCATACAGCTATTTGTAGCAATTTCTGATTCTTTTTATTTCTGTGGTGTTGGTACATTTTCTCCTTCATTTCTAGTTTTATTAATTTGGGTCTTCTCTCTCCTTTTTTTGTTAGTTGGGCCAATGGTGTGTTAATTTTCTTTATATTTTCAAAAAAACTCAGCTCTTTATTTTGCTGTTCTTTTGCATAATTTTGTTGATTTCTTCTCTAATTGTAATTATTTCCTTTCTCCTACTAGTTTTGGGTTTGATTTGCTGTAGTTTTACTAGGACCTTGAGATGCACCTCTAGTTCATTTATTTGGTGCCATTCCAATTTTTGATGTAGGCACCAATTGCTATAAACTTTCTTTTTAATATGCTTTTGCTGTAACCCATAAGTTTTATTATGTTGTACTGTTGTCTTCATTCATTTCCAAGAATTTTTTAATTTATTTTTTGATTTCTTCTATGATATATGGTGCATTCAGAAGCATGTTGTTCAGTCTCCATGTGTTTGCATATGATCTAGAGATTCTTGAGTTGTTGATTTCCAGCTTCATTCCATTGTGGTCCAAGAAGACGCATGGTGTCATTTCTATTTTTTTCATTTTCTGAGACTTGCTTTATGGACTAGCATGTGGTCAATCTTAGAGAAAGTTCCATGCACTATTGAGAAGAATGTATTTTTCTGAAACTAAAGGATGAAAAGGAAAGGTATGTAGATATCCATTAGGTCCATTTGGTTTACAATGTTGATTAACTCTGTTGTTTCCTTGCTGATTTATGTCTGGTTGATCTTTCCATTGCTGAAAGTGGGGTACTGAATTCCCCCATTACTATTGTATTGGTGTGTAGGTCTGCTTTTAGATCCATTAACATTTCTTTTAAATATCCAGGTGCCCTGTAATTAGGTGCATATACATTTATAATAGTTACATCCTCCTGTTCAGTTGATCCCTTAATTATTACATAGTGCCCTTCTTTGCTTTAACAGTTTTTGTGTTAAAGTTTATTCAAATATTGATGACTACACCAGCTCCTGTTTGGTTTCTGTTGACAGGAATATCTTTTTCCATCCTCTCAGTTTCAGTCTGGGTATATCTTTATTGGTGAGATGTGTTTCTTGTAGGTAGCAAATAGATGGGTTTTGTTTTTAATCCATCAGCCGGTTCGTATCTTTTAACTGGAGAATTGAGGCCATTTACATTCAAAGTGTCTATTGCTAAGTAACAACTTTGCCCTGTTATTTTTCCATAAATGTTCCAATTGTTTACTTTAGATTTCCTTCATACTTTTACTGGGAGATTTTCTGCCTTCATCTCTTTTTTAGTAATGACCATGTTTCTGTGTTTTTGTATGTAGCACATCCTTAAGCATCTTTTGTAAGGCTGGATTAGTAGTGGCAAATTCTTTCAATTTCTGTTATGGAAGGTCTTTATTTAACCTTCATTCATAAATGAGAGCTTTGCTGGTTGCAGTAATCTGGGTTGACATTTTTTTTTCTCTAAATACTTAGACTATATCTCACCATTCTGTCCTATCCTGTAGAGTTTCTGATGGGAAATCTGCTGTGAGTCTAATTGGAGATCCTCTGAAATTAGCCTGGTGTTTCCCTCTTGCATATTTTAGAATCTTTTCTTTATTTTTTACTATAGAGATTTGACTACAATATGTCGTGATCAAGATCTTTTCTGGTAATGTCTATTAGGAGTTCTAAGTGCTTCCTGTACTTGGAGTCCCTTTTTTTCTCTGAAGTGGGGCAGTTTTCTGTCATTATTTCTCTAAAAAGGCCTTATAATCCATTCTCTCTTTTCATGCCTTCATGAACTCTGAAGACCCTGAATGTTGAGCCTTTGATAGTATCCAATAAATCTCAAACACTGTTTTTTTTTTTTTTTTTTTTTGACAGGCAGAGTGGACAGTGAGAGAGAGAGACAGAGAGAAAGGTCTTCCTTTTTGCCGTTGGTTCACCCTCCAATGGCCGCTGCGGTAGGCGCGCTGCGGCCGGCGCACCGCGCTGATCTGATGGCAGGAGCCAGGTGCTTCTCCTGGTCTCCCATGGGGTGCAGGGCCCAAGGACCTGGGCCATCCTCCACTGCACTCCCTGGCCACAGCAGAGAGCTGGCCTGGAAGAGGGGCAACCGGGACAGGATCGGTGCCCCGACCGGGACTAGAACCTGGTGTGCTGGCGCCGCAAGGCGGAGGATTAGCCTAGTGAGCCGCGGCGCTGGTCAAAACACTGTTTTTTAGTTTTTGTATTTCTTCTTCTTTTTTTTGGTCTGAGTGTAAAATTTTGGAGAGATTTTTCTTCTCACTCAGATATTCTTTCTTTTGCCTCATAGAATCTGTTGTTAAGGCTTTCTACCACATTTTTCATTTGATCCATTTAACTCTTAGTTTCCAAGATTTCATTTTGATTTTTCTTAAAATCTCAGTTCACATCATGTAGGAATTTTTTAGTTCATGGATTTGTTTCTGAATACTTCTAATTAATCTTACAAACAATTTTTTGAATTCTTCAATCTCTTCATCTTATTCTAGTATTGAAGTGTTTTTTTTGGGGGGGCATCATGTTTTCTTGTTTCTTTAATTGTTGTTTTTTTTTGGTGGGGGGCATTGTGGAGCTACTTGCTTGTTTTTGTTTTTGTTTTCTTCCCCTGTGATGGCTTTTATTTTGGACCATGCCTCTGTGAAGTGTCTGATCTTTCAGTGAATATCTAGAGGTGTTTGTTTGGTGTGGCCGGGGAGCTCTGTTCATTGCTCCAGGATGAGGGGAGTGTCCAAGGTGACAATGAAGTTTGGCATGGTAAATCTCTCTCTCTGTCCTTTTTATCAAACAGGAGGTTTGATCAGCTCTGTTGATGTAGTCTCATGCTTACTTCCTCTTCTCCAAAGAGACCAATGCCTAGGCTCTCACTCCAGTGGGTATAATATTCATCTGCACAGCCACAATAACCACACAAAGGATCTGTGCAGTCCTTGGTGTGAGCACAGATTTCACAACAATGACTGTCTCCAGGGAATCAGAGGCCCTCAAGCATGTGGAGCCATCCACAGTGACTGCCTGAATATCCAGCCACACCCTGCACTCTCCCACTCAGCCACAATGTTTTCACAGTCCCAGCACACTAGGCTTTCACAATCATGAACACCGAGGCCCCTGTCCATTCTCCCATCCAGATACAGGTGTCTGTTATTGGATGGTTACTGGGTGCGTGGACGTGAGCTGGCACAGTTATTATATATGTACAAAATAGCACCCACTCTCGCTTGGCTGGTTACAGGACACAGGTGCTGTGTTATCAGGGAGAAACATGCCCTTCTTTTTTCCCTCTATGTTGGCAGGTACATTGTCTCCCCCATAGGCCTACAAGCTGGACTCAGGCTAGGCTCTTCCTGCAGCTTTATTGCCAGTGCTTGGGCTGCTGCAGTCTGGTCTCACCTCACTCCAAAGCTGGTGCTGAGGCTCTCAGATGCTGATGTCCTGAGTTGTGCTCATTCATATCCTCCATGCATATCCACAGTCTCCCTCTAATTTTCATGGAGTTTCTTCTTTGTCTCTTCCCTGAGATTGCACTCTTTTCACTTTTTTTTAAAACTATCTTCTCCTCCCTCCCTATTCTGCCATCTTGGAATACCCCTGATCATATTCTTAAATTTTTCTACTTTTTAAGGAAAACTGTTTAGGATATCATCATGCATAACTAGAGGAAACACAGAACAGAAAACTTCAAAACTCCTGAGTATGTAATTTTAGCATACGAAGATGAAGGAAAACCTAACCTATGGAGCCAAAGAAACAAAATACAACTGGAACTAAAACACACGGGAGCCTTTTCAGAAACAGTGCAAAATTTGGAAATCCATATTGAAAGGCCATCTTGTTATGCTGGCCTAAATCCAAATATGTCCAATCAGAATTTGCCTCAGCTTCACTTAGAAATATCAGCTTATTTCTATCTAATATGTGAGACTTTCCCCAGCATCCTGATAGGGGAGGCAGATTTGAGTCAAAGCCTTTTGCTTCCTTGCTAGCCAATAATAAAGCCTTTCTTTTCTCCAAATACTGTTGTAATAGGTTGAAATTTGTGCTCATTGGGAAATGGAAATACCTCAGTCAGTAACAACTGTGTAAGCTGATTTGCACTTCAAGTTCAACTAATGTTCTTTCCAGTAATATTGCTCAAGGTGGAAGGAAAAGAAACATTGAAGAATGGTGCTATGCCGCCTTCCTTTCACCTTAATGATGCTTCCCAATGATCACAAGAGCATTGCAACTTTGAAAGCAAACTAGATCATAAACCATGACAAAATAATGTGTTTACTTAGACTTATGTTGTGCTCATATACGCCTCGGAAATAAATTCTAAACCAAACAAACATCATATCCTTTCAGAATCATTGCCCTAAAGAAAGGAAACACTCATATTCTGCAGAAAATGTATTTCAGTTATGTGTATGTGTGTGTGTGTGTCTGTGTGTGTCTGTGTGTGTCCTGGCTTCAAGAAAATGTAGTAGAACATATGATCAAACTAGCAAACACCTTGTTTTCTTAGGTATCCTTCTATGTCAGTTTCTGAATTCCCTTAGAGTGTAAAAGTCAGCTGAAGATTTGCTATATTTGGGTGATGTCCTGTAGTATAGATAGATAAAGTACTAATTAGCATGTCCAAAAGATATTCTAAAGCAGCTGGTTGTTTTTGTTCAGAATATTTATGAATTTGTGAATGCATTATAACCAAAACTAATTGCCTTGACTAGTCTGTCTTCCAGTGGGACTGTGAATCCAAAGTCATGTTGTGACTGCCAGCCTTAAGGCTTTCCCCAACTTCAAAAACCTTCATAGCCTACCTGAAGTGGATCATATGTTTGTGACACCTCAGTATCAAATATCTGCTTTTGATTTTGAAGTCATTATTTGGAGTACTCTAGTTAAAAACAGTGGGTACCTACTTGATGTTCCATCTGGACACAGGATTATTGATTTACTGAAGTTGTTTTGTAAAAATTGTTCCTGGGGGCTGGTGCTGTGGTGCAGTTGGCTAAGCTTCTGCCTGCAGTGCCAGCATCTCATATGGGCACTGGTTCATGTCCCAGGTGCTCCTCTTCCAATCCAGCTCTCTGCTATGGCCTGAGAAAGCAATAGAAGATGGTCCAAGTGCTTGGACCCCTGCACCTGCATTGGAGATCTGGAATAAGCTCCTAGCTCCTGGCTCCTGGCTTCAGATTGGCCCAATTCAGGCCTTTGTGGCAATATGGGAAGTGAAACAGTGGATGGAAGACTTTTCTCTCTCTTTCTCTCTCTCTGTCTATAACTCTACCTCTCAAATAAATAAATAAAACCTTAAAGATTGTTCTTAATTTTCTCATTGTTCTTCTTTTTAGAGAGAAATATCTGAGTTAAAGAACTTAAGACAAGAAAATTTAATTGGAAGCATTGAAGGTTTGTATCATTAAAAACAACTAAGTGTTGGCAAAGATGTATAAAAAATGAAATTGTCTTTCCTTGTTGGTGATGCCAACTTTCTGGTAAACTTTTTGTCAGTATCAACTAAATATGAACATATATAAACCCCATATTCTAGGAATTACACACATGGGTATACTATAATAGGAATTTAAACATGTCAATACTAAAAGGCAGGTACTAAAATGTTCACAGTAGTATATTTGTAATGCAATAGCTTTATACCAGAAACAAACCAAATATCCATCATGTAGAACCGATAAATACATTATTATTTTTCATATCAGGAAATACACATAATTAAAATGAGTAAGATTTTCACCATATACTATACAAACAATGTGAATAATCTAGTAAATATCCCATTGGATGAAAGCAGCCAGACACACAAAAAATTCCTTACGTATTATGTGATTCCATTTATACAAAGTTCTTTTTTTTTTACAGGCAGAGTGGACAGTGAGAGAGAGAGAGACAGAGAGAAAGGTCTTCCTTTTGCCATTGGTTCACCCTCCAATGGCCGCCATGGCCGGTGCACCGCGCTGATCCGAAGGCAGGAGCCAGGTGCTTCTCCTGGTCTCCCATGCTGGTGCAGGGCCCAAACACTTGGGCCATCCTCCACTGCCTTCCCGGGCCATAGCAGAGAGCTGGCCTGGAAGAGGGGCAACCGGGACAGAATCCGGTGCCCCGACCGGGACTAGAACCCGGTGTGCAAAAGAGAGAATACTAATGACAATGAGAGAAAAACATCAAGTTACATGTAAAACAAAACCTATTAGACTAACAACAAACTTCTTAATAGAAATTCTATAGGCCAGCAAAGTATGGGATGATATAGTTAAGGTCTTAAAAAAAACCAAAAAATTTGCGACTAAGAATAATATATCCAGCAAGCTATCTTTTAGAAGTGATGGAGAAATAAAGTCCTTCCCAGGGAAGCAAAAATGGGAGGACTTCATTACCTCCAGACCAACCCTACAAGAAATTCTGAAGGGATTCCTACATAGGAAGTAAAAAAGATCATAACAAACATCATGAAGACACACGGCAATACAAAATTCCCTAACAGAGCAGACACACAGAAGAGGAAGAGAAGAGAACCCAAACTTATTGTGAAAGAAAACTATCAAAACACCAAGAAAAATAATGAGGGAAGCAGAAAAAAACAGAGCATATATAAAACTGTCAGTAAGCAATGAATAAAACGACAGGAGTGAGTTCTTATCTATCAATATTCACTTTGACTGTAAATAGATTAAATTATCCAGTCAAAAGATACAGGTTGGCTAAACAGATTTAACAACAACAACATCAAGACTCAGTTGTATGCTGCCTATAAGAAACTCATTTCCCAGGTAAAGATAAGCGTAGACTAATAGTCAAGGGTGACAGAAAGATACAGCATGCCAATGGAAACCAAAAATGAGCAGGAGTAGCTTTACTCACATCAGATAAAATGGACATTAAATAAAAAACTCCCAAAAGAGATAAAGAAGGAATTATATGTTGGTAAGAGGATCAATTCAGCAACATATAACAATTATAAATGTACTCAAAACAAGATTACCCAAATATATAAATAGTATTAGACTTAAAGGGAGAGAATCTAATACAACAATAATGGGAGACGTCAACATCTCTGTCATCAATGGACAGATCATCTGGGCAGAAAATCAACAAAGATACCTCAGAGGTGAATCTTATTATAGAGTTAACTGACCTAACAGACATTTACAGAACATTTGTAAATGGCTACAGAATACACATTATTTTATGTAGCACATGGAACATTTTCCAGGATATATCATATATTCATTAGGTTACAACTCAAATCTCACTAAATTAAAAAAATGAAATTATACCATGTATCTTTTCAGTGCCTGACAGAATAAAACTAGAAATCAGCAGGAATAACAGTAAAAATTTACAAATACAAAAGAAATAAATAACAATCAATGGGTAATGAACAAATGAAATCCAAAATTAACAGGGGCAAGAAATAATAAGGATTAGAGCAGAAAAAATGAAATTGGAACTCAAAAATAATATAAAAGATCAATAAAGGAAGAACTTTTTTTTTTTAAGAAAAGAAACAAAACAGACAAACTTTTAGCCAGACTAAGAAGAAAGAGAAAATAAATAAAATTAGAGATGGGAAAATAGACATTACAACTGATAACCACAGAAATAAAAATGATCATATGAATTACTATGAACAATTTTATCCTAACAAACTGGAAAACACTGACAAGACAGGTGAACTCCTGGATACATACAACCTACAAAGATTATCAAGAAAATAAAGAAAATCTAAACAGATTAATAACAAGTAATGAGGTTGAAATAGTAATAAATAGTCTACCAAAGAAAAGTCTAAGTCCTGATGCCTTTATAACTGAATTCTACAAAACTTTGAAAGTGGAACTAATTCCAATACTTGTCAAATGATTCCAACATATTTCAAAGGATGGAGGATTGGATTAAGACGGCTGAGTAGGGAGGGAGCTCACTGCTCTACTCTAGGAGAAGATTTAAAAAATGGAGAGAGTGCAATATCAGGTAAGAATTAGGTAGAAAACGGCAGAGGAAATTCCATGCAAATTAGAGGGACACAGCGGACCTACACAGAGGGTGTGGACACTCACAAATCAGGACCCCAGCAGCCGAGAGCCTATGCAACAGCTTTGGAGAGTGAGGTAAAACAGACTGCAGCAGCCCAAACCACTGGCGATAAAGCTGCAGGAAAAGCCTGGAGGGAATCCAACTTGGAGCCCTGTGGGGGATAGTGTACCTGCCAAACTAGAGGGAAAAAAGGGGGGGAGGGCACATTTCTTACCCTGCAATGATACCCTGTAACACGTTGATAGTGGGCACCATTTTGGACATATTTAACAGCTGCACCAGCACGTGTCCACGCCCAGCAACCAGCCAAGCAGACTCCTGAGTATGGTAGGGAAAACTGACAGGGGGCTGGGTGCTTGTGCCTGTGAGAGGCTTGTGTTCTGAGACTGAGAAAACACTGAGGCTGCACAACTGTGAAAACACTGAGTCTGCATGGGAAGGCTCAGGATGTGGCTGGGACTTTGGGCAGTCATTGTGGGAGGCTCCACATGCTCCAGGCTTCCTGGTTCCCTGGTGAGGGACATGGCTGCTGAATCTGAGCTTATACTGAGGACTGCACAGGTCCTTTGTGTGGTCCTTGTGGCAGATTGGACAAATAATATACCCACTGGGACTAGCGCCCAGACACTGGTGTCTTTTGAGTAGAGAAAATGAGCTGAGTCTGTGACAACAGAGCAGAACGAACCTCCCTTCTGATTAAAAAAAAGATGAGATTTACCATGTCCAATCCGAGTGTCACCTTAACACTCCATTTCCCCCGGAGAGCATGAACAAAGCTCCCTGGTCGCACCCACCACATGCCTCTAGGTAGTCTCTGAACACAGACACTCCACTAATAATCCACATAGAGATAATCCAAAGATAAAAGCAACCACAGCAAAAAAAAAAAAAAAAAAAAAAAAAAAAAAAGGAAACCAACAAGTATTTCCACAATGATGAATAACAAGCATACCAATTCAAAAAAGAAGAATAAGGAACACAATGTGATGCCCTCAAAAGAATACAACACTTCAATACTAGATTGTGAAGATGAAGAGATTGAGGAATGCTGGAAATGAAATTCAAAAAATTGATTGTAGGATTACCTAGTAGTAATCAAAAGCAAATGCATGAACTAATGAAATCCAACAGTACACCCATGTTTATTTCTGCTCAATTCACAATAGCTAAGAAATGGAATCAACTAAATGCCTATAAATGGAAGAGTAGATAAAGAGATTATGGGAAATGTACACTATGGTATACTAAACAGTGGTAAAAAAATGAAACCCATTCATTTTTAAATTTAAATTTTTTTTTTTTTTTTTTTTTTTTTTTTTTTTTTTTTTTACAGGCAGAGTGGATAGTGAGAGAGAGACAGAGAGAAAGGTCTTCCTTTTGCCGTTGGTTCATCCTCCAATGGCCGCTGCGGCCGGCGCATCGCGCTGATCCGAAGCCAGGAGCCAGGTGCTTCTCCCAGTCTCCCATGTGGGTGCAGGGCCCAAGCACTTGGGCCATCCTCCACTGCCTTCCCGGGCCATAGCAGAGAGCTGGCCTGGAAGAGGAGCAACCGGGATAGAATCTGGCGCCCCAACTGGGACTAGAACCTGGTGTGCCGGCGCAACAATGTGGAGGATTAGCCTGTTAAGCCATGGCACCGGCCAGGAAACCCATTCATTTACAACAAAATGTATGAATCTGGAAAACATCATATTTAGTGAAATAATCCAATCCCAAATGGTCAAATACCATATGTTCTCCCTGACCTGTGATAACTAATAGTGCACCTAAAAGGAAATCTGTAGCAGTGACATTGACACTTTGAAAAGCAATGACTTTAGCAGCTCTTGTCTTGACTGTTGAGGAAGTGTTTTTTTTTAAATACTATTTGTTGAACTCTTTACTTAACATAGAGTTAAACATGCATGTATAAAAAATGGAAAATAGATCTAAGCAAAAAATAAGAGTGAGACTAAGAGAGAAAGGAGGAAAGGGGTGAGTGTATGGGTGGGAGGTCGGGCATGGTGGTAAGAATCACTATGTTCCTAAAGTCATAATTATGAGTTATATGACATTTGTAACTATAAAGCTGTATAGTTCTATATACATTCCTATGGACTTTTATTAAGTGTACAGCTGAAAAACTTTTCATGGGACCCCAAGTCCCCTTAGGCTCGGTGGTAAAAATCTCATCTTTTTTTTCTTTTAAAATTTTTTTCTTTTTAAATTTTTTTTATTTTTAAACTTTTATTTAATGAATATAAATTTCCAGTGTACAGCTTATGGATTACAATGGCTCCCCCCCTCCCATAACGTCCCTCCCACCCGCAACCCTCCCCTTTCCCGCTCCCTCTCCCCTTCCACTCACATCAAGATTCGTTTTCAATTCTCTTTATATACAGAAGATCAGTTTAGTATATATTGAGTAAAGATTTCAACAGTTTGCACCCACATAGCAACACAAGGTGAAAAATACTGTTGGAGTACTAGTTATAGCATAGATCCTACATGATATTTTTAAAAAAATGATTAATTTTCTATGCAATTTCCAATTTAAAACCAAGGTTGTTTTTTTTTTTCATTTTCAATTATCTTTATATACGGAAGATCGATTCAGTATATACTAAGTAAAGATTTCATCAGTTTGCACCCACACAGAAACACAAAGTGTAAAAATACTGTTTCAATACTAGTTATAGCATTACTTCACATTGGACAACACATTAAGGACAGAGATCCCACATGAGGAGTAAGTACACAGTGACTCCTGTTGTTAACTTAACAATTTCACACTCTTGTTTATGGCGTCAGTAATCTCCCTAGGCTCTAGTCATCAGTTGCCAAGGCTATGGAAGCCTTTAGGGTTCGCCGACTTCGATCTTATTTAGACAAGGTCATAGTCAAAGTGGAAGTTCTCTCCTCCCTTCAGAGAAAGGTACCTCCTTCTGATGGCCCTGTTCTTTCCACTGGGATCTCACTCACAGAGATCTTTCATTTAGGTCTTCTTCTTCTTTTTTTTCCAGGGTGTCTTGGCTTTCCATGCCTAAAATACTCTCATGGGCTCTTCAGCTAGATCTGAATGCCTTAAGGGCTGATTCTGAGGCCAGAGTGCTATTTAGGACATCTGCCATTCTATGAGTCTGCTGTGTATCCCACTTCCCATGTTGGATGGTTCTCTCCCTTTTTAATTCTATCAGTTAGTATTCACAGACACTAGTCTTGTTTGTGTGACCAGACCAAGTGGGATTTATCCCTGGTATGCAGGGATGGTTCAGTGTTCACAAAACAATCAATGTGATACACCACATTTACAGACTGCAGAAGAAAAACCATATGATTATCTCAATAGACACAGAGAAAGCATTTGATAAAATACAACACCCTTTCATGACGAAAACTCTAAGCAAAATGGGTATCGAAGGAACATTCCTCAATACAATCAAAGCAATTTATGAAAAACCCACGGCCAACATCTATTGAATGGGGAAAAGTTGGAAGCATTTCCGCTGAGATCTGGTACCAGACAGGGATGCCCACTCTCACCACTGCTATTCAATATAGTTCTGGAAGTTTTAGCCAGAGCTATTAGGCAAGAAAAAGAAATTAAAGGGATACAAATTGGGAAGGAAGAACTCAAAATATCCCTATTTGCAGATGATATGATTCTTTATTTAGGGGACCCAAAGAACTCTACTAAGAGACTATTGGAACTCATCAAAGAGTTTGGCAAAGTAGCAGGATATAAAATCAATGCACAAAAATCAACAGCCTTTGTATACACAGGCAATGTCACGGCTGAGGAAGAACTTCTAAGATCAATCCCATTCACAATAGCTACAAAAACAATCAAATACCTTGGAATAAACTAAACAAGGACGTTAAAGATCTCTATGATGAAAATTACAAAACCTTAAAGAAAGAAATAGAAGAGGATACCAAAAAATGGAAGTCTTCCATGCTCATGGATTTGAAGAATCAATATCATCAAAATGTTTATTCTCCCAAAAGCAATTTATCCATTCAATGCAATACCAATCAAGATACCGTAGACCTTCTTCTCATATCTGGAAAAAATGATGCTGAAATTCATATGGAGACACGGAAGACCTTGAATAGCTAAAGCAAATTTTACAACAAAAACAAAGCTGGAGGCATCACAATACCAGATTTCAGGACATACTACAGGGCGGTTGTTATCAAAACAGCATGGTACTGGTACAGAAACAGATGGATAGACCAATGGAACAGAATAGAAACACCAGAAATCAATCCAAACATCTACAGCCAACTTGTATTTGATCAAGGATCCAAAACCAATCCCTGGAGTAAGGACAGTCTATTCAATAAATGGTGCTGGGAAAATTGGATTTCCATGTGCAGAAGCTTGAAGCAAGACCCCTACCTTTCACCTTACACAAAAATTCACTCAACATGGATGAAAGACTTAAATCTATGACCCAACACCATCAAATTATTAGAGAGCATTGGAGAAATCCTGCAAGATATAGGTACTGGGAAAGACTTCTTGGAAAAGACCCCAGAAGCACAGGCAGTCAAAGCCAAAATCTCATCTTAAGTATTAAAGTGATCATGTGGATAGGATTGAATGTCTAGTAATAATAATTGATAGAATTAAAAAGGAGTGAATGCTCCAACATGGGAAGAAGTCCACACAGCAGACTCAGAATGACAATCAAGCTAAATAGCAGTCTGACCTCAGAATCAGCCCTTAAGGCATTTTGGTCTGGATGAAAAGCCCACGAAAGCATTACAGGCTGGAAAGCCAAGACACTGTGGCAAAAAATGTCTTACATGAAGGACCTTGCTGAGTGTGACCCCAGTGAAAAGAAGTGGTCATCAAAGAAGGAGATACTTTTTCTGAAGAGAGGAGGGAACTTCCATTTTGCTTATGGCCTTGTCTAAATACTGATGAAGTTTTCGGATTCAGAAGGCTTCCATAGCCTAGGCAGCTCATGTCAAGAGCCTTGGGTGATCACTAATGTCATATATAAGAGTGTTAATTATTAAATTAAGAACAAAAATTGCTCTTCACTAACTTCCCATGCAGAACCTCTGTCCTCAAACAGTTGTATTATAATTATGTCTAAGTGCTTGCAAAAGATGTGTCATTCCTGGGTGCTTCTTTAAAGTTAATTAAGTTTTTAAAGAAAGAGGTGAAAATAACATCAAGATGCAATGACTTTGAACAACCCTTGTCTCCACTGTTGATGAACAGTTTTTGTTGTTGTTTTTGTTTTTTTCATGCAAATTGTTGAACTCTTTACCTAGTGTAGAGTTAGTATTCTGTGTGTAAAATTAATGGAAAATGGATCTTAGTGGAGAATGACACTGGGGATTGGAAAGGGAGGACAAGGGGTGGGAGACTGGGTGGGAGGGCGAGTATGGTGGTAAGAATCACTATATTCCTAAGGTTGTACTTATGAAATGCATGAAGTTTATATTCCTTAAAGAAAAGATTTCTTTAGGGGAAAAATATGAAAGGATGAACTCTGCCAAATTTATTTTATGAGGCCAGCATTACTCTGATAGCAAAACCAAAGATACCACACAAAAGAAAACCACAGATGAGTATCCTTGATAAGCATGATGTTCATTACAGCATCCTTCACAATAGCCAAGATTTGGAATCAAACAAGGTGTTCATCATCAGATGAGCAGATAAAGAAAACAGGATGAAAAACTAAGAGCTGTTGGCCCAGATCATGAGCTAAGAAAATGAAAATCCAGGAATTCCATCATGGAGTACTTTGTGTCAGGCAAAATAAGGACAATGTTCTTTGAGGCAATTCTCCAGAGCCACCAGATAGGTCAAAGCAAAAATCACATTTGATTTAGAATAAGGCTGGCTTTGATTCTTCTCTAAAAAAAAACCTATGGTCAGAATGTGGGCTTTCAAGTCTGTGATTGTTATGTGGAAAATGGGTTGGGACCAGAGTAGATTCAAAATCCACAAAGGACTCCTGCTAAGAATCAGTTTTTGATTTAGCTTTTTTTTTTTATTTAGCTTTTACATGTCTACTGTAAACCTTTATTTAATTCCAGAATTCTGATAAAGTTAATTCTGGTTATTTTGCCTATGTATTTGCTTTGGTTTGTGGAGGCTCCCACCCTATGTTTTTTTAAATTTCACCTTTTTTTGAAGGCTTTTATTTAATGAATACAAATTTTCATATGTATAGCTTTTAGGGATATAGTGTTTCTTCCTCTCATTCCCGCCCTCCCACCTGCACTCGCATCCCACCCCCCCACCCTCCCCCATTCCATTTTCCTAAGATTCACTTTTAATTGACTTTATATAAAGAAGACCAACTCTTTACTAAGGAGGGATTTCAACTATTTGCACCCACACAGACACACAAAGTATAAAGTACAGTTCAAAGACAAGTTTTACCATTTTTTAATTCTTGTAGTACAATTCTTTAAGGACAGATCCAGCATGGGGAGCAAGTGCACAGTGACTCTTGTTGTTGGTTTAACAACTGACACTCTTATTTATGACATCAGTGATCACCCGAGGCTCTTGATATGAGCTGCCAAGGCTATGGAAGCCTTTTGAGTCCACAAACTCCGTCAGGATTTAGACAGGGCCATAAGCAAAGTGGAAGTTCTCTCCTCCCTTCAGAGAAAGGTTCCTCCTTCTTTGATGGCACCTGAGGACATGGAAAGTCTTTATCCTGAACAAATGAAAAGACAATTTGGATGTAATTATCACTACATTCCTCCTTTTTAACATTTAGTTTTGAAGAGCTGGAGATATCCTGAGATTCCATTTAAGTAATTGGATTAGATGAAAAGCAAATTATCAACCTGCTGATTAATTTATCTAGAAGCAAGTTTTCAGAATCAGTGTCATTCTTGTGCTCTTCCATATTTATTATGTACTTCTCCATCAGTGTTTTGAAACAATAATATACTCTAAAAGAAGGCTATCCAACTGTACTTATGAGTGGCATTCAGGTTGTCTGATTGACACATCATAATGTTTGCATGGTTGCTGCTAGACACTATGCGTATGGAACAGAGGTTCTTACAGAGCCACTTTAAAAGCAAATTCAAAATAATCACTTTATCAGCTTTTCCATAAAGCAGGCATGGAGACTATGTTCGATATGGGGAATGCCTGGAAGTTGATGATTCACCAAAAGGGATGACCTTCCTAGAGCAATCTTTCTCTCTCTTTGACTCTGTCCTCCCTGAAGGTGAATGCGGAGGAAGATCACCAGCAGTCCCGAGTCTCTTCTCAAAAGGAAAAGATGAAATATGAGGGTACTACCATGAAAGCATTTCAGGCATGGAAAGCAAAGACATAGTGGCCAAAACAGTTCTACATGAAGGATCTCTGTGAGTGAGACTCCAGTGGAAAGAAGGTATAATTTCACCTTTACTCAAGTCTTCTGTTTTGTTTTTCACTTTTTCTGTTATTTATTTATTTGCTGAAGGATTTACTTATTTATTTGAGAGGCAGAGTTACAAACAGAGGGAGAGGTGTTCCATATGCTGGTTCACTACCCAAATGTTCACAACAGCCGGAGCTGGGCCGATTGGAAGCCGGGAGCCAGGAGCTTCTTCTCTGTCTGCCACGTTGGTGCAGGGGCCCAAGCACTGGGGCCATCTTCCACTGCTTTCCCAGGCCATTAGCAGGGAACTGGATCAGAAGTGGTGCAGCTGGGGCTTGAACCCAAGTCCATATGGGATGTTGGTGCCACAGGTAGAAGCTTAACCTACTAAGCCACAATGCCATCCCCTATCTTATTTTTTTTTTAATTAAAAAAAATTTAAATTGTTTTACTTTTTATAAATTCAATATGGTTTGTAGATACAATTCTAAGAATGTAATCTTAACAATGATATGTATTTACTTGAAGCCATAATTCAAAATTGAGTAGGCATGTGTGTTACTTAGATTCCTAAGAATATATGGGAGTTTTTCTGAACATATTTTTCAATTCTTATATTGTCTTCTTCTGAAATAAAAGTATTTCCTCTTGCATTTGAAGGAGAAATCACTAGTATTCCATAGTCTGTAATTCTGTATAACTGTGGTTAGTTATCCTTTAGCTGTTGAATTTTTTCTTGAAGGATTACATATATATATATTGTTTATGAATTTGATTGTATTTTACAGATGATGGTTCTCAGTATCTATTTCCAAATGATCCAAATACATCAGCTATGATAATACCTATGATAATATCTATTCTGCTTGGGCATAGATAATTTGACAGGTATTCAAAGAATATTTTGTTATTCTTCCACCAGTGTTAACTTCTTCCTGATGTTTCTATTACTATTTTAATTTTGCACTTGTAAATTCCCATTTATGTATTTTACTTGTCAAATAAGTTTTTGTTGCTTATTAATCATAGTTTCAGATAGTGCTGTGTTTAAACAATTACTTGCATATCATAGTTATGCAATAAATATGCGTTTTACAATGCACTTATTGTAAAATATGACTCATATATTTTTCTAATGCCAACTCACATGTTTTTGTTTTGCTGGTGATAAAATACACTTTCTGAAGGGGTTGTGTGCCTAAATAGTGTTTGTTTTATACAAGAAATGTATGAAGTAGCATTTCCTTAAAATAACTTGAAAATACATATATTCATTTCTATTAAAGAATTCCATTCAGATTGTATTCTTTTTTTTTTTTTTGACAGATAGAATTAGACAGTGAGAGAGAGAGAGAGAGAGAGAGACAGAGAGACAGAGAGTAAGGTCTTCCCTCTATTGGTTCACCCCCTAAATGGCTGCCATTGCTCTAACTATGCCAATCCGAAGCCAGGAGCCAGGTGTTTCCTCCTGGTTTCCCATCTGAGTGCAGGGGCCCAAGCACCTGGGCCATCCTCCACTGCCTTCCTGGGCCAAAGAAGAGAACTGGACTGGAAGAGGAGCAACCAGGATTAGAACCCGGTGCCCATAAGGGATGCTGGTGACGCAGGTGGAGGATTAACCAAGTGAGCCACGGCACTGGACCCAAGATTGTATTCTTAATCAAGAAAAATAATTCAAAGCAGTATACCTAAAAACAAATAAGTAAAAATTATCTTCAACAAAGGGTTAGAAATTCATAGACCAATGGGAAGAAACTGGCCATCTAATTATGTGTTGGGAAAAAGCTATTTTTGTGTTTTCTAAAGTATTTTTGAGGTCAAAGATCTTAAAATTTAGAAAAATAAACTTAAATCTATTGTCATACAGACTGCAAGTCATGTTGAATATTGCTACTCCATAAAAGAGAAGAAAATAGCTTATGTATATTATTTAGATAAATGCTAATAATTAAATATATTTATAGATTTATATTTAATAATGTTTATAATTAAATATATTTATAGATTCAGTGCAATACCAATCAAAATACCAAAGACAATCTTCTCAGATCTGGAAAAATGATGCTGAAATTCATATGGAGACACAGGAGACCTCGAAGAGCTAAAGCAATCTGTACAACAAAAAGAAAGCCGGAGGCATCACAATACCAGATTTCAGGACATACTATAGGGCAGTTGTAATCAAAACAGCATGGTACTGGTACAGAAACAGAAGGATAGACCAATGGAACAGAATAGAAACACCAGAAATCAACCCAAACATCTACAGCCAACTTATATTTGATCAAGGATCCAAAACTAATCCCTGGAACAAGGACAGTCTATTCAATAAATGGTGCTAGGAAAACTGGATTTCCATGTGCAGAACCATGAAGCAAGACCCCTATCTTACACCTTACACAAAAATCGACTCAACATGGATTAAAAATCTACCTCTATGACCTGACACCATCAAATTATTAGAGAACATTGAAGAAACCCTGCAAGATATCGGCACTCTGAAAGATTTTTTGGAAAAGACCCCAAAAGCACAGGCAGTCAAAGCCAAAATTAGCATTTGGGATTGCATCCAATTGAGAAGTTTCTGTACTACAAAAGAAACAGTCAGGAAAGTGAAGAGGCAACCGACAGAATGGGAAAAAATATTTGCAAACCATGCAACAGATAAAGGATTAATAACCAGAATGTACAATGAGGTCAAGAAACTCCACAACATCAAAACAAACAACCCACTTAAGAGATGGGCCAAGGACCTCAATAGACATTTTTCAAAAGAGGAAATCCATTGGTTACTATCCTCACTCTGTCTTTTATGACCTTGTCTAAATATGATCAGAGTCGGTAAACTTGGAAGGCTTCCATAGCCTTGGTAACTCATGACGACAGCCTAGGGTGGTTACTGGCGCCATAAACTAGAGTGTCAATTTGTTGGGTCAACAACAGGAGCCACTGTGCACTTGCTCCTCATGTGGGATCTCTGTCCTTAATGTGCTGTCCATTGTGATTTAATGCTATAACTAGTACTCAAACAGTATGTTTCACTTTGTGTTTCTATGTGGGTGCAAACTGTTGAAATCTTTATACTAAATTGATCTTCTGTATATGAGGAGAATTGAAAATGAATCTTGATGCAAATGGAAGGGGAGAGGGAGCGGGAGAGGGGAGGGTTGCGGGTGGGAGGGAAGTTATGGGGGGGGAAGCCATTGTAATCCATAAGCTGTACACTGGAAATTTATATTCATTAAATAAAAGTTAAAAAAAAAAGAGGAAATCCAAAGATCCAACATGCACATGAAAAAATGTTAAGGATCACTATCCATCAGGGAAATGCAAATCAAAACCACAATGAGGTTTCACCTCACCCTGGAGAGAATGGCTCACATTCAGAAATCTACCAACAACAGATGCTGGCGAGGATGTGGGGAAAAAGGGACACTAACCCACTGTTGGTGGGAATGCAAACTGGTTAAGCCACTATGGAAGTCAGTCTGGAGATACTTCAGAAACCTGAATATAGCCCTACCATACAACCAAGCCATACCACTCCTTGGAATATAACCAAAGGAAATTAAATTGGCAAACAAAAAAGTTTATTGTTTATTGCAGCTCAATTCACAATAGCTAAGACCTGGAATCAACCTAAATGCCCATCAACAGTAGACTGGATAAAGAAGTTAAGGGGCATATACTCTATAGAATACTATACAGCAGTCAAAAACAATGAAATCTGGTCATTTGAAACAAAATGGAGGAATCTAGAAAACATCATGCTGAGTGAAATAAGCCAGTCCCAAAGGGACAAATATCAGATGTTCTCCCTGATAGGTGACAACCAACGGAGAACCAAAAAGAAAACATGTTAAGTGAAATGGACACTATAAGAAACGGTGACTTGATCAGCCCTTGTCCTGACTGTTGATGAACAACTTAATACTTTATCCCTTTTAGTATTTTTTCTATTTATTCTACTTAATACTATTTGTTGAATTCTGTAATTAATTCACAATTATTCTTAAGTGTTGAAACTTAACGGAAAAGTGATCCCTGTTAAATATAAGAGTGGGAATAAGAGAGGGAAGAGATGTGCAATTTGGGACATGCTCGATCGGACTTGCCCCAAATGGTGGAGTTAGAAACATACCAGGGGATTCCAATTCAATTCCATCAAGGTGGCATGTACCAATGCCATCTCACTAGTCCAAGTGATCAATTTCTGTTCACAACTGATCATAATGATAGGACTAAGAGTCAAAGGGATCACATAAACAAGACGAGTGTCTGCTAATACTAATTGATAGAATCAAAAAGGGAGAGAACAATCCCACCTGGGAAGTAGGATACACAGCAGATTCATAGAATGGCAGCACTCTGGCCTCAGAATCAGCCCTTAAGGCATTCGGATCTGGCTGAAGCGCCCATGAGAGTATTTTAGGCATGGAAAGCCAAGACACTCTGGAAAAAAAATGACCTAAATGAAAGATCTCTGTGAGTGAGATCCCAGTGGAAAGAACAGGTCATCAAAAAAAAAGGTACCTTTCTTTGAAGGGAGGAGAGAACTTCCACTTTGACTATGACCTTGTCCAAATATGATCAGAGTCGGTGAACTCCAAAGGCTTCCATAGCCTTGGCAACTTATGACAAGAGCCTAGGGTGATTACTGACGCCATAAACAAGAGTGTCAATTTGTTAAGTCAACAACAGGAGTCACTGTGCACTTACTCCTCATATAGGATCTCTGACCTTAATGTGCAGTACATTGTGATTTAATGCTATAACTAGTACTCAAACAGTATTTTTCACTTTGTGTTTCTGTGTGGGTTAGAACTGTTGAAATCTTTAAAAAATAATTAAATATATTTATGGAAATTAATCCTTGTAATGGTACAGAATTTGAATACTTTTCTTTTAAGTTATTTTAGAAGTTTTTTTGAAAGGCAGAGTTACAGAGAGGGAGAGAGAGAGAGAGATGGGGTGGGGAGAGAGAGAGAGATTCCATCCATTGATTCACTTTCCAAACGTCTGCAACGGCCAGGGCTGGGCCAGCATAAAGCCAGGAGCCAGAAGTTTTACCCAGGTTTCCATGCAGGTGGCAGGGGCCCAAGCAGTTGGGCCATTCTCTGCTGATTTCCCAGGTGTGCTAGCAGGGAGCTGCATGGGAAGTAGAACAACTGGGACACAATGCTAGTGAATAGGCAACAGTTTAATCCACTACACCATAATGCTAGCCCTTGATGTTACTCTTCTAACTAAAAATTAAGGAAAGTTCTTATTTCTAGGATGCACTGCTATTCAAGAAAGAGTTCAAGGGAAACAGAGGATTGGAAAAAATCTTTAAGAATCAAATGGCAGGTAAAATGATGAATTGATGTAAAAGGCGTACCACATTGGTAGAAAGATAGGTCCAAGATGTGAAACAAAGCAGAACAATGTTGATGTATCCCCAAACATAGTTTATTAGATGATTGTGAAGTTGTTATTGATCTAATCCAATATGAACAATTAGGCTTGAACAGACATTCGAAAGGATCATGGTCCTTAATGAGATAGGTCGCTACAGACTTGGAGACATGCTCAAGGTACAGAGACTGGTACAGTGCTCTATAGATGATTTTTCTCAGTAAAGTTGTAGACTCATACTCAACAGGTTGGGTGTATTTATCAAGTGTTACATTCCTTTATCCACAAAAAAATCATTTAAGACTCACTGAAACTAATTAGCACAGGGCCTGAATTTCTAAGAGGAGTGTAGAAAACAGATTTTAATTCTTTCTTGTTTTACTATTACATCCGTTATCAAAGTAGAGATGGAGTAATAATACACTTTACCATTCTGATTTACTTTTACTATTACTATTATTATCGTTGCTGTTGTTACTTTTACATTATAGCACTATATTACTGAAGAAATTTAGTTGAATAATAAAAATAATAGTGATAGTATCATCACACCTTGTAGTAGAAGAATAGACCCCCAAAATGTCCATGCTCTAATGCAGTGAATATATTACCTTACATGGCAAAAGGTACATTGAAGATATGATTAAGATAAGCATACTGACCTTAAGTTGTGCAGATTATTCTGCATTGTCTGAGTGGCCCCAATCTAGTTATGAGAGAGGGTGGACATGCAGTGCAGAAGTTAAGATGCTGTTTAGGATACTGGCATCCCATGTAAGAGTTGGAGTCCTGGCTCCATTCCTGATTCCAGCTGCTTGCTAATGTGCACTCTGAGAGACAGCAGGAAGATGGCTCAAGTACTTGGGTCAAGTCACCTATGCAGGAGACTTGGATTGAGTTCCAGGCTTCTTGCTTCATCCTGATCCAGCCCCAGCTCTTATGAGCATCTAGGGAGTGCACTAGTTAAGGGGAGCTCTTTCTCTGCTTTTATGCCTTTCTGTCTCTCTTCCTTTCAAATAAATAAAATACAAAATAAATTTTAAAAGGATGAGACAGAAAAAGAAGAGAAGGTAGAAGTGTGAGATATAGTCAGCCTACTATTGCTTTGAAGATAGAGGAAATGTATGAGCTAAAGAATATTTATGGGTTTCAGAAGCTGGAAGAGGCAAGGAAAGGCATCCTTCCCTGTGGTCTTCAGATGGAACAAAGCCCGGCCAACATCATTACTTTAGCTTAGTGAAGTCTGTATTTAACCTCTAATCTACAGAACTGTAAAATAATAAGTTTGTATCTTTAAACTTCAAAGTTTGAACTAAATTGCTACATAAACAATTGAAAACTAGCACACCTGTCTTCCCAAATATAATGTCTGAGGAGAAAAGAAACTAGGTATGTTTGCAAAATTATATTACCTCCACCCTACATTATACTTTACACTATTATAATTGCCATATGAGATATGTATTCATATCTTTAAAGATTAAGAATCATGTTAATAATTTGGATAATGTTCATTCATTCACTTTTTTATTCATCTAGTCCATGAAAATTATCAATAATCTATAATAGGTAAGATGCTATATTAAATATTTTATATAGTTGTACAAATAAGAATGATACCAATGAAATTTCCTCTATTGCTTTTACATTTTTCCTAGTAAAGAAATGGATTGAATATGTAATTAAAAGTGTGATGGAGCAACAAGGCAAGAAAAGGAAAGAAAAAATATACAGATTTGGAATAAATAGATAAAACTGCCTTTGTTCACAGATGACATGATTGTTTATATAGAAAATCCAATAGAATCAACACCAACAAAAATCTACTGGAATTAATAAGCAATTATAGAAAGATTGGAGAAGACAAGGTTAATGGGCAAAAGACAACCACTTTTCTATACACCAGCAATAAACAAGTGGAATTTGAAATGTAAGTGCAATGTGGTGTGGTAAAAGAATAGAAAAATAGATCAATGAAACAGAATCAGGAGTATATAAACAGAGAATGCTACTCTTTCAGGAAAAAAATACAATGGAGCACAGATAGTCTTCAGATAGTCTTTTATAGTCTCTTCAACAAATGTTGCTAGAATAACTGGACATCCACATGCACAAAAATAAATAATAAAACAAACCCAGAATCTACATACCAATTTTACATCCTTCCCCAAAATGACCTCAAAATGGACCACAGTCCTAAGTGTAATATTTAACCCTAGAAAATTTTTAGATGATAATGTTGAAGAAAATCTGCATGACCTTGGATATTGTGATGATTCTTTAGATAAAATAGCAGGGTCATGACCTATGAAATAAATAACTGGTGAGTTGCACTTCACTAAAATTTAAAACTTCTCTGCAAAAGACAATGTTTAGAGAGTAAGAAGACAAGGAATGAACTATGAAAACAATATTGGCAAAAGCCTGGTACACAATTGTTATTCAAAATATAGAAAGAACTCATAAAACTCAATGCTAAGAAAATACACAGCCCATTAAAAAAGTGAGCCAGACTTCGACAGCTCACAGAAGAAGATATACAAATAGGCATCAAAATTTTGCCAGAAAAAACAGAGAACATGGAGTGAAATATTTCAGGAGATGCTTGAGAAGAAAGATGATGAATTCTGATACACATAAATCTGAGATGTCTTTGATACATTTAAATATAGATACTGAGTCGCCATTTCATATGTGAATGTGGAACTCAGAAGACAGACACAGGTTTGAGGTACAACCTTGGGTGTCTTTGACAAATAAAGAAAGAGGATATCCAGGGAGAAAAAAAGTGTTTGGGACAGAACCATCAGGAACATCATTTCACTGATAATGGAATGGAGGATGAGTAGCTAACAACTCTTCAGAGTTACTGACAGAGTCAAGATTTGTAACGAAACTTGCATAGCTCCAAAGTCCAGAATCCATGAAGTCTTATCTTTAGGAGAACTTTTGGCAGCCTTTAAAAGATTCTTTCCATCTTTTCCTGAATGGAATGGAGGCCAGGGCCATTTAAAAGACATATATTCATAATTTCTTACTCAATAAATTATTATTAACTCAATTATTATTATTATTATAACTGTAATTATTTTATTATTATATACTATAATATATAATATAATCATATATTATTATAATTATTGAATTATAATAATTAATTATTATAATAATTAATGAATTATAATTAATTATATATAATATAATTATAATTATATTATAATTATAATTATTACTAACTCAATATATTACTTATCCCCCATTTTTGAGCCTATTCATTATGAGAGAAAACATTTCTAGGACCTTTCTCTTGGAAGGCATTTGTCACATGTTATAAATCTGCATGGCTATCTTAATATAGGGATATTAATCTTTAAAATGTGGATTATGCTTTCACGTTCTTCCTATTCATCATAATCTGCATTTGGAATACAAATTATGATGATTTAGGGATCTGATTCATTCCTTCACCAAACTACACAAATTTATCTAGAATTTTCTCTATTGGAAAACATTTTAATTTGGCACAACATAAAAATAGCTGTCAAGTTACATTTCTGAAAATCCAGGGACAATTTTCTCCTGTTTATCTCCTTCAACGTAATATTCATTGTGCTCTTCAAGCAGCAAAAGTGAATATGACAGAATAATTTCTTGGTTTCACAAAGTAGTCCTAAGTAGAGCAATATGATAAAGAAATACAGCAAGACACAAAAAATGCTAATGAGACTGGAGAAACAAAACGGACACATAGGCTGTAACTCTACCAAAGCATTGCCAGAATCAGTGGAGGCTGATACATTTAATCTTCACTGACGATGTCCAAGGACTGTAATCTGAGACCTTTGGGGGTAGAAACTTAATGTGGAGACATTCAGTTAAGTTTTTTTTTTTTTTTTTTTTTTTTTTTTTTAGATTTTTATTTATTTATTTGAGAGGTAGGGCTACAGACAGTGAGAGGGAGAGCTAGAGAGAGGTCTTCCATCCATTGGTTCACCCCCCAAATTGCCACAATGGCCAGAGCTGTGCCGATCCGAAGCCAGGAGCCAGGAGCTTCTTCTTGATCTCCCACGTGGGTGCAGGGGCCCAAGCATGTGAGCTATCTTCTACAGCTTATAAGGACGGATATAAGCTTTTTTCTTTTTTGATTCTTAGAAGTATGACTGCAGGCTGCACCATTTCCTATATTATATTTATCTAAACACACATATTTACATTGGTACACATTTAGGAGAACAGCAATTTGTTGTGGATTCTGAAAAAGTTTTTTAAACTTGTATCTTGTTTTTTTTTAAAATCATGATGCATTTGTGTATACCATAAAGAACATATATAAATGTCACATCTATATTATACAAGTAAACTAAGTATGGGCTGTCCTTTAGATACTTTAAACTTTTATATGTGTTCAAGCATATTTACTTTGAGATTCCTGATGTTTTTTAAAAATTCAATTTTTTAAGAGAAGTTTTAGGTTCACAGAAAAACTGAATGTAAGGTACAGAAATTTCCCATATGCTCTCTGATCCTCTTACTTAATTTTAAAATGTTACTTTATTTTGATTTTCACTAATACTATGGATGGAGAAAGAGGATTCAATAATTTTAGCAGTCTAGTTCAGCCCAGTTTTCTCTCACTCTCAATATCAAATTAAATTTATTCTCTTTTCACAGATTGCTTCAGACTGTCAGGAAGATTCAAGGAAAAGGAGGTCATTGGAGGGCTGCCACCCTATTTTTGGAGAACAGCTTTGGGTGAGCTCTGGGGTGAAGATTTGAACAAAGTATTCCAGGAAGAGCTTGATCCATGAAGATCTTTGCAATATCAAGAAAAGATTAAGATTTACAGTAAAAATTCATCAGGTTTCCATGGTTTGTCTCCAGATGAGGAATACATAGCTAAACAGATGAGCTAAATTCTTTATTCTTCTAAGGCCCGAAGAACTCAAATGAACAGAGGAGTGAAGGGCTGCCTACAGGTGCCATAGGAGACAGACAAGCTGACCACCAACCCACCACTGCCTACAAAAGAATGCAGTGCCACCCATGATGGACTCGAACCTTCCAGGTTTGATGAAATCCCAGTGGATAGAACAGAACCCCACTGAAAATGAAAGGCAGTGTAACAACACTGAGAATTAAGAATTACACTCTGAAGAAATAAAGCTGCTTGAAACACAGGCAAGGGCTATAAACAATAATCAAATGGAAAGATGGCCATTTCACCCACATACAACAAATTTCAAAGTGATCACAGATCATTAAAACTATAGCAGTATAACATTTTTAACCATTGGCTTGACAAAGGTATAAAACAAAGTTTGAAAAAACCATATTTGCAGCAAAACTGATATGCACAGGCACTTTTAAAATTTTTTTCCTATTTTTAATTTTAGCTCCCACATATAAGAGGAGAACATATATTTGCACTAAACTAGGGTCTTTTCGCTTTTTACTTGTTGAACTCTTGGGAGCAGTAAACCCTTGACTGCAATGTAAATTAAATATTTGTTATCTCAAAAACGAAAGAAAGAAAGGAAAGAAAAGAAAAAAAAGAATGAGGGAGGGAGGTAGGGTGGGAAGGAGACGGTGTAGGAGGAAGGGACTATCATTATATTAGAATTGTAATTATAGAAGTTTTCAAAATGGCAGAAAATGGAAGGAGCTTACTGCTGTAGTCTAGGGCAAGACAGTTTTAAAAAAGTGGAGAGAGTGCAATCTCAGGGAAGAGTTAGAGAAAAAAAGGCAGAGGAAACTCAACACAAATTAGAGGGACACTAGATCTATGTGGAGGGTTTGGACTCGCACAGCTCAGGACTCCAGCAGCTGAGAGCCTCAGCACCAGCTTTGGAGTGATGTGAAAACAGATTGCAGCCACCCAAGCCACTGGCAGTAAACCTGAGGGAAGAGCCTGGCACGAGTCTGGCTTGGAGCTCTGTGGGGGACAGTGTACTTGCCAACCTAGGGGGAAAAAAAGGAGGCATGGTTCTCTCTCTCTGACCACCCAGCGCTGGAGTCCTGTAACTGAGAGGGCAGAGGCCATTTGGACATACGGTTGTGCCAGCTTGTGTTCACGCACTCAGCAACCAGCTGAGTGGAGATGCCTGAGTCTGACTGGGAGAACTAAAGGGGGCCGGGCACCTGTGACTGTGGGAGACTTGTGTGCCAGGACTGTGAAAATACTGTGGCTGCTTGGGAGGATGCAGGGTGTGGCTGGGACTTTGGGCAGTCACTGTGGGCGACTCCACATGCTTGGGGTTCTGATTCCCTGGTGAGGGTCATTGCTATGGGATCCTCTCTCTCTCTCTCTCTCTCTCTCTCTCTCTCTCTGTAACTCTACCTTTCAAATAAATAAATAAATCTAAAAAAAAAGAGTTGTATCTATGAACTACACTGAATGTTAAAAACTAAAAATCTAAAGCTAAAAATTAATTTTAAAAAAGCTGCTTGAAACAGCACAACACAAACAGTAACAACAACAATAAAAAATTAAATCATTCAAGAACAAAGCTATAACTTATTTCTAGAACCACAAATGCAATTTCTGAACATAAAAAGAAATCACTACTTTACTGAACAGCAAGATAAACCTTAAACTAGTAGGCTGGAATTTAAGAGAAACAATGAGATTCCTGATGTTTTTAAAAAATACATTTTTAAAGAGAAGTTTTAGGTTCACAGTAAAACTGTGAACAATGTGCCAAATTAAAATATTTTCCAATAGAGAAAATTCTAGGTAAATTTGTGTAGTTTGGTGAAGGAAGCACTGTTGAATGGTAACTAAGACAGAAGAGGTAATCAAAACTGGTGTTACATTTTAATGAAGTCAGTGAGACATTTAACCAACTCACCAAAATAAATGGAAACTAATAAAAGCTGTGAACAAAGATATAGTCATGATTATCCCAATTGTTAAAGAAGGAAGATAAAAAATAGATATTCAAAGATAAAAAGAAGGCAATGCAGATAAAAGCTAAAATTGTTTCACTGGAAAAAAAAGTCTCAGAAAAGAGAAACAATTTTTTAAAAATATATATTATCTTTTAATTCCATTTTTCCATTACCATTTTTTTTTTTTTGACAGGCAGAGTGGATAGTGAGAGAGAGAGAGAGACAGAGAGAAAGGTCTTCCTTTTTGCTGCTGGTTCACCCTCCAATGGCCGCTGTGGCCGGTGCATCGTGCTGATCCGAAGCCAGGAGCCAGGTGCTTCTCCTGGTCTCCCATGCGGTTGCAGGGCCCAAGGACTTGGGCCATCCTCCACTGCCTTCCTGGGCCATAGCAGAGAGCTGGCCTGGAAGAGGGGCAACCGGGATAGAATATGGCGCCCAAACTGGGACTAGAACCCGGTGTGCCGGCACCGCAAGACAGAGGATTAGCCTGTTAAGCCACGGCGCCGGCCAGAAATAATTCTTAAATCTGATTTTTATAACCCTAAGCAACCAATAAAGAAAGTATACCATTAATAAAAGTAGAGCTCATAAATGTAAAAGCAAAAGACAGGAATCCTAAAATTATAGCCTTAAAAAAAGTAAAACACTAAAAGAATTTTTAGGGAACACCTAGGTAGTATTTTGGAAATGAAATTTAAATCCTAGACAAATTATTTTCTAGGAAAAAATAAAAATGACTAAGATTAACATAAGAAGGAATGTGATTTAATTGATCAGTTATTATAGAAATAAATGTATATTCAAATGATGATTTTAAAAGAGCATCAGAATGAGGTGGATTCAGAGGTAAATTTTACTAGCTTCTCTCATTGTGTTTTTCCACTTAGGCTTTTAAAAAAATTTTATTTGGGGCTGGCACCATGGTTTAAAGGTTAATCCTCTGCTTGCGGCGCTGGCATCCAATATGGGCGCCGGGTTCTAGTCCCGGCTGCTCCTCTTCCAGTCCAGCTCTCTGCTGTGCCCCAGGAGGGCAGTGGAGGATGGCCCAAGTGCTTGAGCCCCTGCACCCACATGGGAGACCAGGAGGGAGCACCTGGCTCCTGCCTTCGGATCAGTGCAGCGCCGGCCGTGGCGGCCATTTGGGGAATAAACCAATGGAAAGAAGACCTTTCTCTCTCTGTTTCTCTCTCTCTCACTGTCTGTAGCTCTACCTGTCAAAAAAAAAATAAAAATTTTATTTGAAATGCAGAGATATAAAAAGAACAAGGGAGAGAGAGAGACAGAGAGAGAGAGAGAGAGCGAGCATCTACTGATTGACTCCCCAGATGGCCACAATGGCCAGTGTGGAACCTGACCAAAGCCAGGAGGCAGGAAATAGGTGCATTTTTTTGGCTCTCCCACATGGGTGGCAGGGACCCAAACACTTGGGGTCATCCTCTGATGTTTTCCTATGCCATTAGCATAGGGAGTTGGATGGGAAGTGGGAAAACCGGGACACGAACTTGCACCCATATGTGATACTTGTGTTGCAAGCGTCAACTTCATCCACTACGCCACAATGCTGGCCTCTCCAATTTTCAGCTTAGACCTAGTTTCTTAAATGTTGGTACTATCAGTAATAACAATGTTAAATTTATTTATATTTCACATATATGCAAAATATATATAATATATATATTAAAAGAGAGCAACAATCAAGCTGCAAATCATCAAAATAAGAATCATAAAATAAGACAATATATGGGAACATACATTGGGCATTTTTGCTGTGTCACTATGCCATTTGGCCATTGTTCAGCAAGTGATCTTGGATTCTGGTGGTGTGGAACTTCGTGAGGCAGAACTCCTCAGGAGGAATTATACCTGCTTATGGCAACAATCTTTTCAGATACTATTTTTTCCTTATAGTTCCAATTAAATTTCAAAACATGAAGAGTATTCCAAAAGTTCATGGAAAATGTGAATTAGAAAAGTGATAAAAGAGCTATGTGTGGATTTCAACCTTTATTTTTGCACTAAAAGAAACTTCTCTTTTAATTCCACTTTCTCCATGAACTTTCTGAAGTACCCCTCATATATACACACACAGGCACATCTATGTCTCTGTGTATATGCATGTATATAAATAAATAAATAAATAAATAGATGAAGGCATCACATCTTTAAGCCTATATTTAAAAAGCATGTATCAAAATGCTATTTAAACCATGTCAGATTATGGGGAACTATAAAATTTTATTGAGGAATATAAAAATATGAGCAATGAAATACCACATTTCAGAAAAAGAATTTTAATTGGAAACACATAAATATTTATTTATTGTTGTTGTTTAAAACATATCATATACATTTCTCAAGGAGGAATAAATGTCTAAGAATAGCCATTAGAATCTGAAGACTACTAAGGAAGATCTGCTTTGGCAAATAGCCCATATTAAAAACAGATCATATTGTTTGGTGTGAGAATGTATAAAGAGATTAATGATTTACAATAAAAATTCTTTAAGGCATGGAATACATGAAAATTTAATATATGAAGCAGACACCTGTATATATCAATTTGGTGTGGGAAAATGTGGTTTATGTAAAATGCATCTCTGGTATAAAACTAAATCTAATCTCGATTTCACTTCATATACAAAATAAATTCTAGATGGGATAAGAAGTAGTAATTTTATTTAAAAAGCTTATTTATTTTTACTCTATTTGAATGGTAGAGATAGAGATAGATATAGATAGTTAGATATTTTTCATCTGCTGCTTCACTTCCTAAACACCACCAAGAGCTAGACTGGGCCAAGCTAAAGCCAGGAGGCTGAAACTCAAAATTTGTCTCTTATGTGGATGGCAGGGACCCAACTACTTAAGCCATCATCTGCTGCCTCTCAGGGTGTGCATTAGCAGGAAGCTGGATGGGAAGCAGTGTAGCTGGGAATTGAACTGGGCATTCCGATATGGGATGCAGGTGTCCCAAGGGATGTAGGTGTCCCAAGTTGTTCCTTAAGTGCTGTGCTGAATGCCTTCCTCAAGAAACAGTAATTTTATAAGAATAGAATGGAGGCTACATTTAAATCCAGGGATGAGAGATATCTGCTTAGAAAAGAACAAAAATCTACAAGCTGTAAAAAAAGGAGAGAATTCTTGCTAAAAAGTTTGTAATTAGCATGGTAAAATCAAAGACTAAAATGCAATATAAAAGTGGTTAAAAATTCAGAAGAAGTAGATAAAAGGCTATGGAAACCTGGACTGGAAAAAAGTTGGGGATAAAAACTTCATGTGAGAGAAAATCCAAAGGCCAGTTCTGATCTAAGTCCCTGCTGATGTGCCTGGGATGACAGCAGAAAATGGCTCAAGTGTCTAGACTTCTGCTACCCACATAAGAGACTCCTGATTTTGCCCAGGCCCAGCACTGGGCATTGTGGTCATTTGGGGAGTGAATTAGCAGATGCAAGAGTCTCTCTCTTTCTGCAACTCTGCCTTTCAAACAAATAACTTAGTAAATTTTTAAAGAAGGAAATTAATAGCAAACATTTAAATATATATAAGCTTTTATCAACTGTGGTGGAATGAGGTGAAAAGGTCATGTCAAGATGGCCACTGATGTGAAAAGTTCATGACAAGATGGCCGCTGAGGTGAAAAGGTCATGCCAAGATGGCCGCTGACAACAGAAACTGCCTGGCAACAGGCCGTGATTGGATGGCTTCGGAAACCACATGACAACAGAGGAAACCACATGACAACAGATCCTGACTGGCGGCAGGCCATGACTAGATGGTTTCAGAAACTGTCTGGCAACAAGAGCCTGACTGGCAATAGGCTGTGATTGGTTGGGGCATAGACTGCCCCTTTATTTTTGCCAGGCAGGTTCCAAAGCCATCCAATCACAGCCTGTTGCTTGTTTAAATTTAACTGAAAGTGATCCCTGTTAAATGTAAGAGTGGGAAAAAGAGAGGGAGGAGATGTACAATTTGGGACATGCTCAATCAGACTTGCCCCAAATGGTGGAGTTAGAAACATACCAGGGGATTCCAATACAATCCCATCAAGGTGGCATGTACCAATGCCATCTCACTAGTCCAAGTGATCAATTTCTGTTCACAATTGATCACACTGATAAGTCTAAGAGTCAAAGGGATCACACAAACAAGACAAGTGTCTGCTAATAATAACTGATAGAATCAAAAAGGAAGAGAACAATCCAACATGGGAAGTGGGATACACAGCAGACTCATAGAATGGCAGATGTCCTAAACAGCACTCTGGCCTCAGAATCAGCCCTTAAAGCATTCAGATGTGGCTGAAGAGCCCATGAGAGTATTTCAGGCATGGAAAGGCAAGACACTGTGGCAAAAAACAAAACAAAACAAAACAAAAAAACACCTATATGAAAGAGAGTGAGATCCCAGTGAAAAGAACAGGCCATCAAAGAAGGAGGTACCTTTCTCTGAAGGGAGGAGAGAACTTCCACTTTAACTATGACCTTGTCTAAATAAGATCGAAGTCAGCGAACTCAAAAGGCTTCCATAGCCTTAGCAACTCATGACTAGAGCCTAGGGAGATTACTGACGCCACAAACAAGAGTGTCAAATTGTTAAGTCAGCAACAGGAGTCACTGTGTACTTATTCCTCATGTGGCATCTCTGTCCTTAATGTGCTATACATTGTGAATTAATGCTATAACTAGTACTGAAACAGTATTTTTATACTTTGTGTTTCTGTGTGGGTGCAAACTGATGAAATCTTTACATAATATATACTAAATCTATCTTCTGTATATAAAGAGAATTGAAAATGAATGTTGAAGTGAATGGAATGGGAGAGGGAGCAGGAGATGGGAGGGGTGCGGGTGGGAGGGAAGTTATGGGGGGGAAAGCCATTTTAATCCATAAACTGTACTTTGGTAATTTATATTTACTAAATAAAAGTTAAAAAAAACCCAAAGTAATACAAAGCTTCCTATCAAACATAAGTTCAGGATTTGATGGCTTCACTGCTGAATTCTACAATACATTTAAAGAAATAACACTGATCCTTCTAAAAAAAAAAGATTTATTTTATTTATTTGAAAGGAGAGTTACAGACACACATACACACAGAGTGAGAGAGAGAGACAGAGAGAGAGAGAGAGAGAGAGAGTGAGAGAGAGAGAGAGAGAGGAGAGAGAGACAGAGAGGGAGAGAGAGAGAAAGAGAGGGACTGGAACTGGTGCTCAAATGGGATACTGTCTCTGCAGGCTGTGGCTTTAACTCACTGTGGCACAGTGCCGGCCCCTTGTTAACATTTTATCAGCGGGACAGGAACAGAAATGGGTGGTTGTAGGGCGGGTAGAAATGGTTGATTCTACATTTAAATACTATACTTATTACAAAGCAATCAAATTAAAAATTTGAGAAAGGCAGTACAGATATATCAAAGACACTGTAGAAAATTTAGGTAAGTGGAAAACTATGATGAAGAAAACAAAAATCACTTAGTATCAGAATAGAAATATCTATCACTAACATTATTTTTGGTAAAATTTCTCTGGTTAGTTTTTTTCTGTTCCTGTACATAGAGAAATGAATTTACAAAATCTATACATGCTACTTTGCACTATTAGAGTTCATGTATTTTTTCTTATGTCTTGTGCTTAATAAAATGTAAGATTTTCTATTTTCTTAAGTCATCTTTGAAAATATTTCTCATACTAACATAATTTTATGGATATATCATCATTTGTTGATTTGTGAAATCAGTGAGAGAGGGAGAGATGGAGAGAGAAAAAAAATATCTTCCACTGCTGGTTCACTCCCCATATGACTGCAAACTCCTCATGTCATTTTATATATACAGAGATAGAACATCAGAGGCTTTAGTTACACAGATTACTTGAATAGTGGAGTCTGCCAGCCATGCTTTGGAGGAGGAGGTCATAAAAACTTGTCTAAACTTGAAATGATGGTCATAATATTCTATTTTATTAAGACCTTATTCCAGTACCTATAAAGCATGGCGTTTTAATTATTTGGATAAATATGTGACTATTTTATGATAAAGGACTTTTTTCAGCTTTTAATATGAAGTTGGCTCTGGTCTCTGATGGGGGATAAATCTATTTCTTCTGGGGGCAGAGTTCCTTACATACTGAGAGTAACAGTCAACAGTAACTTTTTTTATATTTATTTATTCATTTGAAAGGCAAAGTGACAGAGAGACAGAGGCAGAGAGAGATAAGGCAGAGAGAGGTCTTCTATCCACTGGTCCATTCCCCAGATGGCAGCAATAGCTGGAGCTGCATCAATCTGAAGCCAGGAGCCAGGAGCTTCTTCCAGGTACCCACATTGGTGCAGGGGCCCAAAGACTTGGGCCATCTTCTATTGCTTTCCCAGGACATAGCAGAGAGCTGGATGGGAAGTGGAGCAGCCAAGACTAGAACCAGCACCCATATGGGATGCTGGCACTGCAGGCAGCGGCCTTACCCCTACGCCACAGCACCGGCCCCAAGAATAACTCTTAAAACCTTTTCCAATTTGTAGTCTGTAGGGATTGCTAATCTCTGGAATCTCCTCTTGAACGAGTTTGAGTACTTTTGCTTCAGACATTTTTGAGCCCTCATGTATCTGATCATATTTTATTATGATTTCTCTGACTCTAAGAATTTAGTAGTTGCCATTATTTTAAGACTTTTTTCTCCCCAGGAAATTACTTTATTGAAAGGAAATTCTAGATATTTGAAATTCTACATTTAGTGGGAGAGTGGGTTAACATTTTATTTCATCCAGAGTCTGTACCCTTTCAAACATAATAAGCAATTGTCAGTGAAGAATTCTCACTGACATATTTGGTTAAAAGCATTGCTTAAAAATGAGAATTTCACAGACTAAGGAAAATCTAGAGGATTTTTTTTTTGTTTATTTGTTTGTTCTTTTAGGAAGGAAGCTTTCAGACCTACTCTGATGACAGCACGAAGGAAGCCATCCGCTCTACCTAGGCATGGGTTAAGTCTTCTTTCTAGACTTCGTCATCAGAGACTCTTAGATTTTAACAAAATGGAATTAGGGGCCAGTGTTGTGGCCTAGCAGATAAAATCACTGGCTATAACTCTGGCATCCCATATGGGCACTGTTTGTGTCCTGGCTGCTCCACTTTTGATCCAGCTCCCTGCCTGGGAAAAGCAGTGGAAGGTGGCCGAGTGTATGGGTCCCTGCCACCCATGTGAAAGACCTGGATGAAGACTCTGGCTCCAGGTTTGGGCCTGGCCCAAGCCCTGGCCATTTCAGCTATTTGGAGAGTGAGCAAGGGGATGTAAGATCTCTCTCTCTCTCTTCCTCCTTCTCTGCTTCCCTCCCTCCTCTCTTCCTCTCTGTGTAACTATGACTTTCAAATAAATAAATAAATAAATAAATAAATCTTTCTGAAAAAGAAAATACAATTGTTCCAGTTCTGTTTCCTTTTCTTATTTCCAAAATTATGTGTATAGTTCAATTGGTTGTCATTTCAGATCATTATAATATGATAATGTAAGTAATATTGTTATGTATAATAATGTAAGTAATATTGCAACAATTTGAATGAAGAACTCTTTAAACACAAAGCAACAAAATGCAATCACATCAATGAAAAGGACCATACTTGATATATACAGTAACTTGGATGGACCTCAAGGACATTATGTTGAGTGAAAAAAGCCAAATCTCAAAATTTCATATAAAATATTAATCCATTCATATAACCATGTCAAAATGACAACAAGTAACTATCTCGAATATGACATTTATAAAACCATCTCAAAATGACATGGAAGAAAACAGTAGTGGTTCAAAGGAGTTAGAGGCTGTGTAAGAAAATGTGGGCATGAAGGATGGGTCCACGAATCTGTATATTTGATAAAATGGTATAGAAATATACAATCAAATTTTACTAAAGCAAATTTGCTGTGTTATTGCATTATAGTTACTTGAAAAGTAGCCACCAGGGAACTGGATGAAGTATATACCCAAGACCTCTCTGAAACATTTTGCAACTTCCTAGGAATTATCTATTATTTCTAAATTTATTAAGGACCATCCTTATTCAAATGATTGGTGTATTTTTATTACCTGAAGTTAACCCCAGTAGATTTTGTTTAAAAGTTTAAAGGTGTTTTTAAGAGATTAAAAGTGTTCTGTCATGTATTAGAGACACCAAATAAACCCAAATTTGAAATCTTGAAGTCTGTCTTTCATAAAATAGAGTCTTTTGTGCTTAATCACCTCCCCTGCATTTTATATTTTAGTATCAAATTAAAATTTTCAAAATGTAAAGGCAGGAATCAAAATTCACCAAATGGCTCTAGTAAGTGCACCAGACAAACTCATATAAAGGAATGTCAGAGTGAGAAGGAAGAAAAGAATTATTGTTTCATGGGTTTTACTGAGTTCTTACATATAGACATGAAAAATCCCTCTGGATGTTATTCAGAAATAAGGTATACACCAATGTATCCTCTGTTTTAAGATGATGTTATATTTTCCATAATATAACAGAAATTACATGGATTTTGGATCAGAAGAGCTAAGTTCAACTTTTGTCTGTATGATTTACTAGCCCACGACTCCATCAGTTATAGTTGGAAGGGTAGAAGCCATGCTGGAGTGGTTTCAGGGATGTACAGAAAAAATAAAATGGGAGCAAAGGGATAGTTAAATATTTGTTTATGAAAACCAGGAGTAGGAAGGATTCAAGAATATGTGAGTGATAAGACCAATCAATAGATATCTAAGGAGTTAAAATAGTATGTGGATGCACAGCAACTGCTAAAACCAGCAGATGCGTGGCTACTGTGATTTTGACAATAGCAATTTGAATTTAATGTTGCACAGGTGAGAAATAAATGAAAGAAGAAAGAGTAGAAATTATCAAATGAAATCATTTTAGGATTGTAGATGCCAAAGAAAGGAGACAGATGGGACAGTATTTAGAAAAATATATTTTATCTATTCACTTTTTATCTATTATGACTTAATGTGTGTTTGTCTGGTTCAATTGGTTTTTATTTCAGCCCATTATTGAATGATATTGCAACAATTTAAATGAAAGGTTCTTCAACTGCAAAATAACAAAGGACAATCACAGCAAGAAAAAGGAACAAACTACAGGTGCGCACACACACACACATTACATTGGAGGAGGGGTTGAAGACATTTAATATAATTTAATACAACAAGATGAGTTAATTACTTTTCAGTTGAAAGATATGTGACATTTCTAAAGAAAAATATGAGGCAAATATGTAGAAAACTGTCAGACAATATGTAAGCATTAAATCATAATCATCTGATAATAATTATCATAAAGTATTTGAGACCATCTACTGGTTCATTTCCCAAATGGCTGCAATGGCCAGGGCTGAGCTAGACCAAATCCAGGAGCCAGGAGCTTCCTCCAGGTCTTCCACATTGGTGCAGGGGCTCATGCACTTGGGCTATCTTCTGCTGCTTTCCCAAGCCATTAGCTGGGAGCTGGATCAGAAGTGGAGCAGACAGACTTGAACAGGCACCCATATGGGATTCCTGTACCACAGGCAATGGCTTTACATGCCATGCCATGGCACTAGTCCCATGTAAAATATGATATTATTTTATTGATCCTATATTAATAACTGAAAGTTAAAAGTTACCATCAATTTATAAATGCAGAACTAAGGGTAGAAATGAATAGACATCAGTGTAAAAAAAAGGAATAAATGGACTCTAAGATTTTGTTTTGTTTGATTTTTCCTCTAATGGCTAATTGAAATCTTCAGAACAGACTTTAGAAGACATAGGTTAGAGATGATACATATACTTTAAAACTTTTTCTACAGGAAGGTACCTTGTAGATCAGAGAATTAGTTCTGTACAATGCTACTTATTTCTCTGAGATAAAGGCACTGCAAATATAATCTGGAGTTATAATTTAATGTTAACAGACCACTAAATTCCAGTCTCTAATATGCTGCAACTAATTTAACTTAAAATTCTAAGAAATTCTGTAGCTTTTACTTAATTCAACAGTTACTGGGTTCTTCTATTATTCACAATTGACTAATTTTCATGAAAACAGAGTACTTAAAGATATTAAAAAATTGCTTTCTGAAAAAAGTCAAGTATGATTCAATGTGAAGAAAAATCGTCTCCTGGGAGATTATTATTTACTAGGACATATTACTATGTGACTGTTAGCATAAAAAGAAAAAGCTAAATGATAAACAATAAATTATCCTTCCTTATAAAAACAATGAATCTCAATGGATAACATAGTCCTTTTGGTAAAATTACTTTCATCAGTACGTTGAGTTTACCCCCAATCTTAATTTTCTGTGGTAATATAAAAGGATTATTGCCTTCTTTCCTAAAACTATGAATTGGATGCCTAGAATTGCAAAGATCCCCCAAAAGAAGCTGAACACCGTACTGAATCCATCTACCACATGGGCAGTAAATCCACTGGAATAGAATGCATACTGATGGTAAAGGAATGTATGATGTCTCCTATTTTTCTGGGTACATTCCTGGAGAACAATCTCTAGAATTACAGAGCATTTAGTGTTGTCCCAGTGTAGATCTGGGGTAGGCTTAGTGCTTGTGACTATTAAATTATCAAGGTGTTATGCTTTGCACTGGCATAGTACAACTAATGCAAGAGTTTGGAAGTGCCCTAAGGAATGTTTTTCATTTGCTTTGTAAGGTGGCAACTCAGATGGTAGGGATTAGCTGACAAAAACCAAGGGAAATACTTATTCACAAGGAACCAAAATGGTTGTATCCAATGGCCCAATTTACCTATAACTGATACCTCTTTTAGGGGAATGTGTGATCCAATGACTGGTAAAATGTATGCTAGGAAGGAATGCTGTCTGAATTTGGAATAGGGAAATGATACTCTTTTATTATAATAATACTCTTCTCGATTCATTACTGGATGGAAGTACAGAAAACTGAAAAATAGTAAAGAGAATTGCTAATTGTTTTATATGAATGCTCTATTTTTACTCCCAAACTTTATGAGATAGATATCATTTGCTACATTGCATCACTGTGTAAACAAGGACTGATTCTTAAACTTGCAGTAGCATCATATCTCATTATGGAGTGGCCAGACCTGACTTCTTAGGAAGGGCAACCAGTGTGATCAGGTTTAGAAGGATCTTATCCTTTGGATGTAATGTGGTTGCTGTCTTTAGATTCTTATTTTATCTTTTAATTTATACTTTGCATAAAATTCAATGGGACAATGGAACATGAATGAGAATTTCAGAGCTTTAGCTCATGTTCATCCTCTTTTCTTCTCTGCCTTCTGGTTCTCTGGACCTCAACTGACTATGTCTCCCTCTTTGATCACTGCTATCCATTTCACGAAGTCTTGTCTAGGACTGAAAGCTCTACTGCACTCTACTGGTTGGTGACTGTATTCAATACATTCCAAGATCCCAAGATCCCAAGCTCAGAGGGTTCCTTGCCTTCTTGGGGTTGGGCACGGGTGGGATGTGGAGCCCCTGAATTCATCCTCTGCACTGATTACTTTGGCAGAGAGGAGATAAGGCACTGATCACACCAGCTGGCATGATCATTCCTGGCCCCTGTTGATAATAGAGGAAAACTACCATGTCCAACATGCAAGATATTGGCATAGGCAGAGACTTCTCGGAAATGACTGCAGAAGTACAGGCAAACAAAGCAAACATGGACAATGGATTACATCAAGTTGAGGAGCTTTTGTACTGCAGAAGAAACACTAAACAATGTGAACAGGCAACTAACAGAATGGGAGAAAATATTTGCAAACTATGCAACTGACAAAGGATTAATATCTAGAATCTACAAAGAGCTCAAGAAACTCTACAACAATAAAACAAACAATCCAGTTAAGAAACATGCAGAAGACTTTTCAGAAGATGAAACTCAAATGGCCAAAGACACACGAAAAAATGTTCAGGATCACTAGCCATCAGCTAAAAACAAATTTCAAATACAGTGAGGTTTCATCTCATCCCAGTTAGAATGAGTCTCACACAGAAATCAACAAACAAGAAATGCTGGCAAGGATGTGGGGAAAAATGTACCCTAATTCTCTATTGGTAATGCAAACTAGTACAGACATTATGGAAGATAGTATGGAGATTCTCAGAAATCTGAAAATAGATCTAACATATGACCCTGCCATCTCATTCCTGGGAATTTACACAAAGGAAATGAAAACAGCATATGAAAGAGTTCATTATATCTCCATGTTTATTGCAGCTCAATTCACAATAGCTAAGATTTGGAGTCTCCCTGGATGCTCATCAATCAATGTATGGATAAAGAATATGTGGAAATGTGGTATATATCCACTATGAAATACTACTCAGCCATAAAAAAGAATGAAATACTGTCTTTTGCAGCAAAATGGATGCAACTGGAAACCATTATAGTTAGTGAAATAAGCCAGTCCCCTAAAGACAAATACCACATGCTTCCCCTGATCTGTAGTAACTAATAGAGTACCAAAAAATGTAATGTATGGAGTAAAATTGACATTTAAAATTCAATGGTTGTTTACAGCCCTTTGTCTTTAGTATTGAGGAACAGTGTCTTTTTTTTTTTTTTTTTGCTTCTTACTATTTATTGAGTACTTAGTGGAGAGTTAAGCTTACAGTTATAAAATAAACTGAAAGCATGTCATTGCAAAATTGAAAGAAACAATGAGAAAAGAAGGAGGAAAAATGGGATGGTGGGCTAGAGGGAGTGTAGGGTGGGAAGTATCACTATGCTCCTAAATCTGTATATATGAAATACATGAAATTTGTTCACCTTATATAAATAAATAATATTTTAAAACCTGACTTTTATGCAGATTCATCATTTATTTTTTTGTCATACTTTGTACAAGAAGCTTAACATTTCTACACTAAGGTATCAGTAAACTTTCTATAAAGGGCCCGACAGTGAAAGTTTTCAATTTTGGATGCCATATGGTCTCTGTTACAAAACACTCAACCATATTATCGCAGCACAAATCAGCCATGCATAACACCTAGACAAATGAGTGCTTCAGTTTTCTAATAAAACAGTTTCATTTAAAAAAAACAATTTAAAAATATAAAAAATGTTCCAAGTTCCAGAGCTACAGAAAAATAGGTGGCAGGCTGGATTCAAAATGAAGGCTACGGTTTGTTGACTCCTCTACTTAGCCATTGTTTTCCCATGTGTTCATTCAATTATTCATTTATTGAATGATAGGTATTTATCACTGTACTAGGGATTAAAGATCAAAAGACATGAAACTGTATTATCTGGATTGTAACATCTGTAAGCACCACTTAATGTTGATTTTCCAAGGCTTCAATCAACAAATGAAAACAGACTAATGGGAAATAGTTTAGCTTGGGAGACAAAAAGAAGTGAGTCCAAAAATAATACCTGGTTTGATGTCCCAAGTTAATCTTGGTATTTACATATATTCATAAATATTTGTGTGTATACATATAAGAAGTATGCATTGTTTGTGCCTTATGTGTATATATACGTACTTTATACACAGATGACATTTTACAACTTTGAATTAGAAATCTCATAACATTTCAAGTGTAGTTTATTAATTAGAGGAACCCCAATGAGTTTTGCATTCAAATATACCACCTCTGTCCCAAAAATACAGCCATTGAAATAACATGGGAACATGACTACCAGGCAATAGCTATGTCATAAATCTTATTTAGTCTTTTCTTGCGCCTCATAAAACAAAATATGCTTCCAAGTTAAACAACCAATCTATATATTTGAATATAAAATAAAATGTTTCCTTTATATATAACTAGAATTTAATTCAATTTAATTCATTTAATTTTAATATCCAAAGTGCACATGAATGCCTTTTTTTCAGAGTAAAAAGTTAGGAATCTGTGTTCAAGTCCCCATTATACAAAAATATAAAGAGAACTTTCTCTGTAAAGTGTTTTGGGTGGTTATGCAGGTCACCTGAGTTGCTTGTTGAAATAATGCTCCTTGGTTTCAGCTCAGCGGTTCTCATCAGGTAGGTCAGGAAAGAGGCCAAGAAATTTGCATCTTTTAAGCAACTGGCTTAGGTTATTTTGATTTAGCAGGCTCGGGGGCAACACTACGGTAATGGCTTCCAGGGGATGCAGTTAAGGGTTTTACTTTTTACATTTTCCTAGTTTCAGTTTGAGTATTTTAGACACTTAGGGGAGGCAAGGGCCTATTTTTCCTGTATGTCTTTATTTGAAAACAACTCTCAAATGATGCGGAGTGAGCTAGTGGAAGCAATGACAACACTGCAGCTAGATTTAAGTCTAGAAAAAAGAACACTGCAGACTGAGGCAAACTGAGTGTTACCCTCTGCAGCTTAAAAACTCTAAGCAAGTTGCAGAAGTTTCTTACAATATGGCAATTCCTAGACAGGTGGAGAAAAGGTGTTGTCCATTAAGACCCTCCTAGCATAAAGAACCTTCAAGGTAAAGATGTGATGATTCCAAGATATTTAAAGCCTGTTACACAAGTTTGAAGAGACAAACAAAAAAACAAAACTTTGCAAATAAATTTTATTTATCCATCTATTACACAGAAAGCTTTTTCATTCCTGGAGCTCTTGATTAAAAATATCAAAAATCCACACTTAACTTTAAAACAGTATTACTTTGTTAAAATGATTTCTTATAATGTCACATGTGAAACCTCGGCGCTACATGACCAGGACACAGCTTGATTCTCTCAAAGAAGCAAAGGTTTCTGTCTTTATTATGAATTCAATTGCAGAACATGTTCTTTGATGATCATTTTTTTTTAGAGTATTCCTCTGTGTGTGTGTACAATGCATAACACACAGACCATTAAACTTGTGTATAATTGTTTCTATCATCACATTCATTTAATTAAATACTTATATAAATCCATTTTGCCTTTAAAAATGCCTTTAAGATACATGCACGAGGTGCTGGCCCTATGGCATAGTGGGTAAAGCCACTACCGGCAGTGCTGGCATTGCATATGGGTGCTGGTTCGAGTCCCACTTCTGATCCAGCTCTTTGCTGTGGCCTGGGAAAGCATTGGAAGATGGCCCAAGTCCTTAGGCCTCTGCATTCGTGCGGCAGACCCAGAAGAAGCTTCTGGCTCCTGGCCTTGGATCGGCATGGCTCTGGCCATTTCAGCCATCTGGGGAGTGAAGTAGCAGATGGAAGACCTCTCTCTCTCTTTCCCTTTCTCTCTCTCTCTCTCTTTCTCTCTGTGTCTGCCTCTCTGTAACTAGGCCCTTCAAATAAATAAATAAATACATTTTTTAAAAAACATACATGCATGGGGGCTGACTCCGTGGCGCAGTAGGTTAATCCTCCGCCTGGGGCACCAGCAACCCATATGGGTGCTGGTTCTAGTTCCGGCTGCCCCTCTTCCAACCAAGCTCTCTGCTATGGCCTGGGAAAGCAACAGAAGATGGCCCAACTCCTTGGACCCCTGCACCTGCATGGGAGACTGGGAAGAAGCACCTGACTCCTGGCTTCAGATCGGCACAGCTCTGGTCATTGCAGCCATCTGGGGAGTGAACCAATGGAAGGAAGACCTTTCTCTCTGTCTCTTCCTTTCACTGTCTGTAACTATACCTGTCAAATAAATAAAATCTTTAAAAAAATTAAAAAAATACATGAATCACATGGATATTAGCCACAGTTATTCAGTCTGGGTGTTCTTTTAGCTTCTAGGCAGGCAGCACAGTGCAAAATCTCAGATACAGGCTATTGGCACTAGACAGTCTGAAGTCTTTACTTCCTATATGACCTTGCACAAATCATTTAAACTCTCCAATTCCAAGTGAAACAATTCTGCACATGATGCTAGAACCAACCATACTATCAGTAATCATAGTGCATGGAGATAGGTGTTGGACCTACGCCATGCAATGGTAGTGAATGTTACCATACTTCATTGTTTAACTATAACTTTCAAAAAGTTAATATTGTGAGTAAACATGTCAAAGATATTCAGCTCATTAATTAATAAACAAACCAATCAGTTGGTGAGGATGATTCAAAAAGCATTTTGAAGATATGAGTGTTCACAGGCATTTTGAAACATTAGTACAAGATTTCTAGGTAAAGTTTAAAGCTGGTTAAAATCTTATTATAGGATAATAATTCATAGCACTTGGGTTTAGTTTTCTCCTGCACATAAACTACTTGTATTCATGTTGAAAGAAGGCCCATATGTTTATTTCCTCAGAGAATAGTTTGGGGTGGGCCCATTAGATACCAAAAGTGTACCTCGTTGTCTAGCTTATGTGTTTTAAATAATTTTCTTTTTATTTATTTATTTGAAAGTCCGAGTTATACAGAGTGAAGGAGAGAGAGAGAGAGAGAGAGAGGTCTTTTATCTATTGGTTCACTCCCCAATTGGCTGCAACGGCTGGAGCTGTGCCGATCTGAAGCAAGGAGCTGGGAGCCAGGAGCCAGGAGCTTCCTCTGGGTCTCCCATGTGGGTGCAGGGGCCCAAGGACTTAGGCCATCTTCCACTGCTTTCCCAGGCCATAGCAGAGAGCTGGATTGGAAGTGGAGCAGCCGGATCTTGAACTGGCACCCATATGGGATGCCGGCACTTCAGGCCAGAGCATTAACCCACTGTGCCACAGCGCCGGCCCCTAAATAATTTTCTTAATACCAGTTAAGATATAAGGACCCTACAAAAGTTAGTTACTACAATATGTATTGTGTTATGCATTTTGAAGGCCAAAGTGTTTTTGCTCACCCTGATTCAATTATAATTTTATTGGAATATAGTGTTTGTCTATCTTATTAGCAAATTCTTCTCACATATTAGGAACATCAACGATGTGACACACTCACATCCCATATTGGAGTGCTTGGGTTGGATTTCCTACTCTGCTCCTGATCCCAGTTTTTGCTAATGACTGCCCTTAGGGAGCAGCAGATGATAGCTCAAGTACTTGGGTCCCTGAACCTACATGGGAGACCTGGGTGGAGTTCTGGGTTCCTGGCTTTGGTCTGATCCAGCCCTGGCTGTTGAGGCCTTTTAGGGAATGAATCAGAGAAGATCTATGCCTGTCTGTCATTGGGAAGAAATAAATTTGATGAAGTATGGAATAGTTATTGTACTGTTTGATCCAAAAGGTCAAATCAAATGTATTATTCTGTACTTTGCAATGATTATTTCTAGTTCTACACTCAAAATATTTTGCCTTTAGTTCCCTCTTAGATATCTCTTGCCATTATAAAACCAAAATGAAGATCTGTTTCATTTAACATTTTGAAAGGATAGATATGAATTTTGCAGTTCATTCAAGACCTTTAGTTTATGACTTCAGTTTTTTTCTAGCTTCTCTCTACTTAGTGCCTATTTTATTGCTGATCAGCCTTGGATGAGGTGTCTTAAATAAAAATGACAGAATCCACACAAATTAATTCCCAGCTCTAACCAAATTTAAGAAGTTCTGAGAACAAAGGCTTGATGTGCCCTTTAAAATAAAATATTAAATTATTTATACATTTCAATTTTCTATTCCCCATGGTTACAAATAATTGAGTTGTATTTATACTTAACCTGAATTTGTTAGAAAATTCCTTTTAGAGTAATGAAAAAAGCTAAAAATATTCTTATCTTTTTCCATGCATGAGATTAATACATTTCTTAATGCTTAACTAATCAAAGTTGAATGACACTCCCTGCTCATTTTATGTCAGGAGTACAAGCTCTCCACTTTGTCACTTATTTTACAAAATGGGTTCTTGAAATCTGCATACAAACTGAAGAATGCAGAGACATGCTATAAACTACCAGATTTCTTGAGAGATGCTATTAAATTTCTAAAAAATTCTATAAATAATATAAATAATATGAGCATACCACAAATTAGGGGTGGGGGAGTACAACTAGCCTTCTCTCCCCAGATGGCCTTATAGAAAAGTTCAAACTTTCTGGCTGGACCTAGCATCGAGGAAGCTTCCTAATACGGGTTCAAATGCTCTACTTTCTTCAGCTTTTCCTTCAGCCATGAAGAGCCTATGCAGAGGAGGACAGAACTTGATTACTTCACCCAGAAAAGAATGGCACTGTTTGTGTGAATGTGTGGTGCCTTTTTGCTTTGTTCTATTGATGATAAATGAAATACAGCAGCTTGAGGCCACATATTTCTAAATCTCCTCATTTGCTCTCCAGTAGGGAGTTCCTCTCAGGGCCATCATGGAATAGGTATATTTTTTGGAACCACTTTGGGAGTTCAGTGTGGTTGTTCTGAAGGTGTTGGAATTGTGCTTCATTGCTTTCCACCTTATTTATTTGATAAACTGGGTAAAATAAGATTAATTTTTCTGAAGACCTTTTTGTAAACAAGGGCTTTGCAATTTCTCAATTCTGAAATTTCAATTACAGACTGCTATGTTCATGCAAATGAGAGAAGCATACCTGCTGAAGTATTCATGTAAGTTTTTAAGTCTTGGTATTCAGAATTATGTAAAAATAGTACTTGAATAAAATCATATTTGTTTGTGATACAGAAAACAAAACGGTAGCACAGTTGACAAAGAAAATTCAAGTAATAATATTAGTCTCTTGGAAAATATTATTTAAATATTTGAGAATAATAAAAAATCATTATGGCTCCTTTCATTACCCACTAATTATTTGTGGACCTTCAAGCACTTTCTAGGTACTGTGGTATTGTTTATTTTATTATTTTATTTTTTTAAAAAGATTCATTTATTTATTTGAAAGTCAGAGTTACACAGAGAGAAAAGGAGAGGAAGGGGAAGAGGGAGAGGGAGAGGGAGAGGGAGAGAGAGAGGGAGAGGGAGAGGGAGAGGGAGAGAGAGAGAGGTTTTCCATCTGCTGATTCACTCCCCAGTTGGCCACAACGGCCAGAGCTGAGCTGATCTGAAGTCAGGAACCAGGAGCTTCCTCTGGCTCTCCCATGCAGGTGCAGGGGCCCAAAGACCTGGGCCATCTTCTGCTGCTTTCCTAAGCCATAGCAGAGAGCTGGATAGGAAGTGAAGCAGCCAGGTCTCGAACCGGCACCCATATGGTGCAGATGACGGCTTTATCTGCTGTGCCTCAGCACCAGCCTCTAGGTATTGTGGTATCATTAACCAATCAGAAAATTTATATAGTAGTGATTACAACAAATAGTACCGATATGACAAGATACATGGTTACAGACACATATTAATGTGCACTGGCAGGCTGGTGTTGTGGCATAGTGGGTAAAGCTGCCACCAGTGTCTCCCAGTGTCTGGCTGCTCTACTTCCAATCAAGTTCCATGCTAATGTCCTGGGAGAGCAGCAGAAGATGGTCCAAGTGTTTGGACCCTTGCACCCATGTGGGAGACTCTGATGAAGCTCCTGCCTCCTGGCTTTAGTCTGGCCCAGTCCTGGCTGATTTGGCCATTTGGGGAGTGAACCAGTGAGTAGAAGATCTCTGTCCCTCTGTCTCTGTCTCTGTGTGTGTGTGTGTGTGTGTGTTTCTGTGTGTCTCCTTTTCTCTGTAAATTATGCTTTTCAAATAAATAAATAAATCTTAAAAAATGTGCATTGGAACACTAAGTTGGGAAAAACTAGGTTCCTGAGAGGAACCAAAGGTAGAGAAAGCACTGATAGAGGACTTTACATGAGCATAATGGGTATTTACACACATACATCAGGGAGACATTCTAATTGAAGAGACTGGCCATGTAGGGTGCAAAGGAATAAAAGAACATGAATTCTATGAATAAGACAAGTAAGCACAAAGAATGAGTGACAGAGCTGTTTGTAAAGATATGTAACAGTAGAGTAGGGAAGCTGAGAAATAACTCATTTTTGCTTGGAATCTGGAGAAAATCATTTATATATAGTAAAGCAAGAAAATAACATGGAGACAAATTCTTCACAACTATTGAAGAATGAGAATTTGTAGAAGCATGAAAACAAACAAGTTCTCCAAGACAGAACAAATTCTCACCCATGTTCCTTTGCATTATTTGAAAAATACAGAAATCCCTGGTCCTGAAATGATACCAGTACTGGAGGCTTGGAGAGCTTGCAGGCACACTCTGTTACCCTCTGCTGGTGCTTAGACGTGCCAGGAAAATACAAGAAGGCATGTTGTCTGGTGAGCACACAAGGCACACCAACAAATACCTTGTGGTATACACAGCCTTATTTAGTCTTCAAAACAAGCCTATTAAATGTCAGTTATTGTCCCAAAGTTAAATATGGCTAATTAAGATCTAGAGATGTGAACTTGCCCATGATCACACCTCCGGAAGAGACAGAGAATGAATCTGAAACCCTGCCTGTCTGTTATCACAACTTAATTTTTTTCTGGAGAATCTTTTACCTCCAGAGGCACCTCTGTGATGAGTGTAAAAATAATCACAAGAAGACCATTTCCAAACCATATCACTTTTCATGGAGAAAGCTTTGTGATATGATTCTGAGTGATTCTGAGCTAAACCTACTTTGGTTTTGATGGAAGAGGAGCAGTATAGTTAAGGTGATGAGCAGACACTTGTGAATACAGAAGGGGTGAGAGTTTAAAAGAGGACAGGATGTTGAACAAAAAAGAACAGACACTATAGATAATCTGTATGCAGAAAACAAGGTGACCCTTTTGATATATGAAACGAAGAAAAGCCAGGCATTAAGGAATGACTCTTCTGGCATGAGAAACTGCATTAAGGAAGGATACACCAACCAACGTACAGAATGTGAGAGGAGGAACAAGCTTCATGATCAGGAGATTAAATCTGACCTGAAAACAATGAGACATATTTCAGTAAATGTTAGATTCAGGAGGGAGAAATGAGGAATTTTACAATAGTATATTTTATATCTTTCCATTATTTAACTTATTGCAGACCCAGACAAATGACAATATAGTAGGTAATGAATTTCACGATCAGTGATGTCAGGACACATCTGAAGATTATTATTTAGGATAATTTAAATAGACTCAATACAACTTTAAATTCTGAAACAGACACAACTTTTATGGTGAGAGACATGCAAATTGCACTGGAGAGTCCATTTATTATAGGTGCTGTTTGCAAAGTTATTAGGGCAGATACGACATTATGTAGAGTAGGAAAACTGATTTATTAGTATGACAAACCTTTATGTTTTCTGGCTGTTGCACAATCTGAAATAATTTGGCATAACAATACTTCTTATTATAACTATTATCAAGTCCGAAGACCATTTTTAGTTATAGAAGGAGGGACACAGAGTATGTCCTGAAGCATTAAAATTCAGAAGGTAGGGAGGAAAAACTGGGGCATGGACAGTTCAAAATTGAGATAAAAAGACATTCCCTTGCCTTGCATTTTAGAGCTTTCATTCTTATAAAATAATCTTCACTTGAAAATAGGTAGAAATATTTACTTGAATCAATATGGAATTTTTGGCTGCTGGTAGTGAAAAGTAGTGCTAAAATGCATGTTGTAAACAAAGATGTGTTTATGAAAGAATATCTATAAATGAATGTCAAAATCTGGCATACTCATGATCTGTAGCTGACAATCTAATTCCCATCAAATCCAGACCTATTTCTACTGAGAGCGATTCATACCATGACTATGAATTCATTCAGTCACTACTATTACTTAGTGTCTACAATGTGTCAAGTTCTGTGTCAGGTATGGACGCGAGAATAAAATGAAAGAACGTCCTTACCTAGAGGGGAGAAATATAATAAACATAAATGTAATTTCTTGGAAGGATGTGCAAATGAAGAATGCTAAGTGGAAATGTCTGTTTTATATAGATAAGCTTGAAATAATGGCCAGGGACCCAACACATTTTATAGGGATGGTAAGGGACATGTACTGGAGTAGCACTAATAGGAGTTGCTGATGCAACAGAAGTGAAAGAGAAAAAGCGAGGTCAAGACATGATGCTCATATTTTTGATAGGTGTTTAGTGGTACTGCACAAACACAGAGAAGATGCGGGAGGACAAATCTAGGTGGAATACTGAGAAGCTGATTTGGCACATGTTTACTGTGAGATGTTGATTAGACAGGAACAGAATGTCATTATTTGATATCTAAGTTGAGAAACTGTGAAGAGACTCAGGCTTTACATAAAGGAAGACCTTTGTGTAAGTGATTTTTTTGTTTGTATTTGTTTGTATTTTTACACAATGGGGTCAGCTGAGAAAATATGTAGAAAAGAGGGCAGGAAAACTGACGATGAGCTCAATGTATTCTAAGAATTAGAGGTCTTGAAAAGGAAATGAACTGCAAAGTAGACTGTGCATGGGCGAGAGGGTCTTTTTTTTTTTTCTTTTTTTTGACAGGCAGAGTGGACAGTGAGAGAGAGAGACAGAGAGAAAGGTCTTCCTTTACCGTTGGTTCACCCCCCAAATGGCCGCTGCGGCCGGTGCACCGCGCTGATCCAAAGCCAGGAGCCAGGTGCTTCTCCTGGTCTTCCATGCGGGTGCAGGGCCCAAGCACTTGGGCCATCCTCCACTGCCTTCCAGGACCACAGCAGAGAGCTGGACTGGAAGAGGAGCAACCCCACAGAATCTGTTGCCCTGAGCGGGACTAGAACCTGGTGTGCCAGCGCCGCAGGCGGAGGATTAGCCTATTGAGCCGCGGCGCCGGCTGAGAGGGTCTTGAATCAGAAACTCGATATTGGAAATCATATGTGAGAATCAAAGCACTGGGAAAATAAGAGCTTTATAACAAATACTAAGGAGAATGGAGTCACTGAGATTTTCTGCCTCTAAATCAGACATTACAAATTAGTATGAACTGTTAAAATATCTGTTGTAGAATGTATATCATGGTTATCCATTTAATTAAAAGAATCATTTATTAAACAGATACTGCAATCTTTGTAGCTATAGTTTATATGATACAATATGTCATGCTGTCACTTAAAAATATCCACATCCATTTGTACGGCAAGTGATTATCCTCTGGTTGAACTAATCTTCTAAATAATGTGCAATTATTTAAACTTGATATTTTATAAAACATTTTTGATTAATCCAGACAACTGTGTAAGATTTGGAAGGTGAATAATATCACCATCTTGCCAATAAGCACAATGGTAATTAAAGGATGGGAATAATTTCTCTCCAGTTAGGAGCTAGCAGATAGATGACAGCTATTGCTGGGGGGCCAGAGTTGGGAACTCAAACCAAGTCTCTTACACAGGGGGCAGGGACCCAAAGCTTGAGCCACCACCTATTACAATGCTTCTAAAGGTCTGCATTAGCAGGAAGCTGGAATCAGAAGTAGAGCTGGGACTTGAACTCTGAACCTTTGATATGGGAGACAGGCTTCCCCCCCCTTTTTTTAGCTTTTATTTAATATATATAAATTTCATAGGTACAGTTTTGGAATATAGCGGTTCTTCCTCCCATACCCACCCTCCCACCCCGATTTCCATCCCACCTCCTACTCCATCTCCCATCCCATTCTTCATTAAGATTCATTTTTAATTATCTTTCTATACAGAAGATCAACTTAGTATATACTAAGTAAAGATTTCAATAGTTTGCACCCACACAGACACACAAAGTATAAAGTACTGTTTGAAGACTAGTTTTACTGTTAATTCTCATAGTAAAACTGATTAAGGACAGAGGTCCTACATGGGGAGCAAGTGCACAGTGACTCCTGATGTAGATTTAACAACTGACACTCTTATTTATGAGAGACAGGCTTCTTAAATACCAGGCCAAACACTTACCACCATTTCTCTTAATTTATTTTTTCCTTAATTTATGTTCATTTACCCAAGTGTTCCCTGGGCAACATTTCTAAGTTTATACCCCATCTTCTTCCAGTGGGCTCCTGGACCCATTCTTGCTTTCACTGTTAAATGCTACCAGCCATTAATGAACCAATTAATCAAGAACACTGACCTTTCTGGAGATGGTACTTATACTTTCATCCCTGTAGTGCCACTTCTACCTCCAGTTCTTTGATGTTCTAAGTTATGTTTTCATTTTCTCACTAATTCTCAACTTATTTTTCTTCATGGTTTAAGCCTGAGAATTCTTACCAAAACTGTGATGGATCGAACTGTTGGTTTTCATTGCCACTCTGCTTCCTCATGTTCTCGTTCTTGTGAGATGTCAGTGAAAGGCTCACATTCCCATTCAATCTCTCCTCAATCCCTATTTAGAAGAAGAATGAAACAGATTATTTCTTCTGAAAATTTCTCAGCCATAATACACACTAGCTTTTATCTACTGTAGCCCTGACTTTCTCCTCTCCCACCAATAACCATTTTTAAGAAAGCTTTTATTTAATGAATACAAACTTTATAGGTATTACTTCAGGAATATAGCAGTTCTCTCCCCCATACCTGCCCTCCCACCCCCACTCCCATTCCACCTCCTACTCCCTCTTCCATCCCATTCTTCATTAAGATTTATTTTTAATTAAGTTTATATATAGAAGACCAACTCTATACTAAGTAAAAATTTCCACAATTTGTACCCACACCGACACACAAAGTATAAAGTACTGACCAATAACCATTTTTTAAAATAAAATGTCTGGTTTAGAAGTCAAAAGGGAGGGAGGAGTGTATGTGTGTGTGCACATGTGTGGGTGTGCACAAAGATCAACATATGTGTAATCAAATGCATAATAAATAAGGATACCTGACTTGTACTTTTTGTATATCAAGTTTATTAATGTCTGCTAGACATGTACTTTGAGAATCAATTCGAGAATTGGAATTAAGTTTAATCATGGCACCTGAGACATGTGGTTTCACTATCTGCTTCTTATGACACTATCTGCTCTACACAAGGGAGCAGCATTAGTGTTATCAAGTAACTGAAACAGAAATCATTACTATCTTGATATTGAGGCTATGATGGAAAGAGGGTCAAGACATTAAATCACTAACATTTTAATATATAATAAACTGATGATGTACCTTGTTCCATGCTTTGTGGGATTAAGAATACAGCACCATGGGACAAAGATTCCAAGATGACAGAATAGCAAAAGTATGTACTGTTTTAGGCTAGAGAAAAATAGTAGCAAAAAAGTGGATGAATTGCACCCTCTGGGGATAGCTCAAGAGATATCTGAGTTGGAAATTCTACAGGAAGAAGAGAGATGCCATGGCTTGTCAGGGAAGGTGCAGACATGCAGCAATGAGCACAGACACAACACATGATCCCCATAGGCGAGAACTGGAGGAAGCACCAGCTTTGCAGAGCGAAGTCAGAGCAGAGTGTAGAAGCCTGTGCCACTAGTGACATAGCTGGAGGGAGAGCCTGGCAGAGTACACTATCTTTGAGTCCAGCATGGAGCACTAATGGGGACAGGGTACCCACCTAACCCAGCTAAAAACGGAGTATGTTTCTTTCTCTCTGTGTCCCTACAACAGCCCCTGGCAACCAGCTGGGAGAGGTTGCCATTTTGACACCAGTAGTGGCTATGGTGACTCTTATGCATGCAGATGATCCAGAGATTTTACTGGAGGGAAAAACCCATATTCCCCACTGATTTAAGTCTGGCTAGGAGGATTAACAGGGGGGTCTGGGCACCCACATAGGACTATAAGGTGCTCCCAACCTCTCAACATATCATGGGCTCCAGGGCTCAAATAGCCAAGGTGGAGCACCCACAGGCAGCTGGCTCTGGGAAGTCTCTGCCTCTCTGGGGATGAGACAGACTAGTGGGGCAGAGAGGATCCTTTGCACCCTGTGACTACAGAAGCCTTTTGTGCTGAGACTGTGGGAACTCTGTCACTGTATGATAGGGTCAAGGGTGTAGCTGAGTCTCTGGGAAATCACTGTGTGTGGCGCCAGAAGTTCAGAGCTCTCTGATAGTATAGCATGGGGTCATTATAGTGGGATCCATGCTCACATGAGGAGTGCATAGATCCTTTTTGCAGTTCATGCAGGGCAATGTGAAAGTTACGCCCAATGTGGATTAACCCAGGGCATTGATTATCTTGGAAGAGAGGAGGTGAGGGTGTAATTTTGCCAACAGAGATGATCATACCTTTTCCTCTGATGACAACAGAGGAGATCTATCATACCTGACTTGGGTGTCACCCTGGATAATTGCCCCACACTGTAGAGCTGACAAGAGCTTCTTGGAAACACCCTGCACATGCCTCCTGAGTATTCACTCAAAGAGCAGACACTACACTAAGCCACAGAGGCAGAGTTCAAAGATAAAGCCAATAAGTATTGATACAAATGTCTACATATAAATGTAGAAATTCAAGAAACTAGAGTAAGGAAGACAACATGACTCCCTCAAAGGAACACAACAACACTTCAATATTAGAATGTGAAGACAAAGAGATTGATGAAATGCCTGAAAAGGAATTAAAAATATTAATTATAGGATTACTCAGAAGCAATGAGGATTAAATTAATGAATCAAAGTAATCCACACATGACATGGAAGAAAATTTTTCCCATTATATCAGATTTTGAAGAGAAATCAAACTGAAATAATAGAAATGAAGAACTCAAATAAAAATAAAAATATATCAAATAAAAATATAGTGGAAAACATTAACAACAGACTTGGGAAGGCAAAAGAAAGAATATCTGAACTAGAAGACAAATATTTGGTAATTTCTCAGATTTTAAAAAAGAAGAAATTAGAAAAATTATAGCATTGGAGATTTATGGGATAATATAAAAAAACCCAACATATAGGGTCTTGGGAGTTCCTGAAAGTGTGGAAACAGAGAATGGATTAGAAGGCCTTTTTAGTAAAATAATTACAAAAAAACTACATAATTTGTAGAAAGAATGAAATGTCCAAGCACACAGGCACACAAAATTCTTTATAGACATGACCAGAAAAGATCTTCACTGAATGGCTGAATGGATTGAAAAACAAGAGCCATATATTCTCTGCCTACAAGAAACATACCTCACCAACAAAGATACATGCAGATTAAAAGTGAAAGAATGGAAAAAGATATACCATGCTAATGGAAAGCAAAAATGAGCAGGTGTACCCATCCTAATATCAGACAGGCTAGACTTTAACATAAAACTGTTAAAAAAGACAAAAAAAGGACACTATGCAATGATTAAGGGATCAACTCAATAGGAATATGTGACTATAATAAATGTATATGCACCCAATGGCAGGGTGCCTGGTTGTATTAAACAAATGTTAATTGATCTAATGGGATACATAGATGCCAATACAATAGTAATAGGGGATTTTTATGCCCCACTTTCATTAATGGACACATCAAATGTGGACCAAAAAAATCAACAAAGAAACAACAGGGCGATCTATATTATGGACTAAATGACCTAACTGATATCTACAAAACATTTCACTGAACAGTTGCAGAAACACATTCTTTTTATCAGTGTGTGGAACTTTCTCTAGGATAGATAATATGCTAGGCCATAAAGCAAGTCTCAGCAAATTCAAAAATTTGAAATCATACAAGCATCTTTTCTGACCACAATGGAATGAATCTGGAAATTAACAACTGAAGAAACTCTAGAACACAAGCAAATACATGAAGACTGAACAACATGCTCCTAAATAAACATTGGTTCACAAAAGAAATCAAAGGGAAATCAAAACATTTCTGTAAATGAATGAAGATGACTATGCAAGATATCAAAATTCATGGGATACAGCAAAAATAGTTTTAACAAGGAAGTTTATAGCAAGCAATTGGTGCCTACACCAAGACACTGGAAAGGCAAGAAACAAACAAACTACCAGTGCATCTCAAGGACCTAGAAAAACAACAAACCAAACCCCAAATTAGTAGGAGGAAGAAATATTTAAAATTAGAGATGAAATAAACAAAATTGAAACAAAAAATACAAAATATCAGTGAAATTAAGAGCTGGTTTTTTGAAAAAATAAATAAATAAAATTGATACACCATTTGCCCATTTGTCAAAAAGGAAAGAAATGACCTAAATTAATAAAATCAGAGATGAAAAAGGAAATGTAACAATGCATATCACAGAAATAAAAAGATTCATTAGGAATTAACAAGAAGAGCTATATGCCAACAAGCCGGAAAATCTACAAGTGGATAGATTCCTGGAGACATACAATCTACCAAAATTTAGTCATAAAAACATAGAAACAGACCGATGATCTAGATAGACATTGAATTAGATCAGTAATAAAGACTCTCCCAACATTGAAAAGTCTAGGACCAGATGGCTTCACTGCTGAATTCTACCAGATTGTAAGTAAGGTCAAATTCCAATTCTTTTCAAGCTATTTAAAATAACAGAAAGGGAGGGCTCCTCCCAAACTCCTTCCATGAGGTCAACACTATCTTTATTCCTAAACCAGAAAAAGATACAATAGAGAAAGATAATTATAGATAAATAACCCTGATGAACACAGAGGCAAAAATACTTAACAAAATACTAGCTAACTGATTGCAACAATACATCAGAAAATTCATTCACCCAGATCAAGTGAGATTTATTCCTGATATGCAGGGATGGTTCAACATTTGCAAATAAATAAATGTGGTACATCACATTAACAAACTGAAGAATAAAAATGACATGATTATCTAAATAGATACAGAAAAAACATTTTATAAAATACAACACTCTTATTTGATGAAACCCTTAAGCAAGCTTAGTATTGAAGGAACATCCCTCACCAGGATCAAAGCAATTTTTGACAGAGCCACAACCAAAATCTTAATGAATGGTGAAAATCTGTAAGCATTTCCACTAAGATTTGGAACCAGATAAGGATGCCTATTTCACCACTGTTTTTCAACATAGTACTGGAAGTTTTAGCCAGATTCATTAGACAAGAAAAAGAAATCAAAGGGATACAAATTGGGAAGGACAAATCAAACAATCCCTATTTACAGATGACATGACTATATGTATAGGGCAACCAAAAGACTCCACTGAGAGACTATTAGAACTCATAAAAGAGTTTAGTAAATTGGCAGGATATAAAATTAACACATACAAATCAATAGCCTTTGAATACACAGAGAATGCCAGGGCTGAGAAAGAACTCTAAGTTCAATGTCATTCACAATAGCTAATGAAAACTTAAATACCTTGGAATACATTTAACTAAGGATGTGAAATAACTCTACAGGAAAATTATAAAACTTTAAAGAACAAAATAAGACACAAAAATTGAGAAAAAAGGGGCCGGCGCCATGGCTCACTTGGCTAATCCTCCACCTGCAGCACCGGCATCCCATATGGGCGCCAGGTTCTAGTCCTGGTTGCTCCTCTTCCAGTCCAGCTCTCTGCTGTGGCCCAGGAAGGCTGTGGAGGATGGCCCAAGTGCTTGGGTGCCTGCACCCATATGGGAGACCAGGAGGAAGCACCTGGCTCCTGGCTTTGGATTGGCACAGTGCGCCGGCCGTAACAGTCATTTGGGGAATGAACCTACGGAAGGAAGACCTTTCTCTCTGTCTCTTTCTCTCACTGTCTAACTACCTGTCAAATAAATAAAAAAAAATATTCCTTGTTTGTGGATTGGGGGAATGAAAATCATCAAAATGTCCACACTACAAGAAGTAATTTACAGATTCAATGTGATACCAATGAAAATTCCAAAATTATTCTTCTTAGGTCTAGAAAAAACTGATGCTAAAATTCATATGAAACACAAGATTCCAAATAGCTGGAGCAATCTGCTACAACAAAAACAAATTTGGAGGCATCACAATGCCAGATATATGATATACTACAGGGTAGTTATGATCAAAATAGCATGGGAATGGCACAAAAATAGACATGTTGGCCACTGAAACAGAACAGAAACTCCATCAATCCACACACCTAAAACCAAATAATCTTTGACAAAGGAGCTAAAATCAATCCCTGAAGCAAGGACAGTCTCTTCTTAAATAGTATTGGGAAAACTGGATGTTTGCATGCAGAAGTATAAAAGAAGATCCCTACCTTACTGTTATACAAAACTCAGCTCAAAATGGATCTAAATCTATTATCTAAATCTATGATCTGGTACCATAAATTTACTAGAAGAGGACATTGAGGAAACTGAAAGACATTGGCATAGGCAAAGACTTCTTGGAAAGATCCCAGAAGCACAGTCAATCAAAGCCAAAATAGACGAATGGGTAACATCAGGTTGAAAAGCTTCTGCACTGCCAAAGAAACACTCAGAAAAGTGAAAGAGGCAACTGACAGAATGGGAGAAAATATTTGCAAAAGAATGAAACTGAAAAAAAGGTTAATATGCAGAATTTATAAAGAGCTCAAGAAACTCAACAACAGGAAAACAAATAAATCATTCAGAAATGGACAAAACACTTGAACAGATATTTTTCAAAAGAGGAAATTCAAATGGCCAACAGACACATGTAAAACTGCCCAAGATCACTAGCCATCAGGGAAATGCAAATCAAAACCACAATGAGGTTAGTATGGTCCCAGTACAGAAATCAACAAACAATAAATGCTGACGAGGATGTTGGGAAAACGGTACCCTAATCCACTATTGGTGGAAATGTAAACTAGTACAGCCACTTGGAAGAGAGTATGGAGATACCTCTGAAGGCTGGAAATAAATATATCATAAGCCCCAGCAATTCCCTTTGGAATTTACCCAAGGGAAATACAATTAGCATTGAAAAAGTTATCTGTATCCCATGTTTTCTGCAGCTCAATTCATAATAACTAAGATACGGAATCAACCAAGATGCCCTTCAACTGATGAATAAAGAAATTATGATATATATATATACACTACAGAATACTACGTAGCAGTAAAAAAAAAAAAGAAATCCTATCTTTTGTAACAAAATGAATGCAACTGGAAATCATTATAGTTAATGAAATAAGCCAGTCCCAAAAGTCAAATACTATATATGCTCCCAGATCTGTGGTAACTAACAGAGTACCTAAAAGGTAATCTATAGAATTAAAATTGATACTTTGAGATGTGATGATTTTGAATAGCCCTTGTCTCAATTGTTGAGGAACAGCTTTTTTTTTTTCTTCATCCTATTTGTTGAACTCTTTACTTAGTGTAGGGTTAATCTTATGAGTTTAAAGTTAACAGAAAACAGATTTTTGTAAAAAATAATGGGAATAAGAGAGGAATGAGGAAGAAGGGTCGGAGTGTTGGTGGGAGGGATGGTAGGTGAGGAGAATCACTGTTCCTAAATTTATATATTTAATGCATGACATTTGTATACCTTAAATAAAAGGTTTCTATATTAAAAATAATAATAATTCAGTGGGAAAAGACAGAAAGACTAATATCACATTTTTTCTTATTTGTGGGACTTAGAGTATAAAAATTGTATAGACATGTTATCATTTGGTATAGTTATAAATAGTACTTTACTGAATTATACCATATACATGATAATACATCCTTTCCCCATGTTATGATGATTGTCATGAGTTCCTCACTTTGTAATATTAATACAACATATGTATATATATAAAATATATATATAAGTATATAAATGTGGCAAAATGTTAAAAATTGTTTTTAAACTAAAACATAAAATTAAAATAATAAAAATCCATTGAAAATTTTAAAAAATTGCTCACATTTAATATTTAATTTCCCTCATTTTACTTATATAAGTTTGTCATCACAGCAAACCGTTGATTGTTGACTGAAATGATATTTTTTTTTATTTTATTTTTTAACTTTTATTTAATGAATATAAATTTCCAGTATACAGCTTATGGATTACAATGGCTTCCCCTTCCCATAATTTCCCTCCCACCCGCAACCCTCCCCTCTCCCACTCCCTCTCCCCTTCCATTCACATTAAGATTCATTTTCAATTCTCTTTATATACAGAAGATCAATTTGGTATACATTAAGTAAAGATTTCAACAGTTTGCACCCACACGGAAACACAAAGTGAAACATACTGTTTGAGTACTAGTTATAGCATTAAATCAAAATGTACAGTACATTAAGGACAGAGATCCCACATGAGGAGCAAGTGCACAGTGGCTCCTGTTGTTGACCCAACAAATTGACACTCTAGTTTATGGTGCCAGTAACCACCCTAGGCTGTCGTCATGAGTTGCCAAGGCTATGGAAGCCTTCCAAGTTCCCCGACTCTGATCATATTTAGACAAGGTCATAAAAGACAGGGTGAGGATAGTAACCAATGATCCTAAGAGTGGCATTTACCAGGTCTGAACAATTATACAGCATTAAGTGGGGAAGAGGACCATCAGTACACACAGGTTGGGAGTAGAGCCATTGGTGGTAGAGTCGAGGTTATGATTACAAAGGAATGAGGCCCAAGTGCACTAGACAGGGCCTAGGACAAAGGACAGAGTTATTATTAGAGGAGCTAAGAAAGGTGCTGTCTAAGCTACAATTAAGTTTTCTGATTGAGAGGCAAATAGAACCTGATAGAAGGGGCTTGATAATAATCTGGTGGGCTTTAGGCCTTGTAAGTTAAGAGGCCCAGACCTATCTATCTCTTCACATGGGGTATATCCTAAGGGAGGTGTGAACCTCCTAGGGGAAGGCACTCTGTTGACTTTCATTACTTGGCTGGCCTGGGAGGAGAGCTGGCCAGGTAAAGGCAGGTGGCATCTCTAACAAGAAATTTACAGTTCTGCCTGCAATGTTGCTGACCCTACTTGACCATCCCCTCAGCTGCAGTGGTCACTTTGGAAGTTGGGCTGAGTGAAGGGCTTTTCAGCTTGGAGCCAACAAGATCTGTGGCTCTGACCTGGGCATCCTTCGACTCCAGGGCAGGTCCATTTCCAGTGACCCAACTCTTTGCAGAGCTGCCAGGGCTCTTCACAAGCTGACTTCTGCTGAAGCCCAGACTTACCACATTGAAAGCCACTGCAGTGGACTGGCCTGTTGGGTCTCCTTGAGGGCAGATCACCGTACAGATCAGCCATTAATAGGCCTGCCACCCATTGCTTCTGATGCCTAGCTTTCTTTTCCTCCTGGTTTGTGTTAAAGCAGACCAGAGGATGCAAGTCAAGGGAGTGCCCATGTCCCATCTCTAATCTTCGGTGGCCTGAACTACAAGTCTATAGTCACAGGCATGTTCTGTAGTAGTTTTTCTAAGGTAGACAATGCCCATGAGGAAAATTATATTCTCACTTAAAAACTTTCTTTCCCTTTGGTCTGAAAGGGAGGTTTTTTCTACTTACTGTATACTTCGCTGATGGCGATGTGAATCTAGCTATGAGATTATTATTTAAGCTCTTATTTTGGCTATGCTATTACAGAAAAATGTTAGCCATCTCTTATAAGGTCTAAAGATTAAATTGTGCATCCTACAGATTCCTTCATAATAGAATTAGTTCCCTACCTTGAAGAGAATAGAGAAATGAAAGAACAAGTTGGGCTTAGAATAGAGAAATGAGGGAGCAAGTCCTAGATCACTTGCTGACAATAGCAATATTACATGAATACTTAGCAAACCGTTTCAACCCTTAGATAAGAACTTAATAAAACATTTACCAGAAGGTCCAATGCCTTCTAGAAATTTTAAGAATCATGTATTTGAAAACACCTCTTAAATATCTAACATGGTGTAGTTTGTTTAACCAGTAAACTTAAGCACAACCATATAAAATGTTTTTAGTTTCTTTCTACCAACAAGTTTAAAACATATGATATACAGATTCAGGTCCCACAAATTAAAATGTATCTTTGATTGATTTTAGCAGCTTAAATTTATGGACAATCTTATCTATAAGCCATTTAAAATAAAACTCTTAATAAAATTTCCCCATGTGGACATACAATATGTACGCACATATAACATAGCATAATAGACCAATATCAAAATCCATGAAATGATATTTAATTTCATTTTGGGGCTGCATAAAATATAAAAATATTTTTGTTTTCCATTAGCTAATGCTCTTAATTATCATACATTTAAACTTCATAATCTTGTGTTATTAAGATGGGGTATTAATCAATTATAGAGTTTATGTACATAGAGAAGGAGAAGCAGAAAGAGAGGGAGGTTTTCCATCCACTTGTTCACTCCCCAGTTGGTTGCAAAGGCCGGACCTGCACCTATCCAAAGCCAAAAGCTTCTTCCAGATCTCCCACATGGGTGCAGGAACCCAAAGGACTTGGGTCATCTTCTACTGGTATCCCGGGCCATAGCAGAGAGTTGGTTTGGAAGTGGAGCAGCCGGGACTTGAACTGGTGCCGATATGGAATGCTGGCACTGGAGGCAGTGGCTTTACCCGCTATACCACAGTGCCAGCCCCATAATCTCCAGTTTTAATTCTCTATGTAACTCTCCAAATCCCAGGATGAGCATAAATTTGAAAAATAAAAGCAGAAGGATTTTTGAAAAGGACCAGCATCATAATGATAAAATCAAAGATTTCTTTTCCAAAAAATAGTGAAAGAAATTAAAAGGGAGAGTATAGTCAGTATTAGGTAAATGTCCTAACATTCTCCCAACAATTCAGAAGCCACAATACAAAAAGCAGATGAAAATAAAACTATCCTATAAAAATACTGCAAGGAATAAAACAAGTGACACAAAAGAGTTAATCAGAAAATCACTCCATCTTATATTAACTGGATAAGCAATTCAAATATTTATACCTATGTTAAACTGTAGGAAATTGAACACAATTATAGAAATTTACAGGAACAGTAAAAAATTCTTTTTAAAAGAACATTGGCAAAAGTGGGTGTTTGGCCTAGCAATTAAGACTCTTGTATCCACGTCAGATTTCCTGGGTGTAAATCCTGGTTCCAGTTCCTAACTCCAGCTTTCTGTTAATGTATACACCCTTGGAGGCAGCAGTGATGGCTCATGTGTCTGGGTTACTGCCAACCACTTGGAGGCCAGGATTAAATTCCTAACACACAGCTTGGTCATTGTGTGCAATTGGAGAGGGGACCAGCCAATGGGAGCTTTCTCTCTCTCTGTTTCTCTGTCTTTCAAATAAATAAGTAATCTTTAAAAAAGGAAGAATATTGGCAGTAAGTAACACATCCACAAAATGTTCATGTCATTTAACCATTGATCTTATTTCTGGGAATTCATACAAAAATAGTTTAAATGAAGTAGGACAGTATGCATGTGAGACAATTCACAGATTTATCACAGTGAAAAACTGCAAGTAAACTCTCTCTGTTGTTCCACATATAGACAAGAGGTTGAAGAATATTTGCTTTGGATTCCCTAGAATTTTAGGCCAAAGCTAATGATAGAAGGCAGTAGGACCCAATAAGTAAATTTATAAATCCACCAACAAGGTGATAAATTTATAAATCAACCAATAATCTGATGTCAGTCAAATTCCTGCACAGAGCCTAAGGAGTGATTTCACACTCTCAGCTCTCACCCTCAATACCTGGGACTCAAGTGAGGCAAGTGAGAAACTTAAGGTACAAAATTTAAGGAGGCACTAGCACAGCCCTGGGAGTAAATGCCTCCTTAAATTTTGTGCTGTATCTTCTTTCCCACTGGGTATGGGTTTAGACAGTAGCCTTGGGGATATGCTTGTGGGACACACAAACAGGGGAAAGCATAGAGAGAGGCAGAGCTTGGGGAATGGAGGCATGGAGAGCTGAGAAAGGAGTGGACACATCTGCCCATTGCTTGGCAGAGCAAGTTTGCAGATCTTCTTGGGTCATTGTCTTCTAGGAAGACAATCTGCTCCCCAGATTCCTTGGGCTGGAGTTCCTTCACTTTCTGAGCAGCACAACATATTTAGCAGAATGGTTGAAATAAGAGTTTCTTCCAGGATTTGACACATAGGAAATATCCAATGTTACTATGCCCATCAGTAAGGCTGCGACTTCTAAACTGCCGCCTTTGCCTATCCCCATTATTTTATTCATGTGCTATTTTTCAAGTTTCTATCACACACTTTTTGGTTTCTACAATGATTTGTATTAATAAAGTCCATATTCGAGAAAATAGCTTTTGTCTTATGCATGTGAGTATTTAGTAAAGCTCCTTGCTCCCTGCAGGCTTTGTAATTCATTCAGAGGGCTGCTTCTCATTTTAGCTAAAGTCTCCCTGCTAAGAGCTTTTCAAACAAGACGCAAATAATATGCACAAAATTACATTCCAAGAGTTACACTATATTTGTATAATTCTTTAGAAGAACCCAGAATAAATCCCAAAGACTCTTGTTTTGCTTCCTGATAATGGTGTCTTTTTGGGATTTTAGAAAAGAAGAGTGCCGTTTCTGAAGGTTATAAAACAGTTTCCACCAAATTTGTACTTGTCAATTCCTTCTCTGACAAAGAATACCTTTTACTAACTCTCTGAGTTTGACAGAGCTGTGCTTTATATAGCATGGCTTCATCAGCAACATGAGCAAGAGTACCGAGGCGGAATCTGCAACATCAATGAATGCTGAAAACTTTAACATACATTTAAAACTCAGTAATCTTATCATTTCTTTTATTTAACTTTTAAAATTTAAACTTCCTTTACGTCACCTGGAGTAAGGGTATCTGACAGATTGTTGGCAAGAGAGGTCAATTCATATTCCAGCTCTGAATCACATTTGTAAAACTGAACAGTTTGCAGTATGTCAAAACCTAGCTTAGTTCATATTTAGAACAATAAAAAACAAGGCCAGAGCTTTCAGCAATACAATTAGTATAGAATTTCCAACTCTGAAGTTTCAAGGAGGTCTAGGTCTCCAACATGGGTGACAAGAACCCAAGCACTTGGGCCATCTTCTGCTGCTTTCCCAGACACATTAGCAGGGAGCTGGATCAGAAGGGGAACAGTAGAAACTTGAACTAGCACTTATATGCGATGTCAGCATTTCAGGCAGGGGCTTAACCCACTATGTCACAGTGCAGTCCCTTAAATTTTTTTAAAAAAAGACTTGTTTATTTATTTATTCAAAAGGCAGATAGTCAGGGAAATACAGGAAGAAATGTTCTGAATGCTGGTTTATTACCAAAATGCCCACAAGAGTCAGCCCTGGACCAGGTCAAAGCCAAGTATCAGGAACTCCACCCAAGTCTCTCACATGGATAGCAACAGTCTAAGCACTGGGTCATCTTACAATGTGTTCCCAGGGTCAATGACTTGATTGGAAGCAGAGCAAGCAGGACTCAAACTGGCATCCCACATGGGATGCCTGGCCCCAATTTCTCTATACCTTCTGATCCTGTACATATCAATTCAGTAAGTTACTATCTCTTTCAATGAAGCTTTTATTTAGTATTTTTTGTTTAATGATATATTACATGATATATAGAAATCTACTCATGTTTTAGGAACTTAAAACCTAGCAGAATAATGATGATGCAGACTAAAAGAATTCAAAGAGCTGTGCTAAATGTAGTAACAATCTCTCCCTTGATATCACTCAATTGGTGGTTTGTGAAATCAAGAAAGCTGGCACTTTTTCTACACATTGCAAAATGTAAGAATTAATAAAGATAAGAAATTCAGTAGCATTTCATTTCATTTGCTTGTGTGTGTCCCTGTGCACGTGATGCATATGGTTATTTGAAACTTCAGTAAAATTATAGGCTCATAACATTGGCTCATAATGTTGGCTCAAAATTTATTTAAATATTTATAGTTGAATTTTTGAGCCAATATTTAAATTGGCTCAAAATTATAGGCTCATAAAATTGGTCTGCAGTGGGCATATAATGGTATATTTACATAATGATTTTATATTCTATTTACTTATTTTGCTATGAGACAAAAATTTTGAGATTTTAAAGGGGCATCTGTATGTGTGCAAGAATTATTACCCTCTTTTGGCAGGTAAATAAAATGTTAAATAAAAGTTACAGGAGACCATTATTTGGGGCTAACATCCTGCACTGGGTCTCATTAGACCAGGAAAAAGCTTAAAAGGGAGTCACTCAGACCAAGTTCAAAGTCACCACACTGAAACCAAGCATTTATCTGATCTGAGAAGCCAGCATTAGGGAGATAAAAGCTGAAGTTCTCAAACATGTCAGTTTTAATTGGCAACAAATGAAATTCCCTATACTTTAATCTTACAAAATAAACTATCTGAATTAGGCTGATAATAACAACAGATGTTTTCCTATTTATTCTGTCCCTCTGTCTGTGTCTTACAAGGAAAATAACTTTGATGACCAACCCATTTTTTGTTCTCTCTTTCGGCTTTCTTCAGCTTTTCTGTCTACGAAATCAGTCTCTTCTTCTCATTCCATTGAAATATTTATTCTATTTCATGGGGTAAAGTTTTGCCTGATTGCAGAATTGAAGATAAAGCCAAGTATGACTGTTAAGCTGAACTGTTAAGATTTTGTCCTTTTGCAGAACCAAATTAAGTTTGACTTGATTACAATGATGCTACTAATAAGGGGGCCAGGTAATATGGGTTCAGTGAAATTTCATTTGCCAATTAAGTAACACATATTTGCTGATTTCTTTAAAACTTAATTTTAGTTACTAGTCATTGTGTATACAAGGATTAAAGACACTTTTTTCTGTTCAGAAATTCATGGCATAGGAGGTGTAGAAGGTATTCTTAGACATAAACTATATATATATATATATATATACAGTGAATTCAACTATCAATATTTAATTTTTTTTAATTTTTTTTTTTTGACAGGCAGAGTGGACAGTGAGAGAGAGACAGAGAGAAAGGTCTTCCTTTTGCCGTTGGTTCACCCTCCAATGGCCGCCGCGGTAGCGCGCTGCGGCCGGCGCACCGCGCTGTTCCGATGGCAGGAGCCAGGTGCTTATCCTGGTCTCCCATGGGGTGCAGAGCCCAAACACTTGGGCCATCCTCCACTGCACTCCCTGGCCACAGCAGAGAGCTGGCCTGGAAGAGGGGCAACCGGGACAGGATCGGTGCCCCGACCGGGACTAGAACCCGGTGTGCTGGCGCCGCAAGGCGGAGGATTAGCCTAGTGAGCCGTGGTGCCGGCCCAACTATCAATATTTAAATAAGAGCTATAAGATCTCACTAAATTAAATAACTTCTAGAAAGACTTTGGAAGATTTTATTGATGATGTGATTGCTAACAGGTTTTAAGTAATGAAAATCAGAACAGCAAATTAATCTGCTCCAGAGAGGAAGTTAGAATTGCAGAAGGAGCCAGATTGTGAAGAATGTTACATCAGAATGTGGTATTTGACCTTATCAGTACTCTGCACCTTTGCTTCTGCCACACCCATGCACCTCCAAGCACTACCAAAGAAGAACAGATTAAAAATTATGTAAAATTAATAAAGAATAGTTTAAATGTCAGAAAAATCAGAAGAACATAACTATAGGAAATGACTGAAAGAATTTAAGTAGTTCATGTCAAATCCTGGCATGTGGTAAGAGAAGATGAGAGATTTATTGATTTGGAGGTTACTGGCAATTTCAGTAAGAACCACTGCAGGAGAAAGAATTTTCCCTAGCCATTCAACTAAGTCCTTCTTCTCATCTAGAATCACATGTTTGCACACTTTGTATTTTCCTTAATCACATTTTCCTGTCATGTTTCAAATTTTCTGAAGGCTCAGTTCTCTGCAATTGAAACTGAAATTAATCCCAACTAATGCATTTCACGAGTAAATGGGTTAACTTACTCCTTAGTGAAAACATGGATTAAAAAGGCTGACTTAATTACATAGATAAGTTTCATTTCATATACTAGCAAGGAAAAAGCACTTTCACTGATCTGTTGCAAAAAAGGGAAGGAGGTAAGAAAATGCTGGTGGGTAGTGGGAGGCAGTCTTGTTTTCATAAGGAAAGTTACTAAGACATTACTATCTGCTACCGGAAGAATGACCTTTTGATGTCTGCAGTAGTAACCTAGAGCTTCTAATCTTGCCTTTGGCACAGGATAATTTAAGAATTTTAATTAGCAAATGTCCAATACCTGTAGGAACTTACAATTCCCATCATGTTGCTCCCTCATTAACAAACTTTCAATGTCTCTTAAGAGATGGACTCTACAACCCCAGGCCATCTATGAATAAATGGCCATCAGCTTCCATTTCTACAAAAATGGGATGATACTTTCTTTTCAGTATTTTCTGGGAATTAAATAAAAACATATACAAAGAAGATAATATGGTTACTGTATCTTAAAACATTGTAATTAAAAATAAAATACAAGAAAAATTCATAGGCTTATTTGCTCTTCTGGTAACAATATATTTTTATAGTGTATTTCTGTATACTATCCTGGGTGAGTTTGCATTTAGAATTTAGAAGGGTGTTTTAAAGATTTGTGGAAACTAATTAAAAAGTTTATTTTGGTGCAAAAAATTGAAACCCACACATAAGAGGGGTCTTCAAGAAGTTCCTGGAGAAAATGCATTATGAAAAAAAAACTATATGGATTCTAAATAAATTTATCTTTTAATTCCATTTCCATGAATATTTTTGAAATATTCTCATATTAGGCTACTTGTCCTTTAACTTAGGAAATGTTTAATCTCTTCTAATTCTGCTGGTTCTTTTTTTGGATTCACCTAAAATGTTATAAATCTTTTTTAAAATATTTATTTCTTTATTTGAAAGGCAGAGTTACAGAGAGGCAGAGGAAGAGAGAGAGAGAGAGAGCAAGCGAGCGAGCAGGGGAGGTCTTCCATCCAGTGGTCCCCAGAGGGTTGCAAAGACCAGAGCTGTGCTGATCCAAAAGCAAGAGCCAGGAGCCTCTTCCAGGTCTCCCACATGGGTGCAGGGGCCCAAGGACTTGGGCCATCTTCTACTGCTTTCCTAGGCTATAGCAGAGAGCTGGATTGTAAGTGGAGAAGCCAGGACTAGAACTGGCAGCCATATGGGATACCGGCACTGCAGGTGGCGTTTTTACCCGCTAAGCCACAACACTGGCCCCAAATGTTATATATCTGACCATCATCCAACAAAAGAAGGCAGCTATCATTTTAAGTTTCCATTGTTTATTATGGCCTGAAATCACTTTCTTTCATGAATTTCCCTATGACTATTTTTTCTATATTTTTCATAATCATGGTTTTGTAGAAATATCATAGGTTGGCCCACTCAACACCCCTTTCATAATGCTTGACTTCCTTTTCAATAATAATAGAGGTTGAAAATGACAGAGGCTAAAATTTGGTCATGAACAGTATTTGTGTGCCATGGTATATAGCTTTTTCAAAGTTTTGAACTTATTTTATTCTGGTACAATTTGTGGGAAGAAAAACAAATGTTGGCACAGAATTCCTCATTTGTGTCTGCATTTCTCCAGAACTCTCCCTCTTGGGAATATAAAAGAGTAAGTTCTACTAGGTACATATATGTGTGAATATCAGGGCCATAATCATCAGCTTTGTAATTAAGGTTTATCTTCTTATCTCATCTTGCTACTTTCTGAACAAAATGGTCAGGAGGATGAAAAATAATAATTTATAATAAATATACCTTCTGCCTTGATTTTTATGATGTCTTAATTATTATTTTTGCTAAATAGCTCCAATTTATCATAATTTATACATAAATAAATTAAGCCTTAATATATGGAAATTAACAAAGTTGGGGAAAGGATCCAAGATGGCTGAATAGTGGAAGCTGCACTGATCTCAGCCACAAAAAGATTTCAGAAAAAAAAGGAAGGAACATCTGCCCAGGGGATTATGGAGAGAAAATTTCACTGGAAAACTGACAGAGCAGAGCAGAGACTCCCTGGGTCAGTAAGGAGACAGGACACAGGTTTCTACTAGCTGTACTGCCAGCCACATCTATATTTACATCACCAGTTATCAACTGGGAAAGAGAAGGCAGGAAGAATCTGCCATGGCCCCTGCCACTGGCAGGAGGGAGAATCCAGAGTTCCCACTGATTTTAAGTCCAGCCTGAGGAGCTGGCAGGGGTCTGTGTACTACTTTGCTCTATAAAGGGAAACACACTGCCTAGCTCCCCACACCCTAGCACATTGCCAGACTCAGTTTGCTGCTGAACTCTGTTCTGATTTAGGGGACACTAAGCAATCCTATTGCCACCAGAAGCTGTAAGGGCCAGTCAGAGCAGCTTACAAAGTGGAGAGTAGTCCCCCTGCATCCTGTGACTATGAGAGTTCTAGGCAGAATCCACCCAGACAGACTGTGGAAACTCAGAGCTCCTGCACATTTAGGACAGATCTCACAGTGGGATCAAGAGACACTACAGAATGAGTCAGTGCTCTGGATGGTGTACAGTGCCAGGGTGGGAGAAGTGTGCTGGCACAGTGAGCTCGCTCTAAGCTGCGAATTAGCTAGTTCACCTTGGCATGGAGAAAAAAACTGGGACTTTGAACAAACCAGTCGGCTCCAACATTCCCTTCCCCCCAGCAATAGTAGTCAGAGGAGGATGTCCAAGTTGGGTGTTACTGGATTTTCTGGCCCTCCACACAAATGGTGGCCTGAGCAACATGGCCCTAACCAGCACATACCTTGGTGCTCAACTGTAAGCCTTAGGGGATCAATTGAGCATCAGAGGGAAGTCTTCAAGAAAAAAGTTAAATAAAAAAAAATTTGCAAAAGTGAAAGAAACAAGAGAAACCCTTTATGTCAGAAGAGAATAGAGAGATATAGTCCAAGTGCTAGAAGGAAAAAAAAAAAAAACCCTGACAGTACAGAACACTTTACCAAGTGAAGCTCTCATTTACAAATGAGGGTGAAATAAAGACCTTACAAGACAAGCAAAAGATGAGAGAATTTGTCACCACCTGACCAGCCTTACAAATGATACTTAAGGATATACTACATACAGAAACAGAGAAAGGCAACAAGTATAGTGAAAAATGGTGAAGGTAGAAAACCTCCCAGTAAAAGAATAAAGAAATTAAAAACCAACAATAGGAATATTTATGGAAAAAGGGCAGGACCAAGTTATTACTTATCAATAATAATCTTGAAAGTAAATTGACTAAATTCCCCAATTAAAAGATACAGACTGTGGCCAACGTTGTGGCAAGGTGGGTAAAGCCACCACCTGTGATATCAGCATCCCATATGGGCACTGATTTGAGTCTTGGCTGCTCTGCTTCTAATCCACCTCCTTGCTGGTGGCCTCAGAAAGCATCAGAAAATGTCCTGAGTGCTTAGGCTCCTGAAGACATGCGAGAGACCTGGAAGAAGCTCCTGGCTCCTGGCTTTAGCCTAGCCCAGCCCCAGTCATTGAGCCCATCTGGGGAGTTAACCAGTGGATGGAAGATCTCTCTCTCTCTCTCTCCCTCTCTCTCTCTGTGACTTTACCTTTCAAATAAATAAATAAACAAATATATTTTTAAAAAATATACAAAGTAACTGAATGGAGAAAAAAAATAAGACTGCTGCCTATAGAAAACATATAGATACACACAAACTGGAAGTGACAGCATGGAAAAAGATATTCTGTGCAAATGGAAATCAGAACCAAACAGGAGTACCTACACTCATATATGAAAAAAAATATAGTGTAAGCAAAAACTATTAAAAGAGATGATGCTATTATGTAATGATTAAGCGATCAATTCAACAAGAAGATGTGACTATAGTAAATGTATATGCATCCAATGCTAGGGCCCACACTTTCATAAAATAAATGTTAATGGATATAAAGGGAGACTTAATGTCCAATACAATAATAATGGAGGACTTCAACAACCCATTTGTATCCTCCAGACCAAAAAACTACATAGAAACAACAACATTAATCTACACTACAGCCTCAATGGACCTAAGAGATATCTAGAAGACATTCTTTCTCACAGCTACAGAATATACATTCTTTTCATCAGTGCATGGAACCTACTCTAGGATACTATATATACTAAGCCATGAAACATGTCTGAACAAATTTTAAAAAATGTGAAGTCACATCATGTATCTTTTCTGATCACAATGAAATGAAGTTGGAGATTAACAACAAAATAAATTCTAAAAAGATATACAAATATGGAGACTAAACAAATTATCCTGAGTGAAAAGTGGGTCACAGAAGAAGTAAAAAGGGAAATAAAAATTCCTTTAAATGGATGAAATTTAAAATATAACATAGCAATACTTATGGGATACAAAAAAAGCAGTTTTGAGAGGAAAGTTTATAGCAATAAGTGACTACATCAGAAAATTGCAAAGGTATCAAATAAATGCTCTAATGATGTATCTCAAGACCTAGAAAAACTAGGAAAACCAAACCTAACATTAGTAGAAGGAAAGAAATAATAAACATTAGATAAGAAATAAATTAGAAACTAGAAAACATTCTATAAGAGTTCAGTGAAAGGAAAAGCTGGTTTTTGAAAAAAATAAACAAAATTGATAAGCTAATGGCCCAACAAACAAATAAAGGGGAGAATACCCAAATTAAGAAAATCAAGCATAAAAAAGACTCTATAACTCATAATACAGTGAAATATAAAAAAAATTGTTAGGAATCATTACAACAGCTTGATGCCAACAAGGTGCAAAATAGAGAGGAAATGAATAGATTTCTTGGCACATATAATTTACCAAAATTAAGGCACAAAGACATAGAAAACCTGAATTGACCAATGGCCAAGACTAAGTTTGAATCATTAATAAACAGACTCCCTAAAAGAAAAGCCCAGGACTGTGTGGCTTCACTGTTGAATTCTGCCAAACTTTTAAAGGAATAACTAATTCTAGTTCTTTTTTTTTTTGTTTTGTTTTGTTTTTGACAGGCAGAGTTAGACAGTGAGAGAGAGAGAGACAGAGAGAAAGGTCTTCCTTTTTCCGTTGGTTCACCCCTCAAGTGGCCGCTTTGGCAGGCGTGTTGCGGCCGGTGCAGCCAGGAGCCAGGTGCTTCCTCCTGGTCTCCCATGCAGGTGCAGGGCTCAAGCACTTGGGCCATCCTCCACTGCCTTCCTGGGCCACAGCAGAGAGCAGGACTGGAAGAGGAGCAACCGGGACAGAATCCGGTGCCCCGACCGGGACTAGAACCCGGTGTGCCAGCGCTGCAGGCAGAGGATTAGCCTAGTGAGCCACGGCACCGGCCCTCTAGTTCTTCTTAAATTATTTAAAACAATTGAAAGAGAGGAAACTCTTACAAATTCATTTTGTGAGACCAGCATTACCTTAGTTCCAAAATCAGAGAAAGATATAACAAAAAAGAGAACATTAGACCAATATTGTTGGTGAACACAGATGCAAAAATTGTTGACAAAATACTTGCCAACTGAATCCAACAACACATCAACAAGATCATCCTCCCAGACCAACAGGGAATTATCAGAGGAATGCAGTGGTGCTTCAACATACACAAATCAATAAACATGATACATGACATCAACAAAATAAATGATAAAAATATCTAATTATTTCAATAGATGCAGATAAAGCATTTAATAAACTACAACATCCGTTCATGATAAAAACCTTAAAAACTGGGTATAGAAGGAACATCCCTGAACAAAATTACAACAGTATATTACACACCCACAGGCAGCATAATACTGAATGCAAAAAGCTGGAAGCATTTCCACTAAAATCAAGAACCAGACAAAGTTGCACACTCTCACCACCATTATTCAACATAGTTCTGGAAGTTTTGGGCAGAGCCACTAAACAAGAAAAATAAAAGAGATGCAAATAGGAAATAAAGGAGTCAAATTATCCCTGATTACAGATGACATGATCCTTTACACAGGGAAAATCAAAAGAGACCAAGAACTAATACACTAAGAGAGTACTAGAACTAATACACAATATACTAAGTGACTAATAAAACTCACACATGAATGTGGCAAAGTTACAAGATATAAAATCAACACACGAAAATCACTAGTAATTTTATATACCAACAATGTTCTGATGAGAAAGAACTTGTAAGATCAGTCCCATTCACAATAGCTACAAAAAACATAGTTACTGTGGGATAAATGTAATCAAGGGTCTGAAAAATCTCTACAATGAGAATTACAAAAAAATAATGAAAGATACAGATGAAGATCCCACCCTCCCAAGTCTTCCATGTTCACAAACTAGAATGATTAATATCATCAAAATATTCATACTACTCAAAGTTACAAATTCAATGCAATCCCAACCAAAATTTTAAGGATATCCTTCCCAAAACTAGAAAAAAATCATTCTGACATTTACATGGAAACACAAGATCCCTGAATAGCTAAATAAAACTTAAACAATAAAAACTAAGTCAGAAGCATCACAATGCTAGATTTCAAGACATATTACATGTCTAATACTGGCTCAAAATAGAAGTGTAGATCAGTGGAACAGAATAGCAACCCCAGAAATTAACCCACACATCTACAACCATTTAATCTTTAGTAAACAAGCTAAAAATATTTCCATGGAGAAAGGACAATCTCTTTAGCAAATTGTATTTGGAGAAATTGGATTTTCATCTGCAGAAGGCCTCTACTTTACACCTTATACAAAAATAGATTCATAATGTATCAAGGATCAAATCTTCAGAATTGAAATCATCAAATTAATAGAGGAAAACATAAGGGGAATTCTGCAAGACATTGACCTAGGCAAATCTTTCTTGGACAAGACCCCAAAAGCACAGGCAATAAAATAAAAAAACTGACAAGTGAGATAACATCGAGGTAAAAAGCTTTTGCAAAGCAAAGCAAACACCTGACAAGGTGAAGAGACAACTGACATAATGAGAATATGTATTTGCAAATTATACATATGATAAAGAATAAATATCCAGAATATATAAGGAGTTCAAGAAACTCATCAACATAAAAATAAACTATCCAGGAAATGGGAAAAGGCTTTTTCCGAAGGATGAAACACAAATGGCAAACAGAAACATGAAAAAATGCTCAGGATCACTGGCCATCTGGGAAAAGCAAAACCACAGTGGAGTATTATCTCACTCTAGTTAGTAACGAGCACTGGCAAAATTTTGGAGAAAAATGTACCCTAATATATTGTTGGTGAGAATGCAATTGGTGCAGCTATTATAGAAAACAGCATGGAGATTCCTCAAGTAAAAATAGACCTACCATCTGACCCAGTTATACCAGTCTTGGGAATATATCCAAAGGAAATGAAATTAGCATATGAAAAAGATACATGTACTCTTATGTTTATAAGCAATTTATAATAGCTGCAATATAGAATGAACTTATATGTCCATCAATTGATGAGTGGATAAAAAACATGGTGTATATATACATAAAAACAGCACTCCTGCCTCAGAATCAACCCTTGGGACATTCGGATCTGGCTAAAAGGTCCATGAGAGTCTCACAGGCGTGGAAAGCCATGACACGGTGGCAAAAAAACAATCTAAATGAAAGACTCTGGTGAACAAGACCCCAGCAGAAGGAACAGGCCATCAAGGAGAGAGGCGCCTTTCTCTGAAGGGAGGAAGGAACCTCCACTGTGATACGGCCTTGACTAAACAAGTTCAGAGTCGGTGAACTCAAGGGACTTCCACTGCCTAGACAGCTCATAGCAAGAGTCTCGGGTGATTGCTGACGTCACAAATAAGAGTGCCAATTGTTAAATCAACAACGGGAGTCACTGGGTACATGTTCCCCACGTAGGATCTCTGTCCTTAATGTGTTTTACTATGAAACTTAAAAACACTACTAGTCGAACAATACCCTATACCTTGTGCGGTTGTGTGAATGCAGCCTGTTGAAATCCTTGCTTAGTATATACTAAGTTGATCTTCAGTATATGAAGGTAATTGAAAATGAAACTCGATAAAGGGCGGGATGGGAGAGGGGAGGGTCACGGGAGGGAGGGAGGTTGGTGGGGGGAAGCCACAACAATACAAAAGTTGCACTTTGTAAATTCACATTTATGAAATAAAAATTTAAAAAAAAACATGGTGTATATATACATGGTGGACTATTACTCAGCCATAACAAAGAATGAGAAAATCCAAGATGACAGAATAGGGAAAGCATATGCTGATTCTGACCATGGGAAAATAACAGAAGAAAAGGGAAGGAATTGCATATCCAAGGGACAGTTGCAGAGAAGTTTTCAGTGGAAATTCTATAGAAAGAAGAAAGACATCATGGGGCAGCAGGGATGGAATAACCACTCTGCAGACAGTGGGATACTGCTGGCTCCTTCTGCAGCTTAAGGCTGGAGGCGACACCATCTTCTTGGAGCAAGGTGAGAGGAACCTATGGAATCACCTGTCACTGGTGATGTTGCCTGAGGGAGACCCTTATGGACCCCAGTGATTTTGAGCCCACCCTGGAGTTATAGTGGGGGGCAGGGTGACCATTGCTTCCTTCCCTGCCCCAACAAGGATAATAGGCAAATAGCAGGGAAGAAATGACACATTAATAAGGTGAGTAGAGGCTGCAGCAGCCCACCTGACTGAAGGCCTTTATTGGAGGGACAAATCCGTGGTCTCCACTACTTAGTGGCCTGGAGGGTTGCCCATTTAAGATACCAATAAGAAAAGAGGAAGTTAAGTTATCCCTATTTGTGAATGACATGATCTTCTACATAGTGGAACCAAAAGACTCCATTAAAAGATTATTGAAATTCATCAGAAAGTTTGAAAAAGTTTAGGATATAAAATCAACACACAAAAATCAGTAGCCTTTGAATACACAACAATGCCATGGATGAGGAAGAATTTGTAAGATTTATTCCGTTCGCAATAGCTACAAGAAAAATTAAATACCTTGGGATAAATTTAACCATGGGTGTGAAAGAAATCTACAAAAATAATTGCAAAACATTAAAGAAAGAAAAAAAATACACACAAAAAATAGAAAAATCGCCCATGTTCATGAATTGGAAGAATTTATCTTAGCAAAATGTTCAGAATACTGGAAAGATTCCAAGATGGTGGATTAGGGAATGACATACTGCACTAGGCTAAGGAGAAACAGTAAAAAAAAAAAAAAAAAAAAAAAAAGGTGTTGGAAGTACACTCTCAGGGGAGACTCAGAGAGAAAAACCACGCTGGAAATTCTACAAAAGGAAGAGGAACACGGTGGACCTGTGTGGAAGGTGCATACACACAGCACAAACATGGACACAACACCTGATTGCAGCAGCTGAGAGCTGGAGTGGGCAGCAGCTTGGACACGGGGGTGAAACCAGACTGCAGCAACCCATAGAGATGTAGCCAGAGGGCAAGCATGGTGTGAGTTCAGACTGGAGCCCTATGGGCTAGGAGGCACTGTGGTTATCCGTGGACCCATTGGAAGTAAAAGGGGCACATTTATCTCACTTAACCCCCCTACAACAGTGCCCACAGTGTAGCTGTGAAAGGATGGGTGCCATTTTGAATTTGGGCAGCATCTGGGGAAGCCTTTGTATGTGTGCAGAGCAACTGGCTATGACAGGATTCCATTTTCTTGGCAGTACTGGCAACAGTGTTGGGGAGAGAGCAACCTTCGGCCAGTGGCTCTTGTGTATTCATGTGATCCAGATATTCTAGTAGAGGGAAAAATCCACAGTCCCCACTGACTTTGAGCCTAGCTGGGAGGATGGACAGGTGGCTGGGCACCAACGTAGGACTGTGAGGCACCCCCAGCCTCCCAACATACTACAGGCACCAGGGCTCAAGCTGACTAGGTGGAGTTGGTTTGGGGAATATCTGCCTCTCTCTTGACTGGATAGACTGGCAGTGCAGAGTGGAACTGTTGCATCCAGTGACCATGTGAGCCTTATGTGCTGAGACTGTGGGGACTCAGTGGCTATAAGAGAGGGTGCAGGATGTAGCTGGGACTCTTGGCAATCACTGGGTGTGGCTCCACACTCTCAGAGCTCCTTGATTGCCTGGGATGGGTAATTACAGTAGGAACTGTGCTCACAGTGAGGCCTGTGCTGATCATTTATGCAGCTCATACAGCAGCACGGAAGAGTGTTGAACCAACTAGGGGCTAACATCTGGGCATTACTTAGCTTGGAGGAGTGGAGGTGAAGGAGTGATCACATTAACAGAGGTGACCATTTTCCACCTTTCTGTTAATAAGAGAAGATCTATCACACCCAACTTGGGTGTTACACTAGATACTCACCTCATCTTACAGCACTGATAAGAGTTCCCTGGTCACACCCAGCACACACCTCTTGGTATTCACTAGAAGTGCAGACATTCCACTAAGCCATATAGACATAACTCGAAGATAAAACAGAGGAAAAAACAGAGGAATTCCACAAATTCCTAAAAATAAACACAGAAATTCAAAAACCAAGAATAAGAAAGACACTATGACCTCCACAAAGACACACAACAACATTTATATTAGAATGTGAAGGTGAAAATATTGATGAAATGACAGAAATGAAATCCAAAAGATTAATCATAGGATTACTCGAAAGCAATCAGAGGACAGGGCCAACGCTGTGGCAGAGAGAGTTAAAGCCCCAGCCTGCAATACCACCATCCCATATCGGCACCGGTTCTAGTCTTGGCTGCTTCACTTCCAATGAAGCTCTCTACTACGGGCTGGGAAAGCAGTAGAAGATGGCTCAAGCCCTTGGACCCTTGCACCCACATGAGAGACCCAGAGGAAGCTCCTGGCTCCTGGCTTCGGATCAGCTCAGCTCTAGCTGTTGTGGTCATTTGGGGAGTGAACCAAAAGATGGAAGACACCCCCCTGCCCCTGCTTCTGCCTCTCTGTAACTCTGCTTTTTCAAATAAATAACGAAAACATTTCTTTTCTTTAGAAAAAAGCACTCAGAAGCAGATCCATGAACTAAAGAAAACCATACATGACATGAATGAAAATTTTTCATACGAAATTGATTTTAAAGAGAAATGAAATGAAATATTCTAAAAGAAGAATTCAATAGAGCAAATAAAAATATAGTAGAAAGCCTTAACAACAGACTTGGTGAGGCAGAAGAATATGCAAGCTAGAAGACAAATCTTTGGAAATCTTTCAGACAGACCAAAAACAAAACAAAACAAGAAGAAATTAGAGAAATCAAAAACAGTGTTGGAAATTATGGGATACTATACATATGGATCTTAGGAGTTCATGAAGGTGTGGAAAGAGAGAATGGACTAAAAGGCCTATTTAGTGAAATAATAACAAAAAAAGGGATGTGCAAGCACAGGGGTCACATAGTACTCCTAATAGACATAATCAGAAAAAATCTTCACCACAATAAACATTGTAGTCAGACTTTCAACAGTAAAACATAAAGAAAAGATTATAAAATGTGTATGAGAGAAATGTCAAATTATATTCAGAGGATCTCTAATTAGACTCACAGCTGACTTCTAATCAGAAACCCTACTGGCTAGGAGATAACAGCAAGACATATTCCAAGTCTTAAGAGAAAAAAAAAAAACTGTCAATCAGAATACTGTACCCTGCAAAGCTCTCTTTTATGAATGGAGGTGAAATAAAGACCTTCCATAACAAATTAAAAGAATTTGTCAGCACTTGTCCATCCTTATGAAAGATGCTTAAGGATGTGCTACACACAGAGACACACACAAAAAATAGCCATCATTATGAAAAAAAGTGAAGGAAGAAAATCCCCCAGTAAAGATACAAAAGAAATCAGAAATAAATATTAGGAATATTTGTTGGAAAATGACAGGGCCAAGTTATCTTGAATGTTTATATACAGACTGTCTGAATGGATTAAAAAATAAGACCCCTCCCAAAAAAAATAAAAAAAAATAAATGAGACCCATCTATTTTCTGTACAAGAAACACATCTCACCAACAAAGATACACACAGACTGAAAGTTAAAGGATGGAAAAAGTTATTCCATGCTAAGAGAAAGCAAAAAAGAGCAAGTGATGCCATCTAATATTAGACAAAATAGACTTTAATACAAAAACTGTTAAAATAAACAAAGAAGGACACTGTAATGATTCAGGGATCAATTCAACAGGAAGATGTAACTATAATAAATGTATATGTACCTAGTAACAGGGCACCTGGCTATTTAAAAAAAAGTTAATGTATCTAAAAGAAGACATAGACTTCTATACAATAGTAATGAGGGGCTTCAACCCCACTTTCATCATCTAGACAACCAACAACAACAACAAAAAAACAGAGTTAATCAACACTATGGATCAAATGGACCTTACTGGTATCTACAGAACTTTTCACCCCATAGTTGCAGAATACACATTTTTCTCATCAGTTTATGGAACTTTCTCTAGGATAGACTACATGCTATGCCATAAAGCATGTCTCCACAAATTCAAAAAAACAAAATCATATGATGTATATTTTTTACCAAAATGGAATGAAGCTGGAAATCAACAACTCACGAATCTCTAGATCATATGCAAACACATGGAGACTAAACAACTTTCTCCTGAATGAACAGCAGATCATACAAGATATCAAAACAGAAATCAGAAGATTTCTGGAAATGTATGAAGATGACACTATATCATTTGCTTATGGGATACAGCAAAGCAGTGCTAAGAGGGAAGTTTAAAGCAACTGGTGCCTATATGAAAAAACTGGAATGGTATCAAATAAATGAGCTATCAATGCACTTAAAGGACCTAGAAAAACAACAGCAAACCAAACCCAAAATTAATAGGAGAAAAAAATAATAAAAACTAAAGAGAAATAAGCAAAATTGAAACCAAAGAAACACAAAAAATAAGCAAAACAAAGAGCTGGTTTTAAAAAAATAAACAAAATTGATCAATATAAGCAGAGATAAAAAATGAAATGTAAAAACATATGCAACAACGGATACCACAGAAATAACAAGAATCATCAGAAATTACCACAAAGAGCTGTATGCCGACAAATCGGGGAAACCTACAAGAAATAGATGGATTCCTGGGCACATACATTCTACCAAAATTAGGTTATGAAGACAGAAAACCTAAACAGACCATTAACCAAGATTAAAATTAAATCAGTAATAAAGACCCTCACAACAAATAAAAGCCCAGAACTGAACAGTTCCAATACTGAATTCTACTAGATATTTAAAGAACTAATTCCAATTCTTCTCAAGCTATTCCAAACAACTGAAAAGGAAGGAATCCTCTCAAACTCTTTAAGCTCCTTCTATGCAGCCTGTATCACCTGAATTGCTAAACCAGAAAAATATAAAACAGAGAAAGAATTATAGAACAATATCTGTTATGAACATAGATGCAAAAATCCTCAGAAAAACATTAGCTAATCTAATTCACCAATACATTAGGGAGATCATTCACCCAGACCAAGTGGGATTTATCCCTGTTATGCAGGGATGGTTCAACATTTGCAAATAAAGCAATGTGATACATCACATTAACAAATTAAAACCATTTGATTATATCAATAGATTCAGAGAAAGCATTTGATAAAACATTTGATAAAACCCTTTCATGATAAAAACTCTAAGCAAATTGGGTATAGAAGGAACATTCCTCAATACAATCAAGGCAATTTATGACACACCTACAGCCAGCATCCTATGAATGGGGAAAAGTTGGACACATTCCCATTGAGATCCAGAACCAGACATGGATGCCCATTATCACCTTTGCTATTCAAAATCATCTTAGAAGTTTTAGCCAGAGCCATTAGGCAAAAATAAATACATAAATAAATAAATAAACAAGAAATCAAATGGGAGCTGGCACCATGGTGCAGTAGGTTAATCCTCTGCCTGCAGTGCTGGCATCCCATATGGGCGCTGATTCTAGTCCCGGCTGCTCCTCTTCCAATCCAGCTTTCTGCTGTGGCCTAGGAGGGAAGCGGAGGATGGCCCAAGTCCTTGGGCCATGCACCCACATGGGAGACCAGGAAGAAGCACCTGGCTCCTGGCTTCGGATCGGTGTAGCTCCGGTTGTTGCGGCCACTGGGGAGTGAACTAGTGGAAGGAAGACCTTTCTCTCTGTCTCTCCCTCTCACTGTCTGTAATTCTACCTCTCAAATAAATAAATAAAATCTTTAAAAAAAAAAGAAATCGAATGGATACAAATTGGGAAGCAGGAGGTTAAACTATCCCTATTTGCAGATGACGTGATTATATATATAGGAGATCAAAAAGAATCCACTAAGAGACTATTGGAAATCATAGAAGAGTTTGGTAAAGTAGCAGGATATAAACAAAGACACAAAAATTAATAGCCATAAGGAATCAAATATAAAACTTTTTTGACAAAAGTGAAATAAAACCTAAACAATTTGAGAGGTGCTATAATTCTGTATGGAAAACCCAATCAGTGACTTCACATTAATTTATATTAAAAGTGCTACTCTGTCAGTCTGCTGTGTATCTCACTTCCCATGTTGGATCGTTCGCTCCCTTTTTCATTCTATCAGTTAGTATTTGCAGACACTAGTCTTGTTTATGTGATTCAGCACTCTGGCCTCAGAATCAGCCCTTAAGGCATGCAGATCTGGCTGAAAAGCTCATGAGAGTATTTCAGGCATGGAAAGCCAAGACACTCTGGCAAAAAAAAAAAAAAATGACCTAGATGAAAGATCTCCGCAAGTGAGATCCCAGTGGAAAGAACAGGTCATCAAAGAAGGAGGTACCTTTCTCTGAAGGGAGGAGAGAACTTCCACCCTGACTACGACCTTGTCTAAATATGATCAGAGTTGGTGAACTCAAAAGGCTTCCATAGTCTTGGCAACTCATGACAAGAGCCTAGGGTGATTACTGATGCCATAAACAAGAGTGTCAATTTGTTAAGTCAACAACAGGAGTCACTGTGCACTCACTCCTCATGTAGGATCTCTGTCCTTAATGTGCGGTACATTATGATTTAATGCTATAACTAGTACTCAAACAGTATTTTTCACTTTGTGTTTCTGTGTGGGTGCAAATTGTTGAAATCTTTACTTAATATATGCTAAACTGATCTTCTGTATATAAAGAGAATTGAAAATGAATCTTGATGTGAATGGAAGGGGAGAGGGAACAGGAAAAGGGAGGGTTGCAGGTGGGAGGGAAGTTATATGTGGGGGTGGGGAAGCCATTGTAATCCATAAGCTGTACATTGGAAATTTATATTCATTAAATAAAAGTTAAAAAAAGTGCTACACTAATAAATATCTTAATTTTCTTGATAGATCACAGAATTCCCCCATACTCATAAAGTAAAAATAAATAAGAAATAATAATCAGTATCTCAGGACAAAGTGAAAATACCTTACTTTACAAATTGATAAAATATCATAAAATTTACAATAATAAGAGTAGAACAGGATTGCTGCAGCAGTCAAAGTAGAAAACAATTAAATGGAGCTAATCACTTTATACAGAACACCTAGTAAATGATAATAATTCTTACCAATGAGGTACAGTGAATAACTTTTTAGGACATTATATTAAGATAAAAGGCTAATTTTAAATAAATCATAATAATAACTCATCACACATAAAAAATTATAAACATGATCAAAGCCAAACTGAATAAGAAAATTAAAATAAGAAGATATGAAAAAAATTCAGCTGATTTCAGAAAGAGCCCTCCCATCTGCTGGTTTATTTCCAAATTCTCACATTAGCTGCAGCTGGACCAGACCAAAGTTAGGAGCTTGGAATTCAATCTGGTTTCCACATGTGTGTTACATGGACCCAAGTACCTGAGCCATCACCTGCTGCCTCACAGGGTATACATTAACAGGAAACTGCAGTGGGAAGTGGAGGTAGGACCAGTATACCAAACGCCACCCCTAGAATCTGCAAGCAGTTCTTGACAGGCAAAACTTTGGAAAAATGTAAAGATGTCTGGAGTGATTTGAGGGAAAAGCACTGCCAAATAATGCAAAACAGAATCGCAAATGATCACAAAAATAAGAAAAAAATTATATTCAGCCTTGTAACTAATCAAATGAAAAAGATGCCAAATCAACAAGAATTAAAATAAATAAATTTGGCTATTAGTTTAGTAAAATGTTTTAAAGACAAAGATATACTCAGTTGTTTTGAGAATATCCTTATGCAATTGCAGAGGATTTTTATTTTATTTAAAACATCTGTAAAATGAATAATATGAAAGAAAGTATTTTTATAGTTTTAAGTGTAAATGTTACACTTCATTATTGTTTTAACCTAACAGATAATAAAAAGTAAAAAAAAAGTATTAGAAATGAGTCCAGAGGCCATGCAGTTATTTCTCACATATTTTAGGGATGAAGGGCCACATATTCTATGGCTGGAAGATGAATGACCAAGTTACAATGTGGATTTGTGCACCCACTTCCACCATTATCAGCCCAGGGCTGTGTGGCATACCACTTAGACTATGGGAATCTCTTCCTCCTTCTGTAAAATGGGAACAGTCATTCCTGTGCAGATGTGAAGATAAAATACAATCATATGTTTGAACACAACGGTGAAAGCCATCACACAATTCATTTTGAAGTTACTACGATCGTACTCATGGAATTATATAAAGTTTTCAGTTTTCTTCTACATCAGTTTATATCTAGGGCAGGGACATTCCTTCTATTTTTCATTAAGTGATATGCAACACTGCTTGTGTATGCTATAATCACAAGTTAGTCTATTCAACTTCCCTGTTGTTATACTAGAATTCTACATATTTGTATCTTATAATCAAGTTAGATGTTTGCCTCAGAAAATAAATCTTCCAACAAGACAATGATTTTAATGTAACCTTGCTAAATCATTGTAAAAGGAATGCCTGTTTATAATTTTTCAATGATTTGATGAATTTATAGTTTTATAAAACTGATACAGTTTTGGCAGATTTTCACCCCTTATGTTCTGAAGGTAACAATGATGTACAATGAAAGGCTGTAACTGTTTTCAGTGAGATGATATGCATAGAAAAGGAACTTGTGAAAAGAATTGACCTAAATCTTGAAAAATTTTTATAGGACAAAAATAAGTTTTGTCAGGATTTTTGACCCACTCATTTGGAGGTCCTTTCTAGGGTTATAGCTATGACAGAAATTCTATTAGTTTCTTTCTTCTGATCTTCTTTTTTTCATTTATTAAACTTTTATTTAATGAATATAAATTTCCAAAGTACGGCTTATGGGTTATAATGGCTTCCCCCCTCCCATAACTTCCCTCCCACCCGCAACCGTCCCCTTTCCTGCTCCCTCTCCCCTTCCATTCACATCGATTCATTTTCAATTCTCTTTATATACAGAAGATCAGTTTAGTATATATTAGGTAAAGATTTCAATAGTTTGCCCCCATATAGCAACACAAAGTGAAAAAAATACTATTGGAGTACTAGTTATAGCATTAAATAACAGTGTACAGCACATTAAAGACAGAGATCCTACATAATATTTTTTAAAAAATTAATTAATTTCTATGCCATTTCCAATTTAACACCAGGGTTTTTTTTTTTTTTTTCATTTCCAATTATCTTTATATGGTGGCTGATTAAACCTAACAGGAAAGAGAGGACAAAGAAAGATCCACAGGTGAACTGGAAAGAAAATGGCTTTTTGAACATTTGAAATCCAGACTTCTTTTCTCGAAACAAAGACTGTAAATCACACAATCTAGACGTAGCTATGAAAGGTAAGAATAGGCAGTTCTGTTGCTTTTATATCAACCGAATTATAAAGATCGAAGGGTCCTTGTCTTGTCAAGCATAGCTGCCAACCTTCCAGAGAACACCTAAAGCCTTCCTTGAATTATTAGTGCTGTGTTGCAGTGGTTGCCTGGGACAATATGCAGACAGAATGTTGAAATGTCCACTTTCCCAGCCTAGAACTTCTTTTCCAAATATTATTTAATAAAATATATGAAAATATGCAATAATATATCTATTTGTTGTTACTTGTATCATATAATTGAGCTACCCCTGATTATAGACATGAGACAAATAATTATTTTCCTGAATTCATTTAGCACTCAATAATCTTGCTTACTATGGTACTTAGAAAATAAAATCATACTTTATAAGCAAGTAGTTTTTTGGTGCAGCAAAGTGAACAGTTAGGACTTCTGCATTCCATACTGGAGTACCTGGGTTTGAGTCCCAGCTCTGCTCCAGATTCCACTTTCTTGCTAATGCACGTCCCGGAAGTAAGCAAGTGATGGCTCAAGTAATAGAGCCCCTACCACCCATAAGGGAGACCTGGAATGGGTTGTGGCTCTTGGCTTTGGTTTGGCCCCATCTGTACTATTTTGCACATTTAGGTGAACTAGCAGATAGGATTGCTCTCTGTCTCTGTCTCTCTATGTCCCTCTCTCAAATAAAAAGAAAAATGACAAAAAAATTTTACTTAATGTATTTTCAATAAATTACAAAGATCTCAAAAAGCAAAAATGCTAAAAGATCAAAAGATTAAAACAAGCATTTTGTGCCTAAGTATTTGTACATAACCTTGGCTGTTTTAATGCATATAGTACTACCTACTTATATTCGTACAAAATATTGATATAAAGATTTTATTTCACTTGTACTCACTTTGAATTTGCTGACATACTAATTACAAGATGAGTATACAACACATAAAGAGCAATGATTCAAGATGTATTGTCACCAAAGACCTCTGAACCTTGGAAAAGATAGAAACATGAGTATTTGCAAAAGGCGAGTGTGCATTGATACCTCCTGATTTATTTGAGATTTTTAAAATAATTTTTGTTTGTTTACATTTATTTGAAACATACACACACACAGAGAGAGAGAGAGAGAGAGAGAGAGAGAGAGAGACAGAGGAAGACAGAGATTCCAGTTGTTGGTTTACTCCCCAAATATCCACAACAGTTAGAGACAGGCCAGGCCTAAGCCAGGACCCTGGAACTCAATCAGGGTTGGTGGCAAGGATCCAATTATCTGAGCCACCATCTGTTGCCTTCCAGGATGCACATTAGAAGGAAGCTGGAATCAAGAGCTAAATGGGATTTGAACCCAGGCATTCCAATATGAGATTCAGACAACCTATGTGGCATCTTAATTGCTGAGAGAAATATCTGCCCCTAGTTGACATACTGTTATTCAACGTTGTTATTTTGAAATAGTTAAAATATTGATATTATCCAGTTAAAAAAAAGAAAATAACTGTGAGAATGCTAGTTCATATTGTACAGAAAAAAATAAAAGGAGTTGAACACCAAAGGGGGTTATTGAATGAGTTTTCTTCCCTAGAGGTTTTATTATATAAGAGAAATAGTCAACTTTCTGGAGATTGTAGGTACAGAAGATTAAATTATGGAGCTTCTCAGGTTTTTTCCTTTTAATTTTAATTTTATAGAACCATCAAAAGAGTAAAATGCTGAGAGAGAGAGAGAGAGAGAGAGCGAGCCACCAGGGAACAGGGACAGAAGAAATTTTCAGATGATGTCTAGGAAGTCACCTCCCACCTCAACGACATGGCTTGTTTGTTAGGGGCTTTTTCTTTTTTTTTTTTTTTAAGATTTATTTATTTATTTTGAATGTAAGAGTTACAGAGAGAGAGGGAGAGGTAGAGCGGGATCTTCCACCCACCAGTTCAGTCCCCAGATGGCTGCAATGGCCAGGGCTGGACCAAGCAGAAGCCAGGAGCCAGAACCTTCTTTCGGATATCCCATGTGGGTAGCAGGGTCCCAAGCACTTGGGCCATCTTCTGTTGCTTTTAATATTTTTGTCACAAAGAAATGATAAATGTTTGAGGACACAGATGTTTGGACATTATGCATGTCTATTACATGGTACCCAATATGCACAACTTTTTTGAAGAGAGTTGAGGATGGGTAGTAGAAGAATAGGACCAAATGAATGGAGAAGTAAAATTTAAAGACATAAGAAGCTGATTAACAGAGTGCTGTTACAGACACGAAGAGGAAGAGATATAGCACTGAGCCTACAGGATGAGAAGGCATGAGTGGTTACTAGTAAACTTTGCCAAATGCTACAAAGCAGTCCCATGGGCTAAGGTTTCAGTGATCAGTAGCCTCTGATTTAATAATATGGTGACCATTGTCAAAGAGCTTTCATGATGTGGCAGAAGTGGAAGCCAGACTGGTTGGACAGGAGTTAATGGGAGGGGTGGAGATAGTGACAGGAAATAAAAATTAGCTTTTTTTTCCTGGAAGTTGAGAAAAGAGGAGCAATCAGGACTTTCACTACAGGGTCACTCTGGATCAGGACAGATTTTTAAATTTGTGTTCTGGTTGTAAGGATGAGAGAGACATCATCTGAATAACACACCCAAATGATGGAGTCATTAAATAAAGAAGAGGTCAGTGTTATAGAGGGTAAAAGAAATGGTTTACGAAGCAAGATTTATATTGAAATGGGGCTAATGTGGAATCCAGACAGAGAGGGAAGTCATTTGATTACAGGACAGGGAGGAATGAAGAGCAGCTGAGCAGATAAATACACAGGAGTTAGAAGTGGTGAGGGAGATTCATTTCTGAGAGCCTCTGATGACCCAGTAAAGAGTAATAATCCTCAGAGTTAGGAGGCAGGGGGCAGAGATGGGCTTGGGTAAGGTGGCAAGCTGGTGTGCCAGCCGCTAAGGGAAACTAGAATGGATGCCAACCTACGGGGAGGAAAAATTTGATGAGAACTTTCTGAGACTTTATAGCAGCATCAATTTAAATAGATGATACAAATTCCACAAGCATCACTCAGCGTTAGGAATGCAGAACACTGCAAAGAATTGATGCAAATTTGGAGTTTCTAGGAAGTGGCACTCTTCACGTTCCTAGTCATGCTGGTTCCCTTCATCACCAGTACTTGGAATGCCACCTCCTACCAGTCATGGAAGGTAAAGCCACTGTCTGTGACACCAGCATAACATATGAGCACTGATTCATTTCTGATCCAGCTCCCTGCTAATGGCCTGGGAAAAGCAGCAGAAGATGGTTCAAGTGCTTGCACCCATGTAGGAGACCTGGAAGAAGTTCCTGGCTCCTTGCTTTGGCCTGAGCCAGAGTTGGCTGATCGGGTGATCTGGGGAGTGAACCAGTGGATGGAAGATCTCTATCTGTCTCTACCTCTCTGTAACTCTGACTTTCAAATATATGGCAAATATTTTAAAAAATGCTGCCTTTAAGGTAGCTCCATTTAATCTTCTTTTAAAAAATTTCTTCAAACAGTTATGCCATACTTTGTATTCATTTCCTCATTGCCTATTCTTTACTTTTGTTGGTATTTTAACTTAGAAATATTTATTTCCAACTTACATAGAAATTTTCATTTAGGGTTTTTTTTTTTTTTTTTTTTTTTTTACAGGCAGAGTGGATAGTCAGAGAGAGAGAGAGACAGAGAGAAAGGTCTTCCTTTTTGCCATTGGTTCACCCTCCAATGGCCGCTGCAGCCGGCGCATTGCGCTGATCTGAAGCCAGGAGCCAGGTGCTTCTCCTGGTCTCCCATGCAGGTGCAGGGCCCAAGACTTGGGCCATCCTCCACTGCCTTCCCGGGCCACAGCAGAGAGCTGGCCTGGAAGAGGAGCAACCGGGATAGAATCTGGCGCCCCAACCGGGACTAGAACAGCATGGTGGAGGATTAGCCTGTTGAGCCACGGCGCCGGCCCATTTAGGGTTTTGAATAGTAATCTATTTGCACATAATTTAACAATGCTAAGGTACATACAAGAGTTGATCTTCCTCCCAACATTATAATCTATCTCTTTCTCTCCTGTATGAAATCACTTATCTACTATTTTTAAAAAAATACCTAGATTCATTTTTCTTTGTTCTTTAATAAATGGATATCTCCATGCACACTGCATTGCAAGTTTTTCTCCTTGCTCAATATACTTTGAAAATCTGTTCATTTTAATACACAGAAGGCTACTGTTATAATTTTAAAAGAAATTTTAAAATTTTGAAAGAGCATACATAATTTATTTTGCTTTTTCTCTATTTATAAATACTCATGTTGTTTTAAATTGTTTGCTTATGTACAAAGCTGCAGGGAGTAACTCTGGACATACATTACTTTACTGGAGTGTAAGTATAGCTGTAAGATAAATTCCTAGACTGGAATCACTCAGGGGTCACTAATCTTGTTCAATCCTTAACAATAAATTGTTTGTCATCACTATTTTGATGGAAATAGTTTTTATCAAGGTTATACTAAACTCCAAGGTCATTCTCTATTCTCATATGATTTAATCCTTTAGTAGTATTAGATTCTTCCTGAAAGACTTCTTATTCTTTTTGTTTTAAACATCTTTTTGGATATTTCCTTATTCCATGCAGTGCTTCTAATCAGTTTCCTCCTCTGGCTCTCCAATATATTCTTCAACATCCATATTTTGGACTGTCCTAGCATTCCTTTCTCTGTATTCTCTCCTGAAATTATTTCATAAAATCTCATTGTTTTAAATGTCATATATACACTCATGACACATTTTTTATCTTCAGCTCTGAGTTTCTCTCTGCTCTGTCCCAACTACCCTAGTGATGCTTGCATCTGTATATCTAATAAACTGCTCAAAACTTAACTGTTCCTTCTTGTTCTTTCCAAATCAGTTGGCAACAACTGTATTTTCTGATTGCTCAGGTCATAAATCTAGGCCTGAGCCTTGCCTGCTTTCCTTCCATCAGCAATCACATCTAATCCATCATCAGTCTTGTCACCTTTACTTCCAAATACATCCAGAATTCAGTAGCATCTCCACCATTATCATACCATTTAAAGTCTAGGCCAAGAACCTCTGGTGGCTTCCTGACACCCTCTTTGTTTTCTGCTTCGTTTTCAACCAGATAATCTCACACAACAAACAAGGATCTTGGCTAAACAGTTTCGTGCAAGAAATACTTTCATGTCTTCCCAACTGTACACAAAGAAAATAGAAACTTTGCATTATAGATTAAAAAGCCATGCACTACACCTGAGAGAAGGAAATACTAGCAATGAATAGGACAGATGATCAGATTCACACGGCAACCGCCCCCTGTCCCCCAACACACACATTATTGGCATGATTTTTGCCTATCCGTGTCCATTCCTAAGCTCTGAAACATTTCTCTTCGTACATTTTCAGGTGGAAGGATAAAATTTGCTGCAGAAGCTGATTCTGAGGTTTCTTGCTGTACTTCAAGGGTTCTTTACATTTTAGATTAGTATTTCATGCCTGTCTAATTTAAGATTGAGGGAGTAGAAAAAGAAGATTCCCAATGGCAGGACTCAAGAACTGTGCTTCTATGTTGGATCACTGCAGATGTCTCGGGAGCCTATCACCTAAGGATTAATAACGTCTTCAGTTAATAGCAAGCAGGGAGCAACACACTGCATCTTATTTATTCTGCCTCAAACAGCATCTCTACCACCTATTGTAATGATATTGATAAAAGTAGAAACCTGCCGCGGATTTTCAAATATTCTCATATCCATGATATTTTATAGTACTGTTTTATGACAAATACCAATTACTAATCTTGTAGAAAATGCCCTTCAAATATCCTTGAAATTATTTTAGAAATAACTAATCAAATTCAAAACAGATCACATTCACTAGAAAATAAACTTACTTACATTTTTCTCATTTCCAAATAAGAAGTAAGTTACAATTTTGGAAGTTTTTGGGAAAAACATAAGTACTCAATTTTATAACAAAAACAAAATATTTCATTAAGAAGCATTGTGTACTACTTTTATCAGCAGCTTTATAATTATAAGACCAATGTGGCTGAGAATTACAAAACTAAGTAATGTATTTATAATTGAATAAAATGAAAAGCTATCTTTACAAATGTGCTGCTACTCAATCTTAGCTGCTTATACAATTTGGCTAATGAGGCATCGTGGCAAACCTTGCATCATTCTTTAGTCTTCATACCAATAAGTAGAAATCATTGTATACTGTTTAAGAGGCAAATCCCTTTGAGATAACTTGAGCTCATTAGCTATGAAATAAGTGGAAGTGAATGAGACATGAACCAATGATTCCTATTACAAAAGGGTGTGTGTGTGTGTGTGTGTATAAAAATAAGCAAAATGTTATTTTTCAAATCCGGGAACTCCTAAACTAATACCAGGTAACTACAACACTTGTTCTAGAAACATCTCAGTTTGTTCTTCTGAGAACATTACTCCAAACTTAGAAAGAGTGATTGGAAAGAATGAGTAACTCTTCCAGTATCAAGACCGACCCTGAAACCGATTTGAAAGGGAGGAGGAAAGAACTTCCCTTTTCTTGGAGTAAACACATAGTGGGCATGCATGACCCTGCTTGGGAAGAGAGGGGAAGGGATAGGAGGGGGAAGGCCAGTTCTGAACTCAGAGGGGATGGCACCATCTTCCTCAGGTTTGCATTGGTCATGGGCTCCTGTCTCCACGAGTGAAAGGCAGCTTAAGTGCAGCTCTCCTTCCCCCAAAAGCAGAGATCAATGGGGCAAGTCAAACTTAGGTGCCATCAGACTGGGGAGTCACCACAGCCAATTTCAGAGTGTGTAAGTGGAGCTAGAGTGAGATCCAGTGTGAATTTGTGTGACTTTTCTTGGTTTTTAGCATAGCACTCCTACTAAAATTTCATCATACTGTACTATGTGGTAAGCTACCTGCTTATGTCATCTCCAATGCTCATCTTAAGTATATCACGAGCCTCAAGGTGCCTGGGAAATACTTAACGTGCGGGAAGAAAGAACTCTCCATCTAGAGCTTTTTTCCAAAGAGTGCAGCAGCTGCTTTCTGTTGCCAATCAGTGCCTCGTCAGAGGCCACGTCTTTCATGCAAACAGAAATAACCCCAAATCAAATCCAGGATTTACGGCACCCCAAATACCTGTCTCTGCCTGCCCTGTTTTCTCCTCATCCTTCCATTTCATTAACTTTCTGAGCACACAGCTGCCGTGGTTCTCCAGCCACCCTGCCCCGCCCCTTGGGGATAGGGCCCTGCGGGCGAACCCTCGCGCTTCCTGCTACTGCTTCGCTCTAGCGCCCCTCCGAGCCTCAGAGAGCAACGACCCTTCCGGGGGCAGCACCTGCAGCAGGCAGGCCAGTGGCGGCTGCGAGGTGGACGCTCTCTCCCACCCCTTTACCTCAGCGATTCGTACCCGCGGGAAATTAAGTTGGAAAACTGCGACCAATTTCCAGTCTCCGACTTCTCCCCGCTCGTCACATGGATCTTACAGTTCGTCCTCGAATCCTCCCCACATCCCACGGAGGAATGCCTTCAAGCCGCTCCTGTCCTTCCAGGGCTGGCTTCTGGCCGGTGCCCACTCTCTCCATCCCAGCAGCTTCCCAAGGCAGCCAAGCCGGGAGCCTGCGTCCGCAGCGGGGCGTCGCGGGCGGGGACTGCCACCCCTCGCCCCTGGGCCAGGGCCAGGCTCCTCCCTCCCTGCCCGGACCACGCCTGCTCCCCCAAACTTCGCACCCGGGGAGCAGAGGTGGCGGGTGGAAAAGGAAGGGGCTAGTCTGGACATCCTTCGTTGCTCCATCAGAGTCAAAGTCGTGTGGGAAGGGAACTGGCGGCAGCCCGCCACGGGGAGCGGGAGCACGCCGGGGCCCCCTGCCCTTCCCCACCTGCGCGCCTCGGGTGGGTGCCACGCGCTCTCCCCGGCTCCGCGCAGCAGACACGCACACTCACCGGGAGCGGGACTCGGAGCGGGCCGGAGCGGGCAAGGTGGCCCCTTCGCCCGTGGCGCAGGCGACCAGGGGCGACCCCGTAGGGCGCCGACCGTGGCTGGGAGGACAGCCGCACGTCCCGGCTGCTCTCGGAGCCGCCGAGCTGACTGCGCGCTGCGGGAGTCGCGCGCGGCGCCAGGGTGGACGCCTGGGGCTCTCCACTACCTCCGGCGCCCCTGTGTTCTTGCCTTCCTTTCTTCCTGCCTTCAGCGCCCTTTGCTTCTCTTTTTTATTTTTCTTCTCTCACTTTTCCCTTTCTCAGTTCTCTCATCCGTCTCCTCCCTCCGCTACCACTGGTGCGTGGAGAAGGGCGGGGGAGGGAAAAGTCCCGTCCCTTTAACTTGAGCTGTACCTTGGAGATGATCTGTTCTTGGAATCTGGAAATGACGTTTTGAAAACAGCCAAGATAAAACGACTTTTCTCTTCCTTTCCTTTTCATCTTTGCTTCTCCTTCCCCCTGGCTCTTTTTATTCCGGTTGGGTGGCTGAAAATGAAGTGAGCTCAGATAAAGGAATAAAAACGGAAATTATACTTGCTGGCAATAGTTTTAGGAAGTGGGGATGTGAATTAATCATTGGGTGGGCCCAGAGATCTATTTACCACAATTTCACAAAGAAAGCGTTTGCTGAAAAAGAACTGGGGTTGTGAGAAAAAGGAGAAGGTAGAATGGCTAGGTAACCGGTCTGATTTTACTAAATTTGTGTTAAGGAGTTCCCGGTAGTTTATGCTGGGCATGTCTTATAATACATCCCGAGTTTTTTGACCTAGATTTGACCTTGAAAGGATACTTGACCTTTTCTATTCCTAATCGTGGATCTTTTCCCAAACCAATATTTTATGGTTCTGTTCCAGCCAACCTATCAAGAATTCCGCATACCTGCCTTGACCCCAGCAACTTGAATACTGCTTGGAAGGTGGCCGTTTGCTAGCACTGAAAAGCTGTCCAATGCTGGTTGAGGTGGGACAGATATTTCCTACAGAGCACCTGCTTCCTTAACCCCAGGAGTCCATCAGGCCACTGGTGGACTCACCCACGTCTGATTCACGATGGGCTTGATTGTGGTAGATTCATATTATATTCATATTCATATTCATATTCATATTCACATTCTTGTCAAGAGATCTTCTCTGCTTTCTTACCTCCAACGCTTCTTGCCATAAAAAGGCAAACTTCCCTAAATCTTCCCATAGTCCAAACTTGCGTTTTGCACTCCGTTTTCCTTCTGTTGGTGAAGTCATCGTTGTTTTCTGGCATCGTATATTTAAATGAGAGAGTGTGTATAAAATACTAAACATGATGCTTGTCCTTTAGCACACAGAAAGTGTTAGCTGAATTATGGATAATGACTTCAGATTATATTAGCATTTATTTCATGTTTGTATTCTCTCACATAATCCTTAAAACCTCAATTCTCTGTGCTATGATTTCCACAGTTTTGCCCTTGTTCCTTGTAAATATATGTCAATGTGGTTCTGACTACTCATTTTGGAAAATACACTGAAAATAATTCCAATAGGAGTCAAGATTTATAATGCTCATAATAGAACATAGCAATTTCTCTAGAAGCTATGATATTGACCACCCTGATTTTACACTTGTACCCAGAGTAATTTGTAACAAGTCTTGTAGATGACAACTGTGGAGCCAGGCCAAGGTTATATCACCTCAAGAAGCAGATTAAGAATGTCCCACACTCTATACAGAGTTTCTGTAATGGTAATGCAAACAGATATTCTGTGGCCACCTGTATCTAGCAGGTTTTGTTCTATTGATTAACACTGCAGTGTAAGTCAGCCCCAGATCTAGAGAGTTGAAAACCTCAAGTTTAGGATCTTTCCAGATGGCATGTTTAGACTTATGCAATCAGAGTTAACAATTTGATAATACATCTAGAGAGTAGATTATTAAGTGAAATTATAGAAAAGACCCAACCTGGAATGCCAAGGGGAGCTAAGGTTTCAGATGCTTCTGCTGTTGCTAGTGCAGCAAGTAGATTTGCTTAAGTATAAGTGATGAAAATAAATCTTGCTGGGCCAGTGCCATGGCTCACTTCGTTAATCCTCCACATGCGGACCGGCATTCCATGTGGGCACCGGGTTCTGGTCCCGGTTGCTCCTCTTCCAGTCCAGCTCTCTGCTGTGGCCTGGGAAAGGCAGTGGAGGATGGCCCAAGTGCTTGAGCCCTGCAACCGCATGGGAGACCAGGAGGAAACACCTGGCTCCTGGCTTTGGATCAGTGCAGCGCTGGCAGTAGCGGCCATTTGGGGGATGAACCAATGGAGGGAAGACCTTTCTCTCTGTCTCTCTCTCTCTCACTATAACTCTGTCAAAAAAATAAATAAATAAATAAATAAATAAATAAATAAAAGAATGCTTTGTAAATCATAAAAAAGCATTTTGGAAAAAAAAAAAGAAAGAAAATAAATCTTGCATGCAACAACAAGATGTTGTGCCGTAGAGATATTCTGTTTGTCAGAGAGATATTCCAGTGGGAGTGTGAGTGTGGGGATGTAATGTACCTCCCTCATCAATAATTGTGTCTGTTAGCTATTTCCAAATATTCTTCAATTTTGAGAAAGGCATTCTTCGATTTTTCAATGTGATTGATAATCACACATAAATTTGCATTGTTTAACTCTGATTCACTGAATATATTCACACTGGAGAAGTATGAAGTCTGTAACCAAACCCAGGGTTATATGACAGTGAACGCAGGCAACTGACTAGCGGTTTCTAGATTTAAGTCCTCAATTTGCTGTTCTGAATAAACTTTGATGTTCCAACAAGACTCTGATTATTTGAGTCAACACTTGGCAAATAGGGCACTGCAACAAGATTCTGTAAGGATTTCTCTGAGAACAAGAGGATGCCATAGATGGCACATCCTAGATTAGAAATGAGACTACATTTTAGAAGACTTAATCTCAGTGACAAAAAGTGTAAAATCTTCATCAGTTTGTAAGTTCATTGCTTTTGTTTAAAATGAATTAAATCATCCTAGATAGGTTTTTCTTGAAAGTTTAAATGAAAAAACCAGAAAGTGTCAGGGTTAGAGATCTTGTTTATTTTTCATTTTAAATATGTAGAATGAGGACTTGTCTTCATTGGCAACATTCTAATAGTTGATATCCTGAGTTTTTGGCAGAAAAGTGATTTTTTTTTTTACAGACAAATTATACTATTTTGATCATACTGTTCTCCATTTAAGATGAAGCTCTTTGTTCTTTTCGATCAAATAGTTGTGCCATTAATAGCCAGATACAAAGTGCAAAATCAAGGAAAAAGCTGAGAATTTTTAAAGGATATAAGTAGTATAGATAGAATTAACACAGATAGTGCAGGCCTAAATAATGTAACCTTCTTCTAAATGGTTTATGTTTCCCTTGAGTTATTTGACTAACTACAGAAGATTCACCTAACTTGGTATCCCTCTTGACACATTGATTCATTTCATGACATTAAAAGGTCAATTGTTATAAAAATTATTTTAAGTACTTTTTCCCCCAATTTTTGAAAAATCATTACAGAAAATCCATAGTGCAATAAAACAATAAAATAAGCAATGCCTCCCTACATTTATAAAGCATTTACTGTTTTTTATAATTATTCAAATTGACTTTATACATTCATTAAGTCATCAGATAATTGTTTTGTTTTCTTTTCCAAGGAAAGTCAAGTGGAAAGATATTATAATGTTGAATAAATATAACTAATAATTCTATAATATTCAAGGGAAGACTGGATTGGAAATAATTTTTCTTGTAAGATGAAGTTTACCTTCTTGTAGGTAAACTAGTTGTAACTTCAAAGAGCAATGTGGCAGCAAATTAAAAAAAAATCATTTTGATTTTAGCTAAACCAAAAAAAATCAAAATGATTTTTTAAAAATTTGATTCCACATCGTTCTTTGAAGTTACAGCTAAAAGAATTACAGCACAGTTTTTTGTACACTTTGATAAGTGATGGCTGGACAAAATATTTGAAGACTATTGTAAAAATGAGTATTTACTAAGTGAATTATGATAGTACAATAGAAAAATGGCAGTTAATCAAATTCACTTAAAGTAGATAAAGACACTAAATTACCTCATAATCAGATCCTCCAGTTGTAACCCTAAGTTATATCAAGAGATAGACAATGTCAGTATATATATATATATATATATATATATATATATATATGATTAATCATTTTGATGCTATTCTCAATTATAATTGTTTTACCTACAGTCATTATTTATAGTAGTCTCAATATTTTCAATACCGTGATACAATTCCAAATTCATCTTAAATTTGGTTAGGCAATAGGAAAATTTCTGTTGGATCTATGCATTCATGAGAAATTAGGCAAAAAGTTTATGAAAGTGCCTTGCATTAGAATTGAACTAAGTTCTTAATTCCATCTAGCTATTAACCTACTCACTGACTTAAAAATGGTATTTAACTTCTTCCAATTTAAGCTTTCTAAAATTTAATGTAGGAATAAGCCAATTTTATCTATCTCTGGAAGTTACATTAAATATATTACAATATAGCACATGAATTTCCTAGAATGATATGGTATCACATCATGTAAGATCACATTTTTGTGGTAAAAGCTAGCAGCATAATCAGAATAAAACCATTAGATTTGACATTTCATGAGGCATCTTTGAAGGTCCTCATATTTTGGTTAAAATCTTATGGTAACATACACAAGCAAATATTAAAGGGAAAATATTTCATAGAATGTAATTTACAACTATATGAGAAAAAATTCTGGAAAGCCAGGTAAGATGTTTTGTACCAGTGAATTTGTACCATTTGTACCAGTGAATTCTCAACCAATTGGATTACTCTATGGCAACCCTGGGGTGAGGGGAATAAGTACAGTCATATCGGGAATATTGTGGTCTCAGTTGCAGATCATTGCAAAAAAGAAAATGACTTGAGAGTTTTGGGTTGCAATGTGTGAAAATTCATGTTTACATTGTACTGTAGTCTATTAAGTGTTTAACAATGTGTCTAAAAATATACTTTGATTTGGAAATATTTTATTGCCAAAATATTAACAATCATTTGACTCTTCATCAGTTTGTTGGTGCAGTCTTGCCTCAATGTTGGAGGCTTCTGATTGATCAGGGTGGTTATCGCTGAAGTTTTGGGTAGTGGTCAGAATTTCTTAAAATAAGGCAACAATGAAGTTTGCCTCCTTGACTCTTCAGAAAATAAAAATTTCTCAGTGGCATATACTGCTGTGTGATAGCATTTTACTCTTAGCATTGAGAAATCACTATACATGGCAGCCATAGACTTATACAACATATTTCTTAAATATTCAGACTTGAAAGTTGAAATTACTCCCTGATCCATGGGTTTCAGAATAGATATTTTGTTATCAGGCATGAAAGCAACATTCATCTAAATGTGCAACTTCATCAGACTCTTGATTGACCAAGTACATTGTAAATTAGTGCTAATTCTTTGAAAGGAAATCTTTTCCTCTGAACAGGAGGCTTCAAAAGTGGGCTTAACATATTCAGGGGAACATCCTGTAAAGATTTACTGTGACATAGGGTTTATTTTCCCATTTATAGAGCACAGGAGGAGTAGATTTCATGTCATCATCTGGGTTTTCTCTTTTCAAGAGAGTCATTCTCTCCTTTGAAGCTTTGGGAACGCATATTGACTTTTCCTCCCTAGCTATGAAAGGTGAAATCTTCCTGTATATGGTTGTTTCTTCTACAGTGAAAATCTTTTACTGACTGTAGCTGCTTTCATCAATTATCTTAGCTGGATCTTCTGGATAACTTGCTGTAGCTTCTTCATCAGCCTTTGCTGATTCACCTTGCACTTTCATTTTATGGAGATGGCTTTTCTTCCTTAAATCTTATGAACCAATCTTGGGAAGGTTACAACGTTTCTTCTTGTAGATTCCTCAGCTCTCTCAGCCTTCATAGAATTGAACAGTTAAGGATTTGTTCTGGATTAGGCTTTACTTTAAGAGACTTTAGTGGCTGCTTTGATTTTCTACTCAGATCACAAAAATTTCTTTGTATCAATAATACAGCTGTTTTGCTTGGTTATCATTCACATGTTCAATGGCATGGCAATTTTAATTTCTTTTAAGAGCATTTTCTGTGCATTTAGAACTTGGCTAACTGGTGCAAGATGCCTAGCTTTTGTTCTACCTCAGATTTTGACATACTTTCCTCAGAAAGTTGAATCATTTCTAAAAGTATTTACTATATTTAAATTGAGAAGGGGAGGGGAGGAGTAGGAGAAGGAGAAGGGAGGAGGAGAGGAGAGAGAAAGAGAGAATTCCATTTCTTAGTTCACTTCCCAAACACCTGCATAGGTGGGGGTGGGGGGCAGGGAGAGTTCAGCAAAGGCCAAAGCCAGGAGCTGGGAACTCAATCCAAATCTCCTGTGAAGGTGGCAGAAACCCAATTACAGAAACATCACCACTACCTCCCATGATCTGCATTAGTGAAAAGCTGTAATCAAGAGCCAGATCTGGGAATCAAACTCAGTTTCTCAAACAAAAGATGTAGGTGTCTTTATAAACATCTTAACAACCTGGCTAACCACCCACTACTATTTCTAGGTTTTGATTTAAGGTGAGATATGTGACAAATCCTTTCACTTGAACATTTATAGGAGACTATAGGATTAATAATTGGCCTAATTTCAGTATTGTGTTCCAGTGAATAGAGAGATAAGATGATCCAAAGAGAAGGAGAGAGACAGGACAATGGCTGACTGGTGGAACAGACAGAATACATTTTTTTTTTATTTGACAGGTAGAGTTATAGACAGTGAGAGGAAGAGACAGAGAGAAAGGTCTTCCTTCCGTTGGTTCACTCCCCAATTGGCCGCTATGGCTGGCGCTGTGCCGATCCGAAGCCTGTGCCGATCCGAAGCCAGGAGCCAGGTGCTTCTTCCTGGTTTCCTATGTGGGTGCAGGGACCCAAGCACTTGGGCCATCCTCCACTGCCGTCCTGGGCCACAGCAGAGAGCTGGACTGGAAGAGGAGCAACCAGGACTAGAATATGGGATGCTGGTGCCTCAGGCAGAGGATTATCCAAGTGAACCATGGCACCAGCCCCACAGTGTTTATCAATCAAGTTTCCTACCTATATGTGCACAGTTCGAAACCCTCTTAGGTTGGCATTCCAAAACATTTACAATAGCAGCAACAAAGATCACTAATCACAGATTACCATAAGAGAGAAAAAGTTTAAAATATTGCAAGAATTATCAAAATGTAACACAAAGAAACAACATAAGCACATACTTTTGGAAAAACAGTGAAGATGGATTTGCTCCAAACCTCCAAATTGTAAAGAAAAATACAATAATACACAGAACAAATATGCCTATATGTACTTAAGATAAACAGGTTAACAGGTCTTCCCCTTTTGTCCTTGCAAAACACTGATGATTATTTCCACATAGACATTTATATAGCTAATGCCAAAAAAGAAAAAGATGCTTTTGAGAAATTAATGTAAAACCACATACTGGATCATTGCCAGTTCTTAATAGTATATGGAAAACAGGCTGTAGTGTAATCAATCGCATTCCCTATTTTTTTGTTCTTTACCTTGGAATTTTACTAGGACAAAAGAGTATACTCAGAGTTTAAAATAGAACACATTCATCCAACAAAATTATGATTTAGGCAATTGATTAATATGGGTCCTTGACAGAATAAATTTATTAACAAAACTACTTATATCTTTATGTATATGCTTATGAGTGTGAAATGAGACAAGTTAGCTAACAGCTCAGTAAAGCTGTTGATATATCATTATTGCTCAATTAAGTGCAATTCTTGAAGGCTTTTAATGAAATTTGTTCAAAGCTCCATGCCAATTCTTCAACTGTTTAAAGTGCCCTCACAGTAATAGCTCAAAGGTAGAAATAGAATGCCCAATTCATCTGTAGACCAATGTGTATGCTCTGCTGATACAAATGGAGTCCTACTGAGAACATCTGATGAGACAGTTTCTTTGAAATAGGTTCACATTAAGGCTTTTAGTTTTCAAAGAGAGGAAGAATTCCTAACTTTTAAAAATTAAAATTTTCCCTTGTATTACCATAAAAGGCTATATTTACATACACAATTGTTTTAATGAGTTCATTTTAAAGTATGTCTTAGTGGTGCTTTGCAAAACAGACTCATCCAAACAAATTCTTGCTATATGATACTCGGATTGTTTCCATATTAGGTTATTGCTTGTCACTCTTTTTTTTCCTTTGAAATTTGTTTACTCATTTGAAAGGCAAAGTTACAGAGACTCAGAGGCACAGATAGACAGAAAGGTCTCTATCCATTGGTTCACTCCTCAAATGGCTGCAATGGCCGAAGCTGCACAAATCTGAAGCCAGGTGGAGGAGCTTCCTCTGGGTCTCCCACGTGGGTGCAGGGGCTCAAGGACTTGGACCATCTTCTACTGCTTTCCCAGGCAATAGCAGAGAGCTGGATCAGACATGGAGCAGCCGGGACTCAAACTAGCACGCATATGGGATGCCAGTGCTGCAGGCTGGGGCTTTAACCCACTGTGCCACAGTGCCAGCCCGAGACTGGAATCAGGGTCCATATGGGATTCTGGTACTGTGCCTATATGTGCATGCAAAAAAAACCTTGCATTTTTCAAAAAATGGTATGTATTGATTAGTAGAAGCTACTCAGTACTTTTTATAGTACCTCCCAATGAGGCTGTATACAACAGCTCTCTGTATTCTTTCTCACTGCCACTCTGCTTTTCATGTCTTTATATCTGGTATACTTTCAAAATTCGTTAATATTCACAAAAGAGACACAAAAGCAGTGTGTGCCAAGTTACATCTTTCTATGAGTGGGCTTCATTAAATTCGGTCAGTGGAGTGAATAGTACATGGAAAGAGAATTCATTTTCCAGTGGATATTTCCTGGGAACAGGAAGTGGTAATGGAACCAGAAGCTAATCATTGTTTTCCATTGCATACGGAAGACATAACCTGTTTTGGATCCTATGCTACATTTTATCTTTTAAGATGCCATAAAAGTGCTGAGCATTTTGTAGGTACAGAGAAGTCAGTTCCCACTCATTTATCTGCTTCATATCATTATGCATTACTTTCTCCACTGCCTGGTAAAATATGGAAATCTTACACCTGATTTTTGTAGTTTCAGTCCTTGTGGCTAAACACCATGTTATTTTTCACTGTCATTTTAGGAAGGTGTTATAGATTAATGCACAGATATTCATATATGATGTTTATCCTTTTGAAGTGAAAGGGAAAATTCCCTGTAAAATTGATAGGCAAATGTTTGGTCCAGATTATTATGTATTATTGTATTATTTTACTGTAACACAATGTAATAATATACATGGAATATGTTAGTTTTGTCTTTTCTATGTTACTGTCATAATTATAACTGTCTTTTTAAAGTTGACAATAATAAAAATTTATTTGCTCTCAGTTGTGTGCTTTCTTGTTCTTCCTCTTCTTCTCCTTTGTGAGACTCTATTTCTATATTTCCTGTTATCTATATATGTAGCTTTGTTTCTACTTTCCCTTTAATTTTCTTTTTAAATTTTTTTTTTTTTTTGACAGGCAGAGTGGACAGTGAGAGAGAGACAGAGAGAAAGGTCTTCCTTTTGCCATTGGTTCACCCTCCAATGGCCGCCGCGGTAGGCGCGCTGCGGCCGGCGCACCACACTGATCCGAAGCCAGGAGCCAGGTGTTTATCCTGGTCTCCCATGGGGTGCAGGGCCCAAGCACTTGGACCATCCTCCACTGCACTCCCTGGCCACAGCAGAGAGGTGGCCTGGAAGAGAGGCAACCGGGACAGGATCGGTGCCCCGACTGGGACTAGAACCAGGTGTGCCGACGCCGCAAGGCGGAGGATTAGCCTAGTGAGCTGTGGCGCCAGCTTTTTAAAATTTTTAAAAATTATTTTCTCCAGAATCCTTTTAATTAATACAAACTTCATGATTTTTCAAAAATATAAATTTAGAAATATAGTGATTCTTTCCACTGTACCTACCCTGCCTCTTGAACTCCCACCTTTCTTCCTCCTCTCTCTCCTATTCCCATTCTTATTTTTTACTAAGATCTGTTTTCAATTAGCATATGCACATTAATCATGATTAACTGTACTAAGAGTTCAATGACTTGTATAAAATTTTTTTTCTCAAGAGTGGATATAAGGGCTATTCAGAGTCATTGCATATTGAAGGGTTATTTTCACTTCTTTATTTTATTTATTTATTTATTTTTTATTTTTGACGGGCAGAGTGGACAGTGAGAGAGACAGAGAGAAAGCTCTTCCTTTGCCATTGTTTCACCCTCCAATGGCCCCTGCGGCCGGCGCATTGCGCTGATCCGAAGGCAGGAGCCAGGTGCTTATCCTGGTCTCTCATGGGGTGCAGGGCCCAAGCACTTGGGCCATCCTCCACTGCCTTCCCAGGCCACAGCAGAGAGCTGCCCTGGAAGAGGGGCAACCGGGACAGAATCCGGTGCCCCGAATGGGACTAGAACCCAGTGTGCCGGCGCCGCAAGGCGGAGGATTAGCCTGTTGACCACGGCGCTGGCTTGGGTTATTTTCACTTCTATAGATTACCTTTTAGGTGCTTTGTTAGCTATCATAGATCAGGGATAACATATGGTATTTGTCCTTTTGGGACTGTCTTATTTCACTAATTATGACATTTTACAATTTCATTCATTTTATTGCCAATGACAGGATTTCATTTTTTTTTTTTTTTTACTGCTTTGTGTTATTCCATGGTGCTTATATCTCATAATTTCTTTATCCAGTCTTCAGTTGATGGGCATTTGGATTGATTCCATATCTTATCTATTGTGAATTGAGCTGCAAATAAACATGTTGGCAAAAATAATTCTTTCTTAGGCTGGTTTCATTTTCCTTGGATAAATTCCCAGGATGGAATGTCTGGGTCATATGGTAGGTCTATATTCAGATTTCTGAGGTAGCTCCATACTGTCTTCCCCAGTGGCTGTACCAACAGTGGATTAGGGTCCTTTTTTCCTCACATCCTCACTAGCATTTGTTGTTTGTTGATTTCTACATGAAAGTCATTTCTTGGGGTTGAGGTGAAACCTCATTATGGTTTTGATTTGCATTTCCCTGAGGGCTAGTGATCCTTAGAATTTTTTCATGTGTCTTTTGGCCATTTGAATTTCCTCTTTTGAAAAATGTCTGTTTAAATCCTTTGCCCACTTCATAACTGGGTTGTTTGTTTTGTTGTTGTTGAGTCTCTTGAGTTCTTTTATATATTCTGCTTATTAATCTTTTATCAGTTACAGAGTTTGCAAATAATTTCTCCTATTTTGTTGGTTGCCTCTTCACTTTTCTGAGTGCTCATTTACAGTGCAGAAGTTTCTCAATTTGATGTAATCCCATTTGTCGATTTTGGCTTCAATTGCCTGTGCCTCTGGGATCTTTTCCAAGAAATCTTTGCCTATGCCAATGTCTTGCAGATTTTCCCCAATGTTCTCTAATAAATTGATGGTATTGGGTCATAGATTTAGGAATTTAATTCATTTTGAATTGATTTCTGTGTAAGGTGTAAGGTAGGGGTTTCGCTTCATACTTCTGCATGTGGAGATCCAGTTTTCCCAGCACCATTTTCTGAAGACACTGTCCTTTGTCCAGGGATTGATTTTAGCTCCTTGATCACGTGTAAGTTGGTTGTAGATGCTTGGCTTGATTTCTGACATTTCTATTTTGTTCCATTGGTCTATACATCTGTTTTTGTATCAGTACCAGGCTGTTTTGATTATAATTGCCCTATGGTGTGTCTTGAAATCCGATACTGTGATGCCTCTGGCTTTGTTTTTGTTGTATAAGACTGCTTTAGCTATTCATGAGTCTCTTGTATTTCCAATGGATTTCAACATCATTTTTTTCTATATCTGAGAAGAATATCCTTGATATTTTGATGGATATCATATTGAATCTGTAAATTGCTTTTGGTAGTATGGACATTTTGATGATATTCATTCTTCCAATCTAGGAACATGGAAGAATTTTCCATTTTTTTGTATCTTCTATTTCTTTCTTTAATGTTTTATAATTCTCATTGTAGAGACCCTTGACATACTTTTGTTAAATTTATTCTGAGGTATTTGATTTTTTGTAGCTATTGTGGATGAGATTGATCTTACAAGTTCTTTCTCAGCCATGGCGTTGTCTGTGTATACAAAGGCTATTGATTGTTGTGTGCTGATTTAATATCCTGGCATTTTACCAAACTCTTCTATGTGTTCCAATAGTCTCTTAGTGGAGTCTTTTGGATCCCCTATATATAGAATCATGTCATTTGCAAATAGGGATAGTTTGGCTTCCTCCTTTCCAATTTGTTTTTATTATTGATTCAATTTTGGGTTGGTTATAGATCTGTTTAGGTTTTCTATGTCTGTAAGACTCAATGTAGGTAGTTTGTATGTGTCCAGGGATTGCTCCAGTTCTTCCAGTTTATATAATTTGTTGTCATACAGCTCTTTGTAGTAATTTCTGATGATTCTTTTTATTTCTGTGGTCTATATTGTTACTTTCCTTTCATCTCTAATTTTATTGATTTGGGTCTTCTCCCTCTGTTTTTGGTTAGTTGGGCCAATGGTCAATTTTGTGTATATTTTCAAAAAACCAGCTCTTCCTTTCACTGATCTTTTGTATTAATTTATTTTTTTGGTTTCAATTTTGTTTATTTGTTCTCTAATTTCAACTATTTCTTTTCTCCTACTAGTTTTGGGTTTGATCTGCTGTTGTTTTGCTAGGTCCTTGAGATGGCATTAATAGCTCAATTATTTGGTGCTTTTTCAATTTCTTGATGTAGGCTTTGCAGGGTAAATATTCTGGGTTGACAATTTTTTCTCTGAAGACTTGGAATATATCTCATCATTCTCTCCTATCCTGTAGGGTCTCTGATGAGAAGTCAGCTGTGAGTCTAATTGGTGATCCTTTGAAAGTAATCTGGCTTTTTTTTTTTTTTTTTTTTTAACAGGCAGAGTGGACAGTGAGAGAGAGAGACAGAGAGAAAGGTCTTCCTTTTGCCGTTGGTTCACCCTCCAATGGCCGCCGCGGTAGCGCGCTGCGGCCGGCGCACCGCGCTGTTCCGATGGCAGGAGCCAGGTGCTTCTCCTGGTCTCCCATGGGGTGCAGAGCCCAAACACTTGGGCCATCCTCCACTGCACTCCCTAGCCACAGCAGAGAGCTGGCCTGGAAGCGGGGCAACCGGGACAGGATCGGTGCCCCGACCGGGACTAGAACCCGGTGTGCCGGCGCCGCAAGGCGGAGGATTAGCCTGTTGAGCCACGGCGCCGGCGTAATCTGGCTTTTTGGCCAGCACCGCTGCTCACTAGGCTAATCCTCCGCCTTGCGGCGCCAGCACACCGGGTTCTAGTCCCGGTCGGGGCACCGATCCTGTCCCGGTTGCCCCGCTTCCAGGCCAGCTCTCTGCTGTGGCCAGGGAGTGCAGTGGAGGATGGCCCAAGTGCTTGGGCCCTGCACCCCATGGGAGACCAGGATAGGCACCTGGCTCCTGGCTTCGGATCAGCGTGGTGTGCTGGCCGCAGCGCGCCAGCCGCGGCAGCCATTGGAGGGTGAACCAACGGCAAAGGAAGACCTTTCTCTCTGTCTCTCTCTCTCACTGTCCACTCTGCCTGTCAAAAAAAAAAAAAAAAGTAATCTGGCTTTTCTTCACATTTTAGAATCTTTTCTTTATGTTTTACTGTGGAGAGTTTGATTACAATGTTTTTCAGTGAAGATCTTTTCTGGTCATATCTGTTAGGAGTACTGTGTACTTCCTGTACTTGAAAGTTTCTTTCTTTTTCCAAATTAGGGAAGTTTTTTGTAATTATTTTCACTAAAAAGGCCTTCTGATCCATTCTCTTTCCATGCCTTCAGGAACTCCTAAGACCCACATATTAAGCCATTTCATAACATCCCATAAATCTTTGACACTATTTTATTTCTTTTATTTCTTCTTCTTTTTCTTTTCTGTCTGACTGTAAAATGTCCAGAGATTTGTCTTCTAACTAGGATATTCTTTCTTCTGCCTCACTGAGTCTGTTTTTAAGGCTTTCCATTGTATGTTTTATTTGTTCTATTGAATTCTTCATTTTCAGTATTTGGTTTTGATTTCTCTTTAATATCAATTTCTTTGGGAAAATTTTTCATTCATGTCATGCACAGATTTCTTTAGTTCATAAATTTGCTTCTAATTACTTCTAAGTAATCCCATGATGAGCTTTTCAATTCCATTTCTGATTTTTTGTCAATCTCTTCATCTTCACATTCTAGTATTGAAGTGCTGTGTTCTTTTGGGGGTCATCATATTGTCTTTCTAGTTTTTTTTCTAGTTTTTGTTTCTTGAATTGCTGCAATTATCATTAGGCATTTGTGGTGATACTTGTTGGCTTTTTTCCCCTGTGATGCCTTTTATCTTTGAATTATTCCTCTGTGGTTTAGTGGAGTTTCTGCTCTTCCAGTGAATACCCAGAGGCCTGTGCTGGGTGTGCTGTTAAGTGTTCTAGGGTGAGGGGAAAGTCTAAGGTGACACCCAAGTTGGGCATGGTAAATCTCTTTCTTATTTTTTAATCAGAAAGGAAGTTTGTTCAGCTTAGTTGACATAGTCTCATGCTCACTTCCTTGCCTCAAAGGAGACCAATGCCTAGGTGCTAGCTACAATGGGTACAATTTTTATCCACACTGCCACAAGAACCACACAAAGTATATGTGAAATCCTCAGTGTGAACATGGATCCTGCAGCAACGACCTTCACCTGAGAATCAGGGAGCCTGCTGAATGTGGAACCTCCCACATTGACTGCCCAATGTCCTAGCCACACCCTGTTGCCTCTCATGCATCACAATGTTTTCAAAGTCCTGGCACACAAGGCTCCCACAGGCTTGAGTTCTCAGTCCCCTGTCAATTCTCCTGTCCAGATACTTATGTCTCCTTTCTGCTGGTTGCTGGGTGCACGACACAAGCTGGCACAGCTGTTGCTTGTCTAAAATGGTACCCACCCTCTCTCAGCTAGTTACAGTATGCTGGTGTCAGGGGGTTAGGGAGAAAGAAATGTATCCTCGCCTTTATCCCTCTAGATTGCCAGGTACACTGTCCTTGTCCCTGTCCCTCACAATACTCCAAGCCGACTCCCACCAGGCTCTTTCCATAGCTTTATCACCAGTGGCTTGGGCTGCTTAAGTGTGGTTTTACCTTGTTCTCCAAAGTTGATTCTGAGAATCTTGGCTGCTCGGGTCCTGAGTTGTGCACATTCACACCTTTCCTGTAGGTCTACAATGTCATTTTAATTTGCATGGAGTTTCCTCTGCTGTTTTTTCCTGAACTATTCCCTGAGACTCTCTGTTTCCATTTTTAAAAAATTATCTTCGCTTAGACTAGAGCAGTAAGCTTGCTCCTTATTCCACCATCTTGACTCCTAATTTTAGTGTCTAAATGGTAACATCACAGTGAGAGAGTTGTGCTACTGTGTAATGATTTATTAATGGGGTTAACCTCAATTGTATTTTCTCTAAACAATAAAAATATTTGAAATTCTATAACCATTTGATATGAAATGAAAATGAAAGTTTTATTTTTTAAGTTTTTATTTATATAAAGAAAACAGATGTCAGCCGGCGCCGCGGCTCACTAGGCTAATCCTCCGCCTTGCGGCGCCGGCACACCGGGTTCTAGTCCCGGTCGGGGCACCGATCCTGTCCCGGTTGCCCCTCTTCCAGGCCAGCTCTCTGCTGTGGCCAGGGAGTGCAGTGGAGGATGGCCCAAGTGCTTGGGCCCTGCACCCCATGGGAGACCAGGAGAGGCACCTGGCTCCTGCCATCGGATCAGCGCAGTGCGCCGGCCGCAGCGCGCCTACCGCGGCGGCCATTGGAGGGTGAACCAACGGCAAAAGGAAGACCTTTCTCTCTGTCTCTCTCTCTCTCACTGTCCACTCTGCCTGTCAAAAAAAAAAAAAAAAAAAAAAGAAGAAAAATTAAAAAAAAAAAAAAGAAAACAGATGTCATGTATTTCACAGGTATAATTTTAAGAAGTAACTATATTTGCCTTGCTCCCTCTATCCCTCCTTCAATCTCCCTTTTTATTCCTTTCTTTTTTAATTATTGCAAAAACATATTTTTATTTTTTAAACTTTTATTTAATAAATATAAATTTCCAAAGTACAGCTTTTGGATTACAGTGGTTCCCCCCCCCCCCATAACTTCCCTCCCACCCGCAACCCTCCCATCTCCCGCTCCCTGTCCCATCCCATTCACATCAAAATTCACTTTCAATAATCTTTATATACAGAAGATCGATTTAGTATATATTAAGTAAAGATTTCAACAGTTTGCACCCACACAGAAACACAAAGTGAAAAATACTGTTTGAGTACTAGTTATAGCATTAATTCACATTGTACAACACGTTAAGGACAGAGATCCAACATGGGGAGTAAGTGCACAGTGACTCCTGTTGTTGACTTAACAATTCACACTCTTGTTTATGGCGTCAGTAATCTCCCTAGGCTCTAGTCATGAGTTGCCAAGGCTATGGAAGTTTGCTGACTCTAATCTTACTTAGACAAGGTCATAGTCAAAGTGGAAGTTCTCTCCTCCCTTCAGAGAAAGGTACCTCCTTCTTTGATGGCCCATTCTTTGCACTGGGATCTCACTCACAGAGATCCAGAGATCTTTCATTTAGGTTTTGTTTTTTATTGATTTCTATATATTGGAACATCTCTGCATACTGAGAAAAAAACCCCACTTGGTCCAGGTAACAATCTTTCTGATGCATTGTTGGATTTGATAAGCTGGTGTTTTATTGAGGATTTTTGCATCCATATTCATCAGTGATATTTGTTTATAGTTATATTTCTTTATTGTATCATTTTTCTGGTTTTTCTATGACCCACTGCTCATTCAGGAGCATATTATTTAGTCTTCATATGTTTGCATATTTTCTAGAGTTTTTCAAGTTGTTAGTTTCCTGCTTCATTCTATTCTAGTCAGAAAAGACACATTGTATTATTTCAATTTTTTTGAATTTGTTGAAACTTGCTTTATGGCCTGGAATGTGGTCTATCCTAGAGAAAGTTCCATGGAGCAACAGAATGTATATTCTTTATCTGTGTGGGCAAATGTTGTTTAGATATCAGTTATGTCAATTTGGTCTGTAGTGTAGGTTAGTTCTGTTGTTTCTTTGTCGATCTTTTGTCTAGTTAGTCTGTCCATTGATGAAAGTGAGCTGAGGAAGTTCCCCCATTACTATTGTATTGGGGCCTATGTCTCCCTTTAGATCCACTGACCTTTGTTTTAAATAATTGTGTGCTCTAGCATTGGGGGCATACACATTTACTATAGTCACATCTTCCTGTTGATCCCTTACTTATTACACAATGCCATTTGTTGTCTCTTTTAACGGTTTTTCTGTTAAAGTCTATTTTGGTGGATATTAGGATAGCTACTGCTGCTTGTTTTTGATTTCTATTTGCATGACATATCTTTTCCATCATTTGACTTTCCATCTGCTGCAGGTATCAGAATGGCAGTTGGCAGTGGATCCATGATTCCAAGCATAAGTAATGACCAGGCTGGCCTTGGAAAAGTTTTAACCTAGATCTTCCTATATAGTTTAGATATAATCATCCACTAAGTAATACAGCTTAGATTATCCAGTTGGCAGAAATTGCAATAGAAAATGACAAGCTGATAGTAATCATCATTGTGAATAATAATGATTACTATGATTAGTTCTCCTAACAGCTACCATTTATTGATTCTAACACCATGCCAGGTACATGAATTTTCTATTTTTTAGGTTTATTATGTATTTAAATATTCCATTACACAATTGGGAAAACTGAAGCTTAGAGAAGCTAAATAAATTTCCTAGGATCAACCAGCTAGTATGTGGAATGAAACCCTCTTGTGATTGATTCCAAAGTGTGCTTTTCTCCTAAAACACCATTAACAACAGCAAAAAATAGTTGTAAATATTGATATAATTTTAAAACCACTGATATTAATAAACATAAATAAGTGATGTTGTATTGCTATTTTTTTTAATCAGTCATCAATTTTACCTTTGACCCAAAATACTGAGACCTCCTTTTTGTTGTCTTCTTTATTCCAATTCAATTCAAATAAAAGGAATATAACAGTTCTCATGTTATTGTGTGTAGACATGTAGCAATCCTCATGTCAAAATTATGTCAGTCAGTTCCATTGTCATACAACTGGTAGGGAAGAGATTTCTTGGATTTCCCACTGCATGATTTGAATATAATTAATTAATTAATAAGGCATAAAAACGTAATTCATATAAATATCCTAGGGAAATGTCTGGTAGATAGAATACTAAATGGTGACCATAACTTGACTAGAAGTTGTTATTTTAAAAACTTAGACTCACAGAGAAAGTCATTGTCCAAAAGCATTTTGTTATTTTTGCTTGTTTAACCACCACACTCTTATTCTTCATCAAAATTATTTGTGCAATAAAAACTTTATTTCTTTATTTTTTTATTAAACTTTTATTTAATGAATATAAATTTCCAAAGTACAGCTTATGGGTTACAATGGCTTCCCCCCTCCCAAAACTTCCCTCCCACCCACAACCCTCCCCTTTCCCGCTCCCTCTCCCCTTCCAATCACATCAAGATTCATTTTCAATTCTCTTTATATACAGAAGATCAGTTTAGTATATATCAGGTAAAGATTTCAACAGTTTGCCCCCATATGGCAACACAAAGTGAAAAAAATATACTGTTGGAGTACTAGTTATAGCATTAAATAAGAGTGTACAGTACATTAAAGACAGAGATCCTACAGAATATTTTTTTTAAATTAATTAATTTTCTATGCCATTTCCAATTTAACACCAGGGTTTTTTTTTTTTTTTTCATTTCCAATTATCTTTATATGCAGAAGATCGATTCAGTATATAATTAGTAAAGATCTCATCAGTTTGTACCCACGCAGAAACACAAAGTGTAAAAATATTGTTTAGTACTAGTTATAGCATCACTGCACATTAGACAACACATTAAGGACAAATCACACATGGGATGTAAGTACACAGTGACTCCTGTTGCTGACTTAACAATTTGACACTCCTGTTCATGGCGTCAGTAATCTCCCTCGGCTCTAGTCATGAGTTGCCAGGGCTATGGAAGAAGCCTTTAGAGTTCGCTGACTTTGATCTTATTCCGATAGGGTCACAGTCAAAGTGGAAGTTCTCTCCTCCCTTCAGAGAAAGGTACCTCCTTCTTTGATGGCCCCGTTCTTTCCTCTGGGATCTCACTCGCAGAGATCTTTCATTTAGGTCTTCTTTTTTTTTCTTCTTTTCCATGGTATCTTGGCTTTCCATGACTACAATACTCTCATGGGCTCTTCAGCCAGATCCGAATGCCTTAAGGGCTGATTCTGAGGCCAGAGTGTTGTTTAGGATGTCTGCCATTCTATGAGTCTGCTGTGTATCCCACTTCCCATGTTGGATCTTTCTCTCCCTTTTTGATTCTATCAGTTAGTATTAGCAGACACTAGTCTTGTTTGTGTGATCCCTTTGACTCTTAGACCTATCAGAGCCATCGAATGTGAACTGAAATTGATCACTTGGACTAGTGAGATGGCTGTACAATGTAATACTTTATCCTTTTTAGTGTTTGTTGTTGTTGTTGTTGTTGTTGTTCTAGTACTAGTGGTTTAACTCTGTAATTAACACACAATTATTCTTAGGTGTTTAAATTTTAACTGAAAAGTGATCCCTGTTAAATTTAAGAGTGGAAAAAGAGAGGGAGGAGATGTACAATTTGGGACATGCACAATCAGACTTGCCCCGAATGATGGAGTTAGAAATGTGCCAGGGGATTCCAATACAAAAACTTTATTTCTTAAAGTTCTCCATTTCCCATTTGTTGCTATAAGCTCTTTAAAGGAACATGCCATAAAACCATCTTTGTAACTTTTGTTACATTGCTGTGATTCCTTCTTTCCTCCCCGCCTCTCTATCCTCTCTCTTCCTCTCTACTGTGCATTCCCACTTCTCCTGCTAACAATGAGCCAGATCTGCTCCCTTCCCTATGTCCTTACCGAAAACTAATAATTAAATTCTTTTTTAAAGCAGAAAAAGAGTTTAAAAGAAGGATAATGTTATTGTTGACACTAATTATTTAAGAAATTTTAGAGTGGCATTCAGGTTAAAATAAAAGCATCAGTTATTAAAGTTTTTGAAAACATAACCTCAGAAATGAAACAGTTATAGTTTCATTAGAAAAGACTATATTAAATTTGCTTTGATATATTCAATAAGATAGTATTCAAATAATTTTCTGAATAAAACATAGACACTCTCTCAAAAACAATAAAAAGTTTCCACCTAATTTCTTGCAAATTGCAAATTACTAATTAAATAAACACATGCCGTATTTATTGTGCCATTCTTTGTAAAATATAACATAAAGGAAAATATCTGATATTCCATTTGGGAAATTGGCAAGATAGGGTAATGTTTGTGGTTGACACATAACTCTTCAGATCATTGGGACATAAAATTTCACTGGACATATTAAATTTTTAACCTGGTTTCTGGCAGCACATAAAGAAGTCGAACTGATTTTAAATGAATGTAAAATTGTTTCAATGCTATTCAGTTTCAGACAAAAGTTATTTGCAATTAACTTGAAGCTATATAGCCCTGTTTTTGATATTTACCAGCTGCAGAACAGTTCTGACAGCCTTTATCCCAGGTTTAATGTCTACATCATGCATATTAGAATTTAATAGGCAAGTATACACATTAACTTCCATACATTAATTTTTATAAGAATAATAATTTATGCATAATAAAAGCCAAGAACACACCTTTAATGTAGACAGTTTTAAAATTCATATCCCTGATACCATTAGGCATGTCAAAGTAGTTGAAGAAAATCAGTCAAATTGGTTTTTGAATTAATCTATATTTTTATAATAAAGTGCTTGTATCTGATGATTAAGAAATAGTCATATTTTCCAAAAATTTGCAGCATAATGATGTGAATTACACACGGCATGAGTTAAATATTCCATTGGATACTGGGGTTTAGTTTGACCTCCGCAGTCCAGTTATATGGCTTTAGACAGCAGTTTAATCTTCATTAAAATGAGAAGAGTAGCACCATTTTTCTGTAAGGTTCAGTGCTGCTTTCAATTCTTAGGGTTCTATTGAATTTTTCATTGCTCCAATGGTTTCTATTTGCAAAGAATTATGATATTTATGATACTGTTTGTTTTATTCCTACATATTTGCCTTGCAGTCAAAATAAACTCACACTAGGGCGGGCATAGTCTCATTAGCTTAACAAGTATTTTCATGTGTAGTTAAGAGTTGAAAGAAGGAAGGGAATATCATTATATTCTTAGAAAGGTATCTACAAACTATATTAAATCTGTTAAAAATGAAAATAACTAAAACTAAGTAAATAAAAAATAAAAATTAATAGATTATGATACAATGGTCAACTTTGTTTGGTGTGTATTTGATGATGAAAATCTTTGAAATGATAACTATAAAAAAGTAGATCTTCATCTGCATGCCTACAATGATTTGTAGACAGATTGTTTCGAGAAAGAAAATATTCGTAAGTCATATGTTCTCATAGGACCCAGAAAATGGTTTGATATTTTCTCCAGCTTTTTAATTCAGATTTCCTTGTTTGGTACTGGATGGTCTAGTGGGCCATTCTCAATATAACCAAAGACCCCGTTTTGCCATAGGTGAAGAGAGGGTTCAGTGATTCAGGAAAGGATTAACAGAGAATAGAAATTCTTGGCCTGCCTTATACAATTTAACACTACTTAAAGAGAATGAAATATTATTTTGAGTGCTATTCCTCCATATGATTAAGCCTTTTCCATTATACTTTATTATTAAAAATAGTTTAATCTAATTTGAGTTTTATTTTTAGACTTGAGAACACATAGGTAAATCAACCAATATTTTTTAAAAATTTTTTCAGGACTTTGAATGATGCTTATATTTTACTCTTGGACCTCTGGATGTCATCTCACCCTGGTAAATTTTTGAAAATTTGAGTCATCCTCTTCCCTCCCTTTTCCCTTCCTCTCCCGTCTGTCTACTCTCCTCTCCTATTCTCTCCTCCCCCAACCACCTTGCTTCCTTCTTTTCTCTCTCTTTCCCCTCCCCTCCTTCTTCTTTGCTTCTTTCTTCCCCTTCCCTCTTCTACTCTCTTTCCTTTCTTCCCCTCCCCCTGTTTCCCCTCCACCTCATCCCTCCTTCCCCTTTCCTCCCCTCTTCTCCTATTATTTCCTCTTCTTTCCTCCTTTCTCCTCTTTTCCTCTGTCATGGACTACATATCCTCTTCATTTCAAATATAAACTGTGGGCATTCATGTTTAAGACATTTAATACCTAATACTCTTAAAACTGTATATATGAAATACATGAACTTTGTTCCTTTTATATAAACAAAAAAACAATGACCATAGAGACCAAAAAAAGAGAGGAAACTGTCTTTCAATATTTTACACTTTTGAAAAACTTACAGGCATGAGAGAATCACATACATAGCATACCATAAAATATCATCTGGTACTTAGTGCAATTTTAGTGCTGAATGATGTAATGGCATTCAAGTTTTCAAAAATTAGTAATTCACATTTGAATTTATTTATTCAATTACCCATTCATACACAAATATTATTGGATATGTGATATATATTGGCTATTGTGTTATATTGCAACAAGATAGTGAGGAAATCAGTCTCTTATTTCCAGGAGTAATAGTAGAGTTATTACTACTTAACCCGAAAAGTATTATTGTATTCTGTAGACATCACAGGTAATTAAGGCTTTATTATATACTATGGCAGACATTGTTGCTCACCCAAATTCCAATTCCTCCTTTTTTTCTTATTATTGTATTCATATTTCATTTGGAACAACAATGAGCACAGTCTCAAGAACTGCATTTTGGTTTAATCCAAACTGCATTTTGGTTTAATTTTTGGTTTAATCCAATAGTAGAATTCTATACTTTGCTTCACTGGCCTCTCTTGCAGATAATAGTGACCAAGGAGCCCTAAGCGCAAGCATGTAGAGGAGTTTTCTTCCTTGAAAAAGGGAAAGTGGGGAGAGGAGGTGGTCATTCTTTCTTGCCTTGATAACAGGTAGTATATCTAGATCTACAACAAGTACATTTTTATCATAATTTGAGAAAAATAAGAAAATGTAATATATACTAAAGATGGTACAGCAGAAGAGTTGGAAACAGTAATTTCCTGATGGTGTATATAGAGCAACTGAACCAGCTACAGCCACCTCTTGTTTAAGCTTCTTATTATGTGAGAAAATAACTCCTTATTAGTATAAATCATTACCAATGAATTTTCTGTCACATATAGTAGAATACATTGCTAACAGATACATATATACAGGAAGGACAACAGGGGATGAAATATAGTAACATAACTAAAGTCAACACATGCAGAGGAAATTTTATATTCCTAACAACCACATGAATTAAATGGGACATGGATATGATCAATGGTATGAATCACACAAGGAATATTCATAAAGTTCATGGAAAACACATCCTTTGAAAAAACTATGCATGATTTTCAAATATTTTTTCACCAAAAATACCTCATAATAACTTGTGGTCATATGTCTGGCAGGATCTAGTTTGAAGCACTAATAAGGATAAGACATCAGTTTGAACAGGGCCCTTACCAGAAAAATATAAATTCTGCTGAAACTGAAACAAGAACAAACATCAAATTTATGCTGAATCTTGGGTAAAAGAGTAGCCAAATATTTGATGCTTTAAGCTTTTTTTTTTCTGAAGAGCAACACTTTATTCCTGCAGTGGCTCCCAAGTCCCAAGAGTTTGTACCCCTCCTGTCCTCTCCATGCACAGGGGGTGACAGACAACAGAGGAGGAGGAGCAGGAGAAGCATCTTTATTGGGAGACCATGGACAAGAGACAGGGATACGGGGGACAGCATGGGAGGTGGAGTCCAAGCAGCCACACCTCCTCCTGGGACCTACGCAGACATGCTGGCACGCCTGGCACGCCCAGGCACCAAGGAGGCCCTGCAGTCACTCCAGAGAGGGCCCCGTGAACAGGGAGGGGCGCAGAGGCCTGGGTTCCTCGGAGAGGGGCAGGATGCCACCCGGATTCATCGGTCCATGCTGTCGTCCTTAGGGCTGGTTCTTTGGAGAACAATGCTTCAAAGAAATCAACAGTTTACAAATAATTAACTCATTTGAAAAAGGAATGAGGGCCGGTGCCACAGCTCAATAGGCTAATCCTCCGCCTGCAGTGCCGGTACCCCGGGTTCTGGTCCCCCTTGGGGCGCCGGATTCTGTCTCAGTTGCTTCTCTTCCAGTTCAGCTCTCTGCTGTGGCCCGGGAGTGCCGTGGAGGATGGCCCAAGTCCTTGGGCCCTGCACCTGCATGGGAGACCGGGAGGGGCACCAGACTCCTGGCTTTGGATCAGCGTGGTGCGTGGTCGCAGCGGCCATTGCGGGGTGAACCAACGGAAAAGGAAGACCTTTCTCTCTGTCTCTTTCTCTCTCACTGTCCACTCTGCCTGTCCAAAAACAAAACAAAACAAAACAAAACAGAAAACCAACAACAACAGGAATGAGATGATACTGAAAATGACCTGAAAGTGAGGAAAAGTTAATATTGTTGGTGCCCTTACTGAAGAGTGATGATTAATAGCACAAATAGTCAACAGCATGCTCATCTCAACTGATTCAGTTTACACAATTCTGATAGAAAAATTAAAGTGGAGCCAAGTTTCTGTTACATGAGTACCACAATGGTTGCATTCAGATCAGTTGCATGCAAAAGGAGAGTGTTTACTTTAGTACAGAAGCTTCTTAGCTTGATTGTAATTCCATTTGTCTATTTTTGTTTTTATTGCCTATGCTTTGGAGGTCTTTTCCAAGAGTTCTTTGCCTATGCCCATGTCTTCCAGAATTTCTCCAATGTTTTTCTCCAGTAATTTGATGGTATCCAGTTGTAGATTTAGATCCTTGATCTATTGTAAGTTGATATCTGTATAAGGTGTAAGGTAGGAATCTTGTTTCAAACATTCCCAGCACCTTTTGTTGAAGAAGAGACTGTTGTTTCTCCAGGAATTGTTTTTAACTTTTATTTAAAAATGTTGCAGATGTTATGATTGGTATTGATTTTATAAGTTCTCTCATATCCATGGCATTCTTTGTGTGTACAAAGGCTATTGATTTTTGTGTGTTGAATTTATAATATGCAAATTTACTACCTGTCTTATGAGTTTTATGAGTTCCGATTGTATTGGAATCCCCTCACATTTCTAACTCCACCATTTGGGGCAAGTCCGATTGAGCATGTCCCAAATTGTACATCTCCTCCCTCTCTTTTTCCACTCTTATATTTAACAGGGATCACTTTTCAGTTAAAATTTAAACACCTAAGAATAATTGTGTGTTAATTATAGAGTTCAACCACTAGTACTAGAACAACAACAACAACAAAAATACTAAAAAGGATAAAGTACTACATTGTACATCTAGAGTCAGGACAAGAGCTGATCAGGTCATAGTTTCTTATAGTGTCCATTTCACTTCATCAAGTTTCCCCTTTGGTGCTCAGTTAGTTGTCACGGATCAGGGAAAGAATTCCAATAGTTCTTAATGGAGTCTTTTGGTTCTCCTATATATAGGATTATGTCACCTGCAAACAACAATAATTTGCAATTTGTACCCCTTTGATTTCTTTTTCTTGCCTAATGGCTCTGACTAAAACTTCCAGAACTATATTTCATAGCATTGGTGACAATGGGCATCCTTGTCTGGTTCTGGATCTTCGTGGAAATGCTTCCAACTTTTCTCCATTCAATAAGATTCTGGTTATGGGTTTGTCATATATTACCTTGATTGTGTTGAGGAATGTTCCTTCTATGCACAATTTGCTTAAGGTTTTTATCATGAAAGGATGTTGTATTTTATCAAATTCTTTCTCTGCATCTATTGAGATAATCATATGGTTTTCATTCTTCAATTTGTTAATGTGATGTATCAAATTTATTGATTTGCATATGTTGAACCATCCCTGCATACCAGTGATAAAATCCACTTGATCCAGTGAATGATCTTTTTGATGTGTTGCTTTATTCAATTAGCTAGTATTTTGTTGAGGATTTTTTGCATCTATGTCCATCATGGATATTGGTCTATAGTTCTCTTTCTTTGCTACATCTTTTTCTGGTTTTGGAATTAAAGTGATGCTGGCCTCAAGAAGGAGTTCAGAAGAATTCTCTCTTTTTTGGTTGTTTTAAATGGTTTGAGAATAATTGGAATTAATTTTACTAAAATATTTGGTAGGATCCATCCAATCCTGGACTTTTTCTTTGTTGTTTTCTTTATTAGTGATTGATTCTCCAACTTGGTTATTGGTCTATTTAATTTTTCTATGCCTTCATGACATTGTTTGGCAAACTGTATATGTCCAAAAATTGATAATTTCTTCTGAATTTTCCAATTTGTTGCCATGGAGATGTTTGTAATAATTCTTGGTGATTCTTTTTATTTTTGTATTATCCACTGTAACATCTCGTTTTGGGTCTCTGATTTTATTAATTTGTTTTCTCTTTCTTTTTCTTTGGCTAGATAAGCCAGTGATGTATCAATTTTGGTTATTTTTTCAGAAAAGCAGCTCTTCATTTCACTGAGTTTTTTATTGTTTTTGGTTTCAATTTTTTAAATTTCTTCTCAAATTTTTAACTATTCTTTCCTCCTACTAATTTTGGATTTGGTTTGTTATTTTCTTCTAGGTCCTTGAGATGGATTGTTAGATAAATTATTTGATGTCTTTCCAATTTCTTAATGTAGAACCTGGTTGCTCTAAACTTCCCTATTAACATTGCCTTTGCTGTTTCACATACTTTTTTTTTTATTTGACAGGTAGAGATATAGACAGTGAGAGAGAGAGAGAGAGAGACAGAGAGAAAGGTCTTCTTTCCATTGGTTCACTCCCCAAATGGCTGCTACGGCTGGCGTGCTGTGCCGATCCAAAGCCAGGAGCCAGGTGCTTCTTCCTGGTCTCCCATGCGGGTGCAGGGGCCCAAGCATTTGGGCCATCCTCCAGTGCCCTTCTGGGCCACTGCAGAGAGCTGGACTGGAAGAGGAACAACCAGGACTAGAACCCAGCTCCCATATGGGATGCAGGCACCGCAGGCTGAGGATTAACCAAGTGAGCCACAGCACTGGCCCTCCCATAAGTTTTGATTTGTTATGTTGCTACCTGCATTCTTTTCTAGGATTTTTTTTTTATTTCCCATTTGATTTCTTCTATGACCCTCTGTTCATTTAGGAACATATTGTTCAGTCTCCAGGTGTTTGCATATTTTCTGGAGTTTTTTTTAAGTTGTTAATTTCAAGTTTTATTCAATTCTGGTTAGATAAGATACATGGTATGTTTTCAATATTTTCTGAATTTGCTGTGAATTGCTTTATACATAGCATATGGTCTATCCTAGAGAAAGTTCCATGAACTGATGAAAAGAATGTGTATTCATTAAATTTGCATGAAATGTTCTATAGATATCAATTAGATCCATTTGGTCCATAGTGTAGATTAGCTCTGTGGTTTCTCTGTTGATTTTTTGTCTAGCTGATGTGTCCATTGATGAAAATGGAATGTTGAAGTCTCCGTTATTATTGTTCTGGAGTCTATATCTTCCTTCAGATCCATTGACTTGTTCTAAATTGCCAGGTATGCTGGCATTAGGTGTATATACATTCATTCTAGTCACATCTTCCTGTTGACTTGATCTATCAATCATTACATAACACCTTTCGTTGTTTCTCTCAGCAGTTTGTGTGTTAAAATATACTCTGTCTGATATTAGGATGACTACATCTGATTATTTTTGCTTTTCATTAGCAGGAAATATCTTTTCCCATCCTTTCACTTTCACTCTGTGTACATCTTTGTTGGCAAAGTGTGTTTCTTGCAGGCAGCAAATAGATAGACCTTTTTTTTTTTTTTAATCCATTCATCCTGCCTGAATCATTGAATTGGGGAATTTGTGCCATTCGCAACCAAGGTTATTACTGATGAATAATGACTTGGTCTTCCAATTTTCCCTTAAATACTCCTATTGTTAGCTTTGGATTTCTTTTGTACATTTACTTTGAGATTTTTTGCTTTCGTATTGTTTCATAATGATGACTATTATTCTATGTTTCAGTATGTAACACATCTTTAATTCTCTCTATCTGTGTGTCTGTGTGTAATATGTGTTTACTTGTAAGGCAAGATGACTGGGGACAAAATTCTTCAATTTCTACTTGTTTTGGAAGGTCTTTATTTTACCTTCACTTATAAATGAGAACTTTGCTGGGTACAGTTTTCTGGGTTGACTTTTTTTTTTCCTTTTTTTTTTTTTTTAGGACTTGCACCATGTCTCTCCTTATTTTCCTAGTCTGTAGGGTTTCTGGGGGTGAAATCAACTGCTAGTTTAGTCTAATTGAGGATGCTCTAAAGGCAGTCTGGCATGTCTCTCATATACTTTTTAGGACCTTTTCTTTATGTTTTCCTTTTTAAAGTTTGACTAGAATGTATCATGCTGATGGTCTTTTCTGATCCTGTCTATTAGGAATTCTATGTGCTTCCTGCTCTTGGATATCCATGTATTTCTTTAAATTAGAGATGTTTCCTGCTATTATTTCACTGAATAGGCCTTCTAATCCATTCTCTCATTACATACCTTCAGGAACTCCTAAGACTGGTATGTTTGACCATTTAATAGTATCCCATAAATCTCAAGCACTATTTTAATTTTTCTAATTTTTTCTTCTTTTATTTTTGTTGGGATATTTCTAAGGATTTTTCTTCTAGTCTGTGTACTCTTTCTTCTGCCTTACCAAGTCTTAAGGCTTTTTCTGTATTTTCTATTTGAAATATTGAATCCTCATTTCTAATATTTCAGTTTGATTTCTCTTCAATATTTCTATCTTCCAGCAAATTTTTTCACCCATGTTGTGTATGTGTATTTCATGTGTTTGCTTCTCTATAGTTTTGTATGATCTGGTGATCATTCTATTCTATTCCTTTTCATGCATTTCATCAGTCTTTTCATCTTCATATTCTAATATTGAAGTGTTGTGTTCCTTTTCGGAAGTCATATTGTCTTCCTTGTTCTTGTTTCTTACACTTTGGCATTTATTTTTAGGCATCTTTGGAAATATTACTTTTTTCCATTGATAACTTTTATTTCTGAGCTATGTCTCTGTGGCTTAGTGGAGTGTCTGCTCCTTTAGTGGATATCCATTAGTGTGAGCTGGGTGGGACCAGGGAGCTCTGGTCAGTGCTTGAATGTGGGAACAAGAGTCCAATGTGAGACCCAAGTTGGGCATGGTAGATGCCCTCTATTGTCAATGGGATGCAGGGTGTGATCACATCAGCAGGCATGACCACCTCTCTGCCAAGTTGATCAACGATAGGTTTAGTCCAGAGTGGCTACATACCCTATTCAGAGATCTGTGTGGTTCTCAGTGTGAGCATGAAACCCTCAGGGAACTCTGAACCTGTGAAACCAGAGCGAGTACTCAGAGTCCCAGCATCACACAGTCACAGAAATCCCACAGTCATAGTGCATAAGGCTCCTACAGCTACAGAAAGCAGGGGATCTACCCTCAGCAAGTCTGCCATGTTCATGGAAAAAGCAGAGGTGTCTCAGCAGTTTGAGTCTGGTGCCTGTGATAAAGTGGAAGGAATGGGGAGTGCCTCACAGTCTATAGTGGGTGCCCAACTACCTGCCAACCCTCCAGGCTAGAATCAAAGCTGGTGGGGATAAAAAATTTATCCCTCAGATAAAATTCCCCCAATGTGCACATGCCTGGGCCACTACATCCTCTACTCAAGTTATTAACATAGCACTTCCTCCCCACTACTTGCTGGGAGTCTTTGTTGTGGGGGTGATGAGGAGCAAGAAATGTGCTCTCCCTTCTTGGGGTTAGAGGTGCACCCTGACCCTGCTAGCATTTCAGGCTTCACTCAAGTCAGTGTGGTTCACAAAGTTCTCCCTCAGGTTATATCACTAGTGACATGTGCTGCTGCAGTCTCTTCTCACCTTGCTCCAAGAAGATGGCATCTCCTCCATCCGCTGGGTTTGGGAGATGCTGGTGGTGTCCCTGCTCACTGCTATGTATTTGTATTGTCCATCCATGGCATCTCTTTTCTTGCTGTAGAATTTCCACTGCAAGCTTCTCTCCAACTCTCCCTTAGGAATGTAGTTACTACACTTTTCTACTGTTATCTTCCTGTGGTCAAAATCAGCACTTTTTTTCCATCTTGGAATCCTAGTCCACTTACATCCAAAGTTATTGTTTTTTTTTTTTTTAAGATTTACTTGTTTATTTGAAAGGCAGAGTTAGAGAGGCAGAGGAAGGCGGGGGGAGAGAGAGAGAGAGAGAGAGAGAGAGAGAGAGAGAGTTAGTTCTTCCATCCGCTGGTTCACTCCCCAAATGGCCACAATGGCCAGAGCTGAGCAGATCCGAACCAGGAGCTAGGAGCTTCCTTGAGGTCTCCCATGCTGGTGTAGGGCCCTGCCCAAGGGCTTGGGGCATCTTCTATTGCTTTCCCAGGCCATAGCAGAGAGTTGGATTGGAAGTGGAGCAGCTGGGCTTGAACTGGTGTCCATTTGGGATGCCAGCACCACAGGCGGTGTCTTCACCTGCTACACCACAGTGCCAGCCCCCCCAAGGTTATTGTTGATAACTAATGACTTATTTTGGCCTTTAAAATTTTTTCTTCTGGTTACCTTGAAAATTCTTTTTTTCTGGTTATTTTTATTCTTAAACATATTCGGATGTTGGTTGTTATCTTTCTTTTGTTTCTGCATGCAGGAGTGGTCTGGTGGTGAAGAATTCCCTCAGCTTTTGCTAATTTTGGAAAGTCTTTATTTATCCTTCATTCATGACTGAAAACTTTATTGGGTAAAGTAGTCTTTGTTGTCAGTTATTTTCTTTCAGAACTTGGAATATATCATTCCATTCCCTTCTGATATGAAACAATTTTTCTGAAAAAGTTGTTGTTAAGTTAGTGGGAGTCCCCTTAAAATTGATCTTATATTTTCCTTTTGCACAGTTTAGAATTATCTCTTTGTGTTGTACATTTGAGATTTTGATTATAATGTGTAACGATAAGGATGTTTTCTGGTTATGTCTATTTGGGACCCTACAAGCCTTTTGTACTTTGCCAGGTTGGGGAAAATTTCAGCTAACATTGTCACTGGATATGTTTGTTTGTATTCCTCTATTTGACCTAATGAATTCCCGCAACTCAAATATGTGATTACTTAATGAAATCTCAAAAGTTTTAGAAGATGTGTTCCCTCCTTTTTAATTTTTTGTTTGACTGGGATATTTCAAATTAGACATTTTTCAAGTCCAGACAATTTTATTTATTTATTTGAAAGGCAGAGTTACAGAGAGGAAGAGGCAGAGAGAAAGAGAGAGAAAAAGAGGTTTTCCATCTGCTGGTTCACTCCACCAGTGGCTGCAATGGCTGGAGCTGCGCTGATCTGAAGCCAGGAGTCTGGAGCTTCTTCCTGGTCTCCCACACAGCTGCAGGGGCCCAAGGAGTTGGACCATCTTCTACTGCTTTCCCAGGCCATAATGGAGGGCTGGATTGGAAGTGGAGCAGCCAGGACTCGAACCAGTGCCCATATGGGATGCTGGCATGGCATTGCAGGCGTCGGCTTTACCTGCTACAGTGCAGTGCTGGCTTCATTTTTCTTCTGCTTGATCTAGTTTTTCCTTAAGGCTTCCAACTGTATTTTTTATTTCACTTACTGAGTTTTTAATTTTCTAGATTTCTTTTGGTTTCGTTTTGAAGGTCTATATGTTTTTGGGAATTTCTCATTCATTGCTTTTGTAATTTCATTCAATTGTTGCCTGAATTCTCTTGTATTTCTTTGAGCATTCTTAAAATCTTCCTTTGGAATTCCTTATCGGGCATTTCATCAACTCATTTTCTCTAATGTTTTATATTCCTTTGGGGACACAATATTACCTTTCTATTTTAGACTTTCTGTGTTCCTACATTGATATTCTTGCATCCGGCAGAATCATGGTTTGTTTCACCTTTAATGAGATACTTTCATGGTTAAAGGCTTTTTCCTGAAGTTATGTTTTCAGATGTCAGTTTGGCAGGATATTTTGGCTTTAATTTCATTTGAATGCTGTGATTTAGTCTCTCTGGATCTTCTTCCACCACAATTGATGGGAACAGCAGTGGGAATATGAGTTGTTCCTCTCAACAGTGGTGCATAGATTTTGGCATCAGCCTGTGGGCAGGATTTGGAGTCATGGAGGTCCTAGCCCTGTGCTCATTGTGTCTGGGGTAGGTGAATCCCTGGCTTGGTGTCCTGGAGGGGCTGCTTGGATAACATGCTGGCCAAAACATTGTTGGGTTGCAGTAGTGCCAATCTGGCAGGGGTGTGTAAGAGTCCCAGTGCCAGCCCCAGGTTTTGATATCATGTCTTAATACTCAGTTACCTTTTCAACATCCAACCAGACATTTGCTTTCTCCATTTTGCTGCCTGGGGTTGAGGGAGGTGGGGAGTTAACAGTCTACTAGCAACCTATTCTGAAAAACTAGATCACACCCAGATCTGTAATACCTGCACAGCATATATATCACTAAGATCCAAGTTGCTATGTGCTGTCTGATCCTGATGTAGGCTTGTATCCAAAGGCCACAACAACCAACCTCAAATGATGCTAACTTGGATATAAATCCAATTGGTTGGGGCCATGGTCTCTACATGGTATGGGGGCAAGTTCAGTGTTTCTGTCGATAGGCACTTATCAGGGACAGTGAATGTTAGTATATGCCCAGTGATGCTTTTCCCATATTCCATACTTTACTCATTTTGGTACTCTACTCCTCAGTAACAAGACTGTTGCTCCTTGACATCTTCATAGGGTTGTAGAAGGAGTGATGAAGGCAGTCCCTTGACCTCCCAAGTTGACACTAATCTGGGTTGCAGCTGAGTCTCACAGCTACAGGGTTCTGCACTGTCTGATTGATGTTACCCACGTCCATATGAGACCGCAGTTGATGAAGGCTGAAGAGACTCGACCGTTCCTCTCAGGCATCGGACTCTGCCTCATGTCAGGGCAGATTCATAGGCTATATCTTTGAGAAATGTCCTGGAAATATAGGCCTTTTCATTATCTGGTCCAGGGTCTCATTGTAGTAAGCCCAGCTTTAAGCTTCAAAGCAAGTCCTCAGCTCACTTTGCCATCCTGCTTTCCAATGGCTGTAGTCTTGTTCTGATGTCTGTTGGAGCTTTATGAAGAGGGGTAGTGGAGACAGATACTTTGTCCTCCAGGTTGACACCAAGCTGGGTCATACCTGGGTCTCACAGACACTGGACCCTGCAAAGTATCAGGGGTATGCATCTGGTCTGCACTAGACTGGTGGTGATGCAAACTGAAATGATTCCATTCCACCAGGGCTCAAGTCTCCACATGATGCTGGGTAGATATAGAGGCTACAACTGTGAGAACTAGTCTTACAGGCCTTTGGTTTCATTAGGATTTAGTTCTCACCATGTCAAGCCTATCTTTGAACAAAACAAGCAGAGATTCGATTTTCCATCTTATTCTTCAGTGGACAGAGTCTTGTTTACTATCTACTGGAGGCTGGCAGAGAGGTGGTGAAGGTGTACCTTTGGCCAAAGGCTCATTTTGCAGATACTGTCCTGAAGGCAGAGGCTGTGAGGCTCTGTCCAACTATATGTTTCACAATAAAAGGCCTGGTACTCACTTTCAGGACTAAAGTCTGGTATTTTCTCCCTCTTCCTCTCCAGTTGGGGAGCATCACTCTCCAAGCAGTGCTACTTGGAACTAGAAGAGGAGCTGTGATAATTCTGTCCTTCTTGCCTTCTTCAATGTGTCTTTTCTTGTTATCATAATAAAATCAGACACTGTAGTTTCTCACCTGGCTTCCTTGACTCTTGTGTAGGTGACTTAATGCATAAATAATTGTTCAAATTGGGGTGTTTATGAGGAGATTGCTGGGGCACCTTGGTTGCCATCTTGTTCTGCTTTTCTTTTACTTTCTTCTTATTATAAACACTCATTGTCCTCTAGTCACTCTTTCTCTCCTTAGTTTCTGATACACCATCTTTTTTTTTTTAAGATTTTCTATTTATTTATTTGACAGGTAGAGTTACAGACAGTGAGAGAGAGAGAGACAGAGAGAAAGGTTTTCCCTTCATTGGTTCACTCCCCAAATGGCCGCAATGGCCAGAGCTATGCCAATCCAAAGCCAGGAGCCAGGTGCATCCTCCTAGTCTCCCATGCGGGTACAGGGGCCCAAGCACTTGGGCCATCCTCCACTGGCTTCCCAGGCCACAGCAGAGAGCTGGACTGGAAAAGGAGCAACTGGGACTAGAACCAGGCACCCATATGGGATGCCAGCGTAGCAGGTGGAGGATTAACCAAATTATTAGAGAGCATTGGAGAAACCCTGTAAAATATTGGCACTGGCAAAGACTTCTTGGAAAAGACCCCAGAAGCACAGGCAGTCAAAGCCAAAATTAACATTTGGGATTGCATCAAATTGAGAAGTTTCTGTACTGCAAAAGAAACAGTCAGGAAAGTGAAGAGGCAACCGACAGAATAGGAAAAAATATTTGCAAACTATACTACAGATAAAGGGTTGGTAACCAGAATCTACAAAGAAATCAAGAAACTCCACAACAACAAAGCAAACAAACCACTTAGGAGATGGGCCAAGGACCTCAATAGACATTTTTCGAAAGAGGAAATCCAAATGGCCAACAGACACATGAAAAAATGTTCAAGATCACTAGCAATCAGAGAAATGCAAATCAAAATCACAATGAGGTTTCACCTCACCCCGGTTAGAATGGCTCACATTCAGAAATCTACCAACAATAGATGCTGGAGAGGATGTGGGGAAAAAGGGACACTAAGCCACTGTTGGTGGGAATGCAAACTGGTTAAGCCACTATGGAAGTCAGTCTGGAGATTCCTCAGAAACCTGAACATAACCCTACCATACAACCCAGCCATCCCACTCCTTGGAATTTACCCAAAGGAAATTAAATTGGCAAACAAAAAAGCTGTCTGCACCTAAATGTTTATTGCAGCTCAATTCACAATAGCTAAGACCTGGAACCAACCCAAATGCCCATCAACAGTAGACTGGATAAAGAAATTATGGGACATGTACTCTATACAATACTATACAGCAGTCAAAAACAATGAAACTCGGTCATTTGCAACAAGATGGAGGAATCTGGAAAACATCATGCTGAGTGAATTAAGCCAGTCCCAAAGAGACAAATATCATTTGTTTTCCCTTACCGGTGACAACTGAGCACCAAAGGGGAAAACCGTTGAAGTGAAATGGACACTATAAGAAATAATGACCTGATCAGCTCTTGTCCTGACTCTAGATGTACAATGTAATACTTTATCCTTTTTAGTATTTGTTGTTATTGTTGTTATTGTTCTAGCACTAGTGGTTGAACTCTGTAATTAACACACAATTATTCTTAGGCGTTTAAATTTTAACTGAAAAGTGATCCCTGTTAAATATAAGAGTGGAAAAAGAGAGGGAGGAGATGTACAATTTGGGATATGCTCAATTGGACTTGCCCCAAATGGTGGAGTTAGAAATGTGAGGGGATTCCAATACAATCCCATCAAGGCGGCATGTACCAATGCCATCTCACTAGTCCAAGTGATCAATTTCAGTTCACATTCGATGGCTCTGATAGGTCTAAGAGTCAAAGGGATCACACAAACAAGACTAGTGTCTGCTAATACTAACTGATAGAATCAAAAAGGGAGAGAAAGATCCAACATGGGAAGTGGGATACACAGCAGACTCATAGAATGGCAGATGTCCTAAACAGCACTCTGGCCTCAGAACCAGCCCTTAAGGCATTCGTATCTGGCTGAAGAGCCCATGAGAGTATTGTAGTCATGGAAAGCCAAGATACCATGGAAAAGAAAAAAAAAGAAGAAGACGTAAATGAAAGATCTCTGCGAGTGAGATCCCAGAGGAAAGAACGGGGCCATCAAAGAAGGAGGTACCTTTCTCCGAAGTGAGGAGAGAACTTCCACTTTGACTATGACCCTATCGGAATAAGATCAAAGTCAGCGAACTCTAAAGGCTTCCATAGCCTTGGCAACTCATGACTAGAGCCTAGGGAGATTACTGACGCCATAAACAAGAGTGTCAAATTGTTAAGTCAGCAACAAGAGGCACTGTGTACTTACATCTCATGTGTGATTTGTCCTTAATGTGTTGTCTAATGTGCAGTGATGCTATAATTAGTACTGAAACAGTATTTTTACACTTTGTGTTTCTGTGTGGGTGCAAACTGATGAAATCTTTACTAATTATATACAGAATCGATCTTCTGTATATAAAGATAATTGGAAATAAAAAAAAAGCTGGTGTTAAATTGGAAATGGCATAGAAACTTAATTAATTTTTAAAAAAATATTATGTAGGATCTCTGTCTTTAATGTGCTGTACACTCTTATTTAATGCTATAACTAGTACTCCAACAGTATTTTTTTTCACTTTGTGTTGCTATACGGGGGCAAACTGTTGAAATCTTTACTTAATATATAGTAAACTGATCTTCTGTATATAAAGAGAATTGAAAATGAATCTTCATGTGAATGGAAGGGGAGAGGGAGCGGGAAAGGGGAGGGTTGCAGGTGGGGGGGAAGTTTTGGGAGGGGGGAAGCCATTGTAACCCCTAAGCTGTACTTTGGAAATTTATATTCATTAAATAAAAGTTTAATAAATAAAAAAAGATGAGGCTCCGCACAGAGAAAATAATCTGCTAATTAACTAATAACAGCAAAAAAAAAAAAAACCTTTAAATACATGTAGAATCTGAATTGATGGTTAGAAAAGTTCTGATTTTTCTCGCTGTTTCTCTAATTTTTGGAGAAAGCAGAAGAAACCTTAGTAAGCATCCTGGATCTCAATTTAGCAGCAGCAAGCTTTCCAGTAATGGAACAGTTGAGCAGATGATTTTCATTTGTAAGGGTAAACAAAAATCTTACCTTGACTTTTATCATTAACCAATGTCTTGAGATTCTAGTTATCCAAATATCATCTTCTCCTTTGTCCCTTATATTAAATAGGTCACTAGATTTTTAAAAACTACTTGTTTATTTGAAAGGTAGATTTTGAGAGAGAGAGAGGGAGAGAAAGGGGCAGACAGAGATAGAGATCTCCCATCTGCTGGTTCACTCCCCAGGTGGCTGCAGTGGGCAGAGCTGGGCCAGTCTGAGGCCAGAAACCAGGAGCTTTCTCTGAGTCTCTCGTGTGGGTGCAGGGGCCCATGAATTTGGGACATATTCCACTGCTTTCCCAGGCATGTTAGCAGAGAGCTGGTTATGAAGTGGAACAGCCACTTGAACTGGTGCCCATATGGGATGTTATGCCACAGGTGACAGCTTTGCCTGCTACACCACAGCCCTGGCTGAGGTCATTAGATCTTATCTATGCTTCCTTAGAAATGTCTCTCACAACAGCTTGAGATATTGCCCCATGACAGCTGGAAGTAGCTTTAAAGACAGATCATCGTCCCTCTACCCCTCCTGGACTTTTGGGGCTAATGTAATCCCATACAACTCTTGCCTTAAAAAAAAAGAAAAGAAAAAAAAAAAAACCAAAAAACAAAAGGAGGGAATGTGAGTAAAATGGCCCAGTCTTATCTATGGCATGATCTATACCCCGGACACTATCCTAGGCTCTAGCCCCTGACACCATTGCTGCAAGCCAGGTGACCCCATGGCCCAACCAACCACCATGCTCCGTCCTCATCCTAATGGGATTCGCTGCTTATGCTTCCCTGCCAGCCCACCCCACCATGGCAAAGTTTTAAGAGGACGCATTTCTGAAAGCTTGGCGCTCTCTCTGTCTTTTGATCTCTTTCTCTCTCTCTTGATCTCTCTCCTACTCTCTCCTCCCTCTTTTCCTTCTTCGCTCCTTCCCTCGGGTCTGTCAGGTTTCCCCCACCAATAAATCCTGTCCTTTAAAAAAAAATAAAAATGTCTTTCACATTTGTATTTGACAAACAAAGCTCTATGAAGGAATAATGAAGACAGTAGTTTTTTCTGCAGAGAAAGTAATTATGAAACGGGAGAAAGTTCAGAAATGTTTTGGGACTCAGAAGAAATAAAAGTAGCCAGGGCTGTGGTATAGTGATTAAAATTTAAAGGGAAGAAGTATAGTAAATTCTTTATCAATAGCTTCATAATTTTATTATTTGTATTAAAAGAATTATCTTAATTTTTTCTTAGAATAAGCAATATATCTATATCTATATATATATATATATAATATATATTTTCTAGTCTATTTGATAATTTTGGAAATCTTACTAAGAAGTCCACAACACTGCCTTCAGGTTTTTCCTACTGATTATTGATAGTGTCATTTCTATGCCAAACACTGTCATCACTGCTAATACGATCGGCATGTCGTCCATTGTTCCTCAAATGTCTTTAAATGCTAACATTTAAAAGTACAGGAGGTAAAGTATTGATCTTTTCAAAATGCTTCTGATCACATATTGCTTTGGTATATTAGATGGATAATATTCACTAAAGTAGTAAGAAAATACCTGGAGCTTTTAGAATTAAATAAGTGACTCTTTATACACACAATGAAAAACTGGGAAAATTATGTTACCACTGTGCCTTAAATGAAGAAATAATTCTAATTCATACAGTATTAGGCAGCTGGGAAGACACAATTATAGTCTCAATAAATAGAACCAAAAAGCATACTAAAATAGATGATTCCTTCAATGACTCTTCTAGCTGACTCTGAGGAGATATGAATGACAGATCACCTTGAACTCTGTAAAAGACTTTGTATAAATAGAGATTATTAATAAGTGCCTATCTTGCCTGAAATGCTTAATAAAATAACCATTTGCTGCACATTCAACAGTTAAATGCTTTATCTGAAAACAGTCTTTCTTGTGCTGGCTAGACCATTTCCATGTAGGGAGGATTATTCAGATCATCAGTTCTCTGCTCTACCAAGTTTCATTTCATATAATATTTCAAAGTCTCGTTCCTATAAACCATTGAAGTGGGAATTAAAGGAGAGCTTAGGTCAATGCAGTTTGGAATGTGGCTTGCCAATGCTTCTGAATGAATTTGAACAGTAAAGGAGTAAACCATGAAATAATAAGTCAGAATGAAGTACTATTTTTTTTTCAAAATATACAACACAACCCATAACATTAATTTTACTCTGCTGCATATTTGAACAGAACGGCCAGAATATACTTCATGCGTGGAAGGTTAATTTGTGAATATCTATGCATGGAGTCTGAGCTGGCAGTGATCCGTGCAAGGGCTTAGAGAACATTTGCTTCAGTGACAGGGACCTAACACCTTTCAGAATCTCAGGCATTGTGGGTGTCTTAGAACTGTATCAACAGGAACTCTGTGATCTTCTATATATCCTTTAAAATACCAAGTTTCTTATTTCATATTGATTTAGAATATGTATTGTTTCTATGAACAGTGTAATAATTCACAGGAAATTTATTGAAGAAATTGGGTAAAAGTTTTTACTCAGAATAAAAAATTCCCTATTATTTATTTTCAGTTGAAAAAATTCAATTTGCCCAACAATTTTTTTACTTCATTTTTAAAAGCAAGATAGTTTACATTTTTAAGATTTTGGAGGGACCAGCACTGTGGCGTAGTGGGTAAAGCCGTCGCCTGCAGTGCTGGCATCCCATCTGGAAGACAGCCCAAGTCCTTGGACCTCTCCACCCATGTGGGAGACCCAGAAGAATTTTCTGGCTCCTGGTTTCGGATCGGCATAGCTCAGGCCGTTGCAGCCATCTGGGGAGTGGACCAGTGGATAGAGGACTCTCTCTCTCTCTCTCTCTCTCTCTCTCTCTTTCTCTCTCTGCCTCTGCTTCTCTGTAACTCTGCCTTTCAAATAAACAAGTAAATCTTAAAAAAAAATCCCATTCATCAGCATTTTAGCTGATCTGTCTGATTCCAGAATGCCAGCAGACAAGGTGGCATTCATCTGCCACATGAAGCTTTTATGAATAATAAGTTTAAGTATGGGAGTGGGGATGAAGAAGTGTTGACAAATGTTGCATGCAGGGGATGTGGGAAGTGAAGCCTTTGGCTGCCGTAGCCAATAAATTTCCAGGTATGATTAAGGGGAATGATTACCAATCAAATCTTCATCAGAGTCCTCTGTTAGAAGATACAGAATAAAGCAGTCAGTGTAATTCAAGACACTTGCAATAATGTGGAGAGTTACTACACAGCATTTTCTTTCACAGAGTAGGTTTCCAGGGTATTCTGAAGGGCAAAAAATCATTCTAATCTCTCCTGTGTTCAGATCTCTGGGTCTAACGTATTTCCTTGTAAGATGACATGGTTGTTGCTCTTTCTCTACTACTACAAGATCTGCATGTCCTCTGTCCTATTACAGCAGCTATAATACCAACCTTTCCCAATCATCCTCTACTGTCATCTAAACCTTTCATCCAGAAGGGTCAGTTGCAACAAGGATGATGACATTTTTACAAAATTCTTCACAGACCTGTATATTCCCACATGAGTCATTGAAGAACTTCTTCTGCAGTGTGCCCAACCAAATATTCTATGTTATGTTCTAAAATTATGTAAGTTCAGTAAGAACAGAATTACAATAGAATTCCCTGAGGACCCTTTTGCCTTGCCATTCAAAGAATATATCAATCTATCCAGCTTCAGGTTGCTGTTGGGTGAAAGAAAGAAGCATCATTGTCAGGAATGGTCAGATTGGAATACCAAAATTTCAAAATATGTCTGTATTGTTGCCCCACCCCTCTACTGACTTCATCCTAATCACAATCTATCTTACTCAGGTGTGTGGCCCAAAGAAGAAGCAGGAATTAGAGTCAGGAATTTTTTAAGCTTACTTCTTAATTTTTTCAATACTTAATAATATTAGATGCTGAGGTATGGTAGGTGATATGAAAGATGCATCAAACATCTACCCGTGCATTGTTGAAACTGTTGACAGGTTTTTGATCAAGGGACCATGATTGGCAGAATGCAAATGGTTCAGAAAGCCAAATTCATAATAGATATTAATCTCAAGACCCCAGTGCTATGTCTCAAGTCATCTGTCTGGATTGGAACAGCAATTCAATAACCTGAAAATGTGCTAGCAGCACTGAGCCATCATTAGTATCCTTGATAGATGATGATGCATCTAATATAGTCAGTCTGTAAGAATTGAGCAAGGCCATGCCCCATGCAATTTAATTTCTTCCATATTGAGAAAGGCCAACTTTTGACAAAAGTCAGGATTCTGGCATGTGGTGATATTATCTGCATCAGAAACAGAATAATTTCTTTTATAGCCTATCTATAATAGTGGATAGATGAATGGGTGATGAATATATGCAGTGACTCTGGCGATCATGACAGGGCAGGCCCTATCAGCAGTGAGATTTTAGTTATTTTCATTTCAGAATTGATATTTTTTAAAAGAAATTATGTATTTATTTTCATTTTATTTTAAAGACAGAGGGCGGAGGGAGAGAGAGAGCGAGCCAGAGAGTGATCTTCCATCTGTTGATTTGCTCCTCAAACGCATGCAACAGCCAGGACTGGGCCTGGCCAAAGCCAAGAACTCAACCTAAGTCTCCTACATGGGAGACAGGGACCCAAGTAAGCCATTTTCTGCTGCCTCCCAAGATACACATTAGCAGAAAGCTGGATTGAATATGGAGTCGGGATTCAAGCCAGTCTCTCTTATATGTGTTGTGGCATCCCAAGCAGAGTCTCAACCACTGCACAAAATGCCTGCACTAAAGATTGGACTTCTATCATGCCTATCTACACCAGTGACTCCATAGTTCAATTAGCAGCTTGAAATTGTTTTCAAAATTCATTGTTTTCTTGAAGTTTGTCTTTAATCTGGCAGCCTGTAGTTTTTCAAGTGACCCGAAAAACCTTGAGATTCAAATAAGATTTAGCAGGGCTCATCAAAGGAGTATTGGTTGAGCTTCAAGAATTGTTTTAGATCTGCCCACTAAGTGGAACAACCATAGGTCTTTCTAGTTTGGTACAGCTGATCCTGAAATAGAACCCCTATAGAAGGTGTGTGCATACCACCAGCTATGTTTAGCAGAACAATTGGAAACCAGGCCAGACATTTGGGGTTATTTCAGCAACATAAGAACTCATTGAGCAGGCCAATTTACTTTAGGTGGTAGAGAGAGAATAAAATATCCCTTTTAGGTATAGCTTCCATGATCTCACATAAAGCCAAAATGTCAAGATGACTCAGCCATTCCACTTGATAAATGAGGCTTATCAGGCACATTTTTTTCTTGTTATTCATAGATTTTGAATTGATCTTTCTTGAAATGAACATATCACATTGGAAACTCACAAGGTCTCCTTGTGGAAGGCATCAGTTTTAAATAGAATCAATAGTAAGCTAATGGTTGTTTATTGAAGGTGCTGTATTTAGTACCTGAGTCAGGATAAAAATTACACCAAAACCTAAAGCAGGATCTTCAAAGAGAGGCTACCTCCCACTGTTGCAGACATTATTTATTTATTTTATACTTCTTATGATTATCCTATTTATTTATACTTTTACCCAGAAACTTTTTATTTAAAGTATACAAACTTCATGTATTTCATAAATGCAACTTCAGGAACATGTTGAATCTTCCCACCGTATGCACCCTATCACCCGCACTCCCACCCTTCTTCCTCCTCTATCTCCTATTACCATTCTTAGTTTTTACTAAGATCTATATTCAATTAACTTTATATATATAAGATTAACTCTATATTAAGTAAAGAGTTCAATAGTTAGTATATAAAAAAAAAACCTGTTCCTCAGCAGTTGAGACAGAGCTTTTCAAAGTCATTGCTGTTCAAAGTAACAGTTTCAATTCTATAGGTTACCTTTTAGGTTCTCTATTAATTACCACAGATCAGGAAAAACATATGGTACTTGTCCTTTTGGGACTGGCTTATCTTAATATGAATAGTGTTTTCTATTGCATCCATTTTGTTACAAACTTCCAGATCTTGTTTTTTTAACTGCTGCATAGTATTCCATGGTGTAAATATCTCATAATTTCTTTATCCAGTCTTCCATTGATGAACATTTGGGTTGATTACATAATTCACCTATTGTGAATTGAACTGCAATAAACATGGGGGTACAATCAGGGTGGCATGTACCAATGCCATCTCACTAGTCAAAGGGATCAATTTCTGTTCACAGTTGATCATAATGATAGGACTAAGAGTCAAAGGGATCACATAAACAAGACTAGTGTCTGCTAATACTAACTGATAGAACCAAAAAGGGAGAGAACAATCCAACATGGGAAGAAGGATACACAGCAGACTCATAGAATGGCAGATGTGCTACACAGCACTCTGGCCTCAGAATCAGCCCTTAAGGCATTCGGATCTGGCTGAAGAGCCCATGAGAGTATTGTAGGCATGGAAAGCCAAGATATCATGGAAAAAAAAAAGACCTAAATGAAAGACCTAAATGAAAGATCTCTGTGAGTGAGATCCCAGTGGAAAGAATGGGGCCATCAAAGAAGGAGGTACCTTTCTCCGAAGGGAGGAGAGAACTTCCACTTTGACTATGACCTTGTCTAAATAAGATCGAAGTCAGCAAACTCAAAAGGCTTCCATAGCCTTGGCAACTCATGACTAGAGCCTAGAGAGATTACTGACGCCATAAAAAAGAGTGTCAATTTGTTAAGTCAACAACAGGGGTCACTGTGCATTTAATGTCCTTAATGTGTTGCCCAATGTGAATTAATGCTATAACTAGTACTCAAACAGTATTTTACACTTTGTGTTTCAGTGTGGTTCAAACTGTTGAAATCTTTACTTGGTATATACTAAATTGATCTAGTGTATATAAAGAGAATTGAAAATGAATCTTGAGGTGAGTGGAATGGGAAAGGGAGTGGGAGAGGGGAGGGTTGCAGGTGGGAGGGAAGTTATAGGGGGGGAAGACACTGTAATCCATAAGCTGTACTTTGGAAATTTATATTCATTAAATAAAAGTTAAGCCAGTCCCAAAGAGACAAATATCATTTGTTTTCCCTTACCGGTGACAACTGAGCACCAAAGGGGAAACCTGTTAAGTGAAATGGACACTATAAGAAACAATGACCTGATCAGCTCTTGTCCTGACTCTAGATGTACAATGTAATACTTTATCCTTTTTAGTATTTGTTGTTGTTCTAGTACTAGTGGTTGAATTCTATAATTAACACACAATTATTCTTAGGTGTTTAAATTTTAACTGAAAAGTGATCCCTGTTAAATATAAGAGTGGAAAAAGAGAGGGAGGAGATGTACAATTTGGGACATGCTGAATCGGACTTGCCCCAAATGGTGGAGTTAGAAACGTGCCAGGGGATTCCAATACAATCCCATCAAGGTGGCATGTACCAATGCCATCTCACTAGTCCAAGTGATCAATTTCAGTTCACATTTGATGGCTCTGATAGGTCTAAGAGTCAAAGGGATCACACAAACAAGACTAGTGTCTGCTAATACTAACTGATAGAATCAAAAAGGGAGAGAAAGATCCAACATGGGAAGCGGGATACACAGCAGACTCATAGAATGGCAGATGTCCTAAATAGCACTCTGGCCTCAGAATCAGCCCTTAAGGCATTAGGATCTGGCTGAAGAGCCCATGAGAGTATTGTAGGCATGGAAAGCCAAGATACCATGGAAAAGAAAAAAAAGAAGAAGACCTAAATGAAAGATCTCTGCGAGTGAGATTCCAGAGGAAAGAACGGGGCCATCAAAGAAGGAGGTACCTTTCTCTGAAGGGAGGAGAGAACTTCCACTTTGACTATGACCCTATCGGAATAAGATCAAAGTCAGCGAACTCTAAAGGCTTCTTCTATAGCCCTGGCAACTCATGACTAGAGCCTAGGGAGATTACTGACGCCATAAACAAGAGTGTCAAATTGTTAAGTCAGCAGCAGGAGTCACTGTGTACTTACATCCCATGTGGGATCTGTCCTTAATGTGTTGTCTAATGTGCAGTGATGCTATAACTAGTACTGCAACAGTATTTTTACACTTTGTGTTTCTGCGTGGGTACAAACTGATGAGGTCTTTACTAATTATATACTGAATCGATCTTCTGTATATAAAGATAATTGGAAAAAAAAACCTGGTGTTAAATTGGAAATGGCATAGAAAATTAATTAATTTTTAAAAAATATTCTGTAGGATCTCTGTCTTTAATGTGCTGTACACTCTTATTTAATGCTATAACTAGTACTCCAACAGTGTTTTTTTTCACTTTGTGTTGCTATATGGGGGCAAACTGTTGAAATCTTTACTTAATATATAGTAAACTGATCTTCTGTATATAAAGAGAATTGAAAATGAATCTTGATGTGAATGGAAGGGGAGAGGGAGCGGGAAAGGGGAGGGTTGTGGGTGGGAGGGAAGTTATGGGAGGGAGGAAGCCATTGTAACCCATAAGCTGTACTTTGGAAATTTATATTCATTAAATAAAAGTTTAATAAATGAAAAAAAAAAACCCTGGAGGTACAGATAACTACTTTTCTTGAGCAAATTCCTAGGAGTAGGATGACTAGGTCACATGGTAGGTCTATATTCAGATTTCTGAGATATCTCCATACTGTCTTAAACAGTAGCTGTACCAGTTTACATTCCCATCAGTGGATTAGGTTACCTTTTCCCCCATCTTTGCCAGCATTTTTTATTTGTTAATTTCATATGAAAGCCATTCTAGGGGCTGGCACTGTGGCTTGGCAGGTAAAGCTGCTGCCTGCAGTGCCAGCATCCCATACAGGCATGGGTTCGAGTCTTGGCTGCTCCACTTCCAATCCAGCTATCTGCTATAGCCTGGGAAAGCAGTGGAGGATGGTCCAAGTCCTTGGGCCCCTGTGTCCGCATGGGAGACCTGGAAGAACCTCTTGGCTCCTGGCTTCGGATCTGCACAGCTCTGAGCATTGTGGTCATCTGGGAGTGTGAACCAGTGTATGGAAGAAATCTCTCTCTCTCTCTCTCCCCCTGCCTCTGCCTCTCTGTAACTCTGCCTTTCAAATAAATAAATATATCCTTAAAAAAATAAAAAGTAACTCATTCTAACAGGGCTGAGGTGAAACTTCATTGTGGTTTTGATTTACATTTCCCTGATGGCTAGTGATTCTGAGCATTTTTTCATGTATCTGTTGGCCATTTGGATTTCCTCTTTTTAAAAATGCCTGTTCAAGTCCTTTGCCCATTTCTTAATTGGATGGTTTGTTTTTTTGTTGCTGAGTTTCTTGAGCATTTTATATATTCTGGATATTGATCCTTTATCAGTTGTATAGTTTGCAAATAATTTCTCTCATTCTGTCATTTGCCTCTTCATTGTTGAGTATATTTTGCAATGCAGATGCTTCTCAACTTGATGTAATTCCATTTGTCAACTTTGGCTTTGATTGCCTGTGCCCCTGGAGTGTTTTCCAAGAACTCTGCCTGTGCCAATGTCTTGTAGGGTTTCCCCAATTTTCTCATAATTTGAGTATATCACATTATAGATTTAAGTCTTTGATACATTTTGAGTAGATTTTTGTGTAAGGTTTAAGGTAAGGGTCTTGCATCATATTCTGAAAAGAGATCCAGTCTTCTCAGCACTATTTGCTGAAGAGACTGTCTCAATCCAGGTTTTGACTTTAGCAACTTTGTAAAATGTAAGTTGGTTGTAGATGTGTTAAATTCTGGAGTTTCTGTTCCATTGGTCAACAAGTCTATTTTTGTGCCAGCACCAGGCTTTTATTTATAATTATTCTGTAGTATGTCTTTAAATCTAGTATTATACTGTTTTTGTTGTATATAGTTGCTTTATCTATTTGAAGTCTGCTGCATTTCCATATGAATTTCAGTATTGTTTTTTCTAATTTTATTGATTTGGATCTTCTTTTTTTTGGTTAATTGGGCCAGTGGTGTGTCAATCTTTTTTTTTTTTTTAAAGCTCTCAGTTTTGCTGATCTTTTGTATTTTTTGTTTTACTTTTGTTTATTTCTTGTCTAATTGTAATTATTTTCTCCTACTAGTTTTGGATTTGGTTTGATGTTGTTTTTCTAGGTCCTTGAGATGCATTCATAGGTCATTTATTTGGCACCTTCCCAATTTCTTCATATAGGCACTGATTGCTATAAACTTTCCTCTTAATGCTGCTTTTGCTGTATTCTCTAAGTTTTGATATGTTGTATTGCCATCTTCATTCATTTCCAGAAATGTTTTGATTTCTCTTTTGATTTCTTCTATGAGCTACTGTAGATTCTGGAGCATGTATTTCAGTCCCTATGTGTCTGTACATTTTCTAGAGTTTCTTTAGTTGTTGATTTCCAGCTTCATAGCATTGTGGTCAAAGAAGATTCATGGTGTGATATTAATTTTTTTAATTTGCTGAAACTTGCTTTATGACCTGGCATGTGATCTATTCTGAAGAAAATCCCATGTACTGGTGAAAAGAATGTGTACTCTGCATCTGTAGAATAAAAAGTTTTGTAGCTATCCATTAGGTCTATTGATCTATAGTGTCATTTAACTCTATTGTTTCCTTGTTGATTTTCTGTCTGGTTGATCTGTCCATTGCTGAAAGTGGAGTATTAAGTCTCCCATTTCTATTGTATTGGAGTCTGTGTCTCCCTTTAGGTCCATTAACATTTCTTTTAAATAGCCCATTTTCCTGCAATTGGGTTCTCATACATTTATTATACTCACATCTTCCTGTTGAATTCATCCTTTAGTCATTACATAGCACACTTCTTTGTCTCTTCTAAAGTTTTTTTGTGTTAAGGTCAATTTTGTCTGCTATTAGGATGGCTACACTAGCTCTTTTTAGGTTTCTGTTAGCATGGGATATCTTTTTCCATCCTTTAATTTTCTGTCTGTGTCTATCTATGTTGGTGAGATGTGTTTCTTGTAGGCAGCAAATAGATGGGTTTTGTTTTTTAACCCATTCAGCCAGTGTGTGTCTTTTAACTGGATAGTTTAGGATATTTACCTTTAAGATGACTATTAATAAGTAACAGCTTCACCTGAAATTTGCCATAAATATTCCTATTGTTTACTTTGGACTTTCTTTGTACTTTTACTAGGAGATCTTCTGCCTTTACCCTCTTTCACAGTTATGACTATATTTCTGTGTTTAGTACATCCATTAGCATCTTTTGTAAGGCTGGACAAGAGGTGACAAATTCTTTCAATTTCTGTTTGTTATGGAAGGTCTTTATTTCACCTTCACTCATAAATAAGAGCATAGTACAGTTTTCTGTGTTTACAGTATTTTTTCTCTTAACACTTGGAATGTATGTCACCATTCTCTCCTAGCCTGTAGGGTTTCTGGTAAGAAGTCAGCTGTGAGTCTAATTGGAGATACTCTGAAAGTAATCTGGCATTTCTCTCGTATGCATTTAAAAATCCTTTCTTTATGTTTTACTGTGGAGAGTTTGACTACAGTGTTTCCTGGTGAAGATCTTTTCTGATCATATCTTTTAGGAGTTCTATGTGTTTCCTATGATTGTATGTCCCTTTCTTTCTCCCAAAGAGGGAGGTTTTCTGCTATTATTTCAATGAATAGACTCCTAATCCATTTTCTCTTTCCATGCCTTCAGGAACTCCTAAGACCCATGTGTTGGGTTGTTTGATATTATCCTATAAATCTCCAACACTGTTTTTTAGTTTCTGCTTTCTTCTTTTTTTTTTTTTGTCCTATTTGTAAATTTTCCAGAGGCTTGCCTTCTAACTTGAATATTCTTCTTCTTCACTGAGTTTGTTGTTAAGGCTTTTTACCACATTTTTATTTCCTCTGTTAATACTTCGTTTCCAATATATCATTTTGATTTCTCTTTAAAATCTCAATTTCCTGGGAAAATCTTCATTGATATCATGTATGGATTTTTTTAATTTATGGATTTGCTTCTAATTACATCTAAGTAATCCTATAATCAATTTTTTTTGAGCTCTGTTTCCAGCATTTCTTCAATCTCTTCATCTTCACATTCTATTATTAAAGTTTTGTGTTTATTTGGGGGGGGTATAATGTTGTCTTCCTTATTCTTATTTTGTGAGTTTCTGCTTTTATTTTTAGGCATTTATGCTGATACTTTTTTTCCCCCTGTTATAGTTTTTATGACTTTTATCTTTGGACTGTGCTACTGTGGCTTAGTGGATTGTCTTCTCTTTCAGTGAATACTCTGAGATATTGTGTGCTAGGAAGGACTGTGAAAACACTTTGGATATGTGGGATGGTGCAGGGTTGTGCTGGGTGTGGTTGAGAATCTTTTTTCAGTGCTCCGGGGTGAGGGGAATTTCCAAGGTGACACCCCGAGTTGGACATGGTAATTATCTTCCCCCATTTTTTTCAGAGGGGAGGATTTTATTAGCTCTGCTGGCATACTCTCATGCTTACCTCCTCTCTTCCAAGGGGACCAATGCCTGGGCGTTAGCCCCAGTGGGTGCAATATTCATCTGTGCTGCCACAAGAACCACACAAAAGATCCATGCAGTCCTCAATGTGAACACAGATCCTGCAGCAATAACTCACCAGGCAACCAGGGAGTGCTGACTGTGTGGAGCCGCTTAAAGTGACTGCTCACAGACCCAGCCACACCCTGCACCCTACCACACATCCACAGTGTTTTCAAAGTCTGTTCTAGCACACAAGCCTTCCACAGTCAGGAACGCCCAGCTCCCTGTCAATTCTCCCAGCCAGACTCGGGATTCTCCTCTCAGCTGGTTGCTCGGCATGCAGACACAAGCTGTTGCAGCTGTTACATATGTCCAAAATGGCGCCTGCCAATGTTGAGAAGAGAGAAACATGGTCCCTTTTTTTCCTTCTAGGTTGGCAGGTACACTGTCCCCCACTGGGCTCTAAGCTGGACTTACACCTGGCTTTTCCCACAGTTTTATTGCTAGTGGCTTGGGCTGCTGCAGCCTGGTCTCACCTCATTCTCCAAAGCTGGTGCTGAAGCTCTCAGCTGCTGGGGTCCTGAGTTGTACACATCCACACCCTCCATGTAGTTTTACAGTGTCCCTCTAATTTGTATGGAGTTTCCTCTGCAGTTTTCTTTGTAAATCTTCCCTCAGTTTGCACTCTCTACTTTTTTTTTTTTTTTTTAAACTATCTTGCCCTAGACTAGAGCAGCAACATCCTTCCCTGTTCTGTCATTTTGGAATCTGGAGACTTTAACAGTAAAAACTATATCAGTCATCTGGATTGTGAGTATGTTATTTATTTATTTATTTATTTATTTTGACAGGCAGAGTGGGTAGTGAGAGAGAGAGAGACAGAGAGAAAGGTCTTCCTTTTTGCCATTGGTTCACCCTCCAATGGCCGCTGCGGCCGGCGCACCGCGCTGATCCGAAGCCAGGAGCCAGGTGCTTCTCCTGGTCTCCCATGCGGGTGCAGGGCCCAAGGACTTGGGCCATGCTCCACTGCCTTCCCGGGCCATAGCAGAGAGCTGGCCTGGAAGAGGGGCAACCAGGACAGAATCCGGCACCCCAACTGGGACTAGAACCCGGGGTGCCGGCGCCGCAAGGCGGAGGATTAGCCTGTTGAGCCAAGGCGCCGGCCTAAAGTGCTATATTTTTTTAAAGATTTATTTATTTATTTGAAAGTCAAAGTTACATAGAGTGAGAAGGAGAGGCAGAGAGAAAGAGAGAGGTCTTCCATCTGCTGGTTCACTTCTGAATTGGCTGCAGCTGTGCTGATACAAATCTAGGAGCCAAAATTCTTCTGGGTCTCCCATGTGGGTGCTGGGGCCCATCTTCTACTGCTTTCCCAGGCCATAGCAGAGAGCTGGATTTGACGTGGAGCAGCCAGGTCTTGAACTGGCACCCATATAGGATGCCGGCCCTTCAGGCTAGCACGTTAACTCTCTGTGCCACAGTGCTGGCCCCAGAGTATGTTAATTTCTACAGTAAAATTTCCAAAGAATCCTTTCAATTGAGCCTGACTCATTGTAGGATGATTTGCAGTTCAGCCAATAGAAAGTGCTAAAAAGGAATCTCTAGAGGGACATACACTGTCTTCAATACACATAAAGTGTAAGATTATGTTGTAATTCCTCGTTGGTGGTGATGGAGGACCTAGAGAGAGCATATCTTAACTGCTGAAGGAATTGATATTTTTAATCTAGAACATAGTTCCAAGCTTTGAATTTGATCAGAGTTTACCTGATATCTCTGATGGTATGGGTATGTACCTATAAGGACCTGCTAATAACCTTAGGGACATGTATATTTGTGCTTCTCTCCCTATTTACCTTGTATGCATGAATCTATGTTTCTCTCTCCTTAGCCTCTCATTTAGGTGAGTTGCCCTGTGATCTCAGTTCTTTGGTTGATTTGGATAAAGTCACAAATGGGAAGTTAGTGTTTATTTTTAAATTGTGAGCATAAAAGCACTGTTTCTTTCAGATCTCTATTTCCTGGGATAGAAAGCAAATCTTCAGGAGTAACTTTTGATGAAGAACATAGGGAGGAGAAAAACAGACAAAAATATTATGCTCTTAATCATGTCATAAGCTAATTTACTTAGGGATATTTCAAATTTCTTCTTTTATTATTTTGAAGATAATCTAGTGACCTAATTCTGTTCTGAATTTATTCCCTCCCTTGATCTCTGCCTGTATCTTTAGTGCCATGAACAAGGATTTATACCATGAACCAGGGAACTCCTGCATCTGTTCTAGTTTTACCTCCTTTCCCTCTCTATCTGGAGTAGATGTGAATTGTTAATATTTTTATCCTTGTTTTCATCTCTTAATACTGTAATAGATAAATGTTAGTTCCTATTGACTCTTGTTCAGTTACTTTTCAATGAAGTCCACTAATTTTAATCATTTTAATTTTATTTGTAATTTATTTTTACATTACACAATAAGCTAAAAATCTCATTTAAAAATTTCCATTTTTGATAGTGAGTATTTATTTCATTATTATATCAAATTTATTTGTTTAATCATACAACTTGTTTTAAAGCCGTGTCTACTAAGCCTAGATATTCTTCATATTTTCAGTCAATGTTGTATACAAAATTACTCTTACACTTGATATATAATGAGCATATACTTTTATCATCTAAACAATTTACAACTTATAGTCTTTATTGGAATTTTGTTATATTTGTTGAAAACTCTGCATTCACTCGGGTTTCTCTTGGTTCTACTAATGGCCATGTTCCTTTTTATGCAGTTGACACATTTCATGTTCTTTTAATCAAGAATGATCAAATGAAACAATAGGTTTTTCATCTGACATGTTTAAATTGTGAATATGATAAGATTTTTTTCTTCTTATTTTTATTATTTTGATATTTATAGATTCAATGCGATGCCAATCAAAATACCAAAGACATTATTCTCAGATCTAGAAAAAATGATGCTGAAATTCATATGGAGACACAGGAGACCTCCAATAGCTAAAGCAATCTTGTACAACAAAAACAAAGTTGGAGGCATCACAATACCAGATTTCAGGACATACTACAGGGCAGTTGTTATCAAAACAGCATGGTACTGGTACAGAAACAGATGGATAGACCAATGGAACAGAATAGAAACATCAGAAATCAACCCAAACATCTATAGCCAACTTGTATTTGATCAAGGATCCAAAACCAATCCCTGGAGTAAGGACAGTCTATTCAATAAATGGTGCTGGGAAAACTGGATTTCCATGTGCAGAATCATGAAGCAAGACCCCTACCTTTCACCTTACACAAAAATCCACTCAACATGCATTAAAGACTTAAATCTACAACCTGACACCATCAAATTATTAGAGAACATTGGAGAAACCCTGCAAGATATAGGTACTGGCAAAGACTTCTTGGAAAAGACCCCAGGAGCACAGGCAGTCAAAACCAAAATTAACATTTGGGATTGCATCCAATTGAGAAGTTTCTGTACTTCAAAAGAAACAGTCAGGAAAGTGAAGAGGCAACTGACAGAATGGGAAAAAATGTTTGCAAACTATACTACAGATAAAGGGTTGATAACCAGAATCTACAAAGAAATCAAGAAACTCCACAACAACAAAACAAACAACCCACTTAAGAGATAGGCCAAGGACCTCAATAGACATTTTTCGAAAGAGGAAATCCAAATGGCCAACAGACACATGAAAAAATATTCAAGATCAATAGCAATCAGGAAAATGCAAATCAAAACCACAATGAGGTTTCACCTCACCCCAATTACAATGGCTCACATACAGAAATCTACCAACAACAGATGCTGGCGAGGATGTAGGGAAAAAGGGACACTAACCCACTGTTGGTGGGAACGCAAACTGGTTAAGCCACTATGGAAGTCAGTCTGGAGATTCCTCAGAAACCTGAACATAACCCTACCATACAACCCAGCCATCTCACTCCTTGGAATTTACCCAAAGGAAATTAAATTGGCAAACAAAAAGCCGTCTGCACCTTAATGTTTATTGCAGCTCAATTCACAATAGCTAAGACCTGGAACCAACCCAAATGCCCATCAACAGTAGACTGGATAAATTATGGGATATGTGCTCTATACAATACTATACAGCAGTCAAAAACAATGAAATCTGGTCATTTGCAACAAGATGGAGGAATCTGGAAAACATCATGCTGAGTGAATTAAGCCAGTCCCAAAGAGACAAATACCATATGTTCTCCCTGATCGGTGACAACTAACCAAGCACCAAAGGGGAAACCTGTTGAAGTGAAAGGGACACTATGAGAAACAGTGACTTGATCAGCTTTTGTCCTGACTCTAGATGTACAATTTAATACTTATCCCTTTTAGTATTTTTTTTTCTGTTTATTCTACTTAATACTATTGGTTGAACTCTGTAATTAGCACACAATTATTCTTAGGTGTTTAAATTTTAACTGAAAAGTGATCCCCGTTAAATATCAGAGTGGGAATAAGAGAGGGAGGAGATTACAATTTGGGACATGCTCAAGCTGACTTGCCCCAAATGGTAGAGTTAGAAATGTGCCAGGGGATTCTAATTCAATCCAATCAAGGTGGCATGTACCAATGCCATCTCACTAGTCAAAGGGATCAATTTCTGTTCACAGTTGATCATAATGATAGGACTAAGAGTCAAAGGAATCACACAAACAAAACTGGTGTCTGCTAATATTAACTGATAGAATCAAAAAGGGAGAGAACGATCCAACATGGGAAGTGGGATACACAGCAGACTCATAGAATGGCAGATGTCCTAAACAACACTGTGGCCTCAGAATCAGCCCTTAAGGCATTTGGATATGGCTCAAGAGCCCATGGGAGTATTTTAGGCATGGAAAGACAAGATACTCTGGGAAAAAAAAAAAAAAAACCTACATGAAGGATCTCTGTGAGTGAGATCCCAGTGGAAAGAACGGGGCCATCAAAGAAGGAGGTACCTTTCTCTGAAGGGAGAAGAGAACTTCCACTTTGACTATGACCTTGTCTAAATAAGATCGAAGTCAGCGAACTCAAAAGGCTTCCATAGCCTCGGCAACTCATGACTAGAGCCTAGGGAGATTACTGATGCCATAAACAAGAGTGTCAAATTGTTAAGTCAGCACAGGAGTCACTGTGTACTTACTCCTCATGTGGGATCTCTGTCCTTAATGTGTTATACATTGTGAATTAATGCTATAACTAGTACTGAAACATATTTTACACTTTATGTTTTGTGTGGATTCAAACTGATGAAATCTTTACTTAATATATACTAAATTGTTCTTCAGTATATAAAGATAATTGAAAATGAATCTTGATGTGAATAGAATGGGAGAGGTAGCGGGAGATGGGAGGGTTGCAGGTGGGAGGGAGGTTATGGGGGGGAAAGCCATTGTAATCCATAAATTGTACTTTGGAAATTTATATTTACTAAATAAAAGTTAAAAAAAAGAAATTATATTTTTATTAAAGTAATCAGTAATATCTTGTACACTCAGATTTGGTTGGTCAAGCTCAAATAAAATCTAGTCTTCTGTCTGTGTAAAAATATGAATTGATAATTTTTCTGAAGACTTTTCCTTTTTTTTTCAATTCCACTTCATTTTTTTGCCTTTATTGTTTACTTAGAGACAGAGAGAGAAAAAGAAAGAGAGAGAGAGAGAATGAATACAGGCAGAGTTCTTGTCCTTTGATTCATTCCCTAAGACCTGTAATGGTCAGGATTGAGCTGGGTAGAACTAGATAGTTGGAAACTCAGTCTGGGTCTACCATGTGGGTGAGAGAGACCCAACCACTAGAACCATCACCTACTATCTCCCAGAGTCTGCACTGATAGAAGTTGGAATCAGGAACTGGAACTGAATTGAACACAGGCACTGCAGTATGGAACTCAGACATCTTAAATTACTTCTTAACCACTAGGTCAAACTCCTGTGCTACGAGCTCCACTTTGGTGTACACTTTCACAGTCTCAACTTGAACTCATTTTTGGTCATCTAAGGAAATATAATTGTTTACAAAGTATAAGTAATTAAGCATATTTTCAACAAAATCTATCAACATAAAGCTAAAACTATTACACTTAAGTTTAAAAAAACATTTTTTGCTGAAATTAAAATGTATATATAAACTATGAAGTAACTTCCGAAAATTTAAATAAAAATTGTTTCAATAAACTGAAAATTTTAGTGAGAACTGATGTTTTGAGTTAACAGATTCTGCTGTCAGTATTGAATACAGAATTTTGTGAGTTACAATCCATATGTATTTTGATAAATGATATGTGTGATATGTTCGGTTCTATAAAACTTCAGATCCATGAGTTTGGCATTAGGTGCAGCTGAGAAACCACCACTTATCATGACATTCCATATTGGAATACCTGGTTTTGAGTGGTAGCCTCACTTATAATAACAGTGCCCATCCTGGGAAGTAGCAGTGATGGCTCAAGTGGTTGGGTCTCTGCTACCCACTTGGGAGACCCAGACTGAATTCCCAGCTCCGGCTTTCTGTCTGATTCAGACCCAGCCGTTGTGTGCATATAGCGAATGACCTGGTGGATGTAAGATCTTTCTCTGTCTCTTTTTGTCTTTTAAATAAAAATGAAATGTATGTAAATAAGATAAAAAAAAAAACCTGAAGACCCTGACCAAGTATCCCTCTTGTCTAGCTCTAAAGGTAATAATGTGGAAAATGTTAAAATGTTAATTTTATTTTATCTAACATACAGATGTGTAAACTGAACTATTCATTTTGCTTTCCTATTTCTTTAACCATTCGATATTAACTATACCACAGAGAACATCTTCATATTTATCAAGACTTTATTTTTAGAGAAAAAGAGAATCATTTCAAAGGTAAAATTTGGTTGATTGTCAAGTCCGATTTTTATCTTTCTCATTTTGCAGATAAATCCTTGCCAATTTGGGCTGTATAAGATATTTTAAATAGGTTCTACTAAGTTCAATTGAGTTACTGTATTCAATTTGGTTGGGTAAATGTTCAATTCAATTAAAAATTTAGTCAAGTATATTCCAGATGATATTGTTCTCTTGCCTAGTAGCAGTTATGCAAGGGCAAATGAACTTTAGTCTGAATGGTTATGAAGTGTGGTAAGTCAGAAGAGAATGTTTTTGATCGACTTTTTTCAGATTCAGATCTATTGGATGCTGTTAATTACATAAATTTCAGATGTGTTTGGATAGTTATTTGTGGTACTAGAAAAAGATTATTCCATGCCCATTTTAAAACTATTTCATTATTTTTTTAAGGAATAACTTTCTTATAACTAGGAATATTCTTGGACTAACTAATCTTTTTAGGATAAAGATTTTTGTATGAAGATACATTAGAATATTCTATAATAAGCAGTGGAATATTTGATGAGTAAGGACAGTAAACATTAAATCCACAGATCTCATAACTTAGAACACTGACAAAGGATCATGGGGGAGGAATTAAGGAATATACTCTTCGTTGATATGAAAGGAGAATCTTTGCTGCTTTTCAAAATCCCCAAAGGCATCTTTATCTCAAAGAAGTGAGTTTTTGAAGGCATAATTGATTTTACTTTCAGACCTAAAACTTTAAGGTTATTTTAAAAGGGGATAAGAGAAGTGCAAATTGAGAATAACACTAATGCAATAACCAGAGGACAACAATATTTATTGCTACTATAATATCTTCAGAACTTTTAAAAAATAAATCTAGTAACATTGTTTTAATTTGCATTTTAGTATATAGTTCCAGTTGTGTGCCCATAATTTATATACTTAAAGTAAAAGATCTATATGCCTTTCTTAGACTTTCTTCTGTTTATTCTGTTTATTTGTCTTACTGATATCTTTTCATCTCCATACTGCATTCTAAGGCAATTTATGCTAGTATTACATTTTAAGCATTTATTAGTTTATTTTCATAATCCAAATAAGTAGATCAATATATTTTTGCAAGACTTTCTATTTATCTTGATTTGGGAAATTTGTATGCAAATAAGACAATGAAATATTATGGCACTTTTCTCTCATCAGTAACCAAAATGTTTTCAAACACAAACAAGATATTACAGTTTGTCACTTTATATTTCTGATTTTAAATGAGCTCTTTTTAAAATAAAGTACTTAGTATATTAGAGACTGTTCTATTACAATAAAAGCACTTCAATAATATTTCCATTTTCAGGCATGTAACTTAGCAAATTTTGGGTAGTATCACTCCAAAAATTGTAAGTTTAGCTCTAGGGTGGGCATTTGACCTAGTAGTTAAGCACTGGTAAAGATAGCCTTGTCAGAGGAGAGCGTGGGCTCAAGGCCCAGTTCTGGCTCCTGGCTCCTGATTTGAGCTTGCTACTAATACAAACCTCAGGAGTCAGTAGTAATGACTTAAGTTGTTGAATTCCTGCCACCCATAAGGAAGATGTGAATTAAATTCCTAGCTCTTGCTTTTGGTTCTTCCAGCCACTGAAGGTAAATATGGGGAGAGAACCAGCAGACAGGGATCTCTCTCTCTCAATCTCTCTCTCTCTCTCTCTCTCTCTCTGTGTGTGTGTGTGTGTGTCTTGCTGTCTCTGTCTCTCAAATGAAAAATAGAAATCAAAGTTTGGTCTTTTGTTCCTGGAAGTTAATCTCTAAACCCTTGGAATATGGTCCTTGGTAAGGATATTTTTGTTTATTTGAAGGATGCTATAGATGTTATGGTTTGTAAAGGATTTGGATTCCATACTCACGCAGATGTTCAAATTCCAAAGTCATGAATTTATTATATTCATATGCTATAGGCTTGATCCAGTTAAAGTGTCTGATGGTGGTCTGAGCTGACTGAATTAGGTTGCTGAAGTGGAGTTCTGTCATGGAATCCTGGTGGCTTTATAAGGATGTAGTATGCACCATGTCTCTCTCTGCTTCCTGGTTTGCTATATCTTAGGGCCCTCCAACATTCTCCAGAGTTAACCAGATGCCACGACCAACAAGTCAACCTGATTTTGGACTGTGAATCTTAAAGCTTTAAGTGGAAAGGAAACTTCCTTCTCCCTAAGTAGATCCTCTCAGCTATTTCAGTTGTAGTGATAAAAAGCTAACTAATGCAAGGAACTTAAATCATGCCAGATACTCTATGCTAACATTGTGATTTATGGGAAAGCCTTGGAGAATGCTGTAGCAGCTTGGCCTCTGGATGTTCTGAGACTAAAGACAGCCAATAAGCAGTCAGCCTTGTCTACATAAGCAACTCTTAATGAAAATCCAAGAGAGCAAGGCTGAGGTGAACTTTCCTGGTCAGCAGTTCTCCACACATGTGGCCACATATTACTGTTGGGACAAGCATTCTCTGCGTGGGTCCAGGAGAGAAAAAGTGGAAGTTCATGCTTTAACCTTGCTATTCACACCTTTTCACTTTACTGATTTTGATTTGAAAAATTTTACTGGGGGGCTAGCCTTGCGGTATAGAGGGCTAAGCCGTGGGCATTCCCTATGAGTCTTGGCTGCTTCATTTCCGATCCAGCTTCCTGCTATGCACCTGGAAAGTGGTGGACGATGGCCCAAGTGATCTATATAATACTCTATATAATACTCATGATAATATCAATGGCATTCTTTGCAGAATTAGAGAAAGAACAGTTCTAAAATGCATATGGAACCACAAAAGACCCAGAATAGCCAAAGAGATTCTGAGTGAAAAAATCAAGCTGGAGGCATCACAATGCCTTATTTCAAAGCACATTACAAAGCTGTACTAATTAAAATAGCCTTGTACTGATATAAAAACCAACATATCATATATCAGTGTACAGAATAGAGAAAACAGAAATTATTCCATTTTTGTTAGCCAATTTATTTTTTTAAAAGGTGCCAAGAACATATATTAGAGACAGGATAGTCTTTTTAAATAAATGTACCTGGCAAAGCTGGATATACATAAGAAGAATAATAAATTAGTTCCATATCTTTCACCATATCCAAAAGTCAACTCAAGAACACTTCCTGATGTTTACACAGGCAATTATTTCTTGGACAAGACCCCAAAAGCACAGGCAATAAAAGTAAAATAAGACACGTGCTTGTATCAAACTCAGAGGTTACTGCATAACAAAAGAGATAATCAATAGAGTGAAGAAACATCTGGCAGAATGGGAGAAAATATTTGTAAATCACTTATCTGACAGATGATTAATACCTAGATTTTATCATAAACTTCTATAATTCAACAATAACAATAGCAAAACAACTAGTTCAGTTAACAAAGGGCCATAGGACCTGAATAGATAGTTCTCAAAAGAAGAAATACAAATGGTCAACAAATATGTGAAAGAATTCTCAATGTCACTAGTCACCAGAGAAATGAAAATCAAAATCAAAATGAGATATTACCAGACCCCTGTTACAGAGAGATCTTCCAACTGCTGGTTTGTTCTCCAAATAGCCTCATTGTTCAAGGCTGGGGCATGTCAAATCCAGAAGCTTGGAACTCTATCCAGGTCTCCCACATGGGTAGCAGGGGCACAAGCACTTGGGCCATCCTCTGCTGCCTTCCCAGGAGCATTTGTAGGAAGCTGGATCAGAAGTGAAGCAGCAGTGATTCAAATAGGTTCTCATGTGGATGCCAGCATCACAGGTGGTAGCTAAACATTCTGCACTATAATACGGAGCCCTAAGAAAACTTTTGATTCATGATAGTATTTTATATAGGTCATTGTCATGAAACCATCTACTTTTTCTATTTTTTGCTTTTTCATAAGTCAATATAAACTAAAAGGATATTGGGGAATTTGAAAAACATTATTTTTCCTGTGAGAAGTTAAGTGGAGAAAAGAGTGAATTTGACATTAATTGCCAATTAATTGAATTAAGTGAATTTGAATCAATTGTAACTTCATCAAAACCGTGCATCTATTTCCAGAGCTAACATAAACTGTTTTAAAAAACAGTTATTTATTTTGTACAACTCTGGAGAGTCAATGTTTCCTATCAAGGTATTCATAGATGAAATATTTCTGGAGTCTCTGAGAGAGTCTGTGAAATGCCTCACCCAGCTTCTTGTGTTTGCTGAAGATTTTTTGCATTTCTCAGTGTGTGGTTGTATTGTTCTAACCCATGGCTCTGTCTTCACATGCTAATCCCCATCTGTGTGTCTCCATGTTTAAACTACCCTCTTCTTATAAGGACACATGTTACTGGGTTAGGGCTCATCCCAATCAGGTACAGCATCATCATAACAATTGCATTTGTGAATACCTCATTTCAAAATACAATCCCATTTACAAGTTCCAAGCAGACACACATTTTTGAGAGATACCATTCAATGCAGTAGATCTCTCTGTGTGATAGTTTAGGCTCATATGGCAAAATACTATAAACTGGGTGGCTTATAAACAGAAATTTGTTTCTCCCTTTTCTTGAGTCTGTAAAGTCCGAGATTAGGTTATTGATCAGTTTGGAATCTCATGAGTCCCCTCTTTCTGGCTCAAAGGTGGCACCTTTTCACTGTGTTTTCACGTGATAGAAGGGGACTCTTTTTTATAATGGAATTGATTTCATAAATGTAGATCCCACCTTCATCATCTAGTCACCTCACCCAAGGCCTTACTTCATATTACAATTACTTGGAGGGTTAGGATTTCAAGAAAGTAATTTTAGAGGTAGTCAAAAATACTCATATCAGAACTTCTGATCCCACCCCTAAATTCATGTCCTTATCACATACACAATTCATTCATCTCATCTCAATAGTCCCAAACACCTTAACTAACTCCAGCATTAATTAAAAAGCTTCAAGTTCAAATTCTCATCTGAATATCATATAATATGAGTCAGACTCTAGGTACCAGCCACTCTGAGTTATGAATCTGTGAAATCAAATATGTTGTGTGCTTCTAAAATATAACTGTGAGAAAGGCATAGCATAGATATCTCCATTCCAAAGGAGAGAAAGAGAAAAAAATCTGACAGCTAGTAAGTGACTCTGAAACACAATAAAGCAAAAAAACAAACAAACAAACAAACAAACAAAAAAACAAACCAAAAACCCATAAATCTAATCGCTCGAGAATTAAGTTCTTTGACTCAAGACCTTGCCCTCCAGGCCCACCAAGGCAGAGGCCCCACCTCTGCTTTTGCCAGTCAAAGGTTGGTTCCCTAAGGCTCTGTTCAGCTCTGTTCTCATTGTTATGGAGCCCTAGCCCTACTGTTGCTTCCATGGGTTGGGGTTACCTGTCTATGGTTTTCTATGACTGGAATCACATGCCAGTGGCTCTGTTGGTCTAGAGTTTAGGGGTAGTCTTATCCTCATGACTACCCTGGTCATTGCTCTAGTAGGGGCTCTCTGGGGCTGCCCTGTTCCCATAGTGGTCCTTTGCCTTGGTCATGCACCCAAGGCTCCAGGAAGTTGTATCCTTTGGAATTTAGATAGAGGCAGCTAGACCTCCACTACTCATGCACACTGTACCTTGCAGTAGAGTGGCCATTGAGGATACCTGGACCCCTTGGAGCCAAACCTGAAGTGGCTGAGGAGTGCTGTGTAAGAGTGTGAGGAGCAGAGGAGGCGGTAAGCACTGAGGTTCTACAGGTGCCTTTAGCTCTGTCTTTGAAATTCCTCTGCCTCCCAAGACCTGGCTCCTTTTGCTCGTAATGGGAGGACCAACTGCAATAATCTCTGAAGCGATTGCAGGGTCCTCCTTTTTTTGTCTTGATGAATGGTAATTGAATAATCCATTCTTATCTCCTTAGCAAATTATCACTTGGCTACACCCTTGATTGTCTGTCTTGAACTTGTTCTCATTTTTTTCCCAACTATTCAGATAGACTGAGAATTTTCTAAATCTTTAAGTTTTGTTTTTATGCTTTAAAAAAATATGTATCTACTTGAAGCCAGAGCATCAGAGACAGAGGGAGAAACAGAAACAGAGAGAGGGAGAGAGAGAGAGAAAGAGAGAGAGAGAGAAAGCAAGAGAGCAAGGGAGAGAGAGAGAGCACTTTCAATTTTTTGGCCCATTTGCCAAATGGCCACAATAGCTGGGGCTGGATCTCAGGATCCAGGTACTCTATCTGGGTATCCTACATCATTGGCAGGGCCCAAGCACTTGGGCCATCATCTGCTGCCTTTCCAGGAATGTTAGTAGGAATCTGAATTGGAAGCAGAGCAACCATTACTCAGACCATTACTCTGATATGAGATGCCTGTCCTGCAAGTGGCGGTTTAACCCACTGTGCAACATGTTGGTCCCCCTGCTTTTCTTCTTATTAAAGATTTCATCGTTACATTTTTTTAATCTAATTACATTTTACCTTAAGTATTCAAGAGAATCTAAGTCATGCCTTTAAAACACTTTGCTTAGGAATTTCTTCAGCCAAATTCTGTTTCATTACTCAAAATTCTACCTTACACAAAACACTAGGACATGAACACAATTGAGTTACAGTTTTCACCACTTTATAGAAAACATCATGTTTTCCTTCAGTTTCTTTCTTTCTTTCTTTTTTTTTTTTTTTTTTTTGATAGGCAGAGTGGACAGTGAGAGAGAGAAACAGAGAGAAAGGTCTTCTTTTGCCGTTGGTTCACCCTCTAATGGCTGCCGCTGCGGCCAGAGCACCGCGCTGATCCCATGGCAGGAGCCAGGTGCCTATCCTGGTCTCCCATGCGGGTGCAGGGCCCAAGCACTTGGGCCATCCTCCACTGTACTCCCTGGCCACAGCAGAGAGCTGGCCTGGAAGAGGGGCAACTGGGACAGAATCCGGCGCCCCGATCAGGACTAGAACCCGGTGTGCCGGCGCCACAAGGTGGAGGATTAGCCTGTTAAGCCACGGCGCCGGCCTCCAGTTTCTAATAATATCTTCATTTTCTTCTCAAAAAGATATGAATGAACCTATGAAATTTGTGATCAGGGAATGACCACACCCATGATCCCTAAAAGTTTTTTACTGCCCCATTGTAATTTCTCCCCTCTCTTCCTCTCCACTCCCATCCTTGACAACCATTGATTTGCTTTCTCTGTCCAGTAAGTATCATTTCTTAGAAATCGAATATTTTGATTGGTTTATTTCACTCAGCATAATTATTTCAGATGCTTCCAAGTTCTGGTGTTTATGAAGAATTCACTCACTTTCACTGCTGAACAGTATTCTATTATATTAACAGATATGATTTGTTTTTAATCCTTTGCATATTCAGATGTTGAAAGATAATTGGGACCTTTCTCTGAAGGGAGGAGAGAACTTCCACTTTGACTATGACCTTGTCTAAATAAGATCAAAGTCGGTGAGCTCAGGGGGCTTCCATGGCCTTGGCAACTCATGACTAGAGCCTGAGGAGATTGCTGACACCTTAAACAAGAGTGTCAATTTGTTAAGTCAACAACAGGAGTCACTGTGTACTTACTCCCCATGTAGGATCTCTGTCCTTAATGTGTAGTTCAATGTGAATTAATGATATGACTAGTGCTCAAACAGTATTTGGTAATTTGTGTTCTGTGTGGGGCAAACTGATGAAATCTTTACTTAATATATACTAAATTGATCTTCTGTATATAAAGATAATCAAAAATGAATCTTGATGTGAATGGAAGGGGAGAGGGAGCGGGAGATGGGAGGGTTGCAGGTGGGAGGGAAGTTATGGGGGGGAAAAAGCCATTGTAATCCATAAACTGTATTTTGGAAATTTATATTTACTAAATAAAAGTTAAAAAAAAGAAAGATAACTGGGTTGCTTCCGATTTTTGACTAGAAAAAATAAAACTGCTATGGACATTCATGTACAAATTTTTTTCCTCTTGGGTGACTACACAGAAATGAAATGGCTGAATCATAAATTGATTGTATTTTTTTTTTGACAGGCAGAGTGGACAGTAGAGGGAGACAGAGAGAAAGGTCTTCCTATTTTGCCGTTGGTTCACTCTCCAATGGCCGCCGCAGTAGGTGCGCTGCGGCCAGCGCACCGTGCTGATCCGATGGCAGGAGCCAGGTGCTTATCCTGGTCTCCCATGCGGGTGCAGGGCCCAAGGACTTGGGCCATCCTCCACTGCACTCCCTGGCCACAGCAGAGAGCTGGCCTGGAAGAGGGGCAACCGGGACAGGATCGGTGCCCCGACCGGGACTAGAACCCGGTGTGCCGGCGCCGCAAGGCGGAGGATTAGCCTGTTAAGCCATGGCACCGGCCTTGATTGTATTTTTTTAAACATTTTAGGAAACTGCCATACTGTTTTTTCAAAGTGGGTATACACTTTACTTTTCCTAACAGCAGTGTATTAGAGTGACTGCTGCTGTCTGTTCTTACTACAGTTGAAATACCTGGCCTTTTTAATAGATGTGTAGTAGTATGTAATGTGGTTTAATTTTGCATTTCTATAATGACTAATGATGTTGAGAATCTTTTCATGTAATTGTTCTCCATTTTATAATTTTGGCCTTGCATCTTTTCAAAACTTATTGGTTTTTTACCAAGTTATGGAAAACTTTGTATATTCTATAGTCAATTTCTTTTTCAGACTTGTGGTTTGCAAAAATTTTCTTTCATTTATTGATTACCCTTCCTTGTCTTTTTTTTTTTTTTTTTTTGACAGGCAGAGTGGACAGTGAGAGAGAGAGAGACAGAGAGAAAGGTCTTCCTTTGCCCCGTTGGTTCACCCTCCAATGGCCGCCGCGGCTGGCGCGCTGCGGCCGGCGCACCGCGCTGATCCGATGGCAGGAGCCAGGTGCTTCTCCTGGTCTCCCATGGGGTGCAGGGCCCAAGCACTTGGGCCATCCTCCACTGCACTCCCTGGCCACAGCAGAGAGCTGGCCTGGAAGAGGGGCAACCGGGACAGGATCGGTGACCCGACTGGGACTAGAACCCGGTGTGCCGGCGCCGCAAGGCGGAGGATTAGCCTAGTGAGCCGCGGCACCGGCTACCTTTCCTTGTCTTTAAAACATATTTTGAAGATCAACTTTTTTTTTTAATTAAATCCAAGCTTTCAAATTGTTCTCTTATGGACTGCACTAAATGTATTTGAGAAATATTTGTAACAAGAATTTTGACATAGGTATTCAAACAGAAGACTTGGAGTTTTAGATTTTACATCGAAATCTGTGACACATTTGACATTGTTTATGTTGGAAGGTAAGGAGTTCATTTTTTGATATGTGAATATGCAACCATTTTAGCAAAATCTGTTCATAACCATTGAATCATATTTATGTTGATATTGAAAACCAGTGATTTATATACAGACATATTTATTTCTGGAATTTCTATTCTATTGTATTAGTCTATTTCTTTATAACAATATTTGGTTACTGCAATTTTAAAATAAATCTTGCCTTCAGATAGTCTTAATTTTTCATATTTGCTCCTGTTCTTTAAATCTGGGCTACTCTAGGTCTGTTCTGTTTCTGTGTGAATTTTAGAATCAGCTTTTCATTTCTATGAAATTTAACACTGGAATTTTGATTGGAATAGCATTGAGATTTTAAGTCAATTGACAAGATCTGACATCTTAAAGCAATCATGTCTTCTGACCTCTGGGTAAGACACGTCTATCCATTTAGGTAGGTTTTTCTCTAATTTATCTCAGCAATGTTTTACAACTTTCAGTTTACAAGTTTTAACAGATTTGTGAGACATCATTTTCTATATTATTAATATTATTGGAGACAGTATTTTTAAAAAGCTTCAATTTTAGACTGATTATTGTTAGTGGATAATAATAAACTTCTTTTTGTATATTGATTTTTCATTACACAGAATTCCTAAATTAACTTACTGGATGTAATGGATTTATTTTTTATATTTTAGATTCTTTCAATTTGTGCACATAGATGATTGCATTCTGTAAGATAAAAACAGGTTCACTTATTCTTTTTCAATTTAAATTACTTTTATCTGTTTTTTTCTTTGATTGCACTTCAATTACAATGTTCAATAGAAGGAGTGAAAGCAGAAAATCTTATATTTCTTGCTTATATTGTGAAAAATTATTAGCAAATTTTGTGTATCCTTTCAAATGTATATAAATATACTCATGTATGTCAAAGATTTCCTTATGGTTATATAAGGCAACTGTCTGGTTTTACAGAAATAAGATCAGTATTCTGTGACATTAATTAGCAGATTATTTCCTCTACTTTAATATATCAATATTTCCTTGATTCAAAAGAAAAATTCCTTTTCTAAAGTTATTGCATTATAATTAAATAATATTATGTAGAATTAATCTGACACAATATAATTATTCTCTTTTGGGGTGCTTTCAAGAGTTTTTGGTTTTGCTGTCATGAAAATGTTTTCAGAAACATCTTTTAGAGTATATTGTTGAGTATTTTACTTCTGAGTTCAAGGATTAAAGGATTATATATATTTCCAAAAATTGTATTATTTGGAGTCTCACAAGTAATGTACGAGAAAGCAATTTTCACCTTTTTTCATTTGTCTGCCTTGAATTTGTTGCATTTTCATTTTCTAAATTAATAACTGCAGCATGGTATGAATTTATTGCTTTAATTTGTATTCTCTTGAATAAGATCACGGCTGAACATTTCCTAATGTTTGTTAGCTCGTTGGGTTTCTGTTTCTTGAATGGTCCCATTCTCTTTCCAGATCAACTATGATATCTATTTTGACTTTTTCTTTTTATCATAGATTCTTAAAAGGCTGTTCCTTAATATATAAATAATTCAGTTTTGATGAATATTTTACTATTTTTCTTGGCTTAAAAATCAGGGAATATTACCAATTAAACGCCTGTTTTACTGTTAATCTTATTAAGTTTTCTACGATACCATACAAGAGGTCTTCAAAAAGTTCAAATTCACATTCTCTTTTATCTGTTTATCTATCTATCTATCTATCTATCTATCATCTATTCCCTGGCATATAATATGAAGGAGTAGACTATTTTTATAGGTAGCGTAAATTGAGATTGTTGGTTGTATGCTTTTAGTACTTATTTTTTGTCTGATTTATCAAATTCTGAAAGTGATATATTAATACTTCGCACTACACTGTTTTATTATTGCATTGATCTTTCATTTCTAGGGGTGTTTACTTGGTATATATGGCTACAATGTTGTTTTCTCTTTAAAAGAATTCTTTTATAATTTATGTTGTGTGTCATAACTCATATATTTGTATTATAATTAATATAATACACTTATAAGATACATTTTATTATAACATTTTACTGTATGTTTTTAATATTTTTGACTTTGAAATATTCTTTAGGGTATTAATGCATTTTATTCCTATTTAAACCTGTTTGAATTTTATCTGTATTCATTCTTTTCATTTTCAACTTTTTCTTTCTGCTTTAGTTGCTCATAAACAAATTAACTTCAGTTATTTTGACAGAATTATAGACAGTGAGAGAGAGAGACAGAGAGAACGGTCTTCCTTCCGTTGATTCACTCCCCAAATGAAGTTCAATTTTTTAAGCCCAATGTGACAGCTTATAATTTTTATTTTATTCAAAAATTTATTTATTTGAGAAGAAGGAGAGAGGCGTGCACACACAAGGTGTATGTATGTGTGTGTGTGTGGGGAGTCCTTGGCATTTAGCATCAGAATGTGAGTAATCATGAATCCCTCTGTTTTCAGAAGAGAGCCCAGATACTCAGTCTATATCTAGAAGGATCCACCACATAGGCTCTTAGTATTTTCTAAAGAATAAATCTCCAGGGGTGGGAATTTGGAGCAGTAACCCAAACCCTCTGAGTTTTGCTTGCCTGCTTCCCCTCTTCTAGAGGTATCTGATACTGTACAATACTTTTAGGCATCTATGATACAACCTAGATGACTTCTCAGCTTTCATCTGTTGGATAACAGCCTAATGCCTTTGAATATTCTGCATCAGTCGCTTGATCTCTTCTTTGCCTCCTGCAGCCCTCCTAAAATATAAAAAGGCCTGGCCCCTAGGGGTTGGGGCCTTCTGCCATGTGTTCCTTCAATGTACACGTGGGCAGTTGGTCACCCTCCTCTGCGAATTTATTTGCTCTGAATAAATTCAGTTCGTCTGTAAATTCGTACATTGCCTCCTCTCTATTCTGTGCCTCTTTTCCTAACACTTTCACCCCTACAAGTCTTGTCTTGAAAACTCCCTTTACTGTAGATTTATTGGATTTTCAGGAGAAAGTGACATTATATGTGCCATTTAGTACAGAAATCCAAAGTTAATTTAAATGCCAGAATTTTATCAGAGAAAAATCTAGAGGTCATTTCTTTCCTCCAAATTTCTCTGAGAAAGGTCTGCTGCTGACTTTATCTCTGCTTACATATACCAAGTGCTCTCTTGTCAGTTTATCTACATACCCTCGGGTCCCTGGCCTCTCCACTGTGTTCTGTTCATGCTGTGGATAAGGGCAGATCTATATTCTTCTTTTTTTGCCTGAGTAATATCTTTGCAATTCAACTTTGCAGGGCAAATGAATTCCTTCCTTGAGTTCATCACTCTTCTTCTGTAAGTCCCTTAAACATCTTTCAGGCCCAAGCATCTCTGGGGGCTCCTAGTCAATCATTTCACGCTCAATGAAATACAAGATGTAAAAATGTAAGACAGATTAATCTAAATGTTGGAACGTCAGAAGTTATGAGATAAAAATCCTATCAATATCCCTCAAACTGTGGAAGAAAAGTGACAGCTATTTTTTTTATTTTAAAGTTCATTTTTTATTTGAAAAGCAATGTGACTGGGAGAAGAGAGAGGGAAAAGAGCGCGATCAGTAGAGAGGATGCCCACAAGAACCAGGGCTGGGTTAGGCAAAGCCAATAGCCATGCATTCCATCTTGGTTTTCCATGTGGATGGCAAGGATCCAAGTACTTGAGTTAATATTTGCTGACTCCTAGATGTGCATTAGCAGAAAGTTGAATCAAAAACAGGGGCAGGTTTCAAATTCCAGCATTCTGACATGGGATGCTGGCAACCAAAGTGCCTGCTTCATCTGCTGAGCCACAACGCCTGTCTTGTGTGCAGGTGAACATACGTGTGTGTGTGCATGTCTGCCTAATTGGGAAGATTTCCTTTTTCTTGTATGAGGTTTTGAATATCAATTTTTAAATTTTTATAAAGTTATGCTTGTGTAAGTCTGACATGATAATCTTTCTCTGTTTCACATACACAAATATATTATTTTTATGCATATACATCTGTAGAAATCTTTCTTTAGGGTCCACAATTTTAGCATAGTGGGTAAAGCCACTGCCTGATCCCATGTGGGCAGTGGTTCACATATTGGTTACTCTGCTTCCTATCCAGCTGCTTGTTCACAGCCTGGAAAAAACAGCGGAAAGTGGCCTAAGTATTTTGGCCCCGCCACCCAATGTGGGAGACCCAGAGAAAGCTCCTGGCTCTCGGCTCCTGGCTTTGGCCTGGCCCAGCCCTTGCCATTGCAGACATCTAGGACATGAACCAGCAAATGGAGTATCTCTTTCTCTCTGTCTCTTCTTCTCTCTGTGTAACTCAGACTTTCAAATAAGTAAACAAATCTTTAAAAGTAATCTACCTGTGCAGTTGGAGACATATAAGGGAAATCATGAGAGATTGTTAATACATGTCTCAAAAGTTAAATAGGAATATTATATTTTCTATTGCTTAGATTTCTCTTCTGACTCACCCTCACGTGTGACCTGTGAAGCGCAGAGGAGTTGTACCTAAACGTCTCTAAAATTCTGATGCATGTGCATTGAGGTCTTGAGAGTCTCTTGGCAGAATGGAAAATACAGGTCAGAGAAGAGTTGCCCAGGGATTCACACATCTCATCTGAGACTGCACGAAACCATCTCTGATGAGATCTGCTGAGCAGCAGCTGTTCTTACAGAACTGAGACAAATGTGGACCAGTAAGAGATGTACCTGGCACTGTGCACTCATTGAACCAGCTGGACTGTGCACTCATTGTTACAGACTCTCTGGGTAACTGCAGAATAGCTGAGCTGGGGGAAGGGATATGGGATGAAATGTTTAGAAGCTGCTGAAATTCTTACACTGCTGGGGGCTAAGAACCAGTGAAATTTGAACTGCTATTAGAAATGAGATGTCATCCAATGAAAAGGTTGAGAAAATCTCAGTTATGCTAAGTGGTCGATATAGATATAAAATAAAAGTGTTTACTTTCTTGCATGATAACAATTCTTTGAAAATGGAATAATTTGTGTGAAAAGGTATCATTATAGAGTTTAAAATAATTACTGGGGTCAGCATTGTGGCGTAGTAGGTTAAACCTCCACCTGTGGTGCCAACATCCCATATGGGCACCAGTTCATGTCCCGGTTGCTCCTCTTCTGATCCAGCTTTCTCCTAATGGCCTGAGAAAGCAGTGGAAAATGGCCCAGATTCTTGGACTCCTGCACCCATGTGGGAAACTTGGAAGAAGCTCCTAGCTTCCAATAGGCCCAGCTATGGCTGTTGCAGCCATTTCGGGAGTGAGCCAGTGGATGGAAGACCTCTCTCTCTCTCCCTCTCTCTCTTTCCCTCTCTTTGTCTTTAACTCTACCTCTCAAATAAATAAGAAACCTTTAAAAATATTTTTTCTATTGAGGAACAATCTCATGTTTTACTCACTTTTCATCATTGTTCATAAATGCCTTTTAGGAGATTCTTCCCAATATCCTATTAAGAATTAAATATTCATATATTGAATCGAAAGTTGTTTACCTATTACTTTTCTCAAGTTAGAAATTAAATGTTAAAATATGCTGTTCAAAGTAATATTTTACTTATTTTAAAAATTAATGATATTTTAAAAATGTAAAATAATTTTCATTTATTTGCAACTGAGGGAATGGCTTCTATCTACTGGTTCACTCTTCAAATGCCTAGGACAGCCTGGACTGGTGTGAGACCAAAGCCAGCATCTTGGAATACAATCCAGGTATTGTGTGGGTGTCAGTTACTCAATTACCTGAGCCATTGCCACTCTATCTCAGGGTCTGCAGTTAGCATGAAGTTGGAGTCAGGAGCTGGAGAAAAATAGTCAATGTAAGTACTCTGACATAAGATGCAGGCATCTTAATTGCTAAATACCTGCTCTTAGAGTATCAACTTATAACTGTATATATGGAGTGCATGTAATTTCTTTCTTTTATATAAATTAAAAATAAATAAATAAGAAGAACATAAAAAGCCTTAACTGCTTGAATAAATCAAATAAAATATTTGCAAGGATTTTACAAAGGAAATATTACTGAGAGAAATCTGAATTTTCAGCCTACATTAGAGAAAAAGAAAGGCAATGCATGTTTTAAACTTCCACCTTAAAAGCTAGATAAAGAAAAGCCAAGTAAATCTAGAGTAGGCAGAGGAAAAATACTAGTAACAAGTCCTCCAAGTTTCTCCTGAGTTAGCAGCGGTCCTCACTATTTAGCTAATCCAATGGCTACAGAGAAGAAATATCTGGATGTTAAATTGTCTGCTGTATTTACAATGGCCACAGATGGTGATACTAACAATATCATAGTATGGCATGACTAGTCATCTAAATAAGATAGTAAGAAGATAACTTTATTTACCAGTTAAAATTAAATGAAAAAATAATTCTATAGTAACAGTTTTTTTTTCTGTTTTCACTTTTGTTCTCTTTTTCAAGATTGAGCAATAAAACTGTAGCTTCTAAATAGCATTTTAAAATAGATTTACTTATTTACTTGAAAGAGTTACAGAGGTGGGGAGAGAGAGAGAGGAAGAGAGAGACAGAAATTTTTCATTTGCTGTTTCACTTCGCAGATGGCCTCAATGGCAAGGGCTAGGTCAGGCTGAAGCCAGGAGCCAGGAGTTTCTTCCAGGTCTCCAACATAGTTAGCAGGGGCCCAAGCATTTTGGCAATCTTCCACTTTTTTTCCCAGACCATTAGCAGTGAGCTGGATCTGAAATTGAGTAGCCAAGACTTGAACTGGCACACATTTGGGATGCTGGTGATGCAGGCAGCAGCTTTATCCACTATGCGACAATGCTGGCCCCATCACATTTTTGATGACATATAAATATCCATACATATTTAAGGGTACAATGTGATGTTTCAATACATGTATATATTATGTAATGTGTAATGACCACATTTGAATAATAAGCATATCCATCACCTCAAATGTTCATCATTTATTTGAGGTGAGAACATTAAAAATCCTTTCCCAGCTTTGAAATAAACAACACACTGTTGTTAACTGTAGTCATCCTACTGTGAGACAAGAAACCAGAAGTTTCTCCTCTTTTATAACTGTAGTATTCTATGCATTGGCTAACCTCTCTCCATCCCCACCACTACAATCTTCCCCACTGACTTGCAATCACTGTCCTACTCTCAACTTCTATGAGATCAGTTTATCTTTATTAGATCACCTATATTTCTGCACCTGACTTAGCTGACATAGTGTACCATATGATCATCCACATTGTCACACATGTCAGGATCTCAATATTTTTTATGACCAAATAGTATTCCATTATGTGTGTATACTACAGTTTCTTTACAACTTCATCTGTTGATGGATGCTTACATATTTCTAGACTTCAGCTGTTATGAATATTGCTACAATAAACATGGGAGTACAAATGTCTCTTCAACTGATGATTCACTTTTCTTTGGAAATATATCAAGAAGTGGAGTGCTGTATGATAAGGTTGCTCTATTTTGCATTTTAAAAAAGAATGCCTAACAGTTTTATGTAAAAAAATTAAAAAATTATGTGAAATATCTTCATAAATACAAATGCAGAACACTGACATGGAAGAAAAATATTTTAGAATTATTTATTTATATGGAAAGCAGACAGTTTGAATGTGTGAGGAGTGCTCCTCTCCACTGGTTCACTCCCTAAATGTCTACAAGTGCCAGGTTGGGCAGAAACCCTAACAGGAGCTAGGGTCTCAATAGCAGCCTCATACATAGATGGCAGTAATATAGCCACTTGAGCCATCATCCATAATTTCCCACTGCATTTTAGCAGGGAATGGGAATTAGGAGCTGAAGCTTGGGTATCTAACCCAGGCACTCTGATATAGTATGTGTGCACTTTAAAAGCCCTGCCCTGGAAAAAAAATCTTTGAATATGCACATATGTATTTAAGAAACTAGACCCATTAAAAATCTTCCTCCTTAATAGTTTCACTGGTAAATTGTAACAAATATTTAAAGAAGAAATGGTAGTACAAGAATATGTTCTTTCAAAAAACAGAAGGATCCAATAATTTCCAATTTGTTTTAGGAGACCAACATGACCAAGTTATCAAAGCCTAATGAATAGAAGTAAAAAAAATCTCAGAACTATAGCATTAAATACAGGGATGGGGGCTCTTAATTGAATATACAGCAAGTCAGGATGAGCATTTTGTGCTGCAGTTAAGATTCTGCTTTGGATGTCTGCATCCTATAATAGAGTGCCATGTTCAAATCCTGCTAATGCACTTCTGATCCATCATCCTGCTAATGTGCACCCTGGGAGGGAGAAGATTATGCTTCCCATAGCTGAGCCTTGCCACTCATGTGGGAGACCTTGGTTGAGTTTCAGGCTCCTGGCTGTGGCCTTGCTATTGAAGGCATTGGGTGAATCAAATAGTGGAAGGTAAATCTTTGTCTCTCACTGTCTCTGCTTTTGAAGTAAAGCGAAAATAAGCAAAAATTCAGCACCCACAATCTAGGAAAAAGTAAAAACAGAATATAAATAGATTTTTTTTCTGTGTGAATTGCTTTACTAATGAGATTTTTATTTTTGATGTTTTCCTGTTAGTAGCTGTTATAATTTCACCTCTAAAACAGGATTCTATTATGCATTTCTTATAGGGCTCTCATGTGATGATAAATTCCTCCAGTTTTTTATTGTCAAGGAAAGTCTTTATTTCTCCTTCATTTCTGAATTATAGTTTTACTGCTGGTAGTATTCTTGGTTGGCATTTTTTTTTCTTTCATGACTTTGAGTATTTCATCCTATCCTCTCATGGCCTGTAAGGTTTCAGCAGCAAAGTCTGCTGTTAATCTTAATCTAATGGGATTCTCTTAAAAGTGATATGATGTTTTCTTCTTGCTGTTTTTAGAATTCTCTTTGTCTTATCCTTTTGAGAATTTTATTTATTTATTTATTTATTTATTTATTTATTTAGTGAATGCATTTTTACATAGATACAGCTTTAGGAATACAGTGGTTCTTTCCCCATGCCCCCCACCCTGCTAACTTCCTGCTTCCCATTCCCTCTCCCATCTCCTTCTTCATTATGGATCATTTTTAGCATGACTTTATATATAGCGGACCATCTATATGCTAATCATAGATTTCAACAATTTGCCCCCATGCCCACATACAACATATACAGTACAGTTTGGGGAGAGAATTTGCAGTCAGTTCTTATATTGCAATTCAATAGGGACAGAGGTTCTACCTGGGGAGCAAATGCACAGTGACTATTGTTGTTCCTTTAACAATTAACATTCTTTTTTATGATGTCAGTGATCATCTGAGGCTATTGTTGTGGGCTACTAGGGCTATGGAGGCCTTTTGTGAACATAGACTCCGTCATTATTTGGACATGGCCATAAGAAAAGAAGATGGTCTCCTCTCCCTTCAGAGAATAGTGTCTCCTTCTTTGATGTCCCTTCCTTTCCTCTGAGGTCTCACAGAGATCCTCTGTGTAGGTTTTTTTTTTTCCCACAGAGTCTCGTCTTTCCATGCTTGAGATGCTCTTGCAGGCCTTTCAGCGCAACTGGGAAGCCTTATGGGTTGATTCTGAGGTCAGAGTGTTATTTACTGCGAAAGTCATTCTAGGAGTCTGCTGTGTGCACTGCTTCCCATGTTGGTCCTTCATTCCTTTTTTAATTCTATTATTTTTAGTGGGTATTAGAAGTTATTTATGTTGTCCCTTTTAAACTTAGACCAGTCTATCTGTTGCCTTTAACATTTAAGTTGATCATTGTAACAGTGAAGATGGTGTTTATACCACTGATTCTTATGGGTTTGTAGCCCCATGATTAGTTCTTAGGCTGTACCCTTAGAGGTAAGTCTATATGCCTATATGCAGAACTACATTGTTTTACAGTTTTAGACTACCTCCTCCTTCTCTTATTCCCTCCCTTGTTTTTAACTGGTATGTTTTTCCAATTGTTTTAAAATAGATGTAATTAATGCTGTGTTACATAGAGAGTTCAGCCTATGGTTTGAGGTAGAGAGATGAGAGAGAGAGAGAAATTAAACAGAGGAAAAAGAAAAAAAAACAACAAAACAAAACCAAAAGGACATACACAGTAAAAAGTAACAATAGTTAATTGTCTCTCGACAATCAGGTCAAGGATTCTTGAGGACATTAGTTCTGAATGTGACTATTTCACTTCTATAGCTTTCATTTTAGCTGTGCTGTTAATTCTCCTGAATCAGGAAGAAAATATGGTGTTTGTCTCTTTGGGACTGGGTTATTTCACTAAGTATGAGGTTTTCCAGCTTGCTGCATTTTTTGGCAAAGGACTAGATTTCATCCTTTTTTACTGCTGTGTGGTATTGCATAGTGTACATATCCCACAATTTCTTTTTCCAGTCTTCAGTTGTTGGACATTTAGGTTGCTTCCATATCTTAGCTATTGTGAACTGAGCTGTGATAAACATGGAGGTGCAGATAGTTCTTTTGTTTACTGATTTCATTTCCCTTGGATAAACTCCCAGTAGTCAAATGGCTGGGTAATATGGTAGTTCTACATTCAGGTTTTTGAGGTATCTCCATACTGTTTTCCACAGTGGCTTTACCAGTTTACATTCCCATCAACAGTGGGTTAGGGTGCCCTTTTCCCCATGTCCTCTACAGCATTTGTTGTTTGTTGATTTCTGTATGAGGGCCACTCTAACTGGGGTGAGGTAAAACCTCATTGTGCTTTTGATTTGCATTACAGTTTAATAAAAGTGGAGATACTGCAGGTTCAAGGATGAGTAGAGGAAGAAACAGCAGAGGAAACTCTTCTGGAACTAGTGATTCACAGTGGACCTGCGTGGAGAGCATGGGAGCCCACGGTTTGGGACACCAGTGGCAGAATCAACACACCAGTGCTGGAACACAAGGTGAGCCGAACCTCAATAGCCTAAGACACCAGCGGGAAAGTGAAAAGAGGAGACTAGAAGGAACGAGGCTTGAACCCCCGTGGGGAAAAGTTCACCAGGCTATCTAGAGAAGAGAAAAAAAGAAGTGACTGATACGAGCACGAGTTTCTCTCTCTCTGCTCACCTCTCAAAGGCGAGCAAGACAAAGAGCAGGCGCCATTTTGGACATATGTAATAAGCGGGGTGTCCTCAGGTCTGCACCTGCCATCAGCCAAGCAGAAAAACCTGACTCTGGGGGGAGGGGTGAAATAATAGGAGATTAGGACCTAGTGAATGTGTGGTGCTAATGAATTGAGACTGTGAAAAAGAGATGGTGAGGGAGAGAACTCACAGAATTCATGTGAGTACTTTCGAGAGACACTACAATTCGGTAACCTTGGCAACCCAGTGGGAGACTGCAGGAGAATTGGAGCCCACACTGAGGGCAGCAGAGATTCCCTGTGTGGTCCATGGGAAAGAGCTTCCAATCTCTGGCTCCTGTGGGTATATCATTCACCTGCTAAATACCTCCAATTCCACTCAGCTGTGCAGAATTACTTCCCTTTTGAATCAAAAAAAGAAAGAAAGAAAGAAAGAAAGAAAGAAAGAAAGAAAGAAAGAAAGAAAGAAAGAAAGAGAGAGATTTACCATGCCTAACCTGGGAGTGTCACCTTTGGCACACCCTTAACCCTGAGGAACCAAACAGAGCTCTCAGGCCACACCAATCTCAAGCCTCTAAGGCTCCATCAAAAGCAGACAGTCCACTTAATACAGTCATAGTATAACAAGAAAAAACACCACAGCGAGGGAAGAAGAATACAAATAATATCTCCACAATGGCAAGCAACAAATGCAAAAACCAAGGAAACAAGAACAAGGATGACATTATGACACCCCCAAATGAACAAGACACCCCACTCCAAGATTATTAAGATGATAAGATGGAAGAAATGCAAGTTACGGATTTCAAAAAATTTATGATAAGAACAATTAGAAGTTTTCAAAAACAAATGCTTGTGGTATGGAATTCCTTACAGGACAGGATAGAAAATCTCCTTCGAGAAAATGCAATCTGAAGGAGGAATCAAAATGAAATGCAGAAACTAGTAGAACAGGAAAGTGTGATAGTGAAGAGAAATCAAAATGAAATGAAGAACTCAATAGATCAAATGATAAACACATTAGAGAGCCTTAACAGAGTCAGTGAAACAGAAGAGAGAATATCAGACTTAGAAGACAGAGCACAGGAAAGTATAGAGTCAAACCAAAGAAAAGAAGAGGAAATTAGAAATCTAAAAAATATTTTGGGAATCTACAGGATACTATAAAAAACCCAACATTCGGGTTCTAGGAGTTCCTGAAGGCATGGAGAGAGAGAAAGGATTAGAAGACCTTTTTAGTGAGATACTTGCAGAGAACTTCCCGGGTCTGGAAAAGGACAGAGACATCCTAGTACAGGAAGCTCATAGAACCCCTAGTAAACATGACCAAAAGAGATCCTCACCATGACACGTTGTAATCAAATTAACCACAGTGAAACTTAAAGAAAAGATCCTAAAATATGCAAGAGAGAAACATCAGATTACTCTCAGAGGATCTCCAATTAGACTCACAGCAGACTTCTCATCAGAAACCCTACAAGCTAGAAGGGAATGGCGAGACATAGCCCAGATACTAAGAGAGAAAAAGTGCCAGCTCAGAATAGTATATCCTGCAAAGCTCTCATTTGTGAATGAAGGTGAACTAAAGACCTCTCACAGCAAACAGAAATTGAAAGAATTTGTCACCACTCATCCAGCACTGCAAAAGATGCTTAAAGATGTGTTACACACAGAAACACAGAAACATGGTCATCAATATGAAAGAAGGTAAAGGAAGGAAACCTCACAGCAAAAGATCACAGGAAGCTCAAAGCATATATTATAAAATATCTTTGGCAAATGACAGGGCAAAGTTACTCCTTCTCAATAGTCACATTGAATGTTAATGGCCTGAACTGCCCAGTTAAAAGACACCGATTGGCTAATTGGGTTAAGGAACAAAACCCATCTTTTTGCTGCTTACAAGAAACTCATCTTTCCAACAAAGATGCATACAGACTGAAAGTGAAAGGCTGGAAAAAGATAAACCATGCCAACAGAAATGAGAAAAGAGTGGGTGTAGCCATCTTAATATCGGACAACATAAACTTTACCACAAAAACTGTTAAGAGAGACAAAGAAGGGCACTATATAATGATTAAGGGATCCATTCAACAGGAAGATATAATGATTATCAATGTATATGCACCTAATTACTGGGCACCGGTTTATTTAAAAGATTTGTTAAGGGACTTAAAAGGAGACTTAGACTCCAATACAATAGTACTGGGGGACTTCAATACTCCACTCTCAGAGATAGATCAACAGGATGAAAGATCAAGAAGGAGACAGTAGATTTAAATGACACTATAGCCCAAATGGATCTAACAGATATCTACAGAACATTTCATCCTACACAGAAAACATTTACATTCTTCTCAGCAGTACATAGAACCTTCTCTAGGATTGACCACATACTAGGCCATAAAGCAAGTCTCAGCAAATTCAAAAGAATTAGAATCATACCATGCAGCTTCTCAGACCATAAAGCAATGAAGTTGGAAATTAGCAAGTCAGGAATCCCTAGAGCACGTGCAAACACATGGAGATTGAACAACATGCTCCTGAATGAACAATGGGTCATAGAAGAAATCAAAAGAGAAATCAAAAATTTTCTGGAAGTAAATGAGGATAACAGCACAACATACCAAAACCTATGGGATACAACAAAAGCAGTGTTAAGAGGAAAATTTATATCAATAGGTGCCTACATCAAGAAATTGGAAAGGCACAAAATAGATGAGCTTTCAAGTCATCTCAAGGATTTTGAAAATCTGCAGCAAGCCAGACCCAAATCTAGTAGGAGAAGAAAAATAATTAAAATCAGAGAAGAAATCAACAGGATTGAATGCAAAAAAACAGTACCAAAAATCAGCCAAACGAGGAGCTGGTTTTTTGAAAAAATAAACAAAATTGACACCCCATTTGCCAACTAAGCAAAAAAAGAAGAGAAAAGACCCAAATCAATAAAATCAGAGATGAAAAAGGAAGCGTAACAACAGACACCTCAAAAATAAAAAGAATCATCAGAAATTACTACAAGGACGTGTATGCCAGCAAACAAGGAAACCTATCAGAAATGGATAGATTCCTGGACACATGCAACCTATCTAAACTGAGCCAGGAAGACATAGAAAACCTAAACAGAACCATAACTGAGACAGAAATTGAAACAGTCATAAAGGCCCTCCCAACAAAGAAAAGCACAGAACCAGATGGATTCGCTGCTGAATTGTACCAGACATTTAAAGAAGAACTAACTCCAATTCTTCTCAAACTATTTAGAAGAATCGAAAAAGAGGGAATCCTCCCAAATTCTTTCTATGAAGCCAGCATCACCTTAATTCCTATGCCGGAAAAAGATGCAGCATTGAAAGAGTTACAGACCAATATACCTGATGAACATAGATGCAAAAATCCTCAATAAAATTCTCTCCAATAGAATACAACAACACATCAGAAAGATCATCCTCCCAGACCAAGTGGGATTTATCCCTGGTATGCAGGGATGGTTCAATGTTTGCAAAACAATCAACGTGATACACCACATTAACAGACTGAAGAAGCAAAACCATATGGTTCTCTCAATAGACACAGAGAAAGCATTTGATAAAATACAACACCCTTTCATGATGAAAACTCTAAGCAAACTGGCTATAGAAGGAACATCCCTCAACACAATCAAAGCAATTTATGAAAAACGCACAGCCAACGTCCTATTGAATGGGGAAAAGTTGGAAGCATTTCCACTGAGATCTGGTACCAGACAAGGATGCCCACTCTCACCACTGCTATTCAATATAGTTCTGAAAGTTTTAGCCAGAGCGATTAGGCAAGAAAAAGAAATTAAAAGGATACAAATTGGGAAGGCAGAACTGAAACTATCCCTCTTTGCAGATGATATGATTCTTTATTTAGGGGACCCAAAGAACTCTACTAAGAGGCTATTTGAACTCATCGAAGAGTTTGGCAAAGTCAGGATACAAAATCAATTCATGAAAATCAACAGCCTTTGAATATAAAGGCAATTCCATGGCTGAGGAAGAACTTCTAAGGTCAATCCCATTCTCAATAGCCACAAAAACAATCAAATACCTTGGAATAAACTTAAGCAAGCACGTTAAAGATCTCTACAATGAAAACTACAAAACCTTAAAGAAAGAAATAGAAGAAGATATCAAAAAATGGAGAAATCTTCCATGCTCATGGACTGGAAGAATCAATATCATCAAAATGTCTATTCTCCCAAAAGCAATTTATACACTCAATGCAATACCAATCAAGATACTGAAGATATTCTTCTCAGATCTGGAAAAAATGATGCTGAAATTCATATGGAGACATAGGAGACCTCTAATAGCTAAAGCAATCTTGTACAACAAAAACAAAGGTGGAGGCATCACAATACCAGATTTCAGGACATACTACAGGGCAGTTGTAATCAAAACAGCATGGTACTGGTACAGAAACAGATGGATAGACCAATGGAACAGAATAGAAACACCAGAAATCAATCCAAACATCTACAGCCAACTTATATTTGATCAAGGATCCAACACCAATCCTGTAGCAAGGACAGTCTATTCAATAAATGGTGCTGGGAAAACTGGATTTCCATGTGCAGAATCATGAAGCAAGACCCCTACCTTTCACCTTACACAAAAATCCACTCAACATGGATTAAACACTTAAATCTGCGACTCGACACCATCAAATTATTAGAGAGCATTGGAGAAACCCTGTAAAATATTGGCACTGGCAAAGACTTCTTGGAAAAGACCCCAGAAGCACAGGCAGTCAAAGCCAAAATTAACATTTGGGATTGCATCCAATTGAGAAGTTTCTGTACTACAAAAGAAACAGGAAAGTGAAGAGGCAACCGACAGAATGGGAAAAATATTTGCAAACTATGTAAGAGATAAAGGGTTGATAACCAGAATCTACAAAGAAATCAAGAAACTCCACAACATCAAAACAAACAATCCACTTAAGAGATGGGCCAAGGACCTCAGTAGACATTTTTCAAAAGAAGAAATCCAAAGATCCAACATGCACATGAAAAAATGTTCAAGATCACTAGCCATCAGGGAAATGCAAATCAAAACCGCAATGAGGTTTCACCTCACCCCATTTAGAATGGCTCACATTCAGAAATCTACCAACAACAGATGCTGGCGAGGATGTAGGATTGATTTCTTCTGTTTCTATTCTGTTCCATTGGTCTATCCATCTGTTTTTGTACCAGTACCAGGCTGTTTTGATTATACTTGTCTTGTAGTATGTCTTGAAGTCTGGAATTGTGATGCCTCTGGCTTTATTTTTATTTTAGAGGATTTCTTTAGCTATTCGTGGTCTCCTGTTCTTCCATATGAATTTCAGCATCATTTTTTCTTGGTCTGTGAAGAATATCTTTGGTATTTTGTTTGGGATGGCATTGAAGCTGTAAATCGCTTTTGGAAGAATGGACATTTTGATGATATTAATTCTTCCAATCGATGAACATGGCAGATTTTTCCATTTTTTGTGTCTCCTTCTATTTCTTTCTTTAATATTTTGTAATTTTTATCATAGAGATCTTTGACTTCCTTGGTTAAATTTATTCCAAGGTACTTGATTGTTTTTGTGGCTATTGTGAATGGGATGGATCTTTTTAGTTCTTCCTTGGCCACAGCATTGTCTGTGTATACAAATGCTGTTGATTCCTATCATTACTTTATATCCCGCTACTTTGCCAAACTCTTCTATGAGTTCCAATAGTCTCTTAAAGGAATCTTTTGGATCCCCTATATATAGAATCATCTCATCTGTAAATAGGGATAGTTTCACTTCTTCCTTTCCCATTTGTATCCCTTTAATTTCTTTTTCTTGTCTGATGGCTCTGGCTAATACTTCTAGGTCTATACTGAATAGCAGTGGTGAGAGTGGGCATCCCTGTCTGGTGCCAGTTTTCTTTGGAAATACCTTCAACTTTTCCCCATTCAGTATAATGCTGGCCATGGATTTTTATAAAGTGCCTTAATTGTTGAGGAATGTTCCTTCTAAACCCAATTTGCTTAGAGTTTTCATCCTGAAAGGGTGTTGTATTTTATCAAATGCTTTCTCTGCATCTATTGAGATGATCATATGATTTTTGTTTCTCAATTTGTTAATGTGATGTATCACATTGATTTTAGAATGTTGAACCATCCCTGCATACCAGGGATAAATCCCACTTGGTCCGGGTGAATGATCTTTCTGATATATGGTTGGATTTGGACGGAAAGGATTTTGTTGTGTATTTTTGCATCTATGTTCATCAGGGAGATAGGTCTATAGTTTTCTTTCTCTGTTGTGTCTTTTCTGGGCTTAGGAATAAAGGTGATATTGGCTTCATAGAAAGAATTTGGGAGGATTTCCTCCCTTTCAATTGTTTTGAATAATTTGAGAAGAACTGGGATTCGTTGTACTTTAAATGTCTGGTAGAATTCAGTGGTGAAGCAGTCTGTTCCTGGGCTCTTCTTTTTCGGTACCATATTTATCACTGAATCAATTTGTTTCATGATTATGGGCCTGTTTAGGTTTTCTATGTCTTCATGGATCAGTTTCAGAAAGTTGTATGTGTCCAGGAATCTACCCATTTCTTTCAGGTTTCCCAATTTGTTGGCATACAGATCTTTGTAGTGGTTTCTGATGATTCTTTTTATTTCTATTGTGTCTGTTGTTACATTTCCATCACCATATTTAAGTTTACAGATTTGAGTCTTCTCTCTCCTTTTTTTGGTTAGTTGGGCTAATGGTGTGTCTATTTTGTTTATTTTTTCAAAGAACCAGCTCTTGGTTTTCCTATCTTTCGTATTTTTTTTTTGTTTCAATTCTGTTTATTTCTTCTCTAATCTGTAGTATTTCTTTTTTTCTGCTGGGTTTGGGATTGGTTTGCTGCTGTTCTTCTAAATCCTTGAGAGCATAGAGAGGACTTTTTTAAAAAAATGTTTATTTATTTATTTGAAAATAAGAGTTACACAGAGAGCGGGGAGGCAGAGAGAGAGGGAGAGAGAAAGGGAGAGAGAGAGAGAGAGAGAGAGAGAGAGAGAGAGAGAGAGAGAGAGTCTTCCATCCAATGATTCATTCCCCAATTGGCCACAACGCCCAGAGCTGTGCCAATCTGAAGCCAGGAACCAGGAGCTTCCTCCAGGAACTGGAGCTTCCTATGCGGTTACAGGGGCCTAAGAACTTGAACCATTTTCTACTGCTTTCCCAGGCCATAGCAGAGACCTGGATTGAACCAGGTGCCCATATGGGATGCTGGTGTTTCAGGCCAGGGTTTTAATGCATTGCACCATAGCACTGGCCCCAGAGAGGACATTTATTTGGTATCTTTCCAGTTTATTGATGTGGCACCAATTGTTATAAACTTTCTTCTTAGCACTGCTTTTGCTGTATCCCACAAGTTTTGGTAAGTTGTATAATCATTTTTGTTTGTAGAAATTTTTTGATTTCTCTTTTAATTTCTTCTATGACCTACTGTTCGTTCAGAATCATGTTGTTCGTTCTCCATGTGTTTGCATATGATGCAGAGATTCTTGAGTTGTTGATTTAGAGTTTCATTGCATTGTGGTATGAGAAGATGCATGGTATAATTTCAATTTTTTTGAATTTGCTGAGGCTCCCTTTATGGCCTAGTTTATGGTCAATCCTAGAGTAAGTTCCATGTACTGGGGAGACATATGTGTACTCTGTGGCTGTGGGGTAGAAGGCTCTGTAGATATCTACTAGGTCTACTTGGTCTATAGCATCAATTAGCTCTGTTGTTTCCTTGTTGGTTTTCTGTCTGGTTGATCTGTTCATTAGTGAAAGTGGGGTGTTGAAGTCCCTTGTTCCTATTGTATTTGAGTCTGTATCTCCCTTTAAATCCTTTGGTAATTATTTCAAATAGCCAGGCACCCTGAAGTTAGGTGCAAATACATTTATAATAATAATGTCTTTGTGTTGGATTGATCTTTTAATCATTATAAAATGTCCTTCTTTATCTCTTTAAATAGCTTTTGTGTTAAAGTCTATTTTGTCTGATATTAGGGTGGCCACACCAGCTCTTTTTTGATTTCTGTTAGCTTGGAATATCTTTTTCCATCCTTTTACTTTCAGTCTGCATGCATCTTTGCTGGTGAGGTGTGATTCCTGAAGGCAACAGATTGATGGATTTTCTTTTTTAATCCATTCAGCTAGTCTGTGTCTCTTGATTGTAGAATTGAGACCATTTACATTCAGTGTGACTATTGTTAAATACTGTCTTTTCCTGTCTGTTTCCTTAAAAAAGCTGTTTATATATTTGGGGATTTGTTTGTAGTTTAGTTGGGTCATTTTCTACATTCGTCTTCTTTCGTAGTGACGTTCTTGTTTTTGTATTTCTGTTTGTAGCACTTCCTTGAGCCGGTATTGTAGGGCTGGACATGAAGATACAAATTCTTTCAGTTTCTGTTTGTTGTGGAAAATCTTTATTTCCCCTTCATTCATAAATGGTAGCTTTGCAAGGTACATTATTTTCGACTGGCATCCTTTATCTTTTAAAACTTGGAATATATCATGCCATTGTCTCCTTGCCTGTAGGGTTTGCGATGAGAAGTCCAGAGTGAGTCTGATTGAATTACTTCTGAATGTCATTTGTCATTCCTCTCTGGCACATTTTAGCATTGTTTTTTTGTGTTTCACTGAGCTGAGTGTTACCACAATATGTTGTGGTGAATTCCTTTTTTGGTCAAATTTGTTAGGACTCCTGTGTATTTGTTGAATTTTGTTGTTTCTTTCAACCTGCCTATTTTGGATGTTTTCTGATTTTATTTCATTGAAAATGTCTTCCAATCTATTTTCTCTTTCCACACCCTCAGGAACTCCTATTATCAGGACTTTACAACACTTGATTGAATCTTGTAATTCTCCAACCATGTTTTTTAATTTTCTAATTTCTTCTTCCCATCTTTGATCTGACTGTATTATTTTTGGAAGTTTGTCTTCGAGTTCTGATATTTGTTCCTATTTTATCTGTTTGATTTCTGAGGGATTCCACGGTATTTTTTATTTGGTCGATTGAGTTTTTCATTTCCAGTATTTCATTCTGGCTTCTCTTTAGGATCTCTAATCCTTGGGTGTGCTTTTTGTTCACATCTTTAATCTGTTTCTCATTGCTTCTGAGTAATCTGATTATTAATTTTATGAATTCTTTTTCTAGCATGACTTCAAATTCTTCTTTTTCAGCCTCTATTATGGACAGTTTAGCCTACTCCATTGGCGAGTTCATAGGTTCTTCTATATTCTTATTCACAATTTTTTCTTTGTTCTTTGGCATTTCTGTTTGGTTTCTGTTTGATTTAATTTTAGGTTGATTTCCCTCTGCTATGGGCTGCCATGAGTCTGTGCCGATTGCCAATGTAAGCAGGCAGCTCCATCTTCTATAGTTTGTTTATTTCTAGTAACTGAGGGAGGTGGATACTTTGTACCTGGGCTTTGAGGTACTAAGCTCCGCCCCCTGGGGCCAGTGTCCTTGTTCCTTTGTTTGGCCAAGAGCACCTGGGCCTCCGTTGCTCAGTCCCTGCCTCCAATCACTGTGCCCCCTGCGTGACGAGTGAGGAATCACTTTGAACCGCTGTGTTCCTTGTTCCCCTGGTGGGGTGGTCCCTGCCACTGAAGTTTGTGTTTGGGAGGCAAAAGCAGAGCCCAACCTCTTTCACTCCCAGATGTAAACTAACAAGATGGCTGCTCTCCGCCCACTGCAGCTCCAGTTGTGGAGGGAGGGGAAGACACCAAGGGATAGTGGCGTGTTCAGTATCTCAGTTGGTCCCCCAGGATCGTGCCCTCTTCCTGCTTACAGCAGCAAGCACTATTCACTTTGCTTTGCTTTGCTTACCAATTCATCTGTGTTTGTGTTTCCCCTGTCCCTGCCAGAGTGCAGTGGGAATGGTGGGGCAGTTTCAGCGGCTTCGACAATTTGATTTTAATAGAATATTGAGAGGAGTTTTTTGTTTTGTTTTGTTTCATTTTTTTTCCTGGTTACATATATTAGGGGGTACCTTCAGCTTCTTGGACCTAAATGTCCACAACTTTTCCAAGATTTGGAAAGTTTTCAGCAATTATTTCATTGAATAGGTTTTCTTTGCCTTTTCTCTTTTCCTATCTTTAGGAACACCATAGTAGCTGCCCTCTTAGTGGTTGTCTGTATGTCTTGAAAACTTTCCTTGTCTTTAAATTTCTTTCTTTTATGTGATTGGGTTATCTCAAAGGAGTTGGCTTCACATTTTGAAATTCTTCCTTCTGAAGAAACAGCCTCTGAACTGTTTTTTAATTTCACTTATTGAATTCTTTGGTTTCTAGATTTATGATTGGTTCTTCTTTATCTCCATCTCTTGGCTGAATGTCTCATTCATACCATGAATTGCATTACTAATGTCATTGAATTATCTCTGTTTTCTTGGACCTCACTAAGTTTCTTTATAATTATCCTTTTAAATTTTTTATTAGGCAATTTATTGATTTCCATTTCTTCATTGTCTATTGTTAGAGAGTTATTAAGTACCTTTGGAGCCATGATGTTACTTTGTCTTTTGATGCTTCTTGTGCTTGTACAGTGCTCTTTATTTTGTGGATCACTTGCTCCCACCAGTTATATAGAGTATGTTCCACGGTAAAAGACTTTCCACTGGTGATGTGTTCTAGAGTGTTGTTTGGATAGGCTGTTGTGGTTTTGGTTCCAGGACACTTTAGTGTACTGTTATGTACTGTTTTCAACCAAAATCAACATTACTTAAGCCTGCAAGTGTCTCAGAGGTCCAGGGTAGTGAGACTACACTCCCACTTAGGATGCAAATTCCTTAGGTAGGACAGCTTTACTGGTAGCTCTGTGTGTGAGTGACCCAGCTGCTGACGTGGTAACCTTGTCAATTTCTGTGGTTTGTCAGTGTGAGGTGAGCTCAGTGGGCCCAGGTGGATGTGCTGTAGCATGAATTCCTAGTAGCACAAGGGGTGCCTATCGATGTCTAAGGACTACATAGGGGTCAGATGGAGCACCTATTTGCATGTGAAAGCTATACAGGCATGTTTTTCATGGACTCCAGGGCTCAAGTTACTCATGTAATTCTGTATATAATTCTTTCTAGCTCCATACACCATTAAAGGTAGATGAGTAAAACTATGCATCTGTTTCTCAGGACATCAGTGGATAAAGCTTCTCAAAAATTTTAGTGCCATAGGATGGTGGACTGGGCTGCTTAATTGCTTCCCAGGGGCTTTGGTGGGCCAAGCCACTCAAGAAAAGCTGCTCAGTTGTCCTTGAGGTTGACATTTGAGGCCTAGAGTACATGAGATGGGGTACCTAGAGCCCCAGGAAGGTGCTCAGGGCAAAAGTTTTCTGGGGTCTCTGCAGGCCAAATCACTCAAGATGTGCTCCGCAAGTTCTTCCCCAGATTGTGGGAGGGAGGACAGGGCCTCCTGGATGGCTCACAGGGCTGGGTCTGTGGGTCTGTTGGGAGCAATTGCTTCATAGAACCCCAGGTGCGGTGGAGTTTCAAGGTGACTGTGCAGCAAGAGCCTAGGTAGGGATGGTGCAATGTGGACAGGGCTTTTTCTCCAGAGCAGTGCTACAGTGTATTGACATAGTAGTCCCTCAAGATGGGCCCAGGGGCTGTAAGGGCCTCAGGGTTTTTATGTAGTAAATGCCTTAGGTGTCTGTGGCATGATTGCTTGGGGCTTCCTGATTACACTTTTTGGCCAAGTAAAGTAACTTTTGGGTTAGAATTGATGTCAAGAGACATAACAGAAAATTCTCTGTATGCTTAGTTTTTTTTTTAATGTATTAGGCCACCATTATCTCCTTGCACTGCAACATCTAGCACTGAATTCTCTGTCTTCCCCTGCTCTCCAGTTGCTGGGAGTTTGCACTAGATATACTGCTTGAGGGAGGGGTGCTGGAAGCAATCGTGGCTGCTTGGATAATGCCTTTTCTGAAGTTCAGTCTATGGGTGCTGGCCTGGGGACAGGACTGTAGGGCTCTGTGTGGCACTGCATTTCACCATGTTGGGTCTGTCATTAAGGCTGGGGACTTAATTCCCTCTCCTTTCCCTAAGCCAGAGATGGCTCTATTCGTATTTGCTGTTTGGAGTTGGGGGATGGGTAACTGACAACTCTTCTATTCCTGCCTTCTTCAACACATCTTTTAGTATTATACTAAAACCATTGTGATTTCTCATCAGGCTTCTCCAGCTATTGTGAAGGTAGATTGCTATATAAGTTGCTGTTCAAATTGGTGCCTATGTGTGGAGATCAGTGGAGACTCTAATCCAGCTGCCATCTAGCTTACTTTATTCCTTAAATATATTTGTGTAGTCCTGGTAGTTGCCAGACAAGTGTATAAGTTTCTAGGGAAAGAAATTGCAATTGCATCACTCTTCATTTATCATTATAACCTCCCATATGTAGTATAATGCTCAGCATCTTGAGAACCAGTAGTTCTCAAAGTGTATGTCCTGGACTAGTAGCATCAGCATCACCTGGTTACTTCTAAAAAATACATTGATTCCAAAACTGTGTAGTGGTACCCAGCAATTCATGTTTTAGCAAGATTTTCAGGTGCTTCTTATGCTAGATAAAATTTTGGAATAATGTTTATAACTATTCAGCCAATACTTGTGGAATGGATAAATGGATAAACACATTATGAACAAATTTAATTAATTTTTAAATAAAACATGACAGTTACTATAATTATTTCTACTGAGGAAACAATCTTTTTTGAGGCTTGGATATTAAATTACAAAGTACCAATGATTTTTTATTAGGACAAATCTTTTATCCCTCGCTTCTTAGTAATGCTCTCTAGAATGCTTTCTTAAGCACTTTTTCTTAATTTGTGTATTACTAATGGGTAAAGTGTTAATGTTGAAATTCTTTCTAATGTTTGCAAGTAAGTCAGTGTTTTTAATTCACAGATAGGTAAAGTATATCTAGAAGGGTTACTTGAACTCTTTTTGGTGAAATAATGCTTTATACAGTACTTCTTGCATTGAATATGTATCCAACTCATGTGAGAATTTTGTTAGACTTCATCAGTTGTATCTGGGATAGTGCTTGAGGTTCTACATTTCCCACCATATCCCAAGCAGTGTTGTTGCTGCTGATCTGAGGTAACATCTTGTGGGGAGAAGAGTTCCAGTATAATATGATTTAAAATCTAAAAGGCCAATTCAAATCCCCATGTTAGATGGGAAGGGACTTGAGGATATAGCAGATAATTTATCTCTTGTGAGCTTCAGTTCCTCACCTATGAACCTTAAATAACATGCAAAATGTTTAGTAAGATGCCTGAACATACAATAAGTGCTCAATAAAAGGTAGCATTTACTAATAAAATTTAAAAAAAGACAAAAATTGAAAGGAGTGCTGAAATAATATGGCTCTCTATCTGGTAGCAGTATCTACAGACGAGTTTATAACTGGTTAATACTTTTCCTGATGTACTCACTTGGAATGTGAGGGCAATAAAATTGAGTTCTTCTGTCAACAGCTTTAGAGCTTCCGCAATTTCAGCTTGAGAGTCTGCCATTGACCTGCAGCAGCTGCAATCACAGGTGCAACTTCCTGAAAATTGAGCACTTCTTCTAGCAGTTCTGTGATTACCAGTTATTCTTGACAGAAACCAAGTAAGCTGCCACCTATTGAAAGAAAACAATTTGACTTTTTTTATTGTATACTTAAGAAAATTTTTCATTCGGGTACCCATTTTTATGCACATGAACATTGGTAATTGAGATTTAAATAACAAAGTTATTGTCAAAAGAGTTCTCTTTAATATCAGGCATTTGTTGAAGAGTTATGTGCACTTATCACATTCTAGTTAGCATTCTTTTGAGATTAGTTATTGGAATTATGTAGCTTAATAAGATAGACTTTCTTTTCAATTACATATCAAAAACAATAAATTCAACAGGCTATTTTATTGTCACCCATAGATATTAATTTTGAGTGAGTGTCAAATTAGGTTATATCTCTAGGAGTTCTATCAAACTGTTTTGGGTGGAGAAGGAGAATTATGGACATTTGCATATAACAATTAAAAAGTCAGTTTAAACTATGCCGAGTCATCTGAAAAACATGCACTTCAGATCAAATAGAGAATAGATTTTCCCTCGGCCTACTTTGAATGACATATTAAGTATTTAGTGAAAGATGTGCAGAAATGATGACATTTTATTTCTTTACAAAAATTGAGAGAGAATAGAAAAACAAATGCTTCTATACTTGGGGTAGATGTGAGTTTGGGCACAGATATAATAAACAGAGCTTAAAACATGTTTTTTGCATTATGTGCTTGAAGCCAAAAATATACTAATAATTATAGAATGCTTTTATTGTGAGTTGAATTTGCCATAGGTTTTTATTGTGATATTTTGAATTTTTTTTTCCTATTCAAATGCTATTAGGAATTAAGTACTGGTACTATGGGTAATTAAATCAGGTTCTGTTAAGGATTTGGTTTAAGTTAGGTAATAATTCCATAAGAAGTTAATACCTACAATGTCTAGAATGACAGGAGCTAACATCACCTGGTGGCAGACTGATTACTACCTTCAGGTGTTAGGTCAAAAGATAATGGTTTTCTGATAAGAAGACAATTGGTGGCATTTTAAAAATTGAGCAGATTTCAACCTTTTGTTTAACTTATTGAATTGAAAAATGAAAAATCAAACAAGATGGAGTTTTCTTCACTTTTAATGGCTTCACTGACTTTAGGAGCACCTAAGTATTAAAATGGGATTTCAAAGTTTTTCTCTTTTCATGGCATCTTTTTAATTCCACATCATTCATATTGATGATATTTTTGTTTTGGGGTCTTTACATATTTCTAACAAATTTTGAAATTAATTCTTTTTAAAAAATATCTTGAAAGGCAGAGTTACACAGAGGGAGAGGGAGAGAAGAGAGAGATCTTCCATCCACTGGTTCATACCCCAAATGGCCACATTTGCTGAAGCCAGGAGCCAGGAGTTTCTTCAGGGTCTCCCACATGGGTGCAGGGGTTCAAGAACTTAGGTTATTGTTTTCTGATTTCCCAGGCACATTAGCAGGAGCTGGATCAGAAGTGGAACGTCTGGGACTTGAATTTGGTCTGTGGCAGAAAGCAGCTACCCCCTGTATATAGACTTTAGGCTGTAATGCCCACTTGGTCATCATACCAACCAGGAGACATGAAGGCAGCTCATGCAGAGCATCTTGTTGCTTTGTGGATGGGCTACTGGATTTCCTCATGCTCATGACCTAAGGTGCACTTACCTTGTTCCATATATCAACTTCTTTTGCAGAGACCTGGAATAAAATAACCTGGTCAGGCTTGGTTTAATCTTACCACCTGTGGACCTCGAGGACCACCATGATAAAACATGTGAAAGCCTTGGCACCTGGCTCTACATTAGAGGCTCATTAAAGCTCCTTTGCGATTTTGTCAGATCAGCTTCCTCTTTCTCGTAGCCTTGTTTGAAAACTCCAAATCACTTTCAGTAAGCAGGGTGGTAGATGTGATGGAAGTCTGCTATCTCCTTATCTGTTGATAGATTAAACTTTCTCTTTCCTTTACCCAATCTTTGTTTTCAGTATTTTGATTCAGCACCAGGGACAGGGATGGAACCATCCTACTCCCTCATTGCAGTGAAATAACTTTAGTTAAGTAGTTGATTTGCTATCAGAAAGCCAGGACAAAAACACTTTAAGTCAAGAAAGGGAGGTTAGGAGACTGTGTCCTGATGGTATCTAGCATTTTCATTCAAGACGGTGTTCAAGGTTCAGTTTCATATATCAATTGATTTCTCCTTATTAAAAAAGCCTTATTCAAACTTCTTTCCATAATAATATTTCTTCCCTTTTTCCTTCTCCAATCCATGGTATCTGTAACTTCAGTTTTTCTGACATATACTTCTCATTTAGTAGAAGTTAAGGTGACAACATCAATGACTAAATAGCTATGGGAATGAGTGTGTAGCCTCACTGTGAAACAATATTTAATGATGTCACAGAGAATCCATTGTCAGTTTCTGGGGAAGTGCTTGAGAAAATGGCAATTCTTTTTGCTTTCTGGGACCCCTGAGTGAGCTCATCAACTATTGATTAGGGCTACAAGTTAGTTTAGCCCAATTAGGTTGGCATATTTTATTTCCATGAAAATACAGGTAAGAAGCTTTAAGCTTACAACTCTTACCAGGAAGCTTGAACGTTGGTGTTAGGGAGATAAGTGGATGAAAAAGTTAACAGAGTTTTGAGTGCCTCATTTAAGAAAAAAGAATATATGTCTCTCCCAAAAATATTACAAGAAAATTGACTACAGAATCCCTTTTAAGGAGCTGTTACATCAAAGGAACTTGAACGATATGCTTTGTTAGTTTCATGGTAAATGACTTTTTTTCCTTCAATAAGTGGATTGAACAGATTAAAATTCCTAATTCTATCTGAGAGCTGACACAAATATTTTCTGATGGTCCATGATTGGTCAGCTTCATTCCTTAAGTACTGTCTTTAATTAGGTATGTATTCACTTACCAATTATTTCAATATACAGTTAATGAATAGAAAAGTGCTTTTTAAAGATTAGCTCAAAGTATTATATAAATGTCCCACAACCAATTATAATGGTCCTTTATGAAAATGCTCATCAAAAACCAGTAGGAAGGCAATGGGACCACTAAAATTTTCTTCTCATTTCTCCATATTGCCAGTTAGTTCACAATCATGTTTTTAGTGGCAATAAGGCAAATTGAGAGATTTAAAGGGAGGCTTAAGAATACCTAAATGCCAACTTGTTTTAAAATTTTATGCTCTTAGCAGTTGTAACTCTATCACATTGTATGATGAACTAACATTATAACCTATGGTAAGGATTGTTAAGAGTATTACTAAAGTACTAATGGTAGCTATTTTTTAGTTATTTAGAAAATTCACACAGGATCATTTTAAAATTTGTTTTCTTGGAATACTCATCCTTTGGCTACATCTTTGTATGTTATATTCAATTCTGCTAATTTCAAAATAGGCTCTATGAGTTGTTAGCCACAAAATATGTTTCATAATAGACATTCTTCTTATATAAAGATGATTATATGTTATAGGATTTCCTATATTAGTCTGTTTTTCCCATTGCTATAACAAACTGCCCAATGTTGGATATTTTATAAAGAAGAAGTATGTTCAACTAACAGTTTTGGAGGCTGATAGTCCAAGACCCATGTTTGTCTCTAGGGAGGACAATGTTGGATGTGTCACTGAAGGTAGATGGCATCATGGTTAGAATATGAGTGAGATGGATCGTATAGTGAGTCAGGAAGCCAAAGAATAGTGAGGAGCCAGTCTTGATCTTTTTTAAAAAATTATTTATTTTTATGGAAGTCAGAGTTATACACACAGAGAGGAGAGCCACAGAAAGAGAGAGGTCTTCCATGTGCTGGTTCACTCCCAAAAGGGCTTCAATGGCTGGAGGTGGGTCAATCCGAAGCCTGGAGCCTGGAAATTATCCTGAGTCTCCCAGGTGGATGTCTGGGCCCAAGGACTTGTGCCATCTTCTACTGCTTTCCCAGGCCATAGCAGTGAGCTGGATTGGAAGTGGAGCAGCCAGGTCTTGAATCAATGCCCATATGAGATGGTTGGCACTGCAGGCAGCGGCTTTACTTGCTATGCCACAGTGCCAGTCCCCTAGTCTTGATCTTTTTAAAATAGCTTATTCTCACAGGAACTATTGCCCTGTAGGAGACTAGCATTGATCCACTACAAAGGCAATGACCTAATAATCTAATGACTCTGCACTGGGCCCCACCTCTTAAAGACTGCATGTCCTTGACATCTCTAGCATATGAGTGTTTTTTTAATTGAGCAATGTTTCCATTGCTAAAACAAATTATCCAATGTTGGATATTTTATAAACAATATATAGTATATATTGTTATATATTTTATAAAAAATATATATTATACATATACATATACATATATATTCTTACACTCAATGGTTGCAACAACTATGACTGGGCCAGGCTAAAGCCACTAGAAAGGAACTTCGTCCAAGTCTTGCATGTGCATGGCAGGAATTCAAGTACTTGAGTCATAATGTGCTGCTTCCCAAGCACATCAACAGTGAGCTGGATTGGAAGTGAAGTAACTGGGATTTAAACTGGCACTCTGCTATGGGATGCAGTTATCTGAAGTGGCAGCTTATCCTGCTATGTCATAACACCTGCCCTGGCATGTGAGTCCTTGGAGGACAAATATATCCCAACCACAGTAATCTGCTCTGAAACCTCAAAATTCATGTCTATCTCACAATGCAAAAGGCATTCATTTGATGACAATAGTCCAAAGTTCTAATTCAATCCAGCATACCTCAAACATCCAATTACAAAATCTCCTCTAAAACTCAAAAGCAAACTCTTTTCAGGTGGCAACCTATAAAACAAAACAAAACAACAAGTTATCTACCTCCCAAAAATAATACAGCATAGAGAGAAGATAAAGATTTTCATTACAAAATGGAAAAATAAGGAAATCAAAAGAGGTCACTGATTCCCAGCATGACAGAAACCCAGGAGGGTAGGCATTAAATCTTTAAACTCCACATACTGCAACCTACACACACTGATGGGGGTAGCCCCCTGAAGTTTCGAGCTACCCTTGCTTGAACAACTTGATGATTGCATCCTTCCATGGATGTTCTTATAGGTAGCATAATAATGTCTGCAACTTTCCCAGTTGTGGAGCTGGTTGCTCTACTTTTTGTGATCCAAGCTGAGGCTTCATTCTCATGGTTCCACTAGGTATTCTAGTGCAGAACGACTGCAGTGGTTTCCTCCCTGCAACAAACTTCAGCCTGGCCTCATCTTGTTTTATTTTGAAATTTCTGTAGAAGCTAAAATGACCCTATAGCTCTTATAGAATTAGGACCCTATGGACATCAAAAAATTTTGCCACCAACATGAACTGTGCCTGGACTTTCTTGAAATACAGTTGGAACAGCTGTGGAATTCTTTGCCAGAAAGCCAGCAGCAGCATTCCAAAGTGGTCTTTAGCAGTGACCCAGTGAAGCATACCTTGGCCTACTCCTTGCAGCAATTCTGCTCTGCTAGCCCTGGGCCAGTGCTTGGAGGTGTGGCAAGGACTTCTAAAATGAGCCCCAGGATTTGTTCTCATTGTCTTGATGATTGCCACCTAGTTTCTTTTTATCTATGCAGTGTTTAAGATGCTGCTTTATATATATATATAATATATATATGCATATATATAATATATATATATGCATATATATATTTTATTTAATGAATATAAATTTCCAAAGTACAGCTTATGGATTACAAAGGCTCCCTCCCCCATAACTTCCCCCCCACCCACAACGCTCCCCTTTCCCACTAAGATGCTGCTTTTGATGCCAAGAAGAGTATCTGAGTTTGAGTCCTGGCTGTGTACCCATTTCCAGCTTCCTGGTAATGTGATCTTTGAGGCAACAAGCTTTATGGAAGACTGAATTTAAGAATGATGAAAAAACTGGTGGGAGAAATTTGTTCACAGCAAAGCATCGAGGCTGCTGCTTGTTTTTTGTTTGTTTGTTTGTTTTGTATTTTGTGGAGTGGTTTGATAGGGCCTCTTTTTTTAACTTTTATTTAGTAAATATAAATTTCCAAAGTACAGTTTATGGATTACAATGGCTTCCCCCCCCCCATAACTTCCCTCCCACCTGCACCCCTCCCATCTCCCGCTCCCTCTCCCATTCCCTTCACATCAATATTCATTTTCAATTATCTTTATATACAGAAGATCGATTTAGTATATATTAAGTAAAGATTTCATCAGTTTGCACCCACACAGAACATAAAGTGTAAAATACTGTTTGAGTACTAGTTATAGCTAGTTATATAGTTATATGGTTGTTTTTTTTAAAGTTAATTTATTTTCATTTATTTATGAGAGAGAGCGAGAGTGAGAGTGAGAGATCATTTATCCTCTAGTTCACTAATTCACTCTCCAAATACTTGCAATAGTTAGAGTTTGACTGAAGCTAGGAACTAAGAACTCAATCCAGGTAACCCATGTACACATTCATGAACATGGAATATCTTGCCGTGTATTTGTGTCTTCAATTTTTTAATCAACATTTTATAGTGCTTAGTGAACAGATATTTCACCCCAGTTAAATTTATGCCTCGATGTTTGATTTCTTTTGATGCTGCTGTATATATACTTGCTTCCTTGTTTTCTTTTTGGGTAGTTTGTTGTTAGTGTATAGAAAAACAATTCATTTTTGTATGTTGATATTATATCCTTCAATTTTACTGAATTTGTTTATTTGTTCTCAAAGTTTTTTTTTTTTGATGGAGTCTGTGGGTTTTTCTATATGTAAGATGAAGAAACAGATATTTTACTTATTCCTTCTAGATTTCGATGCCTTATATTTTCGTTCTCCTATTCTTTTGCTTTCCTTTCTTCTTCGTTCTTTCATCTTTCTTTTCCATCTTTCCTTCCTCCCCCTTCCTTTTTTCCTTCCTTCCTTCCTTCCTTCCTTCCTTCCTTCCTTTCTCCCTTCCTTCTTCCTTCCTTCCTTCCTTTCTCCCTTCCTTCTTCCTTCCTTCCTTCCTTCCTTCCTTTCTTCCTCCTTCCTCCTTTCTGTTTAGCTTTCTTGTCCAATTTCTATGGGAAGGAATTCTATAGCATGTTGAATAGTAGTAGTGAGAATGAGTATATTTGTTGTTGTGTTTCTGTCTTAGAAGAAGGTTTTCACTATTGTGCATAATATAATCACAGAGGCCTTTTTTTTGGTTGAAGTGTATTCCTTCTCTATATAAGTTGTTGAGAGATTTGTATTAAAAATATTTATTTGTTTTTCATTTGGTTTCATCCATCTATTAAAATGATCTTCTGATTTTTGACTTCATTTTGTTAACGTGGTGTTTGACATTCATTGATTTGCCTTTTGGAACCTTAATTGTATCCCAGAAATAAATTCTACTTGATCATGGTGAATGATCAATTGAAGTGAGGATCAATTCAAGTTGCTTGTATTTCACTGAAGATTTCTGTGATCATCAGGAATATTAAACTTTTCTTTTCTTACACTAAAAAGCTTAATGCTTTACTGAAGAAGTTTAAGAAGTAAAAGACAAAAAGACCCTTAAGTTTACTGAGAATACAGACATTGGCTATAAATAATAATTGAATGTTATTTTCTTTTCTTATAATATTATTGATATCAGAGAATGGTGGCATAATGAAATGAGTTTGATGTGCAACCTCACTTAGTGTTTTGGAAGAGCTTGAGAAGGGTTGCTCTTAATTTTAAAAATATTTTTATAAATTAATATAAAGAGAACAGATTTCATAGATGAATCTAAGATACTGTCCTCCCTCCCTTCCTTTTCCTTCTTCTCTTTCTTTTTTTTCCTTTAATTTTTTGCGATAACATATTTTCAAATTCCTTTATATTCACAGGCTGAACACTCCTTCAAATAAAGTGTTCTACAAGTGAAAAACAGAAAGACCATTGTTCCACAGGAATATAAACAAGGGTTATAAACAATAATCAAATCACGAGATGTCAATTTCACTCATATACCACAAGGTTATTTTCTTTCTTTCTTTCTTTCTTTCTTTCTTTCTTTCTTTCTTTCTTTCTTTCTTTCTTTCTTCTCTCTCTCTCTCTCTCTCTCTCTCTCTCTCTCTCTTTCTTTCTTTCTTTCTTTTTTAAAGATTTATTTTATTTATTTGAAAGTCAGAGTTACACAGAGAGAGGAGAGGCAGAGAGAGAGAGAGGGAGGTCTTCCATACGATGGTTCACTCCCCAATTGGTTGCAATGGCTGGAGCTGCGCTGATTCAAAGCCAGGAGCCAGGAGCTTCTTCTTGGTCTCCCACATGGGTTCAGGGGCCCAAGGACTTGGGCCATCTTCCACTGCTTTCCCAGGCCATAACAGAGATCTGGATAGGAAGAGGAGCAGCCAGGTCTTAAATTGGTGCCCATATGGGATGCTGGTGCTTCAGGCTAGAGCATTAACCCACTGTGCCACAGCGATGGCCCCGATTTTTTTTTTTTTTTAATTTGTACGTTAGCTAACATAAATCAGAGGAAGCATGTGATTTTTTTTGGGGGGGGGCTTTTTTGCTTATTTCACAAAGCATAGTGGTCTCCTGTTGCTTCCATTTTATTGCAAAAGAAGGATTTCATTTTTTTTAATGACTAAATAGTATTGCATTGTATATATATATATATATATATATATATATATATATATATATACATACCACATTTTCTTGATCCAGTCATCATTTGATGTACATCTGGGTTGATTCCATAGATTAGCTATTGTAAACAGTGCTGCAATAAACATAAACATGAGGGTAGAGATAACTCTATTATATACTGAATTCATTTACTTTCGGTAAATTCCCAGGAGTGGGATGCCTTGATTTATTTCCAGATGTCTGAGGAATCTCTATTTGTGCCATATTAGTTGTACTAGTTTACATTCTCACCAAAAGTGTATTAGAGTACTTTTTTTCCAACATCCTCTCCAGAATTTATTGCTTTTTGCTATGTTTATGGTAGCCATTGTATTTGGGGTGAGGGGAGAGGTCACAGGTTTTTGTTTACATCTCCCTGTTGGCTAGTGATCTTGAGCATCTTTTCATGTGTCTGTTGGCCCTTTGTATTTAATCCTTTGAAAAACACTTGTTAATATCCTCAAACCATTTCTTCTTAACTGGATTGCTTGTTTCATTCTTGTTAAGTTTCGTGAGGTCCTTATATATCCTGGATATTAACCTATATCAAATGCATGGTTCGCAAATAGTTTCTTTCACTCTGTCAGTTTCCTCTTCACTTAATTATTTATTTTTTGTGCAGAAACTTCTGGTTTAATGTAATCACAGTCATCTATTTTTCCTTTTATTGGGTAAGACCTCTGGGGTCTTATCCAAGAAGTCTTTGCCTATGACAATGCTCTGCTGCATCTCCCCTTAGGTTTTATTCAGTAAATTGATGGTTTTAGGTGGTAAGTTTAGATTCTTTTTTTTTTTTTTTTTTTTTTTTTGACAGGCGGAGTGGACAGGGAATGGCTTTAGCTAATTTGGCAAAGATTAGTTGTTGTAGATATGTGAGTTAATTCATGGGTTTTCTATTTCTGTTCGATTAGTTTACATGTTTATTTTTGTTCCAGTTCCAGCTGATTATAACAGGCCTCAAGTATTTTTAAATCTGTTATTGTAATGCTTCCAGCTTTATTTTTTATTGTTTAATATTGTTTTGGGTACATGGGGTCTTCTTTGTTTCCAAATGAATTTTAAGATTATTTCTTCTAGCCCTGTGAAGAATGTCCTTGGAAATGCTTGTTTCTTAATGTAAATTCTTGCTGTAAATTTTTCTCTTAGAAATGCTTTTTGCTAGTACTGAAACAGTATTTTTATACTTTGTGTTTCTGTATGGGTACAAACTGATGAGGTCTTTACTAATTATATACTGAATTGATCTTCTGTATATAAAGAGAATTGGAAATGAAAAAAAAAAACAACCTGGTGTTAAATTGGAAATGGCATAGAAAATTAATTAATTTAAAAAAAATATTATGTAGGATCTCTGTCTTTAAAGTGCTGTACATTGTTATTTAATGCTATAATTAGTACTCCGATGGTAGTTTTTTCACTTTATGTTGCTATATGGGGCAAACTGTTGAAATCTTTACCTAATATATACTAAACTGATCTTCTGTATATAAAGAGAATTGAAAATGAATCTTTATGTGAATGGAAGGGGAGAGGGAGCAGGAAAGGGGAGGGTTGCGGGCGGGAGGGAAGTTATGGGAGGGGGGAAGCCATTGTAACCCAAAAGCTGTACTTTGGAAATTTATATTCATTAAATAAAAGTTTAATAAATGAAAAAAAAAAGAAATTCTTTTGCTATATACTATAAATTTTGTGTTTACATTTTGTTTTTCTTAAGATACTTTTTAGTTTCTTCTTTGATCCTTTGATTACTTTAGAGATTAATGTTTAATTTCTACATATTTGTGAGTGTCCCAATTTTATTCCTGTTACTGATTTCAAGTTTTATAACATGTGGTCAGAAAAATTTGTTGATGTGAGACCCATATTCTGAAATTTGTTAAGACCTATTTTGTGATTTAATATGTAATTGATTCTGGAGAACTTTCTGTTTGTATTAGATAAGAATGAGTGTTCAGATATCATTGCATTAAATGCTCTGTATATGTCTGTTAGGTCTATTTGATTTAAAGTGCATTTAAGTCTGATATTTTCCCCATTGATTCTCTGCTTGAATGATTTGTCCATTGTTGAAAGTGAAGTATGAAAGTACCCTTAATATTATGTATTATTTTCTGCTTTTTTTCTTCAATCTGTTAACGTTTGCTATATATCTATGCATATATATATATATAGATTATATATAGAGAGTATATATATGTATGCATATATAGATTATATATTAGAATATATATTCTCTCTCTATATTCTATATATATTATATATTATACATGCACACACACAGATCCCTGGTATGCAGGGATGCTTCAACATACACACATCAATAAATGAAGATCAAAAACCATATGATTATCTCGACAGATATAGAGAAAGCATTGATAGCCCATTTATTGGTGCCTTTCCAATTTCTTGATATAGACACTAATTGCTATAAACTTCCCTCTTAACACTGCCTTTGCTGTATCTCATAAGTTTTGATATGTTGTGTTGTCAACTTCATTCATTTCTAGCAGTGTTCTGATTTCCTCTATGATCCACCGTTCATTCAGGAGCATGCTGTTCAGGAACATGTGTCCATATATTTTCTAGAGATTCTTAAGATGTGAATTTGCAAGTTCATTCCTTTGGTGTCAGAAAAAAAATTTGAATTTGATGAAACCTGCTTTATGGCTTAGTGTATTGTCTTTAAGAAAGTTCCATATACTGATGAGAAGAATGTGTATTCTGCAACTGCAGGATGAAAAGTTCTGCAGATATTAGATAGGTCTATTTGGGCCTTAATTAGCTCTGCTGTTTCTTGGTTAATTTTCTGTCTAGTTGACCTGTCCATTGCTGAAAGTGTGATGTTGAAGTCCCCCATTACTGTTGTCTTGCAGTCTTTGTCTCCCTTTAGATTTTCTGAAGAAAAATCAGCTGTCAGAGTAATTGGAGAGCCTCTGGAAGCAGTTGGGCACTCAAAATCTGGAAAACATGGATATTTTTCCCCTCTGGTAAAATTCTCTTGTCACATGCATGAGAGGTGCCAAAACCTCTACTAGAGTCAAGATGGGGCATTTTCCCTGCCAGTTGCCAGGCATCCTTGTTGGGGGATGGGAAGAAATAAATGTGCTTTTCCTTCACTGGATTAGGTGGATAGCCTGCCCCGTGATAGGGTTCCAGCTCAAACTCAAAGTCAGTGTGGTCTGCTATGATCTCTTTCATGGAATATCATCTATGGCGTGGGCTACCACAGTCTGCTCTCATCTGGGTCTCAGATGTCAGCACCTCCTCCACGCCCTAGCTGTGGTAGGTATGTGTGGTGTCCCTGCTCACTGCTGCACGTCTGCTCTTTCCACACTGCTCTACGGTGTCTTTTTCTTTTCTGTAGAATTTTCACTACAAGCTTCTCTGTAACTCTCTTCTGGGAATACACTTCTTATGCTTTTCTTCTGCTATCTTATCCTGGTTCATAGTAGCACTTCTTTTCCCTAACAGACATCTTGGAATCTAATCAGATTACTGTCTTGAATTACTTGCCAGATAACTCATAGATCTCAATTTCTGTGGTGCCTGTCACTGGAGCTTTATGTTGCTTCTTTAATGGTGTCATTTTTTTTCTAGAGGCTTTGGATTCTTTGAAGTATTGTGTTGCTGTATTCATCTCTTACAGGGTTTAGTGAAGGAATTTGCAAGAGAAAGCCCTCCAGTGAGCCCCAATACAAATTATAGAGGCTTTTAGATCTTTCTATGGATGCATATGCTCCATACCTCTTATTTATTTTAGGGGGCACATCTATGGATTTTATGACTTCTTTAAGTTCTGCAAAACCAAGCCTAGTGCTGAGAGCCTCCTATGCTTTTCCTTATAGGGTACCATGTGATAGTTCATTTTTTTTCTTTCGAGTAGTCACTTTCAAAAATTGAACAATAACCGTATCAATAGCTTAGTGCTTCAACTTTTTAGTAGCAACATATTTTCTAATTCCATACTCAATTATTTACCTAAATTCTTATTTCATAGAGTATCATTAGATTATTTTTATATTTCCATCAGAAAGATTGCTATCAGCATTATACTTCTGTCTTCTTTCTTAATTTGGTCATTTATATTCTGATATTGGATATACAAGTTGTCTCTCTTCACCATTGTTTGCACAATGCTATCAGGCTCATGCTAAGTTTTCTCTTATAATATTTAAATATTTGTTTCTGAAACCACAGGATAAAGTATTTAATTAATGTTTTATAGGTATAATTTAATTTTTGGTATTGTAAATGTTTGTTTCATTATAGGTCTTTAAATAGCAATATATATAGTTTAACATATAAAATATTCATGCTCTAAAATGCAGACTAAATAAATATTTAAGAAATTTAAATGATTATTTAAAATTAAATGAAATATATACTTTATAAGCATGCTTTGGATAGGAATATTTTGGTATCAGTTAATAAGCAGTACTTAATCAGTGATTTTCTTTCTTGAGATTGATTAAATTAGTTCTCATTACATGTTGCTTTTGTTATTATTTGGCTATCATAAATTCACTTTATATGTACAAAAGTGGTTATTTGAGAAAAAGAACGTTTTTTAAAAAAAGCTTTATTTACTTATTTGATAGTTACAGAGAGAGAGGAAGAAACAAGATCTTCCATCTGCTGGTCTACTGTGCAGGTAGCTGAAATGGTCAGGGTTGGGCTAGGCCTAAGTCAGGACCCAGGAGCTTCATCTGAGTATTCCACATCTGTATAGGAGCACACACACCTGGTTTTCTAAGGCCTTCATCATGAAGCTGGATTAGAAGTGGAGCATATGGGACTTGAACTGGCACCCATATGGGATGCTGATGTCACAGATAGTGGCTTTACCTCCTATATCACAACACCTGCCCAAAGGAGCATATTTTATAGGTCCTTTTTTTCTCTTTTCAGGGCACAGCAGGAGGCCTATCATATGGCTGCTACAAAATATCAAATATTTGAAGACAATTTCCTTGTAGAACATGTTCATTATATTAGCAGACATTGTTAAACAACCCATTCTTTTCTAGCTTTAGAGATATATAAAAGGTTGTCTGTGTTCTCGTTTGGATACATTTGTTTACACAAGTTTTTACCTTGATAGTAGTGGGTTAGGAAGACAGCGAGTGAGTCAATTGGACTCTAAGGCCAACCTGTGGACCTTCCCGTAAATTATAACGTGAAATATGAGCCCATCTAGTCTCTTGCCCTCATATCCTGAAATCTATTCCTTCCACAGTAGTGATGTATTTGAAAAGTGGAATTAATTTCTACATATTTAAATTGGGCAACACACATCATGACCTGTTTGTGTGAAGAGGATGTCCCTCTTACATCAATAGTCCCTCAGTTGATAACCTATCATATACCAAATTCAAGTTTCCAATTATCAAAAAGACTAGTTCTCCATAAATATTATAAAAACTCATTAAGATTCTAGTATCCCCAGTGATATCAACTCCACTCAGGCCTTTCAATGTCCTCAATGCAAAACAAATCATCATTGAGCCTAGGTTTTGTGGATTATATAATTCCTACATAGAGAAGTCTTCTTTTTCATTGAAATTACTCATGGAAAAGAGAGCTGGTCCAGCAAACATACCAAAATGGAAAAAAAGTATAGAAAACAGGCAGAGAAAAACTCAGACAAACTTCTAAAGAATTTTGCCCAAGGCCAACCTCTTTCTGAAAAATGAAATCCATGGCTCATATTTTAGTGAAAGTATAAATTTCTTTTCAATTCAGGCTCTTACTCAAGCTCTTTGCATTTTTTAGATGCATTTACAACCTTCTCAATCTATTCAAATTAATACCAATATATCCTTGATCTATCATTTAGGAAAGGACTTGTAGAGCAACACTTTCTGATTCCTCAGAGTAGCTTGCATTGCCTTTATTCTCCATTATTGTAAGCTGTAACTTTCCACTATATATTGCATTAAGCAATATTCTTGAGATTAAGTACTGCGTATGTCTTGACCATTATAATTTCTACTTCTAGCACAATGCCTGATGTTGCAGAAAAAATAGATTCTGGTTAGTTGGCAATGGATTCTATTTATTTTGGTGAAACAGTTTAATACACCTATTACATGACATTATCATATATTATCTCTAGGGCTTCAAAGGGCCTTCTTGAGTTTTCAGTCCTCTCATTATTCCAAAGAAATCAGACACATTGCTATATTCACTTACTCTGTTTAAATTATTACTTTCTTTTCTGTTATTATTTCTTGAGACTTCAGATTTGAGTGTGCTGAATCAAGTGGTTGATTGTTGGAAGCTTTTAGTTTTCTTCTGTATGGTAAATCATGCAGTGTCTAGATTCTCTCCTAGAGAAATATTATGGTGCCCAAGTGAATATTGAGGCATCAAAATAAAAACTTGCTAAATATTTCATCATAATTACACATCAAAATAAAGTGTATTTTCTAATAATGAGTAAATTAATAAAGAAATGTCTTTGTTCTTGGCACAGGTTCTAAGAAGGTATAGATCACTTGAATGTGTATACCTGTCTGGTTTGTTTTTTCTTTTGAAGAAAAAAGATGACCAGATTTTCAGACATCTTTAGGATAAAATACTTCACCATATTTCATTTGACATTGCCTTTCCTACCATAGTAAGTGTGGATATGTGAGGCTAGGTTTTTTGTGCATTTATTGATAAAGATAAGGATGTGAAATACACTTGTGTACATTATTTTAGACATTTATATCTACTTCAGGTTTCATAACCAAAGTTTATGATGAGAAATCAGAGATGATTACAAAAAATATGATCATAAAGCACAATCAGTAATACATGTTGCTGTTACCATGTAGTTATTCAAATGAGAATTTGTAAAAACATGAACTAAATTATTTAATGTTTAATTAACTCAGATCAGTGTCTTCTCTTTGGCTTAATTATTTTTACAAAATTTTCTATGATTAAATTAATAAGGAATGTTAAACATAAATTATAGCAAAATCTACAATGTAACAAAATATGTTCTCCTAAGAGAAAAATACCGCTCACCTAGCAATGTAAAAGCAATCTTGTTGGTACACTGTTGTCACTGAATATTAGGTCACTTGTATTAAAAGTCCATTCAGGCACTTCCATTAAAAATATTTTTTTTTTGTTCATGTGGATGCAACATCCAAACAGATTATAGCTCCTTTTGTGTGATAAGTGAACCAATTTTAGAATTACTTGCAATCCTGATCCCTTTTTAGCCTCAAATAGTGACGAGCTACTTTAATTGGAAAAGAGATTATGTCTGGATATTTAGAACAAAAGTGTTAGATAATAGACATTTTTCATACCCCCTAATTTAGATAATTATCTAAATGTCTGAATGATTTTCCAAAAATGTTATAAATAAGTGCAAAAATAATATCCTCTTCCAAGAATAATCCAAAATTATTTATTTCTTTTTTATTAAAAATTTTTATTTATATAAGTGGAACAAATTTCATGTATCTCATACATACAGTTTTTTTTTTATATATTTTTAAATTTATTTGACAGGTAGCGTTACAGACAGTGAGAGAGACAGAGAGAAAGGTTTTCCTTCTGTTGGTTCATTCCCCAAATGGCCACTACGGCCGGCGCTGCACCAATCTGAAGACAGGATCCAGGTGCTTCATCCTGGTCTCCCATGCAGGTGCAGGGGCCCAAGCACATGGGCCATCCTCCACTGCTTTCACAGGCCACAGCAGAGAGCTGGATCGGAAGAGGCGCAACTGGGACTAGAACTCGGCTCCCATATGGTATGCTGGTGCCGCAGGTGGAGGATTAACCAAGTGAGCCACGGCGGCGGCCTCTCATACATAAAGGTTTTTTTTTAACTTTTATTTAATAAATATAAATTTTCAATGTACAGCTTATGGATTACAATGGCTTTTCCCCCCCATAACTTCCCTCCCACCTGCACCCCTCCCATCTCCTGCTCCTTCTCCCATTCCATTCACATCAAGATTCATTTTCAATTCTCTTTATATACAGAAGATCAATTTAGTGTATAATAAGTAAAGATTTCAACAGTTTGTACCCACACAGAAACACAAATTGTAAAGTACTGTTTGAGTACTAGTTTTAGCATTAATTCATGTGGAACAACACATTAAAATGTACCTTCTTCTTTGATGGCCCGTTCTTTCCACTGGGATCTCACTCGCAGAGATCTTTCATTTAGGCTTTTTTTTTTTTTTCCAGAGTTTCTTGGCTTTCCATACCTAAAATACTCTCATGGGCTTTTTATCCAAATCTGAATGCTTTAATGGCTGATTCTAAGGCCACAGTGCTGTTTAGGATATCTGCCATGCTATGAGACTGCTGTGTATCCTGCTTCCCATGTTGGATCGTTCTCTCCTTTTGAATTCTATCAGTTAGTATTAGCAGACACTAGTCTTGTTTATGTGATCCCTTTGACTCTTATACCTATCGTTATGAACAATTGTGAACTGAAATTGATCACTTGGACTAGTGAGATGGCATTGGTACATGCCACCTTGATGGGATTGAACTGGAATCCCCTGGCACATTTTTAAGAACATAATGACAGCTTTCCACTCTGTCCTCCTTCTTTCCCTTACTCCAACCCTTCTTCCTACTCCTTTCTTATTTTTCTTTTAATTTTTGCAATAATATACTTTCTTTTTCTTTGAGAAACAATTTATCGTTAATTGAAGAAGCAACTAGGAGACAAGAAATGGAGTTGGGCACTTAGGCTTATCTAAAATTGTGAGACATAAGAATACCCTCTACATAATACACTAAAATGGACTATATATGTGAGAACAAATTTTACTATTCATTCTCATAATACAACTCTTTGAGGACAGAGGTCCTGCATAGGAAGCTAGTGCACAGCGATTCTTGCTGTTATTTTAACAATTGACAATCTTATGAATGATGTCAGTGATCACTCAAGGCTCTTAACAAAAGCTTCCTAGGCAAAGGAAGCCTTTTGGACCCACAAACTCCTTCAGTATTTCAACAAGGCCATAAGCAAAGTGGAAGGTCTCTCCTCTAGAGGAAAGTACATCCTTCTTTGGTGGCTGCTTCTTTCCACTGTGGTCTTGCCCACAGAGGTCCTTCATGTAGAATATATTTTGCCACTGTCTTGGCTTTCTATGCTTCAAGTACTTCCTGGGTTTTTCAGCCAGACCAGAGTGCCTTAAAGGCTGAATCTGAGGTCAAAGTGCTACTTTAAGCAATTGTCATTCTATGAGTCTGCTGTGTGTACTGCTTCCCATGTTGAAGCATTCATGCCTTTTTAATTCTAGCTATTATTATTACCAAACACTTAATCCTATTTGTATGATTGATTTACCACTTAATCCTATCTTTTTTTTTAAACTTTTATTTAATGAATATAAATTTCCAAGGTATAGCTTATGGATTAAAATGGCTTCCCCCCCCCATAACTTCCCTCCCGCCTGCAACCCTCCCCTTTCCCACCCCCTCCCCCCTTCCATTCACACAAGATTCATTTTCAATTCTCTTTATATACAGAAGATCAGTTTAGTATATATTAAATAAAGATTTCAACAGTTTGCATGCACATAGCAACATAAAGTGAAAAATACTGTTTGAGTACTAGTTATAGCATTAAATCACAATGTACAGCACATTACGGACAGAGATCCTACATGATCTTTTTAAAAAATTGATTAATTTTCTATGCAATGTCCAATTTAAAACCAAGGTTTTTTTTTTTCATTTTCAATTATCTTTATATACAGAAGATCGATTCAGTATATACTAAGTAAAGATTTCATCAGTTTGCACCCACACAGAAACACAAAGTGTAAAAATACTGTTTTGGTAGTAGTTATAGCTTAATCCTATCTTAATGATAACTTGGACACTTAATCCTATCCCTATGATCACTTTAACACTTACAATGCTTCCCCTGTTCCCACTTCTTGGGTTTTGGCATCCCATGACAAGTTTTTAAACCATACCCTTGAAAGTAAGTCCATAGGAATGTCTGCAGAACTGTAGGGCTTTACATTTACAAGCCTCATATATTTCATAATTACAATGTTAAAAACATGATGATCCTTCTCACCATGCCCACCCTCCTACCCACACTCCAACGCCCCTTCGTCTTCCTTTTCTTATTCCAAACTCCTATTTTTTTCTAAGATCTATTTTCAATTAACTTTATACACATATGAATAACTGTATGTTAAGTAAAGCATTCAATGAATAATATGAGGAAAAAAAAGAAAAAAACTTTCCCAACAGTCAAGACAAGGGCTGTTCAAAACTACTGCTTCCCAAAGTGTCAATTTCACTTCTACAGATTGCTTTTTAGGTGTTCTACTAGTTATCACAGGTCAGGGAGAACATATGGTATTTGTCCCTTTGGGACTGGCTTATTTCACTAAGTGAGATTTTTTTCCAGTTTCATTCTTTTTGTTGCAAACAATAGGATTTCATTTTTTATCACTGTGTAGTACATACCATGGTGTACATACCTCATAATTTGTTTATCCAGTCATCAGTTGATGGACATTTTGGTTGATTCTGTATCTTAGCTATTGTGAATTGAGCTGCAATAAACATGGGGGTACAGATAAATCTTTGATATGCTGATTATATGATTATTATTAAATATTTATAACAGTGTCCTGTTTAACATTTTTATGACACTATTTAAATATAACAGAGGTGACCTGCTATTACATTTTAAAATATATATGTGTACGGTTTATATTTTCTTTTATAAAAATGATTTATTTGAAAGGCAGAGTAAGGGAGAGAGAGAATATGAACATGAACATATAATTAGTAAAGACCTCATCAGTTTGTGCCCACACAGAAACGCAAAGTATAAAAATACTGTTTCAGTACTAGTTATAGCATCACTTGGCTTTAGACGACACATTAGGGACAGATCCCACATGGGGTGTAAGTACACAGTGACTCCTGTTGCTGATTTAACAATTTGACACTCCTGTTCATGGCGTCAGCAATCTCCCTAGGCTCTAGTCATGAGTTGCCAGGGCTATGGAAGCCTTTAGAGTTCGCTGACTTTGATCTTATTCCGGTAGGGTCATAGTCAAAGTCGAAGTTCTCTCCTCCCTTCGGAGAAGGGTATCTCCTTCTTTGATGGCCCCGTTCTTTCCACTGGGATCTCACTCACAGAGATCATTCATTTAGGTCTTTTTTTTTTTTTTTCCATGATATCTTGGCTTTCCATGCCTGCTATACTCTCATGGGCTCTTCCGCCAGATCTGAATGCCTTGAGGGCTGATTCTGAGGCCAGAGTGTTGTTTAGGACATCTGCCATCCTATGAGTCTGCTGTGTATCCCACTTCCCATGTTGGATCTTTCTCTCCCTTTTTGATTCTATCAGTTAGTATTAGCAGATACTTGCCTTGTTTGTGTGATCTCTTTGACTCTTAGAGCTATCAGAGCTATCAATTGTGAGGTGAAATTGATCACTTGAACTAGTGCGATGGCATTGGTACATGCCATCTTGATGGGATTGTGTTGGAATCCCCTGGCACATTTCTAACTCCACCATTTGCGGCCAGTCCGATTGAGCATGTTCCAAATTGTTCATCTCCTCCCTCTCTTTTTCCACTCTTAGATTTAACAGGGATCACTTTTCAGTTAAAATTTAAACACCTACGAATAATTGTGTGTTAATTACTGAGTTCAACCAATAGTACTAGAACAACAACAACAACAACAAATACTAAAAAGGATAAAGCCGGAGGCATCACAATACCTGATTTTAGGACATACTACAGGGCAGTTGTTATCAAAACAGCATGGTACTGGTACAGAAACAGATGGATAGACCAATGGAACAGAATAGAAACACCAGAAATCAATCCAAACATCTACAGCCAACTTATATTTGACCAAAGATCAAAAACTAATCCCTGGAATAAGGACAGTCTATTCAATAAATGGTGCTGGGAAAATTGGATTTCCATGTGCAGAAGCTTGAAGCAAGACCCATACCTATCACCTTACACAAAAATTCACTCAACATGGATTAAAGACTTAAATCTACGACCCGAAACCATCAAATTATTAGAGAGCATTGGAGAAACCCTGCAAGATATAGGCACAGGCAAAGACTTCCTGGAAAATACTCCAACAGCACAGGCAGTCAAAACCAAAATTAACATTTGGGATTGCATCCAATTGAGAAGTTTCTGTACTTCAAAAGAAACAGTCAGGAAAGTGAAGAGGCAACCAACAGAATGGGAAAAAATATTCGCAAACTATACTACAGATAAAGGATTGATAACCAGAATCTACAAAGAAATCAAGAAAATCCACAACAACAAAACAAACAACCCACTTAAGAGATGGGCCAAGGACCTCAATAGACATTTTTTGAAATAGGAAATCCAAATGGCCAACAGACACATGAAAAAATGTTCAAGATCACTAGCAATCAGAGAAATGCAAATCAAAACCACAATGAGGTTCCATCTCACCCCGGTGAGAATGGCTCACATTCAGAAATCTACCAACAACAGATGCTGGAGAGGATGTGGGGAAAAAGGGACACTAACCCACTGTTGGTGGGAATGCAAACTGGTTAAGCCACTATGGAAGTCTGTCTGGAGATTCCTCAGAAACCTGAACATAACCCTACCATACAACCCAGCCATCCCACTCCTTGGAATTTACCCAAAGGAAATTAATTTGGCAAATAAAAAAGCCATCTGCACATTAATGTTTATTGCAGCCCAATTCACAATAGCTAAGACCTGGAACCAACCCAAATGCCCATCAACAGTAGACTGGATAAAGAAATTATGGGACATGTACTCCATAGAATACTATACAGCAGTAAGAAACAATGAAACCCAGTCATTTGCAACAAGATGGAGCAATCTGGAAAACATCATGCTGAGTGAATTAAGCCAGTCCCAAAGAGACAAATATCATTTGTTTTCCCTTATCAGTGACAACTGAGCACCAAAGGGGAAACCTGTTGAAGTGAAATGGACACTATAAGCAACAATGAATTGATCAGCTCCTGTCCTGACTTTAGATGTACAATGTAATATTTTATCCTTATCTTAGATATTCTAAATTGAGCTACTACAAACATGGGAGCTACTACAAATAATTCTTTCATATGCTGATTTAACCACCTATGGGTATATTCCTAGGAGAGGGATGGCTAGAGGAACAGTGGTATTTCTACTTTATACATGAACAATATGGCTAGTGGTTTATTAAGCCTGAAATTACTAAGTAAATTGAAATTACACTATTTCAAAAATTAATGGAAAATAAAAAACGGAGGGAGGCATATTGAATTCTTCTTTTATGATATTTCAGTTTGATTTTCCTTTAATATTTCTGCCTGCCAGGCTGAATTTCTTTCCCATGTCATATAAGACTTCTTGGATTCATAAATTTGCTTCTCTGTGTTTTTGAGTAATTTTATCATCAATGTTTTGAATTTGCTTTTAAGCATTTCATCAATCTCTTCGTCTTCACATTCTAATATTGAAGTGTTGTTGTGACCCTTCTGAAGAATCATACTGTCTTATTTGTTTGTTCAGGTTTCTTGTATTTCTACATTTCTTTTAGGCATCTTTGGAAGTACTTGTTGATTTTCTTCTCTGAGGATTTTAATCTTTGAAATATGGCTCTGTGGCTTAGTAAAGTGTCTGCTCCTTCAGCAGATCTCCAGAGCCATGTGCTAGGTGGAGCCAGGGAGCTCAGGCCAGACCTTGAGGGTGGGGCAAGAGTCCAGAGTGACACCCAAGTAGCAGATCTCCTCTATCATCAGCACAGGGAATGGTATGATCTTGTGGGCTGACATGATCACATCCTCAACCCTTATTTGCCAAGGTGAACTAACTTCCTAGGGTGAGTCCACAGTGCCCACACACCCCATCCATTCAGGGCATGAACTGCACAAGGGATCATGAGCTCCTCATTGTGAGCTCAGAGCCCTCTTCAGTGATCCACCCCAGCACTCAATCAAGCCTGAACCTCTGGAGCCAGACCCAGTGACACCCCAATCCTCTTGCACACAGGATTCCCACAGTCACAGGCACAAGGAATCCGCTCTCAGCCCCACAAGTGCCCCTGTCTACAGAGAGAGCTGCGGCATTCCAGGAGCAATTCCCTGTCCGATAGAGGTGGTTCAGTGCTTGGCCTTCACAAGTTGAGTCCAAGTGCCAAGATAGAGAAAGGGAGAGGAGCACCTAACTGGCCTAAATTTGCACCCCACTCTCTGCAAACTCTCCAGGACAGGCTGAAATCAGTGGGGACGTTATCCTTCTGATAAAATCCCCCAGTCCTGTGGAAACCTCTATTTACTATATTAAGATAGGGTTTCATGACTGTTGGTTGCTGGATGCCTTTGTAGTGGGAGGAGAGGAAGGCAATGCACTCTCCCTTCCAGGGGTTGGGTGAACACCTTGTTCCCTGCTAGCACTCTGGGCTGGAATCAAAGTCAGTGGGGACCATGAAATTCCCCCTCAAGCATTATTTGCAACTTCCCAAGGTTCACATTAGCAGTAAGTTAGGTTAGAATTGGAAGTAGAACTTTATTCTGTCACTGTGATATGGGATGTGAACTTCACAAGAGGCTTAACTCACTGCACCACAAAATCTGCTGCTAAAAAATTCTTTTTAAATAAATTGAAAGTGATGGCAATGTTTGTTTTGTAAAAGTGTAATTCAGTTTTCAGTCATTTAACAACTATTATTTTTAGCATTTAACATTTGTAAATTATTCCCAATAGAAAAGAAATATAACAGAGAAGTTTACATCCTAATCAAATAATACCTCATGCACACAAATACACATATGACACTGTTACATAATATGGAGGAAATAATGTGGAGAATCCGTGAGAGTTAACTATGTAAAAGGAAGGAATTGGATTTTTATGTGGAGTGTTCAGCATGTGTACAGAGGAGAATCACAGAGAGCAAGGAGTGAAGTGAATGGAGATGGCTTGGGAAGCCAGCCAGGAGCCAGATCCTGCAAAGCACATGGGGCCATGTTGGTGGAGGATTAGCCTATTGAGCCATGGCGCCGGCCTTTTTTTTTTTTTTTAAAGAAAAGTTTTAACAGGAGAGTTAAATGACAAATTAACATTTTCCTAAAAAGGAAATATCCTACTAGGCAGAATAAAGTTGCCAAATATCCTGGGCTAGCATTTTGGTGTAGCAGGTTAGGCTGCTGCTTGCTATCCCTGTATCCTGCAGAGAGTACCAGTTTAAGTCCTGGCTGCTCTGCTTCTGATCTAGCTTCTCGCTATTGCTCCTGAAAAGGAAGCAGAAGTTGGCCCAAGTACATGGGCTTTTGCCATCATGTGGCAGACCAAGAAGGACTCCTTTCCTTGTTTTGGCCTGGCAAAGGCTGGATGATGTGGCTGTCTGGGTAGTGAACAAGCAAATGGATCTCTCTGTGTATCACTCTTCCTTTCAAAGAATTTTATTTTAATTGGCGTATAGATAAGATTGTCCATAAATTTAAGATGCTAAAATTAATCCAAGATACATTTTAATTCGTGTGACCTGAATCTGTGTATCATATGTTTTAAACTTGTTGGTAGAAAGAAACTAAAAACATTTTATATGGTTGTGCTTAAGTTTACTGGTTAAACAAACTACACCAGGTTCGATATTTAAGAGGTGTTTCCAAATACATGATTCTTAAAATTTATAGAAGGCATTGGACCTTCTGGTAAATGTTTTCTTAAGTTGTTATCTAATGGTTGAAATGATTTGCTAAGTATTCATGTAATATTGCTATTGTCAGCAAGCGATCTAGGACTTGCTCCCTCATTTCTCTATTCTAAGCCCAACTTGTTCTTTCATTTCTCTATTCTCTTCAAGGTAGGAAACTAATTCTATTATGAAGGAATCTGTAGGATGCACAATTTAATCTTTAGACCTTATAAAAGAGATGGCTAACATTTTTCTGTAATAGCATAGCCAAAATAAGAACTTAAATAATAATCTCATAGCTAGATTTACTTTGCCATCAGCAAAGTAAACAGTAAGCAGAAAAACCTCCCTTTCAGACCAAAGGGAAAGAAAGTGCTAAAGTGAGAATATAATTTTCCTCATGGGCATTGTCCACCTTAGAAAAACTACTACAGAACATGCCTGTGACTATAGACTTGTAGTTCAGGCCACCAAAGATTAGAGATGGGACTTGGGCACTCCCTTGACTTGCATCCTCTGGTCTGCTTTAACAAAACCAGAAGGAAAAGAAAGCTAGGCATCAGAAGCAATGGGTGGCAGGCCTATTAATGGCTGATCTGTACAGTGATCTGCCCTCAAGGAGACCCAACAGGCCAGTCCACTGCAGTGGCTTTCAATGTGGTAAGCTTGGGCTTCAGCAGAAGTCACCTTGTGAAGAGCCCTGGCAGCTCTGCCAAGAGTTGGATCACTGGAAATGGACCTGCCCTGGAGTCGAAGGATGCCCAGGTCAGAGCCACAGATCTTATTGGCTCTAAGCTGAAAAGCCCTTCACTCAGCCCAACTTCCAAAGGGACCACTGCAGCTGAGGGTGTGATCAAGTAGGGTCAGCAACATTGCAGGCAGAATTGTAAATTTCTTGTTAGAGATGCCACCTGCCTTTACCTGGCCAGCTCTCCTCCCAGGCTAGCTAAGTAATAAAAGTCAACAGAGTGCCTTCCCCTAGGAGGTTCACACCTCCCTTAGGATGTACCCCATGTGAAGAGATAGATAGGTCTGGGCCTTTTAACTTACAAGGCCTAAAGCCCACCAGATTATTATCAAGCCCCTTCTATCAGGTTCTATTTGCCTCTCAATCAGAAAACTTAATTGTAGCTTAGACAGCACCTTTCTTAGCTCCTCTAATAATGACTCTGTCTTTTGTTCTAGACCCTGTCTAGTGCACTTGGGTCTCATTCCTTCGTAATCATAACCTCTACTCTACCTCCAATGGCTCTACTCCCAACCTGTGTGTACTGATGGTCCTCTTCCTCACTTAATGTTGTATAATTGTTCAGACCTGGTTAATGCCACTCTTAGGATCATTGGTTACTATCCTCACCCTGTCTTTTATGACCTTGTCTAAATATGATCAGAGTCGGCGGAATTGGAAGGCTTCCATAACCTTGGCAAGTCATGACGAGAGCCTAGGGTGGTTACTGGCGCCATAAACTAGAGTGTTAATTTGTTGGGTCAACAACAGGAGTCACTGTGCACTTGCTCCTCATGTGGGATCTCTGTCCTTAATGTGCTGTACATTTTGATTTAATGCTATAACTAGTACTCAAACAGTATGTTTCACTTTGTGTTTCTATGTGGGTGCAAACTGTTGAAATCTTTACTTAATGTATACTAAATAGAGCTTCTGTATATAAAGAGAATTGAAAATGAATCTTGATGTGAATGGAAGGGGAGATGGATCGGGAGAGGGGAGGGTTGCGGGTGGGAGGGAAGTTATGGGGAGGGAGCCATTGTAATCCATAAGCTGTACATTGGAAATTTATATTCATTAAATAAAAGTCAAAAAATTTAAAAAATACATAAATAAATGCAATTTTTAAAAATGGTTACAAAATCTGTACTTATCTGCATTTCTCCCCTCAACAATATGATTCCAAGGCACTGCAACCCAAAATGTCTTGAAATTGTATTCTTGTACCATAGGGAATTTTCATGAGCTAACCTCTAGTCATTGAGGATAACCCACTCAAATGATTCATGACACACAGAAGCATTCATTCATGGAGCAAAAGTTCCCAGTGGGAGCCTTCTGCTCTCATCAGGTCATTAGATCACAGTGAGTGGTATCAGGTGCTGGCAGAGGCAGTGGAGTGGCTTGCAGAGTCACAGCACTGGGTTACAACAAATATACAATGGAGAGATTTGTTGGGTACTTGCGCTTATTGAATGCTGTTCACTGGATAGTGGATGGTTAATTTTGACCATCCTGGCATCTGAAGAACAAGAGAATCTCAAGACAGCTTTTGAAGTTGCACATTGGCAGAGTGTGTGGACTCTGGAGATATCACTGGGTGCCATGAGAGGGAAATCAGACATCTGTGAAGGACCAGTGTGATAAGATCAGTAGCTCCCTTCGCACCTGTGAACCTGCCATAAGCTAAAATACTTCGTGTTTTCTGGCAGCAGAATATGATTCTCTGCCAAAGAACCTCTGCATCTATCACGTTTTCCTTCCACTCTTGTGATTATTTTCTGTTCTTTTATTTTCTTCTTTTTCTCCTTATTCTAAAACTTAATCTTTTCTATACATTTTCCTTTCCTTTAGTTTTTCTTAACTGGCTAAAATATGGAATAGGAGTGAGAATATTAAGGTAGTTGCTATGTTTAAAAGACAAACGTCATTATTATATACATAATTTATAATTTATCAAAAATACCACTATTGCACAATTAGTGTCAATTATAAATTGTTTTCAAAGAAAATTTATTTTTCTAATAAATCATAAATCCTTTATAGAAAACAATAGGAGGCTTTTCTTTGAATCAGAGTGAAAATCTGGTAAAATCTAAGGAAATGGAGAGACTCCTTGATATCATATCATAATACAAAAATTATGGATTGACCCCGTCCCCTGTTTAGAGTGGATATTTTAAAATCATCATCTAAGTAGTCAGTGAATGATGGTATTGATGAATGAAACTTTAGAAAAAATGAATTGACAGAGGTTGTTGTGTTGATGATAGTCATAGAAGCGCATAACTGAAAGTTGCTGAGCTTAAGCATTTGTGTGGGTCATCTTATTACGTTTTCATAACAGTTTTACAAGAGAGGAATTTGTTTGTTAGAATTTACAAACTATGGAACTGAAGTGCAAAAAGCTCAAATAAGTTGCTTAGAATTCTGAAAAGGTAGATGGAAAATTAGAATTCAACCCACCAGGTTTTATTCCAGAGCTAGAACTAAACCTCTGTGTAACTCCGGGTCACCTCCCTGTTGTTAGCACTATCCCTTTAATATTGCATCAACTCTAGAAACCAGTTAGTGTTAGTGGCTTTCAGGTTAAGAAATGTTTATCTGCTGTATTTTCATTTGAAAATAGTTTAACGTTTTATAATTTTTTAATTTTGGCAACAAATAATACTTTTGTACATTAATATAAAATTATAAACATGAAATTAGCTAATTTTCTTTTTTAATTAAAGAATTCATTGTAAGTAAATGCTGAGAGCAAAACAACATTCAGAGTTAATTTTGCATTATTATGTGTCTCTAGAATGCCAAATGATTGTAAATATGTTCATATATTTGTGTAGCAAGTATAACACATATTTCCAATAAGTAGAAGATATTCTACTTAATGCAATGTATTTGTTCATTAGTTTTTGCTACCTTGCCCTTAGCATAAGATTGTGCTATTATTTTCCATGGTTGGTAAATATCAGGAAGTAGCCTATTCTAACTCACAATTTGCCACATCCTGTAAGCTGGAAATGTGGTTTTCATGTTTCTAACAGCTTCAATACCTTGAGAAATGGCAGCTGTTCAATACCCTGCAGAGGTTGAATTAGAATAACCAATATGCCTGAAAAGAAACATCAGTGTCCGTTGTGAAGAAATTTTATGATCCCTCAGGCCAAAAAAGGCAAGGGAGTCTTTGATCTCTCGCTCCTAAGCAGCAGGCACACTGGCACAGAGTAGCTCATGCTGCTGGAAGATGGTGAACCCTCACTTTGTGGTTCTTTAGTGAATTCTTTCACATCTCCAGACAGCAGTATGTTTTTGGTATTCCACATATCTACCATAATGTAGAAACTTCAGGAGCTAAAAGAAAATCATTAAATTCAAGTGAAAATATTTGGCCTCGAATTCTAACTCCACTTTAGGAGTTTACCATCAGCATTGTGAAGTTTGTCCTACAATCACTGTAATTCTCAGCTTCCACATTTGTAAAAGAAGGTACAGCATCAAGGCAAAAATGAAATATATCTTATCATGAATCTCTCACTATGTAAAAAAATGCAAGGACTACAAAATAAACACAAACTGCAGAATGACAACTTACAAAGTCACTTTGCTAAAACAGAATGAAGAGTGGGCGTTTGACAAATCAGTTAAGTTGCTGTTTGGGATGCCCATGTTTGAGTGCCTGAATTCATGTCCCAATGTTGCTTCCAATTTCAACTTATTGTTAAAGGTAGCAAGTGATAGCTCAAGTTTTTTGGGTCCCTACCACTCACAGTTGGGACCTGTATTAATTCCTGACTTCTAGTTTCAGCCTAGCTCAACTGTGGTAGTTGCAGGTTTTAAGATGTGATCTAACAGATTGAAGATCTCTCTTTCTCTTTCTTTCTCCCTATCTCTGTCTTTCAAATATATAAAAATAATATATAACAATTTTAAGTGGAATGATGAGACAATGGAAATATTCATTGACATTGTTATGGTTAATTTTCAGTGTGAACCATCCTAGAGTAAGTGATACCTAGATAGCTGGAGAAGCATATTTTTTTGTGTTTGTGAGGGTGTTTTTATTTTTTCAAGATAAATTTATTTATTTGAAAGACAGAAATACAGAGAGAGAAAAGGAGAGAGAAGCAGAGAGTAAGAGAGGAGAGAGGTCTTCCATCTGTTGGTTCACTCCTCAAATGGGTGAAACAGCTGGGGCTGAGCCAGGCTGAAGCCAAGAGCCAGGATGTTCATTTGGGTCTCCCACATATAGTTGCAGAGTCCAAGTACCTGGGCCGTTCTCCACCACTTTCCCAGGCACATTAGCAGGGAGCTGGAAAAGAAGTAGGGCAACCAGGGCTTGAACTGACACCCATATGTTGTGCTGACATTGCAGGCCATGGCTTTATCCACTACTCCACATTGCTGGCCCCAAGATAGTCATTCTGTTTTTTCTTAAAGATTTATTTATTTATTTGAAAGGCAGAGTTACAGAGAGGCAGAGGCGGGGGGAGGTGTCTTCCATCTGCTCGTTCATTCCCCAGATGGCCACAATGGCCGGAGCTGCACTGATCTAAAGCCAGGAGCCAGGAGAGTCTTCAGGGTTTCGCACGCAGGAGAAGGGGCCCAAGGACTTGAGCCATCTTCTACTGCTTTCTCAGGCCATTAGCAGAGAGCTAGATTGGAAGTGGAACAGCCAGAAATGTAGACGGCGGCTTCATCAGCTACGCCACAGCACTGGTCCCGAACATCATTCTTCATTGCTTCTGAATGGGTTCCTTTGAGTTTCCTGTATCTGGATGTTCACATCTCTTTCAACAATGTGAAGTTTCCAACTAAGGCTTATTAAATTAGTTTTCAACACCCTCTTCCTTCTCTTCTCCTTGAGATATCCTCACAATAGGAATATTTGTTTGCTTAATGACATTCCATATGTTCTGTAGGATTTCTTTATTATTTTAAATTCTTTTTTCTATATTTTCTATACTTTTGTTTGGATGGATTATTTCAAAAGTCTTGTCCTCAGTGTCAGAAATTCTTCTTTGCCTATCTTCTTGTTGAAACTCTCAATTATATTTTTATCTGATTTATTAAAGTTTTCACCTCCAAAATTTCTGAATAATTTCAATGATAGTAGCCATATCACTGGTTCTGTGGGACACAGATAAGGGCATTTCCTTTTCCTGCTAGGAAAGTCTGAGTGATACTGTGGCATTCAGCACCAGTAATTCTGGTCTACGAACTGTGGGGTGTGTTAGAAACTTCGCTAAGTCTTGCTGTATGGGTGTGCACAAATCTGGAGTTAATAGCACCTAAATCTCTGGTCCAAGCACTGAGAGATATGAAGCTCACTTTAGGTCCCACAGTGTGCATGCTGTTTATTCTGGGGATTGTGCATGGACAGGTGTGGGCCTGGAGCAGTGGAATACAGGCAGGGGAGATAGGTGACTCTGGGGAATATAGTAGTAATAGTGACAGTTCTGGAGCTGCAATGCAGGGAAGTTCCCTTGTTCAGGTCCCACAGGAAAAGTAAAGGTTATGCTGGGTAGTATGCACTGACAGCCATGGGCCTGCACCTTCGCAATGGAGATAGGACCTTCTTCAAGTCCCGGAAAGCAAGGTGAGGTGTTTCCAGGACTTATAGAGATAACAGTTCCAGTTCCAGAGCTGCAGAATGCAGTGAGGCCTTACAGAGTCCTAGACTTCACATGCAGGGGTTGTGCACCAGCAGGCATGGATCTGGAGCACTGCAATGCAGATAGGGTCTTCTGCACATTCCACTAGGTGAGCTCAGGTGATTGTGTAATACAGTGCCAGCAGTCCTGGTTCCAGAACTGCCAAACTCAGAGGGTAGCAGAAAATCATGACACTTCTTTAATATAAGCTTTTACCTATTTTTCTTTTGTTCTGTCATTTTAAGAATTAAATATTATTTGTCACCCTTTATTTCTCCTTTATTTTATCATTATAAAGAATGGAAGGAAAATATGCTAACAAAGAACTTTGAAGGTGCTATTAAATAACTCTCTGCATTTTAATGAACTCCAAGGTTCTGCATTCAATATTGTTATACTTGTGAACATAGATTTTTAGTGACAATCTGGCTTCAGAACACAAGGCATCTTGTTAATGAGTTCAGAATATCAATACGTGAAAACAACAGAAATAAGAAGCAATTTGTGCTTAAATGCCATGATATTTTGGATATAGAAAAAATCATTATCTGACAAATAGGAAAATTAAGATCATAGTTTATTATATTTCTATATTAATCTAAGACTTCCTGGAAAATTGAAATTTGTTCATGATGTGAAGCAAAGGAATAAATAAAATTATTTTGTTGTTTATCATGCAATTTATTGTGTTTTAATAGTATTAATTGAGTAAGTGGGTCTCCTTTTGGTTTGTGGGGTGAGCTAGGATTTTCATTTTGCTGTCTATCTATGGTTGACCACGCAATGATAAAACAAGGTATTTCTTTTAAAATTCAACTCACAGTAGGAAACGAGTGGCCCTTGTAGCATAATAATTTACAATAATTAGAAGAAAATGTAGTATTGTACAGAATAAGACAGAATCTGAAATTATGGAACTTGGAGCCAACTAGGGAATCTCCAATCTGCTTATCTTCTGGGCCACCAAACATGGAATGCTGGTGGTACCTGGACACAGAGGAACCCACAAAAAAGGGAGAAGATGTTCATGGATGGACTTAGCTTCTTAATAAGTTGAAGAGTAGTGATCTTACACTAGCCTCCTAGATATCACGCTGTGTCTTTGCAGTATGGATATCAGTTTGCTACTCAATGTAGACCTATACAATTTGAAATAGGTTAACTGAGCTAGAACAGTATGTTCCAAATATACTCTTGATCTCTAAGCCTGACTTCTGGGTGAGTAGTAAAGGTTATCTTCATAATCAACAGATCCTTTCACATTTCTGATATTAACAAAACTGTAAAATTATAATTTTTGAGCCTCATGTAGGTAATTAATAATAACTTAGCTTTATAGAGAAATAAAACTATGAACTTAGGCAAGATCATTGTGATTTAGCCTGACTGCCTCCCACCCTTCTGCAAATGAAAACGCTGAAGTTCAAACAGAAGCAATATGACTTGTTTGTTCACATGGTAAATAATTAAAAAGCCTGAAATAGAATAAAACTTTTCTGAGTATTGTAGTGGACCCCTGTGCATTAATTAAAACATTCTACTTGGGATGCCCTCATCCATACCAGAGTGCTGGGTTCAAGTCCTGGCTCTCCTTCCAATGCCAAGTACCCACTAGTGTGCACCTTGGCAGATAGCAGGTGATGGTTCAGGTAGCTGTGTCCTTGTCCTTGTGGGAGACCCAGTTACATTTCCTGGCCATTGACTTTGGCCTGTCCAGCTCCATTTATTGTGGGCATTTAGGAAGTAAAGCAGTAGATGGGGAATCTCTCCCTGTTTGTCTCTCTGTCTATTTGTCTCCCCTACCCATCTCTCTACCTTTCAAATACACACAAAAAAATAACAATTTAAAACATTTTCTATACTAGGCATAGGGAGATTACTGACACCATAAACAAGAGTGTCAAATTGTTAAGTCAACAACAGGAGTCACTGTGTACTTACACCACATAGTAGAATCTCTGTCCTTAATGTGTTGTACTATGTGAATTAATGATATAACTAGTACTGAAACAGTATTTTACATTTATGTTCTGTGTGGGTGCAAACTGATGAAATCTTTACTTAATATATACTAAATTGATCTTCTGTATATAAAGATAATTGAAAATGAATCGATGTGAATGGAATGGGAGAGGGAGTGGGAGTTGGGAGGGTTTTGGGCTGGAGGGAAGTTATGGGGGGAAAGCCATTGTAATTCATAAGCTGTACTTTGGAAATTTATATTTACTAAATAAATAAATAAAAGTCTAAAAAAAAGGAAAAAAAGAAAAAAATAAAACATTTTCTAAATGCCCAGTTTTATACCACTTATCCATTATCTTGATTTTTCTTTTCATACTTTATGAAAATAAAATAATAATTAATTCTTCTTCCATCTGAAATAGTCAGCGTATGTTTACAAGATGTGTATAAATCTATTGATTAAGGAAGGCATTAAAGGCTAACCTCATATTACTACCTGCCTGACAACTAGGAATAGTAAAACCTGGAGATATCCTTTTCACAAACTTGGCTATAGATGAACCATAAAGAAGAACAGTGTCTTTAGTGCCTCAGAATCTTGAATGGTGCAATGTTGTATAGGGTCTCAAACCTGATAGCAATTTTTCAAGTTTTATTTCTTGTTTTTGAGTCTATCTATCACAAAGCAGGGAACAGATGCAGAGTCATGTTCAAAATAGTAAAAGGAGATTGAACACTCTCTCTTTCTTTAAAGATTTACCTATTTATTTAAAAGATAGAGTGACAGAGAGTGGGACAAAGAGAAAGAGAGTTTCCATTTGCTCTCCAATTGGCCACATCCAATAGGGATGGATCAGGTTGAAACCAGGAACCAGGAACTCCACTTCAACAACCTTCTGCCGCCTTCCCAGGCACATTAGTGGAGAGCTGCATTGGAAGTGGAGTCCCTGAGACTTGAACCCATGCTCTGATATGGGATGCCAGCATTGCAAGCAGGGGCTTAACCTGCTGTGCCACCATGCTGGCCCCTAATCTGTCTTCATACTGCATAAATCTTCAGATATCCTTAAGTTTTAAAGCTTGATTTCTGTACAAATAACAGGAAGTCAGTTATTTCCCCTTTTTACAGATAAGGAATAAGCCAAAGATGAATTAAGTTACACGAACTAAATAGCAGGTTTGGGATTAAATTTAGGTATCTGGGCTCCAGAGACCACCTTGTTAGATTCTACGGTCTACTGTTGCATAAATATCTAAACCTAGAAAACAAGGCCACTTTTTTGAAAATTTTTTTATTTAATTATTTGACAGGTAGAGTTACAGAGAGAGGTAGAGACAGAGAGAAAGGTCTTCCTTCCATTAGTTCACTCCCCAAATGGCTGCAATGGCCGGAGCTACGCCCATCTGAAGCTAGGAGCCAGGTGTCTCTTCCTGGTCTCCCATGCAGGTGCAGGGGCCCAAGGACTTGGGCCATCCTCCACTGCTTTCCCAGGCCACAGCAGAGAGCTGGACTGGAAAAGGAGCAACCAGGACTAGAACCTGGCACCCGTATGAGATGCCGGTTTCACAGATAGAGGATTAACCTAGTGCGCCACGGTGCTGGTCCCCAAAACAAGGCTACTTTAAAAATATTGTGTGTGTGTGTATTTGTGTGTATGAGAGAGAGAGAGAGAGAGAGAGAGAGTTGCACCCATTCAGTGGTGTACATCCAAAATGCCAAAAATGGCCAAGGCTGGGCCAGGGCAAATGCCAGGAGCCAAGAATGCAATCAAGGTAACCCACATGTGGCAGGGCTTCAGTTATTTCAGCTGCCACTGCTGCATCTCAGGGTCTGTATTAGCAAGAAACTAGATGGGATCAGGAATCAGAGATGGTAATTGAACCTAGTCCCTCCAGGGTGGGATATGGGTATCTTAACCAGTATCTTACTGCTAGTGCAGTGAATAGGTAATCACGATTTAAGTGATTACCAGTTTTATAGAATATACTTTTCTGTACTCCAAAATGAAAGAATAAATGAACCTGTGAACTGGAAAAGAAAAAATTGTAGGAAGACATGATTACCTCATGTTCTTTTACTGTATTGAGGCTGTATGCATTGTCTTTTCAAAATACAACTCTCAATGCTGGGAATGGATTGGCTCATTCTTTCCAGAGGGTACAGTTGCTTCCATTGATATTAATAACTGGAAAATCATCCATGCTTTCTATCAGTTGATTGCATGTAAAAGAATGAAACATAAAAAAGCAACAATGAAGTAATTAAATTAATACTGAAAAATATTGAATAGAAATATTTTTATTCTCTATATACAATTTTCCTCCTTTGTTACAGAAAGCAAGATAATATCTGCCATTTGGAAAACTTTGTATGTGTGTTCTTAGATAAAAAGCTTAATTTTAGGAGTTCCTTATGATATAATTTAGCCATTATTTATTCTGATCACACTTGGGAACCTAACAAAACTAATTATCTAATAATTCAAAAGATGATCTATGTTAAGAATTAGAACTATTAAAGCATTTCAGAGAAAATAAAATTCAAGGGAAACTTTGCTTGTTTGTTACTTATTTTTAAGGGGAAAGAGTTATTTTGGCAAATACTTAGTGGTCTTGGGATGTCTCTGTTGTAATTGATGGTATTTGTTTATCTTTTAAGAAAGAGGAAATATCTTTTAAAAAGAGCTATTTGGCGGCAGGCACTGTGGCACAGGGGTTAAGATGCTGTCTGTAGCACCATCATCCCATATGGGCACTGCTTCGAGTCACAGCTGCTCTATTTCTGATCCAGCTCCCTGCTAATGAGCCTGGGAAAGCAATGGAAGATAGTTAAATGATATTTATGATGCTTAGCAAAATGACTTCTGTTTACCCCTTTTTAATTTTTTTTAACTTTTATTTAATAAGTATAAATTTTCAAAATACTGTTGGATTATAGTGGCTTTTCCCCCCCATAACCTCTCTCCCACCTGCAACCATCCCATCTCCCACTCCCTCTACCATCCCATTCATATCAAGGTTCATTTTAAGTTATCTTTATATACGGAAGATCTACTTAGTATATACTAAGTACAGATTTCAACAGTTTGCACCCAAACAGAAACACAAAGTATAAAGTACTGTTTGAGTACTAGTTATATCGTTAATTCACATAGTACAATACATTAAGTGTAGAAATCCTACATGTGGAGTAAGTACACAGTGACTCCTGTTGTTGATTTAACAACTGACACTCTTATTTACGACGTCAGTAATCACCCGAGGCTCTTGTCATGAGCTGCCAAGGCTATGGAAGCCTGTTGAGTGCGCCAACTCTGATCTTATTTAGACAAGGTCATAGTTAAAGTGGAAGTTCTCTCCTCCTTTCAGAGAAATGTACCTCCTTCTTTGAAGGCCCATTCTTCCCACTGGGATCTCACTCACAGAGATCTTTCATTTAGGTAATTTTAGGTAATTTATTTATTTTTTTTTTTTTTTTGCCACGGTATCTTGGCTTTCCATGCTTGAAATACTCTCATGGGCTTTTTAGCTGGATCTGAATTCCTTAAGGGCTGATTCTGAGGCAAAATGTTGTTTAGGACATCTGCCATTCTATGAGTCTGCTGTGTATCCTGCTTCCCATGTTGGATCATTCTCTCCTTCTTAATTCTATCAGTTAGTATTAGCAGACACTAGTTTTGTTTGTGTGATCCCTTTGACTCTTAGACCTATCAGTGTGATCAACTGTGAACTGAAGATGATCACTTGGACTAGTGAGATGGCATTGGTGCATGCCACCTTGATGGGATTGAATTGGGATCCCCTGGCACATTTCTTAATTCTACCATTTGGGGCAAGTCAGCTTGAGCATGTCCCAAATAGTAATCTCCTCCCTCTCTTATTCCCACTCTTATATTTAACAGGGATCACTTTTCAGTTAAATTTAAACACATAAGAAAAATTGTGTGTTAATTAAAGAGTTCATCCAATAGTATTAAGTAGAACAAAAAAATACTAAAAGGAATAAAGTAGTAAGTTGTTCCTTGACAGTCAGGACAAGTGCTAATCAAGTCATTGTTTCTCATAGTGTCCATTTCACTTCAACAAGTTTCCTTGTAGGTGCTCAGTTAGTTGTCACCGATCAGGAAGAACATATGATATATGTCCCTTTGGGACTCTCTTATTTCACTCAGCATGACGTTTTCCTGATTCCTTCATTTTGTTGCAAATGACCGGATTTCATTTTTTTTTTTTTTTTTACTGCTGTGTAGTATTCTATAGAGTACATATCCCATAATTTCTTTATCCAGTCTTCTGGATAATACAACTAAATATATAGGAATGCTTTAAGTCATTATAAGAAATTGTTTATAGTTTTATTTATTTATATAAAGGGAATAGATTTCAAATATTTCGTATATATTCAATTTTAAGAACATAATGATACTTTCCACTCTCCTTCCTCCACCCCTCCACTCCCACCCACCCTCCTCATTCCTTTCTTATTTTTCTTTTTTTTTGTGACCACATACTTTTAATTTATTTTATGGTCACAAGTTTAAGCCTTCATTAGCTCAATCTCTTGGCAAAATTTTTAATCAGTATTTTATATGGATTTATCTGTCTTGTGAATTTGTTTCTCTGCATTTCTGAGTAATTTTATGATCATACTTTCGAATTCCTTTTCAGACTATGTAATAGAATCCAACAACACATGAAAAAGATTAATCACCTGATCCTGGTAGGATTTATCCCTGGGATATAGTGATTGTTCAATATACACAAATAAAATGCTTGCAATACATCACATTGACAAACTGAAGAGTAAAACCACATGATTATCTTAATAGATTCCAAGAAAGCATTTGATAAAATATGGCATCCTTTCATTAAATACACCTTAATCAAATTAAACTATGTAGGGAACATACTCCAATACAATCAAGGCAATATATGACAAACTCACAGGCAGCATCATAGAGAATGGGGAAATATTGGAAGCATTTACACTAAGATCCAGGACCAGACAATGTGCTCACCCTCATCATTACTAATCAGTATACTTATGGAAGCTTTAGCAAGAACCATTAAAAAAATAATTATGTTTCCGGATGATATGATCCCATACATAGGAGGACCAAGTGACTCCACTAAGACTCTTGGAACTCAAAAGAGAGTTTGGTAAAGTTGTAGGATGTAAAATCAACACACAAAAATCAGTGGCATTTGTATACACAAAGAGAGCTATGCCTGAGAAATAACTTGTAAGATTAGTCTCATTCACAACAAGTACAAAAAAATCTTAATTGGGAAATTTTGACCAAGGATGTAAAAATCTCTACAATAAAAACTTAAAAATAGATTCCAAGATGGCTGAATAGCGAAAAGACCTGCTGACTTTGACCAGGAGAAAATAACAGAAGAAAAGCGAAGAAAGTGCTTTACCAGGGGAGATTTGGAGAACAGTTTGCAGTGAGAATTCTGCAGAAAAAAGAGACTACGGTGCAAACAGCAGCAAACAGGGACACCATAGACAACTGCTGCTCCTGGGGGCTGGTGAGACGCCAGCTTCTGAAAGTGAAGTGAGAGCAGACTGTGGCAATCCCTGTCACTGATGATACTGCCTGAAGGAGAATCTTGGGAACACAGTGACTTTTATTCCATCCTGGAGCCCTAGCAGGAGATACCCATCTAATCCAGTGAAGAAAAAGGACATTTCCTTCCCCCTTCCAAATGGCACTCAGCAACCATTAGGGGAAAAGTGCCATCTTAAAACTCCATTGGAATAAGAGAGGAAGGGGGAAGAGTGATGGAGTACAGGTGGGAGGGCGGGCATAGTGGGAAGAATCACCATGTTCCTAAAGTTGTAATTATGAAATGTTTGAAGTTTGTAACTATAAAGCTGTATAGTTCTGTATACAATCCTACAGACTTACTTCTAAGGTACAGTTTAAAGACTTGCCATGGGACCCCAAATCCCTTAAGCTGGGGTTAAAAATAGCATTTTAATTGTTAAAGTGATTATATGGGGGCTGGTGCTGTGGTGCAGTGGGTTAAAGCCCCAGCCTGCAGTGCTGGCATACCATATGGGCACTGGTTCAAGTCGTAGCTAACCCATTTTCAATCCAGCTCTCTTCCATGGACTGGGAAAGCAGTAGAAGATAGTCCAAGTCCTTGGGCCCCTGCACTCATGTAGGAGACCCGAAAGAAACTCCTGGCTCTTGGCTTTGGATCAGCTCATCTCTAGCCATTATGGTCATTTGGGGAGTGAACCAGCAGATGGAAGACCTCTATTTCTGGCTTGGCCTCTCTCTGTAACTCTGTCTTTCAAATAAGTAAAATGGGACTGGTGCTGTGGCATAGTGGGTAAAGCTGCCACTGGCAGTGCAAGCATCCTATGTAGGTGCTGGTTCATCCCAGCTGCTCCTCTTCCAATCCAGCTCTCTGCTACAGCTGGGAAAAGCACTGGAAGATGGACCAAGTACTCAGGCCCCTGCACTGGCATAGGAGAACCGGAAGAAGCTCTGGGCTCCTGGCTTTGGATCAGTGTAGCTCCAACCATGTAGCCATCTGGGGAGTGAGCCAGTTTATGGAAGACTTCTCTCTCTGCAGCTCTGTCTTTCAAATAAATAAATAAATCATAATAAATAATAAAATCTTTAATAATAAATAAAGTGATCCTATGGATAGGATTAAGTGTTAAAGTGATGATATAAATAGGATTAAGTGTTTGATAATATTAATAGATAGAATTAAAAAAGAGTGAATGCTCCAACATGCTAAGCAGTCCACACAGCGGGCTCACAGGATGACAATCACTTTAAACCACACTCTGCCCTCAGAATCAGCTCTTAAGGCATTCTGGTCTTGCTGAAAAGCCCATGAGAGCATTTCAGACCTGGAAAGCCATGACATTGTGGCAAAAATGTCCTACATAAAAAGGACCTCTGTGGGTGAGACCATAGTGGAAATTAGTGGTCATCAAAGAAAGAGATATTCTTCCCTGAAGGGAGGGGTGGATTCCCACTTTGCTTATGGCCTTGTCTAAATACTGAAGGACTTTGTGAATTCAAAAGGCTTCCATAGCCTAGGCAGCTCATGGCAAGATGCTTGGGTGATAACTAACATCATATATAAGAGTGTTAATTGTTAGATTAACAACAAGAGTCACCGTGCACTAACTTCCCAGGTAGGACCTCTGTCCTCAAAGAGTTGTATTATGAGAGGTAATAGTAAAACTTGTTCTCAAATATTTACTTCATTTTAGTGTATTAAATGGAGGATATTCTTACATCTCATAAGTTATAGTTATGTCTAAGTTAATTAAATTTCTCAAAAAAAGAATGCTTAAGAAAAAAGAAGTGAAATTAATTTTGAGTGTCTCAGCTGTTAAGGAACAGTTTTTTTTTCATAATATTTGTTGAACTCTTAGTAAAGAGTTAATCTTCTGTGTATAAAATTAATTCAAAATAGATCTTAGTTAAAAATAAGACTGGGAATAGGAGGGAGAGGAAGAAGAGGGCTGGGAGTATGGGTGGGAGGGTGCATATGGTAGGAGGGATCACCGTGATCCTAAAGTTGTACTTATGAAATCTGTGAAGTTTATATTCCTTAAATAAAATGTTTCTTTGGGATATTTTGGGGGAAACTCCAGTGAAGGATATGGTGGCTCTCACACATGTGCAACCAGGGAATTTTAGCAGAGGGAACAATTTGAGTTCCCTAATGAGTCTGGCCAGGAGGGTTAGCAGGAAGCTATGCACCCACTTAGGACTGTGAAGTTCTGTCATCCTTTCATCCTATCACAGGTTCCATGGCTCAAACTGCCAAGGTGGAACACACACAGACAGCTTGCTCTGGGAATAGCTCTGCTCCCCCATGGACAGGGCAGGCTTGTGGGCCTCATAATGGATCCTCTGTACCCCATGACTCTGGGAGCCTTGCATGCTGGGACTATGAGAATTCTGTGAGTTCACAATAGGATGTGGGATGTAACTGGTTCTCTGGGCAATCCCTGTGTCTGGCTTCAGAAGCTAAGAGCTTACTGACTGCTTGGGTTGGGTGATTGCAGAGAGTTCCACAGATCCTTTGTATAGTTCATGTGCCCGCATGGGTGGGGGTTGTACCCACTGTTGGCTAATTCCAGACACTGATCATCTTGGAAGAGAAGAGGTGAGGTTTATATTCATAAACTATTTTAGTAATTTAGGACGATTGATACAGGTGACTTATTTTCTCCATTGGATACTGCACAAAGTTTTGAGAAATTAGATTATATATTCATATGAATTATAAATTCATGCAATTCTAAAGTCCTGGCTTACCCAGATAAAGTCTAGTATTATTTAGACTAAAATCTTCACTGGATATAGGGCATTTTTTAAAAGATTTATTTTATCTTATCTGAAAGTCAGAATTACAGAGAGAGAGGTGGTGGTGGTGGGGGGGGTGGGGGTGGGGGTGGGGAGAAACAGAGAAACAGATGGCCAAAACAGCTCGGGCTAGGCCAGACTGAAGCCAGGAGCCAAGGGCTTCTTCCTTGTCTCTCACATCTGTAGGAAGTCCCAAGAACTTCAACCATCTTTGGCTGGTTTTCCCAGACCATTAGCAGGAAGCTGGATTAGAAGTGGAGCAGTCAGGACATGAAACAGTGCCTATATGGGATGCCAAGATTTAGGCAGTGGCTTTGCCCTCTGCACCACAAGACCAACCCTGAAATAATGCTTTTTTATATTTTGTACAAATTCCAGTTCAGCTCAGGAAGGCAAATGTGAACATGGAGTGAGAATTTTATTGTTCATGGGTAAGGCTTCTGATATATTCTCCTTAGTTTGATAACAAAGGAACTTGGTGCTGACTATTGAACTGCTAAATGAACAAATACCATTTTCATTTCCTCTGCAATTTAGGGATTTGAGTAATAATCAGAGCAAAGTTGCAGTGGCCCTTGAAAAGGCCCAGATGTGCTTTTCAGTCATGAATTTTTCTTCCTGAATTCTAGGGGTAGAAATTCTTTATTGAAAAAAGCATATCATAGTTCGGATTTTAAGTAATTCAATCTAGAGAAAAAATAAAAAGTAAAATAAAACATGTTTTTCTATATCATTTTGTACTTAATGAAACTTCATGAAAATAATTGATTTTTACCTTAATATGATTTCCTAAATATAATATATATACACACATACATATAAACTCTTTATTTCTCTCTCTCTCTCTCTCTCTCATCTTTATCTCTATCTGTATCTCTATCCTTATCTCTGAAGCTGTCTGTCTATCTATCCATCCATTCATCCATCCATCTCTCTGGTATGAAAGCCCAAATAAACTGTACATCTATATTCTTTCATTCTACAATTTCAAAGAAATAATCCAGGTAAAATATTTCTTTGAAAAGAAATGCTTGGCAAGTGCCAGGACCTTCCAGTTCTTTCTTTCTGTCTGATTTTCTTTCTCAGCTCATCTTCTATGTAGCTATTTGCTCTGGTGATCATTTGAGATTCAGCTCAGTGTGGCCCATTTACTGACAGCTAATCAGCCATCCCATGAATATCAAGTAAATATCTCTTTATACACACATTATCAAATATTTACTTAACTGCTGCACCATATGCCTTTCCCATATTAATTATTAGTACTGAATGTTAGTAAAGAACTAATCCCCCATTTTTTTTAAGAAATGAAGCAAAGCAAGGCCCATGAAACCTGCCCTAAATACTTTTTACCTGTGCATTTTTAATTTCTTTCAAACATATTTCTGAGGATAAAGATTTTACATTCATCACAAATTTCAGCAAATTTTATACCATTTGGTATCATTGAAAAATAATTGTTATCTTGTTCTTCCATCGTAACACCTACTAAAGGACAGCTACTTACTTTATTAATGTTAGAGTTTAAATATTGGGTGTTATTTGGCATTAATTTCACAACCTAGATTCACAAATTTAGTTTCTTTAGGATATTTCCCTTATATAAACCAATCATATTGTTCAGCAGATGAGTTTATATTTGTATAAATATATGTATATTTATATAATTTAAACAATTATATAATATGTATTATTTTAACCCAAAGATAATGTTTCTTTCATTTTAAATCTACATTTTAATTATTTGTTTGAAAAAATCATGCTATGACATTCAATAAAGACTGCTGAAATATCTTAAGTGATAAAATTATTAAATTTCAAGCTTTTTAGAATCTTGATACCTTTAGTTTTTTATTTCTTGTTTAAACTCAAAATCAGGAAATGTAGTATTTTCATTAAAAATATTCTCAGTGTTACCAACTTGGTGTGCCTTTGAGGTGCTCCTCTGAGTGTCCCAGACTGCTTGGTGTTGCTCAGCAGTCTTTCCCATTTGTGTCTCACAGGGGGTAGCACCTTGACAAGGGGTTTCAAACTAAAGGACAAAAATGAAGTCTTCCATTGCAAGTGATCTTGAATAAGTCATAACATGTAGTCAATAAGGTTTACAGATTTTGACGTCAAAAGGCCTCTATTTCTCCTTTTTAGTACCATTTTACTGTTGGGGGAGATGAAGATGCAGCTTATTTTAACCTTACAATTTTTAGCCTTAAAACTATCCCCTCAACTTTTTTTTGTGACATCCTGTGTTCTTTTAAATGGCTCACACAAGTATGCATTGAAGAACCAGTCCAATTTGTGGCTGAATTCTCCAGAAGAATATCTTCATTTTCATTTGTTCCTTGTAGAGATGACTTAGTTGAAAACTGGAAGTTTATTTAGCACATTAATTGTACTTAGGTTCTGAAGAGCTCTTCCTCAGGAAATCCAATGATTATAAAAGCAAAGACAGGATAAGCGCGGTGCGCCGGCTGCAGCGCGCCAACGCGGCTGCCATTGGGGGGTGAACCAACGGCAAAGGAAGACCTTTCTCTCTGTCTCTCTCTCTCTCACTGTCCACTCTGCCTGTCAAAAAATAAAAAAAAAAAGAGAGAATCCAGTAAACAATTTTTGGTAATTAGGAAACAGGTACTTTTACATTTACAAATTTATTTTCTCTCCTTTCAAATCAGTATCCAAGGGGAAAAAAAAACTCAAACTTTTTTTTATGAAAGATTATTTGTTTCAAAGGCAGAGTAATGGGTGGGGAGAGTTAGGGGAGAAAGAGAAAGCTTCTATTTACTGGTTCACTCCCCATATGTCCACCAAGGCCAAAGCTGGGCCAGGCCAAAGTCAAGAGTCAGTATCTTAATCCTGGTCACTCATGTGTGTTGCAAGGATCCAAGAATTTGGGCCATCCTGTGCTTCTTTCCTAGGTGCATTGGAAAGGAGCTGGATCAAAAGAATAGGTGCTGAGATTTGAACCAGCACCTATTTGAGATGCTGGTATCATAGGCGGCAGCTTAACCCACTGCACCACAATGCTAGCCCCAAAAGAAACTTTCTAAATAAGAATTAAAACTTTTAAAAAGACACTCAACTACAAAACTAAAGATAGTAAAACATTTCTCAAATTTTGATACCTCTACAACTCTTAAGGATTGATAAAAATTCTCTCCACAAAAGCAGAACATACTGTATTGTCCTTATGCTTGAATGCCTTCAGTGCTTCTTTGTTGAATATTTTCTTATGAAGTATAAAATTAATAACATCCTATTATATGGTGGAAATAATTTGATTTTGACATATTTTAAAATTCTTCAAATAAGTTATATACACTTTGATTAAACAAAAAGAGAGAGAATGAGTGGCAGAGAAAGAAGAAAGAGAACACTGACTTTGTGACTTGCTTTTGTGACAGTGTATCTTGGTGATTTTTCTTGTCAATACATATGAACATATCTTACTGGTTTTGCAATTCCCTAGTATGAATTTATCAAAACAGTTTTAGTCACTAATATTATTAATGAACAATAAACTGTTCTTATTTATGTTATTATTTAAAATACTACTGCAATAAATTTGCTTCTGTTGAACAATAGCACATTCCTTAGGCTTCCATCCAAATTTTTTCATGCTTACCATTGTATCATTTCCCACATTCACTTAAACACACCAAGTGTGCTATCATTGCATTCATGGTTTAATCACTATCATTGAACACATAATATTATCATAACTCATTGCTTATACTAAATATTAAGTCCATCTGGATTTACCTTTCTGATGTGACTTTCTACTTTTACTAAAATTGTGTGCATTTGTCAGGTTCTATTTCTATTTCTTCAGTTCAGAAGTGATTGCTTCCTCTTCTGTAGCATATATGTACCATATATAGCTCAGTTATAGGATATGACTTATGTTAATGTTCATAAATATATTATTTTGCCTATTAACTCCAAATACTTTTGGGGCATCTGATGATCCCTTGAGTTTTTAGAATAACTGAATAGTTTCTACTCATGGAGGTGGTCTAAGTCCTAAAAAAAGGAAGAAGATATCAACTTACTGATTTCCTTCTTAGGTATAAGTAACATTCAAAATTCTTGAAAAAGTGAAACATGGAGACATCAACAAGTAAATATTTATTTCAACCATGGTGTTGGGCTAAGTTCCTGCAGCCCCTGTTCAGAGGGAGATGTTTTTCTTTAATTGCTTTATTATTGGAGAGACAAAAATTCTGCGGCAGTATTTGGCCACTGTGATCTTTGGGGAGAAAATTGAGGACTCAAGATACAGGTCACACTGTAACAAAACCAGTATGGAATTGCTTCAAAGCTTTAGTAATAGGTTATACAGGTGAGAAATGTGAGAATGTCAGTCCTATTTTTTTTTGTGGAACTATCACCATTAATAGGAAACAGTGGATGCACATGATGAGAGATGAGACAGATAATTTAAGTTGCTTGTTGAAACATCAATAGGAATTTATTATTAAATAAGGAGAATGAAGAGTGGGATACTGCTATGCATTCTAAGTCAAAAACCATTGAGTAAAGCAGTCTGGAATTCTTGAGAGAAATAATAGAAACTTCAATTTAGCTCAGTGTGAGGAGAGTTAGAAGTTCATGGAAGAACATATAGATTGTATGTCATAAAAGAGAATTTGGACTTCAGCCTATGAATGTGGACCTCTCAGAGTTTCCTAAATCTGTGAATTAATTGGGTGGATTTGTATTTTGGAAAGAACACAAAGAAGGTGTACATGCAGTCCAGAGACTTTATGTGAGCTAAGGGTGTCACGCTAAATATTTACAACTGATCAAATAAGTGGTGCTGAGTGTCTGAGTGTGGGGAATCCCACAGAAGTCACAAAAGAGTTACAGAGCACCACTAACCCAAAAATAAAGAGAAAAAGCAAAACCAAAATGGAGTTACTTGAGCTAAGGCCACTAAGCACCAGGAACTGCCCAGACCATCTGTCAGAACAGACACAGGTGCTAAGGCCTGATAAGGACTGGGGAACACTATATCATAAAAAAAAAAGCCAACCAGCTGGTTACTGCATTACTTCATCCTTACTATGATTGGCCACACCCAGAAGACCTCTAAAACATTGGTCACACCTTAGGCACCAACATCTGGTTAGTGACACCTCAAAGGATGAGCTTGTGATTGGCAACACACAAGGACACCTTCACCGCCCACCTACCCCAGAGGGGGGATAAAAAGGCAAGCTTCACAACTGCTCTTCATCTTCTCGGGGATCATGGCTCAGTGCAAGTGAAAGTGCTGGAGTCTCCACTGACTGAATCTCTACTCGCCACCCTGCTAGAGCCCACCTCACCTAGACCGCTTATCAGCCTGCTGCCAGACCTGACCTCGAAGCAGGACCAGACCTCTCATCAGGAGACCTCTCCAACTCCTTGCCTTGACGTCCGCCTGGGAACTTTGAGCCTACTGCCCAGAGTACCAGTCATCCCATGATTCCTACCTGTAAGTGACTTTTCTGAGATCCGTCTCCCCGAGTGGTAATGGAGGCTTTGGACTCTGGACTTTGGACTTTGACTTTTTCATGACCGTGATACGAACCTTGAGAATGCAGCATTCATATTACATCCTTAGCCATGAGTGTTTAGACTGGTTATGCTTTTATTCTTTTTATGCTCATACTTACTACCATTGCTGGATACTTCTGAAAATTTCTTTACTTCTAGATGTGTGTTATGACCTATTTGAGTGATATTGACATATTGAGTGATATTGACCTTTAGATGTGTGCCTTGAAAATATATATATATAGAGAGAGTGATATTGATCATTGAATAATAAATTATACTGAAAAGACTATCATGATTCTGTGTGATTCTTCCTCGTGCTCTGACATGCTGCATTAGCCTTGGCGAGCTGCATGACAAGTGGCGCTAGCGACACTGAGCCAAGGCTTCAGAAAAATAGAGGTGAGTGAAAGATAGATGTTTGGAATCCAAAGATATTTAGATATTAAAATCCTTGGGATACTTTAATATGACTAGATGTTGAGCAGATGGAAGAGGAGAATGGAATGGCAGATTTCCAGTTTTTAATGGACAATAATGACATTAACAGAGATGATGAAGACAAAGCAACCATTCTGAGCTCTGAAGGATGCAGTATTCTTTGAAGGAAACACAAAAATTTAATGTGATATAACCATAAAATAAAGTGAGGTAGTATAATTAAAAGTAGGAAAAATCATTCTATTAGTATAATGGAGATGAAGAAATCATTTTATCTATATGTTGCTACGTAAATGCTTATGTTTTATGTGTTTTAATTTCAATATTCATATACTTTTTGTCTAACAACATTCAGTATTCTCTCTTCTGCTTCATCCATTCTGGTTTTTTTCACTCATATCATTTTTAATAATGCACATAAAAGAAAGTATTCGTCTTACAAAGTGTTCTGCAATCCAAATATACAACAGCTTGGAATACAACATTTAGAAAACAAAAAGCCAATGTAAAAAGACAGATTAAAACCACTAAGACATTACAGGTATCATATGGCTCAGGTTTTACAATTACCCATTCTGTTTTTAAGGCTCTCTAATGTGTTTGTCATTGGATCTATTGAATTCTCATTTCATTATGATTTCTCATCTCTAACACAGTTTCATGTTCTACTAGTTGCTTCATTTCATTTCGATTCCTCCTTAATATTTCATTTTCAGGAGAGAGATTTTCTATCCTGTCCAGTAAGGATTTCTGTAGTTCAAGAATTTGTTTTTGAGAACTTCTTAATGTTCTTATCAATTTTTTTGAGATCTGCTTCTTGCATTTCTTCTATCTCATCATCTTCATAATCTTGAATTGGGGTATCTTTTTCATTTGGGGGCGTCATAGTGTCTTCCTTGTTCTTGTTACCTTGGTTTCTGTGTTTGTTGTTTGGCATATTGGAGATATTCTTTTGTTTCTTCGCTGTGGTGTTTTTTCTTGTTATACTATGACTCTAGATTAAGTGGACTGTCTGCTTTGATGGATCCTTAGAGGCTGTGATGGGTGTGGATAGAGAGCTCTGTTTGGTTCTTCAGGGTTAAGGGTGTGCCAAAGGTGACTCACCCAGGTTGTTTTCTCTCTCTCTCTCTCTCTCTCTCTCTCTCTTTTTTGACTCAGAAGGGAAGTAATTCCACGCAGCTGAGTGGAATTGAGGGTAGTTGATGCATGAAATCTGGCCCCTGTTGGTATTGTCTGCTCTACCCCAGGGACCACACAAGGGTTTATGCAGCCCTCAGTGTGGTCTCAAATTTCTCCGCAGTCTCTCACCTGGTTGCCAAGGTTTCCGAGTTTGTGTACTCAGTGAATTCTCTCGCCCACCCTCAGATTTTCAGTCTCAGTTCATTAGATCCACACTTTCACTAGGTCCTAACCTCCTGTTATTTCTCCCCACAAGAGTCAGGTTTTTCTGCATGGCTGATGGTGTGCACCGCTTTATGTATGTCCAAAATGGCACCTGCTCTTTGTCTTGCTCTGCTTTGTAAGGTGAGTGGAGAGAGAGGCTTGTGTCTGTGCCTGTTCCCCTTATATATTCATTTTTTTTTCTCTTTTCCAGTCAGCCTGGTGAACTTTCCCCAGCGGGGCCCAAGACTCGTTCCCTTTAGGCTCTTTCTACCTTTCCCAGCCAATGTCTCGGGTTACCAAGGTTTTTTTCTCACCTCCCCTTCCAGCGCTGGCACGCAGACTCTGCACTTGTCTTCCATGCCCGTGGGTGTCCTTGTTCTCCCCGAAGATCCTCCCTGTCACATCCACTAGATCCAGAAGCGTTTTCTCTGCAACTTTTTCCCTAGCCTTTTCCTGAGACTACAGTAACTCCACTTTTATTGAACTATCTTTTCCTGGACTATCAGTGTGCACCCTCACTATTCTGCCATCTTGCCTCCACCTTCAAAATCAAATTTGAATATTAAAATTATTACATATAGGGAATTTTAAAAACTAGCCAATATTATGTCCTTCTATGATTATGTTTTGTATGTATGAGTACTTCAAAAGAAAAAAAAAGCAATGAAACAAATTCTAATAAACTAAAAGCAATGTTGTGGATATGCATAAGTTTATACATGAGGATGGTAAAAATATAGAACAGATTTCTTGATACTACAAAGGTATAATAAAATGTCAAAGTTATACACATGCAGAAAAAAAATCAGACAAAAATAACTCCAACAGGTCCTAACTCCTTTGGTGGAGTGTTTATGATTTACAGTCATAAATAGTGGCTATATTATTGAAGGATGCCTTCCATCAAAACCTAAACTTCTAGGCACATATTCCCAGGTGGGTATTTGCTACTTCTTGGATTGGTCTTCATGCAGTAGGTAAACCAGTTAATGAAGAAAATACAATATTCAAGAAAGTTACATATTTGAGGACAGATAAACCCAGAACCAACAACGCTTTAGTTTTATGAGCAGCAAATCATATATAACTGTGGATGACAAAAGACTTTAAGTTGCCATGTTTAAAATTATAAACTCATCAGCCAACAAGAGGCACTTGCTTACTTCACAGTATTTTTGAAAGCACCTGTAGGATTTTACAAGTATTTAACCCTTTAGGCCTCTGGAGCTTTCTCATTATGATAACTATCATGTCTAGTAACACAAGATAATTAGACTTTTTAATTCTCAAACATTTGTATTAATAGCATTTTCCATTGCAGAAACTTAAAATTTAGTACCACTTCACATCTTGACTGTTCTTCTAATATAATCTAAACAGCCTGATTACTTGGTGTCTCTATGAGAGACATAGGTCCTTCGATTTTTTCAGTTGGGCCCAAACTGGAAAAAACAAAGTCAAAGATTTACTGGAAATTTTAGAGTCCAGACTGTTTGAAACTTTGATTTTTTGAATGCCTGTCAAGAATGCAATGCCAAGAAGGCTCAAAATCCGAAATATCTGGTTGAAATAAGATTCCTTAAAATCATGACATAACATAGACCAGATTTGATCATTGTTACAAGGTGATTATTAAAATCTTTGAAAATAAGCACATATTTAAATAACCCATAGCTCTTAATAAAAATTTAGCCTGTTTTTGAACAATTAGAATTTAACAGACATCAAGAGAACCTAACAGATTACTTTAACACATTGCTTTAACAGAGCATCAGAGTTTAATTCTATGTCAAAGAGAAATTGAGCTTCCTGTGATCTTTTGCTGTGAGGTTTCCTTCCTTTACCTTCTTTCATATTGGTGACCATGTTTCTGTGTTTCTGTGTGTAACACATCTTTAAGCATCTTTTGCAGGGCAGGATGAGTGGCAACAAATTCTTTCAATTTCTATTTGCTATGAAAAGTCTTTATTTCACCTTCTATAGATTCCCATGGACTTTTTCCAACCACATCTATTGTATTCAGTACTTTGGGATGGCTCTGTAAACAGATGAAGCCAATAACGTATTAACAGTACCAACTGAGAGAAAGTATGGTTAACTGAGGTTACTAAAAACAAAAAGCAATTCAAATTAATTGTCAACTTACAAAAAGAGTTAAAGATTTTAAAAGCTATTATTGAAATTGCTATATTGGTCTATTATGTTATGTTATAAGTGTGTACATATTGTATGTCCACATGGGAAAGTTTTATTAAGAATTTTATTTTAATTGGCTTATACATAAGATTGTCCATAAATTTAAGCTGCTAAAATTAATAAAAGATATACTTTAATTCGTGTGACCTGAATCTGTGTCATATGTTTTATACTTGTTGGTAGAAAGAAACTAAAAACATTTTATATGGTTGTGCTTAAGTGTACCGGTTAAACAAACTACACCATGTTAGATATTTAAGAGGTGTTTTCAAATACATGATTCTTAAAATTTACAGAAGGCATTGGACCTTCTGGTAAATGTTTTCTTAAGTTGTTATCTAATGGTTGAAACTGTTTGCTAAGTATTCATGTAATATTGCTATTGTCAGCAAGCGATCTAGGACTTGCTCCCTCATTTCTCTATTCTAAGCCCAACTTGTTCTTTCAGTTCTCTATTCTCTTCAAGGTAGGAAACTAATTCTATTATGAAGGAATCTGTAGGACGCACAATTTAATCTTTAGACCTTATAAAAGAGATGGCTAGCATTTTTCTGTAATAGCATAGCCAAAATAAGAACTTAAATAATAATCTCATAGCTAGATTCACTTTGCCATCAGTGAAGTATACAGTAAGTAGAAAAAACCTCCCTTTCAGACCAAAGGGAAAGAAAGTTTTAAAGTGAGAATATAATTTTCCTCATGGGCATTGTCTACCTTAGAAAAACTACTACAGAACATGCCTGTGACTATAGACTTGTAGTTCAGGCCACCGAAGATTAGAGATGGGACTTGGGCACTCCCTTGACTTGCATCCTCTGGTCTGCTTCAACAAAACCCAGGAGGAAAAGAAAGCTAGGCATCAGAAGCAATGGGTGGCAGGCCTATTAATGGCTGTTCTGTACAGTGATCTGCCCTCAAGGAGACCCAACAGGCCAGTCTACTGCAGTGGCTTTCAATGTGGTAAGCCTGGGCTTCAGCAGAAGTCAGCTTGTGAAGAGCCCTGGCAGCTCTGCTAAGAGTTGGATCACTGGAAATCGACCTGCCCTGGAGTCGCAGGATGCCCAGGTCAGAGCCACAGATCTTATTGGCTCTAAGCTGAAAAGCCCTTCACTCAGCCCAACTTCCAAAATGACCACTGTAGCTGAGGGGACGGCCAAGTATGGTCAGCAACATTGCAGGCAGAACTGTAAATTTCTTGTTAGAGATGCTACCTGCCTTTACCTGGCCAGCTCTCCTCCCAGGCCAGCCAAGTAATGAAAGTCAACAGAGTGCCTTCCCCTAGGAGGTTCACACCTCCCTTAGGATGTACCCCATGTGAAGAGATAGATAGGTCTGGGCCTCTTAACTTACAAGGCCTAAAGCCCACCAGATTATTATCAAGCCCCTTCTGTCAGGTTCTATTTGCCTCTCAATCAGAAAACTTAATTGTAGCTTAGACAGCACCTTTCTTAGCTCCTCTAATAATGACTCTGTCCTTTGTTCTAGACCCTGTCTAGTGTACTTGGGCCTCATTCCTTTGTAATCATAACCTCTACTCTACCACCAATGGCTCTACTCCCAACCTATGTGTACTGATAGTCCTCTTCCCCAGTTAATGCTGTATAATTGTTCATACTTGGTTAATGCCACTCTTAGGATCATTGGTTACTATCCTCACCCTGTCTTTTATGACCTTGTCTAAATATGATCAGAGTTGGTGAACTTGGAAGGCTTCCATAGCCTTGGCAACTCATGACGAGAGCCTAGGGTGGTTACTGGCGCCATAAACTAGAGTGTCAATTTGTTGGGTCAACAACAGGAGCCACTGTGCACTTGCTCCTCATGTGGGATCTCTGTCCTTAATGTGCTGTACATTGTGATTCAATGCTATAAGCAGTACTCAAACAGTATGTTTCACTTTGTTTTTATGTGTGGGTGCAAACTGTTGAAATCTTTACCTAATATATACTAAACTGATCTTCTGTATATAAAGAGAATTGAAAATGAATCTTGATGTGAATGGAAGGGGAGAGGGAGCGGGAGAGGGGAGGGTTGCGGGTGGGAAGGAAGTTATCGGTTGGGGAAGCCATTATAATCCATAAGCTGCACATTGGAAATTTATATTCATTAAATAAAAGTTAAATAAAAAGAAAAAAAAAGGAAGTTACATATTTGAAAAAGACTTAACACACACATAATTTGTTCCATTTCTCTATAACATATTTAATTTCTGATAACATTTTGGAAACTCTAAAAGTGCTGTTAACAATATCAAGAATATATAATATGAACCATTTCTCTTTTTAGAAATTTTTATTAAAAAATTGGATGTATTTATAGGCTATATTGTGATTTTTTTTACATAAAAGTAAAGAAATAGCTTTATTTTAAAATAAATGTGGAAAAATCAACTTTACAGGATAACATTATCAATGGGAGTTATTTTTAAATGCAAATAGGGACTGAACATAAATGGATCAAATTGCACAGTCATTCATTGACATGAATACAAACAAGTTAATGAGGGGAAATAACAAGCTGTTTATAACCCACTATTTTCTGAGACCAAAATTTTTACATAAATATATTGGTAAATTCAGGAAAATATTAGTGTAAATGAACACTATACATATTCACAATTGTGAATGCATAAATAGCAGAATCCAGAGTGACACACAGACATAACAAAGTGCTTATATTCATAACACACAGTACTGTAACAGTGGTCTACAAAACACAATAATGTCACGTCTTTTCACTAACAATGAAAATTCAACAGTTCACATGGAAACTGAGATTAATAAAATGCTCAAACTTCAAATAGTAGAAACAAAGCCACTCTAAAGCCACTTCCCACAGTTACTTAGTTTCTTATAAACTGAAAATGGAAAGACAACTTCAAAGACTTAATAGCACAGGAAGATCAGTGATTCCTTGTCTAGAATAAGGATAATTTGCTTAACAAAATCACTGAAAGTGAAGAGATCTAAATTCTTTTTACTTTGAAGGCCCTACTAGAGATTTGCTGTTGCTCTAACTCAAGGCTTGGAGAGGCAAAATTGAAAAAGGTGTTGCTGGGTTCAGGTGCTGACAAAGAATGGTCTAAACTGAAAATCTCCATCTCCACCACCCTGATTTTGAAGTGGCGTATTGTTCGTAGGAAATTTGGAGCTGTTTCCTAATGGGAAGCCAAAAATACCAGAATGTGCAATTAAAGATGGCTCAGGGGTGCCTTCTTGGTTAGCAAGGTGATGTTTTGTAGCCTGAGGCTATCATAGAGGCCTTGGAGCTTCTGGTCACCTCCATGAAGAAAGTGCTAGAAGAATACAAGAAAAAGTTCAGTGATATCTCAGAGAAACTTATGGAGCGCTATCACTAGTATAGTGTGATATTTCGACATATCTGTACAATGAAGGCTAATTAAAACATTTCTTTTAAGTGTGCTTTTATCCTTCAACTAGTTCTAATTTAGAATCAGAATGCTATTTATGAAAATTACATAATAAAATAAATTGAGTGTATATTTAGCCAAAACTATAATGACACATATTAAACATGGAAATCCCTTTAAGCATTGATAGGGTGATTGTCATTAGGACTCTTAAAACAGTTAAACTTAAATTCTTAGTGTATTTTCCTTAATTTTTCAGATATTTGATCTTAACTCATCAGATGGAGTTGTAATATAATTATTGAAAAAATCTACATACCTAACTTTAAATTAAACCAGATTACATCAAACATGTGGTGTATTCACCATATTTTCTTTAGTAGAATTTTTTTTTGAAAAAAGTTGTCATTTTAAGGCATAAACGTAGCTAGAACTCATCCAACTTCTAAGTTTGACTTCTGTGCCATCAAGCTCCTTGGTGCATTTCCCTAAACTACTTTATGCAACTGAAATCATTCACTGTGGTCACCTTAAATCCACAAGAGGTTTTGAAATAGATCCTTTTCTTGATCCTGAATCTTACTTATTTTTTTTATTTGCCAGGCAGAGTCCTAGACAGTGAGAGAGAGAGACAGAGAGAAAGGTCTTCCTTCCGTTGGTTCACTCCCCAAATGGCTGTTACGGCCAGCACCACACTGATCAGAAGCCAGGAGCCAGGCGCTTCCTCCTGGTCTCCCATGCGGGTGCAGGGCCCGAGCAATTGGGCCATCCTTTACTGCCCTCCCAGGCCACAGCAGAGAGCTGGACTTGAAGAGGAACAACTGGGACTAAAACCCTGCACCCATATGGGTTGCTGGTGTCGCAGGTGGAGGATTAACCAAGTGAGCCATGGCACCAGCCCCCTAGTCTTACTTATGATCAGACTTAATCTTCTTAGTAGCCCAAATCATTTCAAGTTTTTATATTATTCTAAAATAGTAGATAAGAAACAGCTCCATTTTAAGCTTCTTCAGTATCAGAATGTCAGAGTGTATTACTTTGTCTTTCATACCAATTAGCAGAAAGAGACTCTTTCCTGACTTTATCAAAAGCACAAAACAACGAATCTATGCTGATAACATTCTGTATTGCACTTTTTTCCCAGCGTCAAAAGTTCATTTTTTGCATTTTTTTGTTCCAAATTATTGTAGACAAGACTTGTAATACACTGCATAATAATAGTTGATTTTTTTTTTGAGGATCTGAGTAGAGCCTGCAGCCCAGCACCAGTTGTTTATATTTTTTAAATAGCAAAATTGCAGTCTTATGTGCCCATTTTATTTTATGGTTTTTACTGTGTTGCCAACCTACTGCAACATCTCAATGGATTATAAGAACAACATTCTTTTCTTCTGTCCCTCATTTATTTATTTCTCATCATCATAGTCAACTATACATGTTCTGTTTTGAAAAATCATTATTTATTTATTTGAAAGGCAGAGTTACAGAAAGGGAGAAAGTGAGAAAGGGAGAGTGAGAGAGAGGAAGAGAGATATCTTCTATTCGCGGGTTCACTCCCTAGATGGCCGCAATAGCAAAGGCTAGAACAGGCTGAACCAAGGAACCAGGTCTCCCACATGGGTGCAGGGGTCTAACTACTTGGGCCATCTTGGGTTTTTTTACACAGGGGCATTAGCAGGCAGCTGAAACAGAAGTGGAACAGCTGGGACTCGAACTGGTGCACCTGGGAGATGCTGTTGTTAGCAGATGGTATTTTAACCTGTTTCACCACAACACTGGCCCTGACCCACATGTTCTGATTCAATAACCCATGCTGAAGCAATAATCCCTATTTGGGTTAAAATAATCCCATAGGAGAAGCCAGGGAAGAAACTAACCAACAAAATTGACCTGAACCATGAAATTACATGTAAACTTTCTTCTTTGGATGCCACATGTATTATTTGCTTATATTTCATTGATCAAACCAATTTATTTGGCCAACTCTGACAGTGGCTGGGAAATTGTAGGCCATGGCAAGAGGAGCTGTGAATATGTGGGAACAGTAGTATCATTTTACTTCATTCTGTTAATAGGATAAAGATCTACAAAAACATTTCTCAAAAGAAAGCAAGCAAATGCTCAACAGATATATGAAAAAAAAATTGTTCAACATCACTAACCATCAGGGAAACACAAATCAACAACACAATGAGACACCATTCATTACACTGAGAACAACCATTATCAGGAGTAATCATATGGCACAGTTGTTAAGCTGTTTAGGTTGCCCACATCACATTTTAGAGTGCCTGAATTTGAATGCTAGTTCTTCTTCCAATTCTAGCTTTCTGCCAAGTTGCACTCTTGGAGGTAGCTGGTGATAGCTTGTGTCCATGAGACCATGCCATTCATACAGAACACCAAGTTTCAGTCTGGTCTAGCTTTGTGGACATTTCAGGAGTAGACTACTCAATAACTTTTATCTGTATACCTTTCAAATGAATAAAAGGAAGTAAATAAATAAATACATGGTAAAGAATGGCTTTTATCAAAGAGAAAATATGATGAAGATGAGGAGAATGAGGAATTCTTATACGCTAAAACACCTTAGTTATGTAAAACATTTGAAGTTTCCTTGAAAAACTAGAAACAGACTATGATGCAATCCAGCATTCCCACCATGCAATATATGCCCAATGGAAGCAAAATCAACATGTTGAAGGACCCCTATGACCTCATTTTTATTGTACCACTATTCACAATAGCCAGGATATACATTCTATCTGAATATCCATGAGCAAATTAATGCAGAATGAAAATGTGATATACACATGGGATACTATTCCACCCCCGCAAAAAGCATGGAATTCTTGTCGCTTTTGATAACTCAAGTATACTTGGTGGACATTGTATGAAGTAAAGTATGTCAGGCACAGAAAGAAACAGGCCACGGCCGGCACTGTGGCTCACTAGGCTAATCCTCCGCCTGCGGCGCTGGCACACTGGGTTCTAGTCCTGGTTGCTCCTCTTCCTCTCCAGCTCTCTGCTGTGGCCCGAGAGTGCAGTGGAGGATGGCCCAGGTTCTTGGGCCCTGCACCCGCAGGGGAGACCAGGAGAAGCACCTGGCTCCTGTCTTCTGATTAGTGCGGTGCGCCGGCCTCAGCGGCCATTAGGGAGTGAACCAACGGACAAAGGAAGACCTTTCTCTCAGTTTCTCTCTCCCACTGTCCACTCTGCCTGTCAAAAGAGGAAAAAAAAGAAACAAGCCACATGATTTCACTTTCATATGGAATCTAAAACAGTTGACTTCATACAAGTTGCGAGTAGAACAGTGTTTACTAGAGACTGAGGAGAGTAAGGGGAAAGAGAAAGTTACTAGGTTACACATAGAACATTGAAAAAAAATTGGTGTCCTATGTCATAGCAAGGTGAATATAATTAACATATCTCAAGATAGCTAGAAGAGATGATTTTGAATGTACTGTCTATACAGAAAAATAAAAGAATGTCAGGAACAGTTTAGCAAATCATGGATCTATCATTTTGTAGGAAGGAGGGACTTGAACAATGGCTGTAACTAACATTTCATCTGGAATGGAGGCTGGCGTTTCACATCAGGCACTTTTTCCACCCTCATTGTGATGATGGCACACCTCTATAAATGCACTTAGTATGGCACTGAATTGTGTATTTTAAATAGATGAATTATATGGTAAATGAATAGCATTGCAATAAAACTATTAAAATGAAATAAAAGGAGAAAAGATCAATAAATCAAATATCGACCTACAAAAATCCAGTCAGATGCATTTGCCTAGGAAAATGAATAAATACTCCACCTGTTTAATAAGATTTTGATTTAAAAACCTTCTAATTATGAATTATCTCTTTCAAGTGTGATAAAGTAATTTTTGTGTTCGAAAACTTTAACTAGTGTAGTCTACTGCTACTCTTCATATATTCTGTATGCTCTTCTTTCTGTTTTAATAATTTTTGAAGTAGTTTCATTCTCTTAATAAACAAAAGTTTTCAGAAGTGAAAGTTTTGTTTGGAATCAGCTGTTCTTTTTCTAATTTTTGCTTCTTTCTTCACATTTATTTTTGAAATAAGTAATTAGATTTTATTTGCTACTTCCTGTGGGAAAGAGTTGTAAATTATGCCTTTGGATACGTTTAGATTTTCTATTTTATACATTTTCTTTCATACAATTATGAAACAAAATAGTACAAAATGAGTGTTTTCTTTGGACATGTTGAAGACTATTCTATAATGAGTCAATGTGGCACTTGGTTCAGAGTTGATTACTTTTCTAACTGTTGCATGTGTGAGTTAAGGTTGCTTTGTAATTATGTTGTAATTTGTTTCAATTATATGAAAAAGTGACCTAAACACTGTATTTCAAGGGCTGAGTCAGTATCCCCAATAACAACTGAATACCCTTTTAATTTTTTTTCTTTAAAAATAGCATATGAATGAGAAGTGAACCTAGCTAGAATAAATTAGAAATACATGATTTACAGTTGAAGACATTTATGTTTGAGGAGGAAATTAAATGAACTGCCAAACTCTGACACAAGTTACATTTTTCAGCCAGTATGTATGGGCATTTGTTAAAATAAGGTCAAGAAAAATTAAAAACAAATGCAGACACGAGTTGAGAACTCAAATTAGATCACAGAGAATTTAATTATTTCTTAATGAGCCAGAATCTGTCAAACCATGGTTGTTCGCAAGTAGAAAACAGCCAACTCTTGAGCCAAATGCAATAATTTTCTCAGGCTTCTGAGGACTCATTTTAAAAATCATGACGAGTTCAGTTTGAAAAACAACAACATTAAGAATCTGGGACACCTGTTTTTCAGTGTGAGATTACCCTTTTCAGTTTTACTTCTTATAATGCCAGTGGGAACACTAAATGTAATTTTATTTCCGTGACTGACCAGCTCCATAATTTGTGTGGTACCAGGCTGAAGTACTATATTTAACTTTCAATGACTTTATAGAAAAGTGCTTTGAAGACACTTTATCTGCAGAATGTGGCAATAATAGTCATCTGACATCATATGCACAAGTTATAATTATCCTATGCTTATTGTATCCCCATGTACATAATGATACACAGAGAGCCTCATGAAGAGAGGAAATGTTTAGTGTTATTTGGGCTTTTGCAAAAGCATTGCTTTTCATCAACATTGGTTCAGATAGCCAAATAACTAAAAGACAGAAGCCTAGTAAAAATGTCCTTTACATGAGGGTGGAAAGAAAAGACTGGTGCAGAGTGCTGGCCATAAATCTGTGACATAATCAGTTACAATCTAGTTAGGACAATATACTCAGTTCCTTCAACTGAGTTAAGAGTTGAGATGACGAAGATATTAAATTGAGTCATATATTCTGATTTTGTTGATTAAAGTTAATTTTTAATTTACTATTAACCAAGTTGTGACTCTAAAATAATTCTGATATTATAACTCTAATATGTTGATAATATTTAAATAATTCTGATATCCACTTTACAAGATGTATGAGAGCTCAAATGCTTGAGATGCCACAGATGATAAGTAGAGAGTCACGATTCAAGTTGAAGATGGGATGGTTGAATACATCTTTTTTCTCTGTATTTCATTCCTTACTTTGATTTACCAGAATCCTGATTTGTTACTCAGGACGTTCAAAATCACCACATAACTGTCAATACCTAGAATTTGCAAGTACTGTTTACCTTTTTTTTTTTTTTTTTTTGACAGGCAGAGTGGACAGTGAGAGAGAGACAGAGAGAAAGGTCTTCCTTTTCTGTTGGTTCACGCCCCAATGGCTGCCGCGCTGATCCGAAGCCAGGAGCCAGGTGCTTCTCCTGGTCTCCCATGGGGTGCAGGGCCCAAGGACCTGGGCCATCCTCCACTGCACTCCCAGGCCACAGCAGAGAGCAGGACTGGAGAAGGAGCAACCGGGACAGAATCCGGCACCCCGACCAGGACTAGAACCTGGTGTGCCAGCGCCACAGGCAGAGAATTAGCCTATTGAGCCATGGTGCCGACCATATTTACCTTTTAACTTCTTCAAACCTACCCCCCACTCCGCCACTCCATTGTCCCACCCAGGACTCATTCTCAGATCTTCACCAGGAAAACTGTAAGTTTGAGATTCTGGAATCAGATTACTCACTGTGAAGCACCTCCCGCTTCCTAGTTGTGGAGCTTTAGGCACATTAATAAAATTTTCCATGCCTCAGGTTTTAATCTGAAGATTGCTAGTAATAATTATTATATACTAAAAATATGATGATAATCAAGTGATAGGTGTGGGAAATAATCACCATAGTGCTGCATGCATAGTAAGTACTCACATAATATGAATTGTTAATATTTTCACCAATAATGGCTGAATTTTGGCTTCTGTGCTCCTCTGTTGGAAATTATGTAAGCACGTTACTCCCCTTATTATTCTGTTCATGTGGCAAATAATTTCTTTTTTATGAATTCCAGCAATTTGTTTCCCTTGCATTTTATTGCCTACTTGGAGCCTTCTCAAATGCTACTTAAATATTTATTGCTATATAAATTTGAATATATTGCCAAGAACATAGATATATATTGTAGCTCTTAGTTCTTGATTAAAATATAAATTTCTTTGTATACCTTAGCATTCTTAAAGTAATTTCTTATTATTAAAGCTTTCATTGGAGCTCTGGCATAATACAATGCTCATTTTAAGTACTCACAGTACATTGTGCTAACCCTATAGTTACAATTTAAAATTTTAAATTCAGAATAAATATCTTCTTGAAACATTTAAGTGAAAGTCAAAAGGGATCTACTAACATTTGTTCAAAAATCCATAAAATGATAATTGAATTTTCATTAGGTGCTAGGATCTAGGGTAAAGATATGAAATCAATGTAAATGTTCATCAACTGATTATTGGATAAGGAAAATATGACATATGTACATGATGAAATATTATTCAGTCATAAAAAATGAAATCCTGAATTTTGCAACAAAATGCATAGAACTGAAGATCATTAAGTTAAGTGAAATAAGCTAGACAAACAATGACAAATATCACATTTTTTATATATAGAAAGCAATACAAATAGAGTATAAAATTGTATGACTGACATTTAGTTTACAGTTTTAAATATTGCTCCACTGAATCATACTGTGTACATGACAATAGACCCTTCTTTCCCCACCATATGATCATTATCAGGAATCCTTCACTTTGTGATATTAATATCTCTGTTTTCAAGAAACAATAGTAAATACACATCTATATATGTTTATATTGGAAGAGAATGGGGAAATATGCTAAAATTATTAAATTTTAAAATTAAATATAAACAGAAATAAAAGAAATTTATAATAAGGCATCTTTAAGATGGTTATGAATCACCAAGGAATTTTGATGCAATGAATATTCAAATTCAGTACTTCTGAGGTAAAGCCTGAGCACTTCAATTGCTAATACACCCTGGGCAGTCCTCATACCCTTTGTCCTAAGAACACAAAATGAGTTGCAAGCATCTAACCTCTCCATAGCTAAGTACTCGAAAGTAGTCTTGTGCCTCTCCTTCCATCTCTGCCCAGTGCAGTGAAGAGTTGGTTTGAAACATCCTCACATATCCACCCTCATCCAATATAATTGAACACATCAAAGGGGACAAGGGCTCACTGAACTGGGAGTGAAAAAGAGAATTTCAGGGTGATTCCAACTATCAATAAGCTTGTGCCATCATAGAAAAAGTCATTCTGGTATCCAAAAGATTTTACAGAAGAGAACTTAGAGAATGTTGCAGTGCTTCTCAACCAGGAAGCTTTTCCATTGATAAGTTGTCACTCTAGTCCTAGAATTTATTACTGTCTGGTTGAGTGATGAAAAAACATCTATTTCACTGTCATCTCAGCTTCTTATATTTTAGATTCTTGGACCTATATCTTAGCTATTTTGAATTGAGCTGCAATGAACATGAGGTATAGATAACCGTTTCATCTGCTGATTTCATTTTGTTTGTGAATATTGATGCTTTGCAGGAGTAGCTCAGCTTCTGACTTCTCTCATCATTCAGGAACATGGGTCATTAATGGAATTATGCAAGGTGATTTTTCTTTTACACCAGATTTTATACAAGTCTACTTTCTCTAATTTAGATTGATCATGAGCCAATATTTTTACTGAATATTTTATATCAAACATGCATAGAATTGTGCTTAACATACACAGTGTCTATGTCCTATTAGGAACATTAGAAATAGCAATCTGCTCTCATATTCATACTTCAGAATGTCACATGAAACCACAATGTTACGGTGTTTTAGGTCATTCTTATTTTTTTCTATTTACACTCAAGTTTTGGCTTTGGAATAATCTTTAAATTATATTCTTTCCCCTATTTCTTGCATGAGGCTTGCCAGTATGATTTTCTAAATAATTCTGGATTATCTGCATCAATTTTTATTGTTATAGATTCACCTTGCCCTTTAGAAGTGACAGTTCTAGAGCAGATTCATTGTGTGTATATTTATATGTGTGTTTGTAAGTGTGTATGTATACACACAGAGGATTTTTATTATTCTCAATAACAAAGATAAATAAAAAAATATACACGGTTATAGTCTCGAGTTGATTTTGGTGCTATTTCTTGGTGATTCAGTGACTCATGCCATAAATATTTCCATGACCATGAAATCTGCACAATTTCATCATTATCATAGCAAATAGCAAATAAGAAACTTAAAATGCCATATGAGGACACAAAACATAAAAATGATGATGCTCTGAGTGGGATTTTAAATTACTTGGGGGGGTCTTCTCATAGGGACCTACAATTCAGTGGACAAAGAGGAAAATATTAAAAGTAATGCCTCTTTTTTTAGGTGCTTAGAATAAAATTTCATTACTTTAATTATTGTTCATTGAGGTATTCTGATATTTTTAAATTTTTTATTTGTATGTATCTCATAAATACATTAAGAACATAGTAATTCTTCCTACTACACCCACCCTCCCACTCACTCACTCCCTTCTCCTCCCTCTCCTGTTTAGTTCAAGAAAGAAAAAGAAACAGAAAGAAAGAAAAAAAATGGAATAAAAAAACCTGAGAACTGCTCCTCAAGAGTCTGTTCCTCTAGACAAAAATCTCATGAGAGTGTTTCAGGCATGGAAAGCCAAGACACTCTGGCAAAACAAACAAACAAACAAACAAACAAACAAAAAACCAAAAACCAAAACACACACACACACACACAAACAAACCTAAATGAAAGATCTCTGTGAATGAGATCCCAGTGGAAAGAATGGGCCATCAAAGAAGGAGGTACCTTTCTCCGAAGGGAGGAGAAAAGTTCCACTTTGACTATGACCTTGTCTAAATAAGATTGGAGTTGGCAAACTCAAAAGGCTTCCATAGCCTTGGCAACTCATGATAAGAGCCTAGGGTGATTACTGACGCCATAAACAAGAGTGTCAATGATTAAATCAACAATGGGAATCACTGTGCACTTATTCCCCATGTAGGATCTCTGTCCTTAATCTGTTGTACTATGTGAATTAATGCTATAACTAGTACTCAAACAGTACTTTATGCTTTGTGTTTCTGTGTGGGTGCAAACCGTTGAAATCTATACTTGGTATATACTAAATTGATCTTCTGTATATAAAGATAATTGAAAATGAATCTTGATGTGAATGGAATGGGAGAGGGAGTGGGAGATGGGATGGTTATGGGTTGGAGGGAGGTTATGGGAGGGAAAAGCTGTAATCCAAAAGTTGTACTTTGGAAATTTATATTTATTAAATAAAAGTTAAAAAAAATCAACCAAGCAACAAATACCCACAAGAAAATAACTCCAAATAAAACAAGAAGATATCAACAAGATTATTATGGAATTAATATTATAATGCATAAATGCTTTTATTCTTTATTCTGTAAATCACATGAAATATTTGATTTGATACTTTCTTACTATTTTGGACAGTTTTCTCATGAAAATTCATCCTCATTGGTGGCATTCTATACAACATTCCTCTCTCTTCTAATTGGAGACCATTTTGCTTAGTGAAATAAGCCATTCCAAAAAGACAAATCTAGTTTTTCCTGATTTATGTTAATAAATGTACAGAGTCCAAAATTTTAATCTATGTGAGTAAAACTGACATCTTAAAATTTGATTATTGTTTATAGCCCTTGTCTATTCTCCGAAGGAACAGTGGTTTTCTACTTACTTGTAATTCTTTACTTAGTAGAGTGTTAAGCTTGTTGCTATCAAGTAAATTAAAAATATGTTGTTGCAAAAAGTAAAAGAAAAATAAGACAGAAAGAGAACTGAAGGCAGGAGTAAGGGAGGGAGGAAAGGTAGGGTAGTCAGTATCATTTGTGTTCTTAGAATTGTATACATGAAATACATGAGATTTGTTCATTCATATAAATAAAAAATTTAAAAATGAAAAGTATGAGGCTATTTGAATGATCCACTGTGCTCAAGAAATGATTGTCTTTAGTTATTTTTATAATATGTGATAAAAATGGCTTAAATATAGAGAAAATTAGGAATGTAAGTTAGAAATATAACAAAGCAGTCTTTAAAATGTTGAATTTTATAAGATTATTATAAAATGTCATTCTAATATTTGGTAATGTTTTATCATTCCAATTATAATTTTTCTCATAATAAAAAATATAGAAAATGAAAGGTATTAGGAAAGGCCTCTTAAAAAGAAAACCAGCAAAGAGAAAGAAAAACTAAAATATTCCATATTTCCTTTGACATCCAGTGATAATGATTTATTGATATCTACTCCCCAAGATGTTCACACTCTAAACCTAATATGTGTGAATATGTACTCCACATGGCAGAAAGTTTAATTTGGTTATATATTTTAAGGGTAGAAGATTACCCCAATTCATTTGGATGGGCCAATATAATCCTATGAGTCCATAAAAACAGAGTACCTTCTCTGCTGGAGTCAGAGCAAATGCAGTAGAAGAATTCAGAGATATTTGAAGCATGACAGGAAGTCTACTCACCATTTCTGGAGGTTTGCCACATGGAAAGCATTAGAAGAAATTCAAGCAAATTCTAAGATGAAAGTCGGCTGTGCCCTCAATTCACTCTATCAGCCAAAATGGGCTAACAGGCCTCAGTGATACAATGATGAGAAATCGAACCAGGGTCCAACCTAAATGACTTTGGAAGTAGATATAATCCCAGAGTTTCCAGCAAGCAACACATCTTTGAATAGACCTTGGCTTTGGTATTCTAAGACTAAACTTAAGACATAACTGAGTTATGTTCTATCTGGATTTCTGATTATTAACAAGTATTTTTAAGCTACTTACTTTGTGATAATTTGTTATGGTGGGAATAGAAAACTAACATAATTGATTAATAGACAGACCTTCCAGGGATCATACAAAGTATCATTGCTAAAGTAGTTCAGGAATTTCTTTTATACATTTAGGTAAAAATCACATAATCTTTAAAGATCAATAAAATAATTTTTAATATTTCTTTATTATCATATCAATGATTAAGGGTCTTTTAGTTTTTCTAGTTTTCAGCTTTATTTAATGGCATAGCACAGCTAAAAGAGATAATTATATTTTACAAGTGAATATTGCTTGGGAAATAGGCTAAATATATCTTAAATATAACATAATTCTTCCTTGAAAAATATTTTCATCCTTTTTCACTTCAAACTTCTGTCTTTGAAAATTAAAATAAAGGCAGCTAGTTTTGCACAATCAGTATTAGTGTGTAGTTTGGACAATAATTTTATATAATAAATACTTATGAAAATATTATTTTCTCTTTTGTATTTTATTGTTGACCTCCTCTATTAATCAATTATCATAAGATAATTAATCAATAAGATAATTATCATAAGATAATTAATCAAATATCATAAGATATTGACAGTAGCTTTTGCCATGTGGTAGATACTTAACACATTCTTTTTTAATAAATTATGGTAATCTGGTTTTTGAAAGATTTATTTATTTATTTGAAAGGCAGAGAGAGAGAGAGAGAAAGAGAGATCTTTCATCTTCTTTTATTCTTCAAATGCTTGCAAAAGCTGGGGTTCAACAAAGCCGAAGCCAGGAGCCAGGAATTCCATCCAGGTCTCCCACATGGGTGACAGAAATCCAAGTTCTTGGACCATCATCTGTTGCCTTCTAGATGCATTAGTAGGAAGTTGCTTCAAAATTGAAGTGTAACCAGGACTCGAACTAGGCATTCCACTATGGAATGTTTGTGTTCCAAATGGTAGCACTCTTAGATTTTTTTCTATTCTTCTTCCTTCCTTATTATCTAATCTTTTCCACCCTTCTCTTAATTCTGAGTCTTCCACTAATAGCTCTAATATATACAAATGATGTGCTGTTTTCTTTATAGCCTTAATTTTTTTTTAACATTGACTAGTCCATGCTATGAATTTTTTTTGCTAATATAAGAGATTTTCATTTTTCCTGAAGTAGCTCACTTACATTTTACTTACAGTTCTATTCTCTGCTGTAGTGTTATCAGGTTTGTTTACCTTATAAAGATCTTTCCTCTACTGAAAGAGACAGGACTTGACTAATTCCTTAAGTTTTCTTAAGAGTGAATTAAATGGACGAGAAAATGAAAAGCTAGGTAAAGTAATATGATATCATTATGAACATTTTCCTGTTGTAGTAATATGCTGTGAAATGTCTCCTTACATGGAGGTTCACAGATGAAGAGCTGGTCAGGAAGTTGTTAATAGCACTAAAACACATCTGCTCAAAGTACTAAATACACTGCCTTCTGACAAATAGAGGAAGTCCAAACAATTGACCCCAGTACCCCAGACAATTACCACTCTCATCTCTGTGACTCAGCAATTTTGTTTGAATTGCTATGAGATTGGGCTAAATTGCTTGTTTTAGACAGCTGCCCTCCTTACTGACTTCATGGCAAGCTACTATGTAACCTCAGCTGTTTCAAGTAATATTCTGAGTTTATAAAGTAAGCTGGAATGCTGATCAGAACAGCGAATTTATAATGCAGTTATGGTTCATTAAAGTGGACTTTATTACTCACTTGAATAAATTTTACTGCATACTCGTAAACAGATGCCATGTGTGATGTTTTTGTTTTTACTTTTCTCCTTCCCTTGTTTTTTTTTTAAATACCTTTCTTGGAGAATTATGTAAAGATTTTTCTAAACCTTAAGATTCAGTTTCTCAGGCAGTAGAAACTGGGCCACTGCTCACCAAGCTAACGTCACCAGTCACCAGATTCCTTGCACTGAATGCCTCATTGCTTTTGAAAACCCTGTCTTTGCCAATATTGTCCTATGTTCCTGATTTCTTTTCTAAAAAGTGAAAGTAAACAAAAGTAAAAAATAGTGTCTCAGTGATGATTAACTTCCTCCCTCCCTGATATGTTAATTTCCTTCTTTCTAAACTGAGAGAATCAGCTTACCCCTGACTAGAGTTTAAGCTGGGCAGACAGATTTCCAGTTGTGGTTTATTTTGTAGCCTCCCTTAGATTCAGTGATGCTTTATTGGTGCTTTATTTCAGTCCCTGGGATGTGGAAAAAAAGATAATTTGGCCACTCCTAGTTCCTGGCCTTAATATATTAGGCATGTGCTCTTTCACTTCCCTTTCTACTTTCTATAGGCAGAATAAAGTTGTGGCAGTCTCTAGGCAATGGATAAACTCTATATCACAATGAGATTAAGGAATATGAGTTTTGTTTATTTTGGGTTTTTGTTTTTAATATGTTTGAAAGACAAAAGAGAAAGAGAGAGATCCTCCATCTGCTGGCTCACTTGTCAAATACCCACAAAATCTGGGGTTGGGCCAGGCCAAAACCAGGAGTCAGGAACTCAATCTGGGTGTCCCATGTGGGTGGCATGGACCCAATTACTTGGGCCATTAACTTCTGTCTGCTGTGTGCCCAGGGTGCTCATTAACAGGGATCTGGAATCTGGAGTGAAGCCAGGTGTCAAACCCAGGCAGGATGTGGGCACACCTAAACAATGTGTTTTACGGACATGCTGACTGCCTGCCCTGGAATCTGAGCTTCTGATGACTGAAATACAAGCAGAGCTTCCCTAACACTATGAATTCAGCTTTGAGACTATTTGTGTTCTGTGGAGTATCTATGTTACAGCAATTTAAATTTATCTTTATTTATACAATCTATCACTCAGTTGCAATCTTGCATACTAACTGCAGTTTAGTTCTATAATGTCTTGATGTGGAGATACTATAATTATTGGCGTAACACTAGATTAAGAAACCTCTGACCAGGAATAAGAGATAGGAGTTGGAGCTCAAATTTAGCTCTCAGCCTACATGAACTTAAGTGAGTTACTTAGTGTATTTATATTAATGACACCTAACACTATCTAATAACATACTATTTATTTGATACATGCTTATTGTATGCTTTCTTGTGAAAATATAAGTTGCACATGAACAGTCAATTTCAGCGTTTTTAAAACAAATCATTTATTTTTGGCACATAAGATATTATTTCATACATAATTCACATGTAGTAAATATTTGTTGAATCAGTCAACTGAAGTTATCTGGTTATCTTTAGGTAAAGTATTGAAATAGGTTAAAATAAAATCTAAAGCTTTTTAATTCTAACCTTTTTTTCAATTTATTTTAATAAAAATGTGGATAGTGGGTGTTTAGCCTAGAAGTTAAGTTGCTTGCATCCTGGATCAGCTTGAAGAAGGTGGAACCAGAGGGAGCTTACTGCTCTAGCCTAGGAGAAGATAGTTTTAAAGAAGAAGAGAGAGTGCAGTCTCAAGGAAGAGTTAGGGAGTAAACTGCAGTGGAAACTTTACACAAGTCAGAGGGATACTGTTGATCTTCATAGAGGGTCTAGATGCACTGCACGAATATGGACACAACACAGGAATCCAGCAACTGAGAGCCTCAGTACCAGCTTTGGAGAGTGAGATGAGATCAGACTGCAGCAGCTCAAGCCACTGGCGATAAAGCTGTGGGAAGAGCCTGATGTGCGTCTGGCTTGGAGCCCTGTTGGGGACACTGTACCTTCCAACCTAAAGGGGGAAAAAGGAACATGTTTCTCTCTCTGACCACCCTACAACAGTGCCCTGCAACTAGCTGAGAGAGAGTGGGTACCATTTTGGACATACATAACAGCTACACTAGCTTGTGTCTGCACACCCAACAACCAGCTGATGGGAGATGCCTGAGTCTGGCTGGGAGAAGTGACAGGGGGCTGGGTACCGTGACTGTGGAAGTCTTCTGTGCTGGGACTATGAAAACACTGTGGCTGAATAGAAGGGCACAGAATGTTGATGCATCTCTAGGCAGTTGCTGTGGGCAGCTCCACGTGCTCAGGGCCCACTGATTTCCTTCCCACTGGTTGCCTAGGGAGGATCATTTCTGTTGTATCAGTGCTAACACCAAGGACTGCACAGATCCCTTCTGGATGAATATTGCACCCATTGGGGTTAGTACCCAGGCATTGGTTGCCTTGGAGAAGAGGAGGTAAGGGTGGGACTATGCCAACAAAGCTGACCAAATCCTCCCCTCTGATGAAAAAGAACAGATTTACCACTCTCAACTTGGGTGTCACCTTGGACATTCCCCTCACCCTGGAGCACTGAACAGGAAAGACGAAGCTACACACCTCTAGGTATTCACTGAAAGAACAGACACTCTACTAAGCCACAGAGGTAGGGTCCAAAGATAAATGGCTTCAGAAGGAAAAAAAGTATTTCCACAAATGCCTAAAAATAAATGCAGAAATTCAAAAAATAATAAGGAAGACAACATGATGCTCCAAAGGAACAAACAATACCATAATACTAGAATGTGAAGATGAAGAGATTGAAGAAATGCCAGAAATGGAATTTGAAAGACTGATCACAGGTTTACTTAGAAGTCATCAGAAGCAAATTCATGAATTAAAGAAATCCATACATGACATGAATGAAAAATTTTCCATGAAATTGAGATTTTAAAGAGAAATCAAAATGAAATATAAAAATAAAAAAATTCAATAGATCAAATAAAAAATGTGGTGTAAAACCTTAAAAACAGACTCTGTGAGGCAGAAGAAAAGACATTGTAGTCAAATTTTCTGCAAAAAAATAAGATTCTAAACTGTGCACTAGAGAAATGCAAGATTACTTTCAAAGGATCTCCAATTAGACTTAGAGCTAATTTCTCATCAGAAACACCACAGGATAGGAGAGAATGGCAAGATATATCCCAAGTCTTAAGAGAAAAAAACTGTCTACCCAGAATACTATACCTTGCAAAGCTCTCATTTAAGAATGCAGGTAAAATAAAGACCTTCTGAAACAAACAGAAATTGAAAGAATTTGTCACCACTTGTCCAGCCTTACAAAAGATGCTTAAGGATGTGCTACCCATAGGAACACAGTCATCACTAGTAAAGAAGATGAACACAGAAAATCCCTCAGTAAAAATACGAAAGAAATCCAAGGTAAACAATAGTAATATTTATGGAAAAATTACAGAATCAAGTTGTTACTTATCAATAGTCACCCTAAATGTAAATGGGCTCAACTCACCAGTTAAAAGATATAGATTGGCTAAATGCATTTAAGAAATAAGACCCATGTATTTGCTGCCTAAAGGAACAGATCTCACCAACAAAGATACATGAAGACTGAAAGTGAAAGATAGAACAAGATATTCCATGCTAACAGAAACCAAAAAAAGGGCTGGTGTAGCCATCCTAATATCAGACAAAACAGAATTTAACACAAAAAATGTTAAAGAAGACAAAGAAAGGTACTATGTGATTATTAAGTGATGAATTCAACAGGAAGATGTGACTATAATAAACATATATGCACTGAATTAGAGGGCAACTGACTCTTTAACAGATATGTTAACGGGTTTCCAGGGAGACACAGTCTCTAATACAATTATAATGGGGGAATTCAATGCCCCACTTTTAGCAATGCACAGATCAACCAGACAGAAAATCAGCAAGGAAACAATAGAGTTATTTGATACTAAAGACCAAGTGGAAATGATGGCTAGCTACATAACTTTTCATAATACAGATGTAGAATATACATTCTTCTCACCGGTGCTTGGAACTTTTTCTATGATAGAGCACATGCTAGGCTATAAAGCAAGTTTTAGCAAATTCAAAAAATTCAAAATCATACCATGTGCCTTCTCTGACAACAATGGAATGAAGCTGGAAATCAACAACTTAAGAACCTCTAGAACATATGTAAACACATGGAGACTGAACAACATGCTCCTGAATGAACAATAGGTCATTGAAGAAATCAAAAGAGAAATAAAAAAAAATTCTGCAAACAAATGAAGATGACAATACAACATAGCAAAACTTATGCGCCGGCGCCGTGGCTCAACAGGCTAATCCTCCGCCTTGCGGCGCCGACACACCGGGTTCTAGTCCCAGTCAGGGCACCGATCCTGTCCCGGTTGCCCCTCTTCCAGGCCAGCTCTCTGCTGTGGCCAGGGAGTGCAGTGGAGGATGGCCCAAATGCTTGGGCCCTGCACCCCATAGGAGACCAGGAGAAGCACCTGGCTCCTGCCATCGGATCAGCGCGGTGTGCTGGCCGCAGCGCGCCAGCCACGGTGGCCATTGGAGGGTGAACCAACGGCGAAAGGAAGACCTTTCTCTCTGTCTCTCTCTCTCACTGTCCACTCTGCCTGTCAAAAAAAAAAAAAACTTATGGGATACAGCAAAAGCAATGTTAAGAAAACAATTTATAGCAATGAGTGCCTACATCAAAAAATTAGAATGGCACAAAATAAATGAGCTAAAATGCATCTCAAGGACCCAGAAAAATAATAGCAAACTAAACCTAAAATTAATAGGAGAAAAGAAATAATTAAAGTTACAGAAGAAATAAGCAAAATTGAAACAAAAAATACAGAATATCAGCTAAATGTACAGCTGGTTTTTTGAAAACATAAAGAAAATTGACACACTTTTGGTCTAGCTAACCAAAAGAAAGAGGGAGAAGACCCAAATTAATGAAATTAGTGACGAAAGAGGAAATATAACAGATACCAGAGGAATAAAAAGAATCATCAGGAATTAATACAAAGTGTTGAATGCTAACAAATCTGGAAACCTAGAAGAAATGGGTAGATTACTGACACATACAACCTACTTAGGTTGAGTCATGAAAACATAGAAAACCTGAGCAAACTAATAACCAAGACAGAAATTGAATAGGTAATAAAGACCCTCCCAACAAAGAAAAGCCAAGGACCAATGTCTTCACTGCTGAATTATACCAGACATTTAAAGAAGAATAACTCCAATTCTTCTCAAGCTAGTAAAAAAAATTGAAATGGAGGAAATTCTCACAAACTCTTTCTTTGAAGCCAGCATCACCTCACTTCCTAAACCTGAAAAAGATGCAATGGAAAAAGAGAATTATAGACCAGTTTTCCTGATAAATACAGACACAAAAATGCTCACCAAATATTAGCCAAACAAATCCAACAACACATCATAGAGATCATTCACTCTGGACCAAATGGAATTTATCCTTGGTAAGCAGGAATTGTTCAGCATTCATAGGTCAATCAATGTGATAAGTAGCATTAACAGACTGAAGAACAAAAAGTATGATTATCTCAATAGATGCAGGGAAAGAGAAAATACAACATTATTTAATGATGAAAACCTTAACAAATTGGGTGTAGAAGGAACATTCCTCAACATAATCAGGTGAATTTATGAAAAATCTACTGCCCTAATCCTTTTGAATCGGGAAAAGTTGGAAGCATTTCTTCTAAGGTCCAGAACAAGACAAGGATGCCCACTCTCACCATTGTCGTTCAATATAGTCCTGGAAGTTTTAGCCAGAGCCATCAGGCAAGAACAAGAAATCAAAGGCATCTAAATTGGAAAGGAGTAAGTCAAACTATTTCTTTTGTTAGATGACAGGATTCTATATATAGGGAATCCAAAAGACTCCCCCAAGATACTATTGGAACTGATAAAAGTTTGGTAAAGTGTCAGCATACAAAATTAACACACAAAAATCGATAGCATTTGTATACACAGACAATGCCATTGCTGAGAGGGAGCTTCTAAGATAATCCCACCCACAATAACTACAAAAAAGTTAAACACTTTGGAATGAATTTATCCAAGGTCATCAAAGATCTCTACAATGAAAATTATAAAACATTGAAGAAAGAAATCAAAAAAGGCACAAAAAAATGGAAAAAAATCTTCCATATCTCTGGATTGGAAGAACCAGTATTATCAAAATGTCCCATACTACCAAAAGCAATTTACAGATTCAATGCAATACCAACCAAAAAACCAAGGATATTCTGCTCAGATATATGAAAAGTGATGGTGAAATTCATATGGAAACATAGGAGACCCCAAATATCTAAAGCAATATTGTGCAACAAAAACAAAACCAGAGGCATCACAATACCAGGTTCCAAGACATAGCACAGGGCAGTTATAATCAAAACAGCCTGGTACTGGCAAAAAACAGATGGATGGACCTGTAGAATGGAATAGAAACTCCAGAAATCAATCCATAGATCTATAACCAACTTATCTTTGACAAAGGAGTTAAAATCAATCCCTTAAGCAAGGACAGTCTCTTCAAACATTAGTGCTTGGAAAACTGAATCTCTGCATGCAGATGATGAATCAATACCTCTACCTTACGCCTTACAAAAATCTTCTATAAATGGTTGCAAGAGTTAAGTCTATGACCTAATACCATCAAATTATTACAGTTTATTGGGGAAACTCTGCAAGACATTAGCATAGGCAAAGAGTTCTTGGAAAAGACCTCAGAGGCACAGGCAATCAAAGACAAAATTGACAAATGGGATTACATTAATCTGAGAAGCTTCAATACCCCAAAAGAAACACTCAGCAAAGTGAAGAGGCAACCAACAGAATGAGAGAAATGATTAGCAAACTATGCAACTAATAAAAGATTAATATCCAGAATATGTTAAGAGTTCACGTAACTCGACAACAACAAAACAAACAATACAGTTAAGAAATTGGCAAAGGACTTGAGCATGTATTTTTCAAAATAGAAGATCCAAATGGCCAACAGACACATAAAAAATTGCTCAGGATCACTAAAAATCAGGGAAAGGCAAATCAAAACCACAATGAGCTTTCATCTCACCCCAGTTAGAATGGCTTTCAAACAGAAATCAACAAGCAACAAATGCTAGCAAAGATGTGGGGGAAAGGTACCCTAATCCATTGTTGGTAGAAATGTAAACTGGTATAGCCACTGGGGAGACAATATGGAGATTCCTCAGAAATGTGAATATATGCCTACTATATGACCCAGCCATATCACTCATGGGAATTTACCAAAATGAGATGAAATCAACATAAGAAAGTGTTATCTGTTCCCCTATGTTTATTACAGCTCAATTCACAATAGCTAAGAAATGGAATCAATCCAGATGCTTGTCAACTGAAGACTGGATAAAGAATTTATGGCATACGTACACCATGGAATACTACACAGCAGCAAAAAAGATAATTCCTGTCATAATTCCTGCAAAATGGTTGCAACTGGAAAACATTACACTTAATGAAATAAGCAAGTCCCAAAAAGACTAATTCCCTACGTTCTCCTGATCTGTTTAAGTAATGGAATACCTAAAAGGTAATGTATAGAAGTGAAATTGACACTTTGAGAGGCAATGACTTTGCACAGCCTCTGTCTTGACTGTTGAGGAAGTTTTTTTTTTTTATTGTACTATTTGTTGAACTCTTTACTTAGTGTGGGGTTAATCTTTTGTGTATAAAATTAATTGAAAGTAGGTCTTAGTAAAAATAAGAATGGGAATAGTAGAGTGAGGAAGAAGTGCAGGTGGGAGGGAGGGTAGAATGAAAAGAATGACTATGTTCCTAAATTTGTATTTATGAAGTATATGAAGTTTCTATACCTTATATAAAAGGTTTCTAGGAAAAAAATGCCCGTGTCCCACATTAGAATGCCTGGGTTCAATTCCTGACTCCAGCAGGTTTCTTGCTAATGCATACTCTGGGTGGCAACATGTGATGACTCAAGTAGTTGGTTTCTTGCCATCCACATGGGAGACCCGTCTTCAACCCAGGAGCTCACTCCCTTCTCTCTCTTTTTCTCTCTTGCTCTTACTCTCACTCTTGCTCTCACTCCCTCACTGCTTGTCAAAATTTTTAAAAGGTTGAAATTGTACCAATTCATTATAATTTTATTTGCATCAAATAAATAATGAATTTACATTGACGTTAAGCAAATAGCTAATATGTACAGACTCTCAGCTTAGCAATAGGAATAAAAAGTCCCCGAAGCCTAGCACTGTTGAGAATGTAGGGTTAGATTAGGAGGAGTAGTGATACAGCCTACAAAATGACTCCATTACTTGGAATTAGAATGCAGGGTGCTGTCTACTGAACTAAAACCAATCTAGCAAAGAACTAAAAGAATTAACTGTATTGGGGGTTTATTCATACTGTAATCTACTTAGATACAAAATTCAAGAAGTCTTGAGTATTTGTTCTAAGATTTTACAAAATGGTTACAAGAAAATCAAACTGCAGGATGGTAGGGTTGTGAATCATATCTCCTGTTTTCCAGGAATTATGATAGGTGCAGGAATGGTGATAATATCTGATAAGGGGGGGGGGTTCAGTTTCAGGAAGCAAGGGGGATAGTTTTACAAATTGCTGAATAGTTTAGTGAATTTCATTCCAGAAACAGCTGCCTGGTCCAGCTCATGTGTACCCAGGTGGGTGTGTACAACACAACCCAGCTCAAAAATTCAGCTATAGATCTGTTGAGGACTGTTTTAACAAGAGCCCTAATTCCATTGTTGTCCTCCAAGTTGCTGCTGCTGCACTTTAACTTTCTTCTAAGACAGTACAATGACATACTATGACAAAAGTCACTGGGTATATAAAAAAAATACTAGAAGAATAATAGGGAGGAATCAGAAATTTTTGCCCTCATGAAAAGGGGTGAGGGGAATTTGAGAATGTTAAACTATCCAATGCCTTGAGAGGAGATATCATTTCTGAGGCCCGGTGGTTTGGTGGGTGAGAAAGGGAAGACAAGAGTAACACCTAGACTTGGGATATGAAAAGGATTCCATAGAGAATTAGGCCATGCTGATCCCTGGAAAGGAAAAATCCACATACACAAAATGGCCACAAATTCAGCCTACAGACCTTCCCCCACACTCTAAAAGGTAGAGTCATGGAGTATCTAATGTCCAAATATGAGGCATTCAAATGCAGTTTCTGCCTCTGTTTTTATGTGATTTTAAACAAGTAGCATAAATATCACAACCTAAACATACTAGAGATTTTTATTAGCTGAGTTGCTTATTTATTTCTGAAATACATGTATAATATTGAAGCGGTTGTTTTCCACCTTGAGATCCTATATTATGTAATCTTCAGACTTAATGAAACTATTTTCCTTTTTTTAAATTTTTTTTAATTTTTAATTTTTGACAGGCAGAGTGGACAGTGTGAGAGAGAGACAGAGAGAAAGGTCTTCCTTTGCCGTTGGTTCACCCTCCAATGGCCGCCGCAGCCGGCGCGCTGCGGCCGGCGCACCGCGCTGATCTGAAGCCAGGAGCCAGGTGCTTATCCTGGTCTCCCATGGGGTGCAGGGCCCAAGCATTTGGGCCATCCTCCACTGCACTCCCTGGCCACAGCAGAGAGCTGGCCTGGAAGAGGGGCAACCGGGACAGAATCCGGTGCCCCGACCGGGACTAGAACTCGGTGTGTCGGCGCCGCAAGGCGGAGGATTAGCCTATTGAGCAACTTCTGCTGATTTGTATGTGAAAGTACTTAAAAAAGTTGGTGGGAAAGTGGAATTAAAACATAAGTTTATTTTAAAACAAAAATATTTTAAAATTCATGCATAACTTTTCATAATACACATTTTCCATTAGCTTTTTTGAAAAGCCCTTTTGTGGATGAATTTCACAATTTTTTAAAGATTTATTTATTTATTTGAAAGGCAGAATTACAGAGAGGTGGGGGGGAGGAGAGAGACAGACAGAGAGAGAGAGAGAGAGAGAGAGAAAGAGACTTCCATTTGCTTGTTCACTCCCCAGATGGTTGCTAAGGCTGGAGCTGCACCAATCTGAAGCCAGCAGCCAGGAGTTTCTTCTGGGTCTCTCACATGGGTGCAGGGCCATCTTCTACTGCTTTCCCAGGCCATAGTAGAGAGCTGGATCGAAAGTGGGGCAGCCGGGACTTGAACCAGTGCCCATGCTGCATACCAGGGCTTTAACCCACTGCACCGCAGTGCCTGCCCCGAATTTCACAAATTTTTTTGCACCAAACTTATCTTTTAATTCCAATTTCCCACCATTTTTTTTGCAGTATCTGTGTACTTGAAATCTGGTATGTAGGACTAGGAAGTGTGCTACATTAAGTTAGACATTCATACATAATAAAGTATTTTCAAGGAGCAGATGGCTAGATGAGAGGTTAAGACATGCAGGTGCCCAAGGCTTGATTCCTGTATCTGGTGCCTGACTTCAGCTTTTCATCAGTGCAGAGCCTATAAGGCAGTGATGATGGCTGAAGAAATCAGGTTTCTGCCATTCATGAGAGAAGTCTGATTGCATTCTGGCCCTTAGCTCTGGGGCTCCAGCCCACTCCCGGACACTGCAGGAATTGGGGAGTCAACCAGTAAATGGGATGGACCACTCCCCACCTCATCTCTTGCATTCTTTCTAAATTAAGATATAAGAAATTAGGGCCTAGCACTGTGGTACAGTAGGTTAAAGTCATGGTTTGCAGCGCCGGCATTCCATATGGATGCTGGTTTGAGTCCCAGCTACTCTATCTCTGGTCCAGCTCCCTGCTAATGCAACTGGGACAGCAGCTGAAGATGGCTCAAGTCCGTGGGCCCTTGCACTCATGTGGGAGATGCAGAGCAAGTTCCTGGCTTCTGGCTCCTGGCTTTAGCCTGACCCAGCACCAGTTGTTGCAGCCATTTGGAAAGTGACCCAGCAGATGGAAAATCTCTTTCTCTGTCTCTTCTTCTCTCTCTCTGTAACTCTGCCTTCCAAATAAATAAATAAATCTTTTTAAAAAGTAAAAAAAAATTGACTAGTATCTTTAAAACATTTAACCATATTAGTGATTAGAGTGAGAGGAGATGTGGAAAGGAGACTTTATTTTATTTAACTATTTTATTTTTGTGTTCTCTCACCTTTCGTCTAATCTACCAATCCTTAAAGGGGAATTTATACCAATACATTTTTTAAAAAAATTATTTAATGTATCTAATCTTAACAACAACAACAAAAACAGAATGAAATTGGTTATAAAATTGACAATTTTTTTCCCCCTATGCCTGTCTAGATTGGCCCAGAGAGATCATAGAATTCTTCTTGAGAGATAACTGCACTCATTTTCCTGAAGAAGGAAGGATAGTATAAAGCAACTGTTCTTGGTACAAAGAAATCTTGTAACCATTAGCCAAGTCATAATTTTACAAAGTACAAAGCAAGCATATAGTTTAAGACTAGTTATTTCTTTAGTAATCTATATTGATTTAAATTTCTCTCTACGTTCAGAAGTCGGGAGAAAATGTTAAGGGATTCCAATTTCTATAGGTTAGACACTTAAAGTTGCTGAGATCTAATGGATTATTATAGGAAAAGTAATTCTTTCCCCAGTGTATACTTTATTAATTCTGTATAGTCAACCTGAACGCTTTTTAGTCCTTTTCAATATCAATTCTCTAAAGCTTAGGAAGGGAAATTCATTGCCTTTGAAAAGAGATTTTTTTTTTTTTTTTTGTAGCTAAGAAACCAGCTGTCTTAGCAACACTGTGTTTTCTACCGATGGCAAAGTTGGTATTTAAATGATGCCTTTCTCAAAAAAGATCACTTGGTTAGTAACAATTTAAAAAGTCCTTTGCCAGAAAAATTGAGAACAGATGTGTTAATGTTATAAAAATTGATTTTATATTTTTAGCATTTGGTGGTTTGACACTTTAGCACTAAATAGCAGGGTGACCAATTACTTTTATATCCCATTAATTTCAAACACAATTGCTATTTATTCAAAGTGTACAAATTGCAAAAGTGCAAAGAGTTTTTGTACCTTCTCATGAATTGGACTCTACTGTATATAAGTGCCTCCCATAGCTTCTGTTTCAAGTGTTTTCAGCCTACACACAAGTAACGCTCATTATCCAGGATCTCATAGATTTATCAAATGAATGCTCTTAAAATCTTCTATTTAGTTTCTTTCAGAAGACATTTATGTCTTCTGATAATTACATACAGATCGTATTATGGCATTTTGAACACACAATATAATTCTCTTTCTGTGTTTTTTGCAACTTTTCCACATGTGGTAAAGTTGGCTTCCCACTGGATGCATTTTGTTTGGCTACTACTATGGAACACAATAAAGTAAGTTTACTATCACAATAAAATATTTTTCAGAACTTCTAATACTACAAGTTTGTTTGGTAAGTACTATATTGAATGCTAACTTCTCAATTCTGGATGTTCTATTTACAGAGATCATGTATAGATATTTATATATATCTTCTATTCAACTAAATAGTAACAGATTTTCTGATTAGTGGTCATAAGTCCATCCCTTCCCCTTCCTCCACCTAATTTTCCTCTGATGATTATTTGGTTGTTTCAGAGACCCAAAGTGGGAACTACTCCGCTATTATATTTCACCTCATCACATTATCTTTCTGAATTTATGTAAACTATAAATGCAAAGGTTTAAGACTCAAGGTACTTACATTTTATCACCAATTATAGTATTTTTTTAAGTTTGAACTAAGAAACTAAAAACGTCACTTGAGAAAAAGTCTGCCTGGGATATAAATTGGAGGAAACAGCAAACAATTTAGGAGTCCTTTTAAATAAAAATCACCAATACTTCTTGGAGCTTCACAAGTTGTAATGCTCATCCACTGTGCTAATAGTAGTGGTTAAAACAGTGTGGGGGCAGTTAATATTAGATCACTCAGATCTGCTTCAGAAAGCTTCAAGAGTAAGAAAAGTCTGAAAGAAATGGATGAAAGGGAGAACTGTGTAATAGTTGTTAGGCTAATGGAGGATGCTGGTTTGCTTCTTTACTCTCCAAAGCTAAATAAGCTAAATTATTATAGTAGAAGCAGTTATGCTTTGTGCCTTCCTCTTTGGAGCATGTGTTTTTTCCTGAAATAATTGCATTCATCACACATGTGGGATTGATATGGTCACCCAATTTCATTAAAAGCCTCTCTCTCCTGCCTTAGGCACCGTTGGAAACATTGAATGGCTTTGACTCACAGGAGAACTAAAACTTCACACTCTTCACTTAATCAGCCTCTGAGTAAGTAAACTTGTAAACACACAGATACAGAAGCACATATATGCAACACATACACACACTATATATATGTGTGTGTATATATATATGTGTGTAACAAATATAGACATACATGTTTGAAATTTCTGATAGGTACAAAGTATCTCACAAAAAGCAGAAAAAAATGCAAAATGTTGGAGCTGAGAAATGCCATATTTTACCTCACATAATGTATTTATCCAAGGGTATAACCTAGAAAATTAATGTGCATGGATTCAGGGAAATTCTACCTTAGAATAAAATGGGTATTCATTAAATCAAACTGTCCAGGTCAGTGGAGAGCACTGTTTTTTTGCTATGTGATCCACTTTTTTTAAACTTTCATTTAATAAATATAAATTTCCAAAATACAACTTTTGGATTACAGCTTTTCCCCCCCATAACCACCCTCCCACCTGCAACCATCCCATCTCCCACTCCCTCTCCTATCCCATTCACATCAAAATTCATTTTCAATTCTCTTTATATACAGAAGATCAATTTATTATATACCAAGTATAGATTTCAACAGTTTGCACCCACACAGAAACACAAAGCATAAAGTACTGTTTGAGTACTAGTTATAGCATTAATTCACATTGTACAACACATTAAGGACAGAGATCCTACATGAGGAGTAAGTGCACAGTGACTCCTGCTGTTGATTTAACAACTGACTCTTGTTTATGGCGTCAGTAATCACCCAAGGCTCTAGTCATGAGCTGCCAAGGCTATGGAAGCCTCTTGAGTGTGCCAACTCCGATCTTATTTAGACAAGGCCATTGTCAAAGTGGAAGTTCTCTTCTCCCTTCAGAGAAAGGTACATTCTTCTTTGATGACCTGTTCTTTCCGCTGGGATCTCACTCACAGAGATCTTTCATTTAGGCTTTTTTTTTTTTTTTTTTTTCCAGAGTGTCTTGGCTTTCCATGCCTGAAATAGAGAGCACTGTTGTACTGGGGGAGCTTTAAAACACTCCAATGTCAAAGCCATATTTCAAACCAATCAAACTCATTAAATCCGGTGATTCTAATGTTTGAAAATGAGATACCGATGTAGGATCCAGACATCTGTGTGCTTGAAAATCTCTCCAGGATATTCTAATCCAGTTCTTTAATTGTGAATCACTAATACAGATCAAGAATTACTGCCCAAACAAACTAACTTCAGGAAAAAGCTGAAGACAGTCTGGAGCAGAGCCAGTAAATTAAGCTGATTTCTGGGTCCAATTTGTGAGACGATTTTGTTTCCCATATTTCTAAATTTTACTAATATTCTCAAATATCTGCTACCAACATTTTAAATTATTAGAGTGGGAAACTCAGATTAAAGAGCATTTACTAAGCTTCTGAGAAAAACCAAAAACCCCCTGCCCATCATAAAAAAAAAAAAACATAAAACAAAAAATAAACACTCCAGGAAGGCACTTGCGCATGACTGAAACTCTTTATGCAAGAGTGGGACTGTGAATGCAGAGGCCTGGGAAGAGGCGTCGGTCATCCATCTCACATTCCACTCACAATGATGTGGGACTCCAATATTTCTCTTAATATTCTATAATTTCCTTTCCTGTGCACCCCACTGCACCAATGATAATGCAACTGCCTTCTGTGTCCCATGTTATTTCAGATCAGAGTTTTACTAACTGTTCTGCCAGTACATACACTGAATCACTCTCTCTCTGATTTTCTCACTTTGTTTATGGCCTTCTCTAACAGTCTCTGCAAACACCCTTCCAGATCAGCCTGCTGCCTAATACCAATACCAGTAGAATACTTTGTATTTTTCGTAGACTTCAGCATCTCATTTGCATGTGTAATAATGATTTCAATCACCAAATAAATTTATGCCTATTTTTTAACTTCCTACCTACTGTGTGGAATCACACAGTACAGATGCTTTGTGACTGACTTCTTCTGTTTAATTTTTTAAAAAGATTTATTTATTTATTTGAAAGTCAGAGTTACACACAGAGAGAAGGAGAGGTAGAGAGAGAGGTCTTCCAACCGCTGGTTCACTCCCCAGTTGACTGCACTGGCAGGAGCTGGGCTGATCCAAAGCCAGGAACCAGGAGCTTCTTCTGGGTCTCCCACACGGGCACAGGGGCCCAAGGACTTGGGCCATCTTTTACTGCTTTCCCAGGCCATAGCAGAGAGTTGGATCAAAAGTGGAGCAGCTCAGTCTCGAACCCATATGGAATTCTAACACTTCAGGCGGCGGCTCTACCTGCTATGCCACAGTGCTGGCCCCTGTTTAATTTTATAAAGGTGTAAGTGATACACATTTTTACTTGTATCAGTTGCTCTCCTTCTATTGCAATGTAATATGCCATCATATAGCCTCAGATATATACTCATATGATGGATATTTAGTACATTTCTACTTAGACCATCACACATACAAATTCTCCGAACCTTTCCCTGACTTGTATTTTGGTGGACATGATTTCCTATTTCTCCCAGATATATACTTTGCAGTAGAATTGCTGGGTCATGAAGTAGGAGTATGTTTCATTTTAGTAGATACTTAGTGTTTTCATAGTAGTTCACCATATTTCTATTCCCCCGAGTTACATACAGTAGTTACAATTGATTCGTATTTCAATGTAGAGTCACCTCATAAGCTCAACCTTTGGATTTCAAACTGCCAATGACATAGTACTTAAACAAATGCAAGATATGGAGAATGAAGCATGAATCAAATCCATTTAGATAAAGTAATAGTAAATATATTTGAAGTATTCTGCCATATTTCAATAATAATGTTTTTTCTTTTTGTGTCTATAATTATAATCATTACATTTATGCTTATGAAAATGTAATTCAGTAGACTTTTATAGTAGAAATATATAGTAATTACCATTATATGTTGTTGCCTATGGTACAATAGAGCTCAAATTTCATTTTAAAGATTTATTTATTTATTTGAAATGCAGAATTATAGAGAGGCAGATGCCGAGAGAGAGAGAGAGGTCTTCCAACCACTGGTTCACACCCAAGATTGCTGCAATGGCCAGAGGATGTGCCTATTCAAAGCGAGGAGCCAGGAGCTTATTCCAGGTTTCCTTTATGTGGATGCAGGGGCCCAAGGACATGGGCCATCTTCTACTGCTTTCCCAGGCCATAGCAGAGAACTGAATCAGAAGTGGAGCTGTTGGGACTCAAACTGGTACCCATATGGGATGCCAGTGCTGCAGGCAGCAGCTTTACCCACCACTCCACAATTCTGGGCCTCTAGAATTTCTTAATCATATCTAGTGGTGACCTCATACCCATCAATCAATCTTTCCCTCACCTCTCTCCTTTCCTGCTCAGTATCTGGTAACCACCATTACATTTTTAGCTTATTTGAGATAACATATTTTTTAGATTCCACATATGAGTGACATCATGTGTTATTTGTCCTCTCACTCTTGTTTATTTCATTTAATAACCTCCCATTTTATCCTTATTGCTGAAAATGACAGCATTCTTTTTATGATATACTCATATTCCACTGTGTATATACACCATATTTTCTTCATTTATTCACAAGTGGATGGGCACTTACTGTTGTTTGCTTTTCTTTGCTATTGTGAACAATGCTACATTGATTTTGAGAATGCAGCTGTTTCTTTGATACATGGATTTCATCCTCCTTTTTTTTTTAACTTTTATTTAATGAATATAAATTTCCAGTGTACAGCTTACGGATTACAATGGCTTCCCCCTCCCATAACTTCCCTCCCACCCGCAACCCTCCCCTCTCCCGCTCCCTCTCCCCTTTCATTTGCATCAAGATTCATTTTCAATTCTCTTTATATACAGAAGATCAATTTAGTATAAAGATTTCAACAGTTTGCACCCACACAGAAACACAAAGTGAAACATACTGTTTGAGTACTAGTTATAGCATTAAATCAAAATGTACAGCACATTAAGGACAGAGATCCCACATGAGGAGCAAGTGCACAGTGACTCCTGTTGTTGACCCAACAAATTGACACTCTAGTTTATGGCGCCAGTAACCACCCTAGGCTGTCGTCATGAGTTGCCAAGGCTATGGAAGCCTTCCAAGTTTGCCGACTCTGATCATATTGAGACAAGGTCATAAAAGACAGAGTGAGGATAGTAACCAATGATCCTAAGAGTGGCATTTACCAGGTTTGAACAATTGTACAGCATTAAGTGGGGAAGAGGACCATCAGTACACACAGGTTGGGAGTAGAGCCATTGGTGGTAGAGTAGAGGTTATGATTACAAAGGAATGAGGCCCAAGTGTGCTAGACAGGGTCTAGAACAAAGGACAGAGTCATTATTAGAGGAGCTAAGAAAGGTGCTGTCTAAGCTACAATTAAGTTTTCTGATTGAGAGGCAAATAGAACCTGACAGAAGAGGCTTGATAATAATCTGGTGGGCTTTAGGCCTTGTAAGTTCAGAGGCCCAGACCTATCTATCTCTTCACATGGGGTATATCCTAAGGGAGGTGTGAACCTCCTAGGGGAAGGCACTCTGTCGACTTTCATTACTTGGCTGGCCTGGGAGGAGAGCTGGCCAGGTAAAGGCAGGTGGCATCTCTAACAAGAAATTTACAGTTCTGCCTGCAATGTTGCTGACCCTACTTGGCCATCCCCTGAGCTGCAGTGGTCACTTTGGAAGTTGGGCTGAGTGAAGGGCTTTTCAGCTTAGAACCAATAAGATCTGTGGCTCTGACCTGGGCATCCTTCAACTCCAGGGCAGGTCCATTTCCAGTGATCCAACTCTTGGCAGAGCTGCCAGGGCTCTTCACAAGCTGACTTCTGCTGAAGCCCAGGCTTACCACATTGAAAGCCACTGCAGTGGACTGGCCTGTTGGGTCTCCTTGAGGGCAGATCACTGCACAGATCAGCCATTAATAGGCCTGCCACCCATTGCTTCTGATGCCTAGCTTGCTTTTCCTCCTGGTTTTTGTAAAGCAGACCAGAGGATGCAAGTCAAGGGAGTGCCCAAGTCCCATCTCTAATCTTCGGTGGCCTGAACTATAAGTCTATAGTCACAGGCATGTTCTGCAGTAGTTTTTCTAAGGTAGACAATGCCCATGAGGAAAATTGTATTCTCACTTTAAAACATTGACACACCCTCAACCCTGAGGAACCAAACACAGCTCTCAGTCCACACTCATCTCAAGCCTCTAAGGCTCCACCCAAAGCACACAGTCCACTTAATATAGAGTCACAGTATAACAAGAAAAAACACCACAGTGAAGAAACCAAATATCTCCAACATGCCAAACAACAAACACAAAAACCGAGGTAACAAGAACAAGGAAGACATTATGACACCCCCAAACGAAAAAGACACCCCAATTCAAGATTATGAAGATGATGAGATCAAAGAAATGCAAGAAGCAGATCTCAAAAAATGGATAAGAACATTAAGAAATTCTCAAAAACAAATTCTTGAACTACAGAAATCCTTCATGGACAAGATAGAAAATCTCTCTCGTGAAAATGAAATATTAAGGAGGAATCAAAATGAAATGAAACAACTAGTAGAACATGAAACTGTGATAGTGACGAGAAATCATAATGAAATGAAGAATTCAATAGATCAAATGACAAACACATTAGAGAGCCTTAAAAACAGAAAGTGCGAAGCAGAAGAGAGAATATCAGACTTAGAAGACAGAGAACAGGAAAGGAAACAGGCAAACCTAAGAAAAGAAGAAGAAATTAGAAATCTAAAAAATATTGTCGGGAATCTACAGGATACTATTAAAAAACCCAACATTCGGGTTCTAGGAGTTCCTGAAGGCATGGAGAGGGAGAAAGGATTAGAAGGCATTTTCAGTGAGATACTAGCAGAAAATTTCCCAGGTTTGGAGAAGGACAGAGGCATCTTAGTACAGGAAGTTTATAGAACCCCTAATAAACATGACCAAAAGAGATCCTCACAACGACACGTTGTAATCAAACTCACCACAGTGAAACATAAAGAAAAGATCCTAAAATGTGCAAGAGAGAAACGTCAGATTACTCTTAGAGGATGTCCAATTAGACTCACAGCAGACTTCTCATCAGAAACCCTACAAGCTAGAAGGGAATGGCGAGACATAGCCCAGGTACTAAGAGAGAAAAACTGCCAGCCCAGAATATTATATCCTGCAAAGCTCTCATTTGTAAATAAGGTGAAATTAAGACTTTTCATAGCAAATAGAAATTGAAAGAATTTGTTGCCACTCGTCCTGCCCTGCAAAAGATGCTTAAAGATGTGTTACACACAGAAACATGGTCACCAATATGAAAGAAGGTAAAGGAAGGAAACCTCATAGGAAAAGATCATAGGAAGCTCAATTTCTCTTTGACATAGAATTAAACTCTGATGCTCATCCTCCTTTGATATATATCCAGGATGGATTACTTGGTCATATGGTAGTTCTAGTTTAGTTTTTTAAGAGACTCCATACTGTTTTCTACAATTTCCATATTAATTTCCATTCCTAAGTATAGTGTACAAGGGCTCCCTTTTCTCCACATGTTGGCCAATACTTGTTAACTTTTTTTTTTTTTTTGATAATAGCCAGTCTTACTTTAGTAATGTGATATGTCATTGTGGTTTTGATTTGCATTCCCCTGATGAGTGTTTGTACCTGTTGGCCATTTTAATATTTTTATTTGAGAAATATCTGCTTAGATCCGTCCATATTTTAATTGGATTTATTATTATTTTTACCAATGAGTTTTTTAAATATTCTGGACATTAACCCTTTCACAGGTGCATATAGCTTAAAAATATTTTCTACCATTCTGTAGATTGTCTCTTCACTCTGTTGATTATTTCCCTTGTGCAATAGCTCTTTAATTTGATGAAATCCAATTTGTCTATTTTTGTTTCCATATGTCCTGTGCTTTTGGGATCTGGTCTATAAAATCCTTGACTATTCCAAGGTCCTGAATTGTTTTCCCCTAGCAGTTTCAAAGTTTCAGGCCTCAAATCTAGGTCTTTAATCCATTTTGAGTTGATTTTTGTGTAACTTGAGAGACAGGAGTCTAGCTTGATACCTCTGAATGTAGAAATCCAATTTTCCCATTATGCTATATTTTCTGTAGGCTTTCCTCATTCATCTTTTTTTCTTTTTTCTCTCACAACTGTGTATTTCCAACTGCGTGTATCCTGTCTTCAAGCTCACTGATTCTTTCTTCTGCTTGATCCACCGTGCTTATGATGGCTCTATCCCAGTTTTAATTTCATTTACTGTGCTTTACTGTAAAAGGATTTTGACTTGATTTTGTTTAACTAGTTCTACCTCTCTATAGAGCCTCCCTGTTAAAATATTGAATCATTTCTCTGAGTTTTCTTGAGTCTTTAAAACAGCTGTTTTGAAATTTTCTGAACATTTACAAATTTCATTTGCTAGATGGTTTGTTTCTGGACCTTTAGAAGTGATCACGGTTCCCTGGAGGCTCTTGGTGCTTATTGCTGTACAATGAACCTGTGCATTGTAGGATTAGTGATAGTAATCTGGATTTGTTTGTGCTTGTCCTAGAAATTCTAAGCAATCTGTTTATTTTTACTTAGTCTGTGGACTCTTCTGCTCCACACGATAGTGAGGCAAATGCAGAGACTTCACAGGCATTGACCTAACAAAGCCAATCCAGATCTGTCTAACATTGGGATTTACCAGCCCTGTACTGAGTACTAAGACCCAGTCTCATGGCCCCTTATTGTTTTCACAAGGTTGGAAGAGTGATAAAAATAACTCCGTCACCACTCAGACTGCCCCAGACTGATACCTGGGTCTCACAGTCCCTGGTCCCTTTAGAGTTCCCGGGAATGTCACCTAAGTCCACCAGAGGCTGGCTATTACCTATGTCAAAACTGGGTTCCACCCTCCAGAACTCTGGTCTCTGCCTGATGCCAGACAAGTCTAGAATGTCAGTCTCTGCCAGTGGCCAGAGGACTTTGGGTTTTATTGGGTGCTGGGTCTCAGCAGGGGAGGTCAAGCTTTAAGCTCCATGTTGTTCCTGGCAACCCATGTGGCTGGATTTTGGTTTTCTGCTGGCGGTTGGGGGAGGGATAGCAGAGACTCCAAATACTTAAAGGTACGGGCAAGGGGGCGTGGGCTGGGGACCTCAGTTTAATTTTTTCTTAGTGGGTGTGGCACTGGGATTCAGTTTGCCCTCCCTCTCCACAGTAGGGTGTATGTATCCATACCATGCTCCTTAGAGCAGGGGGAGAGGTGACAGCATCACCTCTTTTCCTTATTGTTTTCTTCAATGCAACTTCCTTTGTGATTATCAGAAAATACTGCACTGTGGTCTCTTCCTTGGCTTCTGAAGCTCTTATGAGGGTAACTTGTTGTGTGTGTAGCTATTCACATTGGTATCTGTGGAGAGGTGGTTGCCAGAGCCTCTGAGTCATCATCTTGGTTCCATCTCAAATGCAATAGTTTTTGGATATGTGGCAGCAGAATAATGTATGACTCTTTTCCCTTTATATATGCTGAACTTGACTGTTGTGACAAAAGCATCTTTTTTTAAAAAAGAAAAAAAACATTTATTTTCATTTTATTTGAAAGAGAGCAGATGAGCGAGAGAGCACATGTGCGAGAGAGAGGGAGAGAGGGGAGAGAAAGGGGGAGAGAGAGGGGGAGAGAGAGAGAGAGAGAGAGAGAGAGAGAGAGAGAGAGAGATTTCCCATCTGATGTTTCACTCCCCAAATACCCAAATATCTACAATAGCCAGGGCTGAAGTAGTGTGAAGTCATGAATCAAGAACTCAATTTGGGTTTCTTTTATGGCTAGCAGGGACCTAACCACTTGAGCCATCACCTGCTGCCTCCAAGCTACTACAACTCAAATGAGTTTCTGCCACCTACGTAGGAGACCCGGGATTGAGTTCCCAATTCCTAGCTCCTTTCCCATTGCGAGTATTTGGGAAGTGAACAAGTGAATGAAAGTGTAGTCTTTTTGCTTTTCAAATAAATAAATTTCAAAAATAAAATAAAAACCCTCTCTGTAAAGATAATGTATACATAAGCAAATGAAAATTATTTTAAAAAAATAAGGGATTTGAATACATGTATTATTTTTCAATAAATTTTACACAGAGAATTTATTTAAACTTAATGATATCCCTGAAGATATTGTTTCTTTTTGGCAGAAAAGAAAATGAAGAAACAAATTTTACAGAGATTTAACTTATTAATATTTATAGTAATTTGGTGACATATGTAGAATTTAGATCTAGTTTCTCTGGCGAGATAAAAAGCCTTGTAGTCCAAAGCCTTTTTTCAGCTCTAAAACTTCTCATCTGAGTCTCTGTAAATAATAAGTATGTATTTAAAGTGTGAATTAAATTATTTTCAAAGCAGAATATGGTAATTTCAGAACTTCAATAAGTTATACTTATCGACAGCCCATTATTTAAATATAGAATATAGCTTTACTTTTAACATAAGATTGCATATAAATGTAATAACATATCCTAAGACCTATTAAAGAACCAGAATCTGGCTATGGTTTCAGTAGCATCTTATTATGCAAATAATTTTTAAAAATTTCTTTGGTGTTGCTAAAATGAAGAAATATTTCAGTTACATTTTGATTCCATTTTGTCAATAAAATATGTTACAGACATCAGGCTGATTCCAGCTTTGTGCTAGTGTTTGGGGATCTATGGTTTTAAGAATATTCTCTAGTACCTTTGAAAGAATAATGAAGCATACAAAGGTAATTTCTTCTTGTTATTATACTAAATTGCTTTGTCTTGCTAGAATGCTTTCTCAGTTTGTAGAAATGATCTAGGTTAGAAATTTTACTGTATTTTTTATGCTTGGCATGCTGAACTGATGGTACACGTTATTTAACTGTTTCCATGGGTATCTAATGGGAATATGTCAACAGCACATCATTGAAGCAAACGCAAATGTTGCCCTCAATTTGTGACATATTTTAAGTTTTTAAAGTCATCTTGTCAAAGGAGACTGGCAGTCAGGAGATCTAGGTTTCAAACCAACGTCTGGAGGTGAGTAATTATCAGCAAATCTCATTTTTGTAACTATAAAGTAATAACTCGGACTAAGCAGAGCTCAAAAGCATTAAGGCTTTAAAAATGTAGTCTAACATAGCTATATTATGTATAGTTTCCCTGGCATTTTACAATGTCTGAAATCTCCCTGCTTATTACAGTTCTTGTTTTGAAACAGGGATTTTATTTTTCTTTTAAATTAGGGAAAAATACCTCTTGCCAAATTTTGTCATGCTTCTTTGATGAAAAGCTGATGCTGGCAAGGTCTCTATTACACTATTACTTTTAGTTTTTGTTTCAGGCCTTTCTGGGCATAGGCATCGCATGGTACTTAAATACAATGTCATTCTTCAAAAAAAAAAAAAAAACAAACTTGCTGGAGTCCTTACCCTTTTGATATTCCCCAGTCTTTTCATTTCCTTCAAATATATTACATGTGATTTTCATTTAATATCTCAGTTAATTTGTATATTTGAGTAAGGTACCTTATTTAGATAATCTCACAAAACTAAACTCATGGAAGTTTTTCTTTATTCAATATCTTTTAGATTTCATTAAGTTTCCCATCATCCTTGCACCTCATAAGAAACGTCTAGTATATAGTAGAGTTCAAAAATGTATTTTTTGCATTGAGTTGATCTCTGTCAAATTACCACGAAACAGGTATTCTGATAAGTGGAATCTAATCACTTTTTCAACTTTAAAAAATTTCATCCTTATACAAATAATATTATTTTTTCCAATGTACAATAATCTTTCTGTTGGTTTTTCTGAGTTCTTTATTATAGATGAAAGAGAGAAAGAGAGAGAGAGAGGAGAAAGTCTTCAGGTTCACTCCCTTAATTCCCACAACAATCAGTACATGACCAGGCTGAAGGCAGGAACCAAGAACTTAATCCAAGTGTTTTACATAGTAGAGATCAAACTAACTTGAGTCATCCTGTTGCCTCCCAGGATGTGCATTAGCAAAAAGCTGGGATCAGAAGTGGAGTTAGTACTCGAACCCAGGTTCTCTGATATAGGATGCAGAAGTCCCAAAAAACATCTTAGTTGCTATATCAAATGACTGACACTCTGATTTGTTAATTATTGTGCTGAATAGACTTGATTGATTTACTCCTAACCCTTACTGGCCCATTAGAACAGAGCATCACTATTTGTTCAATCAAGCGTTGCTCTGTGCTGAAGCTTCCTCAAACATGGCCCCATTTTATAATTGTCCGACTTTTCTCTTGTTTCCAGTTCTCACATTAGATCCTTTGAATCTCATATAAATATAATAATTAAATGACTAAAGTATGTAGAATATGTTAAGAATTTTTTTTTTTTTTGACAGGCAGAGTGGACAGTGAGAGAGAGAGACAGAGAGAAAGGTCTTCCTTTTGCCGTTGGTTCACCCTCCAATGGCCGCCGCGGTACCACGCTGCGGCCTGCACTCCACGCTGATCTGATGGCAGGAGCCAGGTGCTTATCCTGGTCTCCCATGGGGTGCAGGGCCCAAGGACTTGGGCCATCCTCCACTGCACTCCCTGGCTACAGCAGAGAGCTGGCCTGGAAGAGGGGCAACCGGGACAGGATCGGTGCCCCGACCAGGACTAGAACCTGGTGTGCCGGCGCCGCAAGGTGGAGGATTAGCCTAGTGAGCCGCAGTGCTGGCCAAGAAATTTCTTAACCATTTAAACTTCTACTTTCTGTTTCATAAAATCTCTAAAGTTTATTTATTAGGTTCAGAGATCTGTTTATGCTGATTCTTGAGTGTTTTTTGTAGCTTATGAGATTTGTGTGATACCATCAAACTGTCAAGCATATGGGTTTTAGGAGTTTCTGAAGGTGTGGAAAGAGAGAATGGTCTAGAAAGATGATTCAGTGAAATAATAGCTGAAACCTTTCCTGATTTTGATAAAGAAAGGGACATCTAAGTACAGGAAGCACACAGAAATCCTAATAGAAATAATCATAAAAGATCTTCATCATGACACATTATAGTCAAACGTTCAACAGTAAAACACATAGAAAAAATTCTAAACCATGCATGAAAGAAATGCTGGATTACCTCAGAGGATCTCAAATTAGATTAACAGCTGATTTCTCATCAGCAGTCCTACACACTAGGAGAGAATGGACATAGTCTAAGTCCTAAATGAAAGAAATGGTCAATCCAGAACACTGTACCAAGCAAAATTCTCATTTATAAATGAAGGTGAAATAAAGACCTTCCAAAACAAATAGAAATTGAGAGTTTGTCACCACCTGTCTACCTGTACAAATGATTCTTATGGAAGTACTACATACAGAAATAGGAAGTCATCATTACAAAGAATTTGAAGGCAGAAAATCTCCTAGTAAAATATAAAGGAAAAAATTAATAATAGAAATATTTATGGGAAAAAGTAGGACCAAACTGTTATCAATAATAACTTTATCAATAACAACTTTAATTGTAAATGGCCTAAGTTCTCTGATTAAAAGATATAGGTTAGTTAAATATACTAAAAATAATATTTTATTTGTTACCTATGAAAAACACAGTGTACCAACAAATATGGGCACAGAATGAAAATGAAAAGATGGAAAAAGTTATTCCATGTTAACATAAAGCATAAACAAACAAATGTAGTCATACTAATATCAGACAAAATGAACTTCAACATAAAAACTGTTAAAAGATGAATAAGGACACTAATTATTAAGAGATCAGTTCAACCAGAAGATGTGACTATAATAAATGTATATTTATCCAATGCCAGGGCACCTGGCTATTTCAAACAAGTGTTGATGATCTCCAGGGAGACATAGACTACAATACAATAGTAATGGGGGACATCAACACTCAACTTTTATCAATGGACACAGTAGGCCATATAGCAAGTCTCAGCAAATTAAAAAGAAATTGGAATCATACCCTGCATCTTTTCTGACCATATGGAATGAAGCTAGAAATTAACAACTTAAGAATCTGTACAAAATATACAAACACATGGAGAATGAACAACATGCTCTTGAACAGTGAGTTATAGAAGAAATCAAAAACAAAGTTAAAAAATTCCTGGAAATGAATGAAGCTGACAATATAGCATATCAAAACTTATGGGATACAGTAAAAGCATTATTAAGCAGGAAGTTATAGTAATTAGTGTCTACATCAAGAAGTTGAAAAGGCATCAAATAAATGAGCTATCAATGCATCTCAAGGACCTAGAAAAACTAGAACAAACTTATTTCACTGGAAAAAAATTACTTTCATCAGATGATGGCTATACTCATATATTGTAGTCAGTCATTGCAAATATTAAGTGGGGTCATTGATTATCTTTGAATTAAATCCTTCAACTGTCCTTTTAATAAGCTAAGCATGTGCACTACTACTGTGGAGGGAGTTGACATTTCTGAAAGCATGGATGAATCAGAGTGAATTAGTACATATCATGTGTTCAAGACTGTTGGAGTTTAGGCTTCAGGTTCCTAGAATTTTCATCTTGTATTTGTGACTGTAATTTCTTGAGCAAATTGCTCTGGGTACATACAATTTTATTTTTTTCATATCTTAAATTTTATATTATATCTTGGCCAAGTGTTGCATCACATAGTGTTTTCTTTGCTTTTCACTTTCTTAATGTTTACCCTTTTTTAAAAATTTATTTTTATTTATGTGAAAGGCATAGTTAGAGAGAGGGAGAGACAGAGAGGTCTTTCATATGATGGTTCACTCACCAAATGTCCACAGTGTCAGGGTCTGGGACAGGCTGGAGCCAGGAGCCAGGAGCCAGGAGCCAGGAGGCAGGAGCCAGAAGCTTGTTCTGGATTTCCCACGTGGGTGCAGGAGCCCAAGCACTGGGGCTATCCTTCTCTGCTTCCCCGGGTGCATTAACAAGGAGCAGGATCAGAAGCTGAGCAGTCGGGACATGAATAATTGCCCAATGAGATGTCAGCACTTCAGGCCAGGGCTTTAAACACACACCACAAAGTCCACCCCTTAATGTTTATCATATAAATGAAATTCTCATAATATAATTTTTGTGCTGCATTGACACAAAATTGAAAGAGTTTCCCAATTTTTTTAAACTTTTATTTAATGAATATAAATTTCCAAAGTACAGCTTATGGATTACAATGGCTTCCCCCTCCCAACTTCCCTCCCACCCGCAACCCTCCCCTTTCCCGCTCCCTCACCCTTCTGTTCACTCAAGATTCATTTTCAATTCTCTTTATTTACAGAAGATCAGTTTAGTATATATTAAATAAAGATTTCAAAAGTTTGCCCTCACATAGCAACACCAAGTGAAAAATACTGTTGGAGTACTAGTTATAGCATTAAATCACAATGTACAGTACATTAAGGACAGAGATCCTACATGATATTTTTAAAGAATTGATTAATTTTCTGTGCAATTTCCAATTTTTTTATTAACCTTTTATTTAATGAATATAAATTTCCAAAGTACAGCTTATGGATTACAATGGCTTCCCCCCTCCCATAATTTACTTCCCACCTGCAACTCTCCCCTTTCCTGCTCCCTCTCCCCTTCCATTCACATCAATTTCCAATTTAACACTAGGTTTTTTTATTTTCAATTATCTTTATATACAGAAGATCGATTCAGTATATGCTAAGTAAAGATTTCATCAGTTTGCACCCACATAGAAACACAAGGTGTAAAAATAATGTTTCAGTACTAGTTATAGCATTACTTCACATTGAACAACACATTAAGGACAGATACCACACGAGACATAAGTACACAGTGACTCCTGTTGTTGACTTAACAATTTGACACTCTTGTTTATGGCATCAGTAATCTCCCTAGGCTCTAGTCATGAGTTGCCAGGGCTATGAAAGCCTTTAGGTTTCACTGACTTCGATCTTATTTTGAAAGGGTCATAGTCAAAGTGGAAGTTCTCTCCTCCCTTCAGAGAAAGGTACCTCCTTCTTTGATGACCTGTTCTTTCCACTGGGATATCACTCGCAGAGATCTTTCATTTAGGTTTTTTTGTTTGTTTGATTTTTTCCAGAGTGTCTTGGCTTTCCATGCCTAAAATACTCTCATGGGCTCTTCAGCCAGATCCAAATGCCTTAAGGGCTGATTCTGAGGCCAGAGTGCTATTTAGGACATCTGCCATTCTATGAGTCTGCTGTGTATCCCACTTCCCATGTTGGATTGTTCTCTCCCTTTTTGGTTCTATCAGTTAGTATTAGCAGACACTAGTCTTGTTTGTGTGATCCCTTTGACTCTTAGACCTATCAGAGCCATCAATTGTGAACTGAAATTGATCACTTGGACTAGTGAGATGGCATTGGTACATGCCACCTTGATGGGATTGTATTGGAATCCCCTGGCACGTTTCTAAATCCATCATTTGGGGCAAGTACTATTGAGCATGCCCCAAATTGTACATCTCCTCCCTCTCTTTTTCTCACTCTGAAATTTAACAGGGATCAATTTTCACTTAAAATTTAAACACCTAAGAATAATTGTGTGTTAATTACAGAGTTCAACCACTAGTACTAGAACAAAAAAATACTAAAATGGATAAAGATTTACATTGTACATCAACAATCAGGACAAGAGCTGATCAAGTCACTATTTCTCATAGTGTCCATTTCACTTCAACAGGTTTCCCCTTTGGTGCTCAGTTAGTTGTCACCAATCAGGGAAAACAAGTGATATTTGTCTCTTTGGGACTGGCTTAATTCACTCAGCATGATGTTTTCCAGATTCCTCCATCTTGTTGCAAATGAACGGGTTTCACTGTTTTTGACTGCTGTGTAGTATTCTATAGAGTACGTGTCCCATAATTTCTTTATCCAGTCTACTGTTCATGGGCATTTGAGTTGGCTCCAGGTCTTAGCTATTGTGAATTGAGCTGCAATAAACATTAATGTGCAGATGGCTTTTTCATTTGTCAATTTAATTTCCTTTGGGTAAATTCCAAGGATTGGGATGGCTGGGTTGTATGGTAGGGTTATATTCAGGTTTCTGAGGAATCTCCAGACTGACTTCCATAGTGGCTTAACCAGTTTGCATTCCCACCAACAGTGGGTTAGTGTCCCTTTTTCCCCACATCCTCACCAGCATCTGTTGTTGGTGGATTTCTGAATGTGAGCCATTCTAAATGGGGTGAGATGAAACCTCATTGCGGTTTTGATTTGCATTTCCCTGATTGCTAGTGATGTTGAACATTTTTTCATGTGTCTGTTGGCCATTTGGATTTCCTCTTTCGAAAAAAGTCCAATGAGGTCCTTGGCCCATCTCGTAAGTGGGTTGTTTGTTTTGATGTTGTGGAGTTTCTTGATCTCTTTGTAGATTCTGGTTATTAACCCTTTATCTGTAGTATAGTTTGCAACATATTTTTTCCCATTCTGTCAGTTGCCTATTCACTCTCCTGACTGTTTCTTTTGCAGTACAGAAACTTCTCAATTTGATGCAATCCCAAATGTTAATTTTGGTTTTGACTGCCTGTGCTTTTGGGGTCTTTTCCAAGAAGTCATTGCCAGTGCCGATATCTTGCAGGGTTACTCCAATGTTCTCTAATAATTTGATGGTTTTGGGTCGTAGATTTAAGTCTTTAATCCATGTTGAGTGGATTTTTGTGTAAGGTGATAGGTAGGGGTCTTGCTTCATGCTTCTGAACGTGGAAATCCAGTTTTCCCAGCACCATTTATTGAATGGACTGTCCTTAATTCAGGGATTGGCTTTGGATCCTTGATCAAATATAAGTTGGTTGTGGATGTTTGAATTGATTTCTGGTGTTTCTATTCTGTTCCATTGGTCTATCCACCTGTTTCTGTACCAGTACCATGCTGTTTTGATAACTACTGCCCTGTAGTATGTCCTGAAATCTGGTATTGTGATGCCTCTGGCTTTGTTTTTGTTGTACAAGATTGCTTTAGCTATTTGAGGTCTCCTGTGTCTCCATATGAATTTCAGCATCATTTTTTCTAGATCTGTGAAGAATGTCTTTGGTATCTTGATTCGTATTGCATTGAATCTCTATATTGCTTTTGGGAGAATGGACATTTTAATGATGTTGATTCTTCCAATCCATGAGCATGGAAGATTCCTCCATTTTTTGGTATCTTCTTCTATTTCTTTCTTTAAGATTTTGTAATTCTCTTAGTAGAGATCTTTAACATCCTTAGTTGATTCCAAGGTATTTGATTGTTTTTGTAGCTATTGTGAATGGGATTGATCTTAGCAGTTCTTCCTTAGCCGTGGCATTGCCTATGTATACAAAGGCTGTTGATTTAATGCATTGATTTTATATCCTGCTACTCTGCCAAACTCTTCTATGAGTTCCAATAGTTTCTTAGTAGAGTTCTTTGGATCCCCTAAATAAAGAATCATGTCGTCTGCAAAGAGGGTAGTTTGACTTCTTCCTTCCCAATTTGTATCCCTTTAATTTCTTTTTCTTGCCTAATAGCTCTGGCTAAGACTTCCAGAACTATATTGAATAGCAGTGGTGAGAGTGGGCATCCCTGTCTGGTACCAGGTCTCAGTGGAAATGCTTCCAAATTTCCCCATTCAATAGGATACTGGCCATGTGTTTTTCATAAATTGGTTTGACTGTATTGAGGAATGTTCCTTCTACACCCAGTTTGCTTAGGGTTTTCATCATGAAAGGGTGTTGTATTTTATCAAATGCTTTCTCTGCGTCTATTGAGAGAATCGTATGGTTTTTCTTCTATAGTCTGTTAATGTGGTGTATCACGTTGATTGTTTTGCAAACATTGAACCATCCCTGCATACCAGGGATAAATCCCACTTGGTCTGTGTGGATGATCTTTCTGATGTGTTATTGCATTCTATTGGCCAGAATTTTATTGAGGATTTTTGCCTCTATATTCATCAAGGATATTGGTCTGTAATTTTCTTTCAATGCTGCATCTTTTTCCAGCTTAGGGATTAAGGTGATGCTGGCTTCATAGCAATAATTTGGGAGGATTCCATCTTTTTCGTAAATCTGTTTTACTCTTATAAGTAACTGATATTATCTTTACCAATGTTTGCTGAAGCTGAAGAACCTCTTACACAAAATCTTCCAATGAATGTAGTGACACATGAGGATTTCAATGGCTCATTCAAGTTCACACAATGACAAATCCAGACAAAAGCTCAGATTTCCTAACAGAATATCTTGGTCTTTTGTTTGCTAATTTTATATGTTTTTATATTGCATTATGCCAACTAGCAAAATTTAGCAATTTTTTAAGGATAACATGTTACAAATAACCAAATGAATATTGTTTGATATTTGCAAGTTTTTCTCCTCTAAGAATCAAACTGGTTTGTGGTTGAGAGCTGGATAGCTAAATTTCTAGATGATCAGGAAATTCAGATGCTTAAGAGATGTAAATAATAAGTTATAACTACTTTCATCATAAAGTGACTTTTTTTACCCATACTATTGTAGGTGGACTTTTAGTTTATTTCAAATTTTTGACAGTTAAAAATTCTTGTGCATAAATGTATACATATATATCTTTCAGGGACAGAATTGAAGGCTTATTTAATGCCTCTGTGTTCATTTTTCATAGATCTGGACAAGTCTTTTCTAATTGGATTTTTTTCAGAGTATAATCATACCAGTAATAGTTAAATTTTATATATTCTATTAAGCATGTATTGGTGTCTTATCTAATTTCATTTCCTTATTGAGTATGATATTGGAAAGTTGTTATGTATTTATTTATCATCCATATATCTTCTTCTTTCCTTTGGTCCACATTTTTGAATGACATTTTTATCTTATCTTTGCCATATAGGAATTCTTTATATATCCTGGATAAAGATACATGCATTGTAAATACTTTCTTCCATTTTGTGGCTCAAATCTTCATTTTTGAAGGCAGATATCTTTTCAAGGGAGTTTCAATTTTTAATAAAGTACAATTAATGAATTTTATTTTTTATGCCTCATGGCCTTGGAAACATATTTAAGACATTTTTTCTTCATCAAAGATTATAAAGATTTGCTATCCTCTGTTTTTTCCTGTGAGTTTTTGCTTTAAATTTTAGTAGTTATCCTCTTGTAGTTAATTTTCTTTTATCATACAAGTTAAAAGTTAATTTTCTTATATAGGTGTTTATTTGTTTTACATGGTTTATTGAAAAAGCTATCCCTTATTTCAATTGTCTAGGTTGTTTTGTTGAAAGTTAATTGACCATTTACATATAGATATCTTTTTTTTTAAAAAAAAAAAAGATTTCTTTATTTATTTATTTGAAAGGCAGAGTTACAGAGAGGCAGAGAAAGAGAGAGAAGAGGTCTTCCATCTGCTAGTTCACTCCCCAGTTGGCCACGATGGCCGGAGCTGCACAGATCTGAAGCCAGGAGCCAGGAGCCAGGAGCTTCTTCCAGGTCTCTCACATGGGTGTAGAGGCCCAAGGACTTAGGCCATCTTCTACAGCATTCCCAGGCCACAGCAGAGAGCTGGATTGGAAGTGGAGCAGCTGGGACTTGAACAGGCGCCCATATAGGATGCCAGCACTGTAGGCGGAAGCTTTACCCACTACACCACAGTGCTGGCCCCATGGATATCTTCTTTCTTGTAATGCTGCTTCCATTTTGTACTCAATTACATAGTCTATATCTTTCTTATTTCCTTGTAGAAGTTATTTATATATTATGGAGATGAATCCTTTATTGGCCATATTGAAATGAAAATATTTAATCATGTGGCTTGATTTTTTAACTTAATCTTAAGTATGGATTCTAATGAAGAAGTTCTCATTTTCAATAAAATTGAAATCACCACTTGTATTCCTTGTATCTAGTATTTTTGTTTTCTGTTTAAGTATCCTAAAGTTAAGAAGTGACATTTTTATGTCATTTTCTAAAGTGGTTAATTGTTTTACTCTCACAAAGCTAAACATGTTGATGCTACCTCTAATCCATCTGAAATTTTGCTTTCTTACTTAGGCATTACGGTTTACTTTTTCCCTACGTGAATACACCCATGTTTACCATTTTAGTATTCTGGCACGTCTGTTGTGCATCAGCTAAACCTATCTCTATGGGTCATTCTGGATTCCCAATTCTGTTACAGTTGTCTATTTATCTATCCTGGTTTTAGCTATTGCATCATTCTACAAAGTCTTGACATCTGGCAGGATAAACCCTTCCCATTTGTCCTTTAAGACCATCTTGGCAATTTTTGAATTTCTATGTGAAGTATGAAATCAGATTGCCTATTTTATCAACTCATATGTAATATTAATATTCATGGTAATTCAGCTATCTTTTTAAAATACCCAGACAAATTGAAAAAATATGCTTTGTGTGTCAAATTCTTTTTAAATATCAACATGAAATATTCTTATTATTTCAATCAAAGCACAGTGTTTTAAAAATATCAATAAAGAAAAGCAACTTTTGTTTTTTACTCATTTGAAAATGGCACCACATTACCAAAGTTTCCTGACATAAAAGTGATAGAGCTAAAGTGTTAGCAACAATTTTTTTGAGCATAAGGCATTTTGATGACAATAATCTCTCAATGCTCTTGAGAGGGGAGGTGAAGTGCCTGTGGAGCTTGAGAAAGGCTGCCAGGTGGGTGGGGGTCATGTGGACTGTGTTTGCTGGCTCGAAGGGCTGCTGTTCCCCATTGGTGAGTGAGAAGTTAGAGAGAAGCCTTTCTGCAATTGTGACGTCAAGCACACAACTTGGCCTTGTTGGTAATTTCATGTATGTTTGTAGGTCATTATGGTGATAGAGCATTTCCATTTTGCCTACCACCATTTAACCTTAGATAATTGCTTTCAATTTTAAGGAATTATATTTTTTAATCTCATAATTGCATAACAAACATCTTTCAAAAGAATCTGTGCCAAACCTCTCTTGAAATTGGACCTCATTATGGACAAAAATGTAGATTACACAGATGCATGTGTTTCAAATGAATTTTGATTGGAAGATGGGACTTTTTAAAATATGACAAAAATAAAGATTTGACAAGGAATGCTTAGGCAATTTTTGAATAATGATAAATAGCTTGAGAAAATTCCGTGTCCACTGCTGCATCATAATAGCCAAAGGCAGCCATTGGTATCCACAGATTTTGCAAATTCTATCCAATTCAATATGAACAAATTATTTTAAATTTTAATTTGTTGATTTTTTTCTTTCAATTATTACCTAATATCACCAAATTGTGCTTGAAATTAAATTTATTTTCTAATGTTTTTCTTCATCTTTATTTGTCAGCCTGTATTTTTTATCCTTCTTGTGGATGGATTGGGCTTCTGTTTCATTTAAATTTCTTGGCTTGGGATGGGCAATTGTCCAAGAGATAGGATGCTGATTTTATGGACAGTATCCCCTGTCGAAGTCCCTGAGTTTCAGTCCTGGATCTGCTTTCAGTTCCAACTTGCTTCTAATACTTACCCTGTGAGGTAGCTGGTGATGACTCAAGTACTTGGATTCTTACTACCCATGTGTGAGATCTGGATTGAGTTCCTGGCTCCTGGATTCAACCTGGTCCATTCTCAGCCTTTGCAGGCTTTTGGAACTCAGTCTGTTTTTGCCTTTCAAAGAAATAAAATCAATTTAAAAATTACATTCTCAGCTTGATGACTACTTAATCTGTCCATACTATACTCCCATCATATTGTCACAGGCTGCTTTGAAGTATGAAGGCAGTTGTCTCCTCCCTGTAATTAGATGTCTCACTCATAAATAAGCAGGTGGGCTTATTCTTTATCTACTCTGTGAGGATTATAACCAGCTGGTGTGTTAGGTTGTCAATAGCCTCAAAAATCTGTAAAAAAATTAAAGAATGTCAGAATGTCACAGTTTTATTTCTGCTCTAGTGTCACCTTATTTTATTTTATTTATGAAAAAACATCACATCTGTTTAGTTCTAGAGCCCTTAAAGATACTCAGTCTACAACTCCAGATGCCAGCCACATATATGCCTTGGATTGCTTACTTGCAATCATACATATTTGTTTTTAACACTGCCAAACACTCACGTTATCTGCCTCTTAAAATAATGGATCATAGTTTTGAGCTACCTCCAGTTAATGTTGTGTCTGAGTTCTTTGTCATTATTTATATCTGGTGAGTCATTAAGAGTAACACAAAAATCTTGTTGGGGTCTTAAGCCTGAGGCTGGCCCCTGACAAGCAGGGGACAGTACAAGCACTCCCAGACAAGGTGAATGCAAAAGGTAAGGTCAATGGGTCATGCACAGCACAGCAAGCACCCGTGAGTTCTGTCGAAGCAGGAACTACTCTATTGAGGAAGTGTACAGGCTTATAAAGCTTACAAAAAGACATGCGCAGTAGGGGAGCCAATTAGCGAAAAGGTCATGCAGGCGTGGATGGACCACGCACAGGGGCATCTTAAGCAAGGTATAGGGATCATGCACTGTCCACATGTCCAGAACTAAAGCGGACCTATCTCTGCAGGTGGTCTAATCTCGGGTGGATTAATCACAGAGGCAGTAAACACGCCCCTGGACATCCGCCAGGCGCCTTGTTGTCAGGGACTATTTTAGGCAATGCCCAATAAAATCTCATTTGAGTCACAGTTGAAAACTTATTACTTAACGTTTTAAGGATTTTCCTAATATTCCTTTTTTATTGAGAAATTATCTTGTTATTTTCATTTTATTATATAAGCAAGTGGTAAATGCACAAAGTACAATATTTTAAAGTATATAGGCTGGGGGCCAGTGCTGTGATGTAGTGGGTAAAGCCGCCACCTGCTGTGCTGGCTACCTATATGGGTGCCAGTTTGAGTCCCAGCTGCTCTACTTCTGATCCAGCTTTCTGCTATGGCCTGGGAAAGCTGTAGAAGATGGCCTAAGTCTTTGGGCCCCTGCTCCCACAAAGGGAGACCTGGAGGAAGCTCCTGGCTCCTAGTTCCTGGCTTTGGATTGGCACAGTTCTGGCAGTTGCGGCCATTTGGGGAGTGAACCAGTGGATGGAAGACATCTCTCTCTCTTTCTGCATCTCTTTCTCTCTCTGTGTAACTCTGAATTTCAAATAAATAAAATAAATCTTTAAAAATAAATAAATAAAGTATATATGCTGAGAAGAACTGCCTGTCTTTCCCTTGTACCTAATCAATCAAATCTCAGTAGAAAAAAACATTATTTTCTGTAATATCTATTCATATTATAAGTACTCATACATAAAAATATGAATATAGATACATTTTTCAAACGTATTTGCAAAGTATATCTGTTGCTCTATATCATGATTCATTTAATTTAATATTGTATCGAATTATTTTTCATATGTATAGAGTTTCTTCAACATTTTTTGATAATAAAATGTTCTCTTGTTTCTCTTGTATGAAGGTACATTAAATATTTTTAACCTAGTCTTTGCAGTTCAACATTTAGATATTTCTCCATATTTTGCATAGCAAGTCGAGCTGTCATGAAAATGTTTCTGCATTAATTTACTTTATACATGTGCCAGTTTATATGCAGGAATCACTTCTGGAAGCAATTTTCCTGGTGAATTGATATTTGCACTTCGAATTTTCATAGATTGCACCCTATAGAGATGTTCCAATGTACTCATCTACCATCAATATGTAATTCTGCCTTTTCCACACAACTTCCCCAACAGTGTCACAAATATTCTGTCAGTACCAGTTTAATAAGTAAATATTAAGTCATACTGTGGCTTTAGTATGCATATAGTCTTAACGCACATATGGGTGAATTTGAGCTTCTTTTCCTGTTTTTAAAAATCATTTATATTTCCTTTTCTTTAAGGTAGAGGGAAAATGCAATCTAAGGAGCACTAAATACACATCATTCATTTCTAAATTTCATCTTTCCTTCAGACAGGATCTGCTCAGACAGCTAAGCTCTTTCCTTATTTTTTTCTTTCTTCTATTATTCTCCCAATTGTATCTGGTTGTTCCAGGATTGGAATAGATAGGTGGAAGATATATAAGGAGCAGAAAGCCTTACTTTAGTGGTGCAGCGTGAAGCTGTGTCTGCAGTTTCTAGATGTATCAATGCCAATTGCTGACTCCTTCAGCAGAAGGGATATTTGAGGGTTTCTCTAGAGATCTTGTTAAGAACCTCTCAGTATAGATGTCTTGGTTGAGGTCTAGTGTTCTATGATCTGCTAATTTCAACTCCAATGTCAGCCTCCAGGACTCCTTGCTATAAACCATCTAGTAGGGCCTTTGGTCTTTCCAGTTGGTTATCTTAGGTGGAGTGCTTATGATGATAACTAAAAGCTGGCTCTCCCTTGATGAATTTGAGTTGTCCTTCGTGGTATGGAATTTATTTGCTCTTCCTGGACACCTAGGCATTCTCCTTGTACCATACCCCAGTATTTTAACTTTTTACGTGTATTAGTAAGAGTGATACAGCAATCCCTGACTGACTATCCTCATTTGACATGGGTGAGCAGAAGTCAAAATTTCATAGCTCTCTAACAATTTTATTCAAAGGAATTCTTTTCATCAGTTTCTTTAACCCAACTTCCAGTGAATTTGATTTCTTCACTTGTGAAGACTGGAAATGATTTTGGAAAACTGACAATTTCTAACATGTCCTACATTTTAAGATATTTGGGTCATTGTCAATTTCTCTTTCTTTCCTTCTCTCTCTCCCTTCCTTCCTTCTTTCCTTCTTTCCTTCCTCTCTCTCTCTCTCTCTCTCTCTCTCTCTCTCCCACCCCACCCCCATTCTGTTTCTTAGATCTGTTGAGAAAGTAGCTCTCACCTTATTCCACATTGGGCTGCACTTGTGTGATTCACCAAAACAAACCCAAATGCAATATATGCTCTCTTTTTTTCATGATTTCAAAGCACAATAGTTGTTTTACCCTAAGAATAAAAATAATAAAAATAACTTACACTTACTTAATGCCTGTTGCATGCTCTATTCTAAGCACTTTACATACGAAAACAGTGATTTTTACAGGTGCCATACATAAGGGCCCTTGTTAATCTTAGTTTGTAGATAAGGAGACTGAAGTTAACAGATATTAAGTGGTATATCTACAATCACATATCTAGGTCTAGGATTTGGATAAAGTCTGGCATCAGAGTCTATTTTTTGGGTTCTTTTCTTTTCTTTTCTTTCTTTTTTTTTTTTTTTTTTTTTGACAGGCAGAGTGGGCAGTGAGAGAGACAGAGAGAAAGGTCTTTCTTTGCCATTGGTTCACCCTCCAATGGCCGCCGCGGCCGGCGCGCTGCGGCCGGCGCACCGCGCTGTTCCGATGGCAGGAGCCAGGTGCTTATCCTGGTCTCCCATGGGGTGCAGGGTCCAAGAACTTGGGCCATCCTCCACTGCACTCCCTGGCCACAGCAGAGAGCTGGCCTGGAAGAGGGGCAGCCGGGACAGGATTGGTGCCCTGACCGGGACTAGAACCCGGTGTGCCGGCGCCGCAAGGCGGAGGATTAGCCTAGTGAGCCGTGGCGCCGGCCTGTTTGGGTTCTTGTCTATGATATTCTCTTGACTCCTTTCCCAGTATATCTAATCCTTACTGATTTCAAGGAAGCAAAACGAAATCTGAAGACAAATTGCCTTCATTTCTGGTTGCCTTCCCATCCTCTGTTGGCAATTGAATTGTTATTCTTGTGAAGGCTCAAATTTGTAAAATGCCAGTTCTTCTCAAATTAGACTAGAAATTCAGTGAAATATCAGAGAAAATTTTATCCAGAACTGAAGAATTCTACATGAAACTTGTTTAGACAATAGCAGAACAATTTTAAAACTAAAGTGAGACTTGAAATTCTAGATTAAAGATGTATAGCATACCAATAGAAACAGTGTGTTACAAGCACTGGTTTATAGACCGACACATAATCTTATATAGAAGAGACTCACCAAGGATAAATGGTATTATTTGAGCAATATAATTTGAAGCCCCAAAGCAATGTATTTGCGTAGGGGACTGAAATTTATCGGTATAAAAAACTGGTGATTACTCCTTGTCAAGCAAGAATAATGTTACCTCTGCTCATAATGTAATTTCAAATCATTGAATATTCTAAAAATGAGCTTATATAATTATAATAGTAATAAAGTGAGACCTCCATGCAAAATTATTGCAAAGTGAAATTGAAAATCATCTGAAGGGTAAAACATTTAATGAAGTCAAGTTCAGTGATATTTTAGAATGCATGAATTACCTTTAACATTATGGGTAAATGAGTGGAAGAAATGAGTGGTTTTTTTTTTCTTTTTTAAGAGAAATTGAGCTTCCCATTGTATTTGAATTAGTTCTGCTGAAGGTAACATTATTTTTTATAGGTTAAGAGCCTGGTAAAGTTTTCTCAAAAATGTTAAATAATATTGGTGAGATTTAAGAAAATTTTAAAAGTCTGATAAATTTTTGCTCCTTGTAACTTAAAATACAATCTCTTATAGAAAATATGTATTACAATCCATGTGCTCAAACTATACCAAGGTTGTGGTTAAAAATGCATGCAGAAGACTTGATAAGTAAATATTTATATTCTTGCTTATTTGTCTTAATTGTGAGTAAACATGAAGAACTTGACGAGCAGTGGAGGAGCACACACATCACTAACCTTTCTTTAAACTTTTCACTCATTGTCTAAATTTCAACGTGATCATTGAGTTCTGGACCCTCTACAGACAAAAGAATGAAGATGTTTTATGAGCTTTCCTTCCTGCACACACTATGAAAGGAGGTTTCACCTGGCACTTAAATTCCCCATGTTTTCAGTATGCTATGTACCAGGATTCTTAATAAATACAAAAACAGTTTGTAATTTATAATAAAGTTCAATCACATCAAAGTCCACAATTGATAATTTTTTAAATTGAGAAAAGAGAAAATTTTCAAGAAAGATGAAATAATAGGTGCTTTTAAAAAGACTTATTTGAATATTACAGGATGAAAAGATAGAAAAGATGAAGTAATTGAACATTTTAGTAAAAATTTCTCTCTGAGTTCTTGCTATAAAACTCAAATGTATGTGAAAGCTATTAAGTCACACTATCACACAGCTTTCCAGAATTATGATAAACAGTCAACACTACTTGTTCTATTCTTTGTTATTCTAGAAATTGGCATAGTTGAAAAATATTTTATCTAAAATATTTTAAAATTGTTTGGTGGAAATAGAAAAGTGCCTAAAATATAGCACAAGCAAAACTGGGTTAATGATTTTCTTAAAACTCTGACAGAAGAAATGTAAACTAAGTAGATAACTGGGTGAGTATGTTAGGGAATGCCATTTATTCATCAAACCATGAATAATGGGTAGAAAAATCAACATTATTGGGACAGAGTCTCATAAGCAGCTTACTAGAATTATGATGTTGGTTATATAATAGGATAGAGTATTGATAATTTTGTAAATAATTCAAAGTGCTAGATCAAAATTTGAGAAGTACATATTAAAAGCATTAAATACTGACAAGGTAGTAATTTTCAGGTCAAAAGTCAGTGGGAGCAAAAGCATGAACACTCGATATAGTATAAAAATCATAGTTTCTTCAACACTTTTACCAACCTGGGTAAATACAGACCCTGTCTGAAGAAGCTTGGATGTGATCAGAGGAAACAAAGTCCTAAACAACAAATTTGCCAAAGTTGAGACGTTAATATTCGATCCTCTTTGGTAGCCTAAGTTTTATGAGAGAGGATCGAATATTATTGTCTCAACTTTGGCAAATTTGTTGTTTAGGACTTTGTTTCCTCTGGTCACATCCAAGCTTCTTCAGACAGGTAGATCAAAAGCTCGTAGAACAATCTGCTGGGCCAAATCTGTCTATGAATAAAGTCACTTTGTTACTGAGCAAGACATCACCACCAACAAAAACCAATTTATTGAGGCCCATTTTTCAGCCAAATAAAAGGTCTATTCTGGTGATTGTTTCACGACCATTTGAACAAAATATGTGCAATGTTCGAGATGTGTCAATTAAGTCCAGTTGGTTGACAATGTTGCTCAAGATTTATCTCCACTTATTTATTATCTGTTTGTTCTAGCAATTGCTGGGGACAAGGGTTTAACATCCCCAACTTTTTTATAAAAAGAATTAATTTACTTGCAAGTCAGAATTAAAGAGAGAGATGGAGACACACAGAGAGTGAGCAAGAGAGAGAGAGAGAAAGAGAGAGATTTTCCATTTGCTAGTTCACTTCCCAAATGGCCACTACAGCCTGCATTGGGTCAGGTCAAAGACAGGAGTCAAGAGCTTCTGCTGGGTGTCATGTGGGTGGCAGGATCCCAAGAACTTCTGCTGCTTTTCCCAGGCCATTAGCAGGGAGCTGAATTGGAAGTGGAACAGGTGGGACACAAACCTATGGCATGTTGGCAGAGGCTTTACTTCACAACAATGCTGGCCAACATTCCCAAATTTAATTGTGGATTTGCCAATTTCTTTTACCAGTTCTCTCAACTTTTCCTCATGTATTTTGAAGCTTTATCATCAGATGCATAGTCATTTGGAATTTTTAATTATTCTTATATCATTACAAAGTATCATTTTAAATCCTGGTAATACTTTCTGTCCCTAATTCTGCTTTGCCAGATAATAATATAGCCCTCCAATCTTCTTTGTTTAGAGTTCACATGTCAGTTTTTGTCCATCCACTTACTTTTTTTTTTTTTTTGACAGGCAGAGTTACTGAGAGAGAGACAGAGAAAGGTCTTCCTTTTTCCATTGTTTTACCCTCCAAGTGGCCGCCACGGCCGGCACACTATATCGATCCGAAGCCAGGAGCCAGGTGCTTCCTCCTGGTCTCCCATGTGAGTGCAGGTCCCAAGGACCTGGACCATCCTCCACTGCCTTCCCGGGCCACAGTAGAGAGCTGGACTGGAAGAGGGGCAACTGGGACAGAATCCGGCGCCCCAACCAGGACTATAACCTGGTGTGCCAGTGCCGCAGCTGGAGGATTAGCCTAGTGAGCTGTGGCGCCGGCCCATCCACTTACTTTTTTTTTTCTTTTTTCTTTTTTTTTTTGGACAGGCAGAGTGGACAGTGAGAGAGAGAGACAGAGAGAAAGGTCTTCCTTTGCCGTTGGTTCACCCTCCAATGGCTGCGACCAGCGCACCGCGCTGATCCGAAGGCAGGAGCCAGGTGTTTATCCTGGTCTCCATGGGGTACAGGACCCAACCACTTGGGCCATCCTCCACTGCACTCCCTGGCCACAGCAGAGAGCTGGCCTGGAAGAGGGGCAACCGGGACAGAATCCAGCGCCCCGACCAGGACTAGAACCCGGTGTGCCGGCGCCACAAGGCGGAGGATTAGCCTATTGAGCCGCAGCGCCAGCCCCATACACTTACTTTTAAATATGAAGGATCTTCAATAAGATAGTGGAAAATGCATATTGTGAAAAAAAACTATCTATGAGTTTGAGAATTTTTTTTGCGTCAAAAACACGTGTGTTTTTATTCTGTTTTTCCACAATCTTTATGATGTACTGTCTTATTTTTGTCTTTATTTTAAAGTAGATAGCTTACTGATGACAAAGTTATCCAATTTTTTAAAAGATTTATTTAGTTGAAACTCAGTTACACAGAGAGAGAAGGAGAGGCAGAGAGAGAGGCCTTCCATCCTCTGATTCACTCCTCAATTGGCTGCAACTGCCAGAGTTGTGCCTACCCAAAGCCAGGAGCCAGGAGCTTCCCCTGGGTCTCCCTTGGACTTGGGCCTTCTTCTGCTTTCCCAAGCCATAGCAGAGAGCTGGATTGGAAGTGGAGCAGCTGGGACCCCTACCAGTGTCCATACGGGATGCTACCACAGCAGCATCCTTACCTGCTATGCCCCCAAAGTTATCCATTTTTATACAATTCAAATATCTGGATTGTATGATGATATCTAAATACTTTTAAATAATTACACAGTTCAGACAAGCTATATTCTCATTATTTGTATTATATTTTTTTAGAAACTAATAAAATGAATAATCTTACTACGTGCCTAGGAGGCAGCAAGTGATGGTCCAAATACTGGAGTTCCTGTCTCCCACATGGAAAACCTGGATGGAGTTCCTGGATCCTGGCTTTTGTTTTGGTCCAGCCTAAGACTATTGCAGGCATTTGAGGGAATGATCCAGTGCATGGTAGATCTGTATGCCTTCCTCTCTTTGTCACTCTGCTTCCAAAGAAGTAAGTATATAAATAAGTAAATAAATAACTTTTGAAAAAATTGATAATCTTGTAGCTAAATAGAAAAGTCAACATTAACTGATACCAGTAATGACAAAATGCTATTATTACAAAGATTACAGATTAATGGTTTTAATGTCCCCACCGAAACTCATATTGAAATTTAAATCCCATTGTGAGATATTAAAAAGTGTACTCAATCAATTTAATGTATTTGTAGGTGGGACCTTTGGGAGCTAGTTGGGGTTAAACAAAACCATAATGGTGTTGCTCTAATCCACGGGAACTATGAGGAGAGACTTGAATTAAGACATTCTGCCTTACCTTATGATGCCTTGAACCACCATGGAACTCTGAAAGATGCCCCAAACAAGAAAGACCTCACATCCTATAGCCACTTCACCTTGAACTTCCCTGCCTTTAGTGCTATGGCTACATGAACTTTTTTTTTTTTTTCTTTATGTAGCACTCACTTATAGCAACAGAAACCAGATAAGGACAGGAGTTTTTAAAAAATAAAATTTATTACAATGAATTTTAGGCCAAAGTTTGCCCTAAACTCTTTTTTGTACAATCTTCAAGCTAAGAATGAATTTTACACTATTAAAAGGGTGTTAAACAAAGACAAAACTCAAAGAAAACTGAAGAAACAAATAATTGGGTATAATGCTCATTTGTGACCTGCCAGCCTAAGTGTTTACTATCTGGACCTTTTCAAAAAAAAATATAAACTGGCTGACCCCTGTTTCGGACCAATAAGTTAAAAAATTTAGACATAAAGGGAAAAATTGTAGAGAAACATCATCTATTAAACTAAGAGGGAACAGAATAGTTGTATGTCTTAAAAGCACTGACAGAATTCAGTTAGATGCTGTGATATTATGGAATATGTTTGATCGTTGTCCTGTTGCCTAAACTCTTTGAATCTCCAGAGCGTTTTATATCCTAATGAGATGGCTGGTAGATGGTGGCCTTGGTATCATTAAGATGGAAGCTGGATGCTAGAAAGACGAAGGCATGATTAGAGGATTGAGATTTTTAGCCCCATCCCCAAACCTTTGGAAATGGGAGAAGGGCTGAAGATTGAGGTGATCACCAGTGGTCAATGACGTAAGCAATTATGTCTGTGTAATGAAGCCTTACTAAAAACAAAAAAGGATTGAGTTCACTGAGCTTTTGGACAGCTGAACACAAGGAGGTTCCTGGAGGGTGGTGTGCCTCATACATCACCCTGTGCATCTCTTCCATCTGACCATTCATCTGTCTCCTATGTAATATTCTTTATATAGTGCTTCTGTTAACTACTTTGAGAATTCGGTTAGCACAGTAAGACCAAAATAAATAAAATTGAAGGATTGCAAATGATGACACAACCAATCATTATAAACAGCTCAATAATAGCTCATTCTAAGAGAATTCGCAAGAAATGGAAGAACACTTTATTTGGATCAAAACTGTTTAGGAAAAAAATAAAACCTTCCTAAAAGATTTATTGATGAACTGACAGTATTGGAAGAAACCTCAGGCCAAAAATAAAGGATAAAGGAAACTTAGGGTGAATAGATAAGTATATTTCAGAACAGGTCCAATAAAACTTAGATGTAAAACTGAACTGTGAGTTTGATCATGGTCCTTCAGAGTAGGGCTTTGAAATAATGGGCTTCATCTTTATTTTTGGTTCTTAAACTTTCATTTCTACCAGATAATTGCAGTCTTCCGCCTACTCAATAATATCACTGAAATAACTCTCAAATGACCCAGCTGGTCACTAATGCCATTAGAATACACTCATGTTCCTTTTTTTTTTCTTTTTTAGATGTTTTCTTTCCTTTTTGTCTTCCTTTCTTCTTTTCCTTTCTGTCCTTCTGTCACTAATTTTTGTTTCTTGTAAAAAAGCAATCTTCAATAGTTTGCTAAATTTTGTATTCAAAGATAGAAAGAGAAAATTACCATTGAATGTATCTGTCTTGGGACAATAATTTAAAAGGTCTATTTTAGTGATGTATATAGACATAAGCAAGTCAGGACAAAGGATCTGTAGGTCATACTGTCTTGAAATTAATTTTGATACTAATGGCATTTTATGCTGATCTAATGCATGCATGACTTAAAATAAGGATTATAGCAATATTGATTCCATTTCTTCAGTAAAATATTTATTAAAATATAACTACATTGAGCAAATTTAGTTGCTTACCTCATTTTCTATATCACAAATTTGAATTATTTCCTTTTTTTCCATTTTAACTTTTTCATGAGATTTTTTATGTACTTGTTTTAAAGAATATTTGCTATTTATCAACTCTGTACCTATAAAAATTCATTGCTTATTATTTTTTGTAATGAGTGTTATCTTTTGTCCATGATTTCAACTGAGCTCAACATTCCTGAGTAAATCTACAAAATGTAAAATATATCTAAATATTCAATACTTCTTTGGTCTTCAAGAAGTTATGAATTTGCCATGTGCAGCTTGGGATATTGTTAATTTAATATTTCCCTGATTAATTCTAGGACATATATTCAGAAACTGTAAAGGTATCCATGAATATATTTAGGTAAACAGTAACAATTTTTGGTATAATCAAAATTAATTTCTATATCCAATACCGATTACTCTAGGCCAGTGGAAATCACCTCAGTTCTTCATGGGTCTCTCACCTCTTCTATAAAAGTTTGTCTTTTCAGTAGAATACAGTGTCAATGTACTGGGTAAGGTTTATTTAATTCCTAGTATCATGTCCTCAAAGCTGTAAGATTCTTTACTATATACCCTTTCAGGACCAGCACATTTCTTCTAATCTCTTACCGTAACTGAAGTCTTCTGTAAGGCTTCCTGTCCTATTTTCTGCTGCTTAGGCACAATGCAAATTGTTTGTTCACATTTCAGTCATTATCCTTTAGAAGCTGCTGGCCAGTAGGTGACAGGTTCTCTTTACTCTTATGGCACAAGAACGTCTCTCTGTTCCACTGGTTGAAGTCTTATCAGTTTTTAGGGAGAGGAGTATAATTTTCCCACATTGCCAGAATCTTTATCCAAATTCCCTTCCTTTATTTAACTTTTTTTTTTAAATCTCTCAATTCTTCTAAGAATTTAGAATGAATAAAAACCAAACCTTAAGGTTACTTCTATATTCTGTTTCCTTAAAATTTTCCCCAAGGCACTAAAATAATTGTAGGTTTTTGTTTTGTGAGATAAAAGAAAAGAATATAAAAGGAGGACAATTATTTCACAATGCTATAGTCACAGTAGTATAATTTTTATATGGTCAATGGTCATTTTCTCATGCTGTCAATAGAATGTGATTCTTCAGTTAGGCAGCTTTTAAAATATACAATTAATTTCCCTTGGGAAATTTTAGCTACTGTGAGATTTACTTTGTATACTTTTTCTTCCAGTGATATTAAGTTAAAATCTATACAAGGTTTAAAGTGTGTACTTCTTTTAGTGAAGAGATTTCTTAGCTGAGTTTTAGGTAAAGTTAAAATCATTGGCTTTCTGGCAAGAAGGCACTCATCCTTATGAGAAAATTACATATATTGGGACATAATTTGGATTGATCAAATCTTTTCATTTGGCTCCATGTCTATGTTTTAATCGTGGCTGAGGAAAGGAAAAAAAAAAGCAAATATTCACAGGAGAGTGTATCTTCCATATGGGAAGAGAGGCGAAATTAATGACTTTATTCTGTTTTCTTTGAAATACTAGGAACAAAAATACTTTCGATGCTCTGGCATAGTCCTGATGTATTTAACACAATACCTGCTGTTCCATCCAACTATACTAGAGAAAATTCAGCAATCATGTGGCACAAAACAAACATCTAGTATATCTAGAGAAGAATTTGCTCCTCTTATGTGTGTGATCCAGGAAGCTTTTGCTAGCCAAATTGATGTGTGGTTTTGAAGTAGGAAGGCAGAGAGGGATGTTATGGATGTTCTTGCATATAGGAAACTAATTGTCTGTGACATATGAGGCTTAGGCTTATTGTATCATGAATTGACAATTGCCCAGTATAAACTAGGGAGATACAATTCTTCTTCTCTTGTTCCCTGAAAAATCAATGGTGGTGGACTGCTCTGGAGCCATGTCACAACAGTGGGCACTAGAGACTGGAAATGTAGTAACATGTGGCAAAAGAGACCTACAACAGAGCAGACAATGAGCCTGCTGAAAGTTCTTAAGGCTTCAATTTCTTTTCCAAGAGGTTATTTATACTGACTGTGATTCTATTTTTGGGTTTTTTTGACAATTGAAGCCCAGAGAGTTCTTGGATTTTTCACAGTAAGTAGTAAAAATTGGGAAAATATTAAATAGGGAGATGTGAATTATAACATTTCATGAAATATCTTCCACTTTCATGACTTGGAAGAATCAACATCATCAAAATGTCCACACTACCAAAAGTAATTTATAGATTCAATGCAATTGAAATCAAAATACCAATGATATTCTTCTCAGATCTAGAAAAACATGATGCTGAAATTCATATGGAAACACAAGTGACCCCAAAATAGCTAAAGCAATCTTTACAACAAAAACAAAATCAGAGGCATCACATTACCCGATTTCAATAAATACCACAGGGTTTTATATCAAAACACCCTGGTACTGCTGGAGAAACAGACTTGTAGACCAATGGAACAGAATAGAAACTTCAGAAATCAATCCATGCATCTACAACCAACTTATCTTTGACAAAGAAGCTAAAATCAATCCCTGGAGCAAGAATAGTCTCTTTACCAAATATTGCTGGGAATATTGGATCTGAACATGCTGAAGTATGAAGCTAAACCCACACCTTACACTTTACACAAAAATCCACTCAAAATATATCAAAACCTGAATCTATTACCTGATACTATCAAACTACTAAGAGAATACTGGAGAAACTCTGCAGGAAAATGGCATAGGCAAAGACTTCTTGGTAAAGACCCCAGAAGCACATGCAATCAAAGCCAAAATTCACAAATGGGATTACATGAAATTGAGAAGCTTCTGCACTGCAAAAGACACATTCAGCAAAGTGAAGAAGCAACTGACAGAATGGGAGAAAATATTTGCAAATATATGCAACTGATAAAGGATTGACATTCAGAATCTGTAAAGAACTCAAGAAATTCAATAATAAAACAAGCAATTCAGTTAAGAAATGGGCAAAAGACTTGAGCAGGCATTTTTCAAGAGAGGAAATTCAAATGGCCAGCACACACTAGTCATATAGAGAATCACTAGTCATCAAAGAAATGCAAATCAAAACCATGGTGAGGTTTCGCCTCACTCCAGTTAGAATGGCTCTCATATAGAAATCAGCAAATGACAAATGCTGGTGAGAATGTTGGTGGGAATGTAAACCAGTGCAGTCATGTTTAAGACAGTATGGAGATACCTCAGAAATCTGAATATAGACCTACCATATGATCCAGCCATCCTACTCCTGGGAATTTATCCAAGAGAAATGAAATCAGCATATGAAAGAGTTATCTGTACTCCCTTGTTCATTTCAGCATAATTTGCAATAGCTAAGATAAGAAATCAACACAGAGAATCATCAACTGTAGACTGGATAAAGAAATTAAGGTATATATATATATATATATATATATATATATATATATACTATGGAGTACTACTAAGCTGTAAAAAAATTAAATCCTATCTTTTGCAACAAGATGGATAGATGGATACAACTGGAAACCATTATACTTTTTGAAATAAGCTAGTCCCAAAAAGACAGATATCATTTGTTTTCCCTTATCTGAGGTAATTAATAGAGTACTTGAAATATAATGTATTATAGTGAAATAGACATTTTGAGATTCAATGATTTTTTTATAGCCCTTGTGCCTTCCATTGACAAACAGTGTTTTTTTTCCTCTTCATACTATTAAACTCTTTTATTTACAGTAGGGTTAACTATACAATAATTCAGTAAACTGAAAATAGATTGTAAAAATTAAGAGAGAATATGAAAGGGAGGAGGAGAAAGGGTTGTAGCCCGGGCAGGAGGGAGGGTGTAGGGGAAGTGTCATTGTTTTTTCTAAATTTGTATATATGAAATACATAAAACTTGTATAACAAATAAAATTTTAAAAAATGGGGAAAATAGAAGAACTAGAGTCATGCAACACTTACTGTTCCATGATAATGCTGACTTCAGTGACACACATGTTAAATTTCTGAGAGTAATTCTCAAAAGCTATTGATTCTGCTCTCTAGGATCTTCATCACATTTTCAAGGATCATGGTTTCCTTTCACATGAAACATGGGCCATGTTTATACCTGAATATTTTTTCTAGGCTTTTTACTTACCCTAATAGTTTGGGAGTTCAACTCCCAAACTATTTAACTTTCCAATGTTTTATGCCCTTTTTAGTTCAAGCTAATGACAATTTTTAAAAATAAAAAATAGAGGAAACCAGGAATGATTTATTAATTGTGACAAATGATACATCCTCTTCCTCATATGTGGATGCTAAGGAAAGTCAATCAGAACACAGGGGTTGGTGGGAATAGAAGAAGTTTAGACAATTAACTCTTTTAACTTTCCAATGTTTATGCCCTTTTTAGTTCAAGCTAATGACAATTTTTAAAAATAAAAAATAGAGGAAACCAGGAATGATTTATTAATTGTGACAAATGATACATCCTCTTCCTCATATGTGGATGCTAAGGAAAGTCAATCAGAACACAGGGGTTGGTGGGAATAGAAGAAGTTTAGACAATTAGTACCAAATCAGAGTGAAATCAAAGGAGTAAATTATATATTGTAGTGGAGTGACTGTAGTCATAATAACTGAGCATATATTTTATACACAAATAGAATAAAGAAATTCCAAGCCTCCAAAAGTTTAATTATCCTGATTTGGTCAGTAAAAATTGAATACATGTATTAAAATATCACACTGTAGTCTAAAGTATGTACAATTATTGTTAACAATTTTTTCTTAGAAAAATAGTTTCATATATTTAACACAATTCTCTTTGTACAATACATTTGTTAAAAAGTCCCAATCAAAACCATGTCATTCACTTATTTCAGAAGACAAATAAATTTTCAGTGCATCTTCCTTGAAAGGCCTGCAGTCTTTCTATGTGTACATGTAAAATGTATAATGAAAACAGCAAAGTTAAGCACTTTGCTAGTGTTCACTCAGTGTTCCTTGAGACCAGGCTATTTCTGGAGACTTACAGTTCAGAAGAAAGTTTGTTCTAAGGCTATTGGTTATATTGCTACTTTTTTTAAGTATTCAAAACATTAAACATTAACCATGTTTTTATGAGGTATTTAGGGGCTTCTGAGAGAGGAAAAACCAAACAGCAAATAAAAAATAATCCTATAATGTCATATCTAATTTCCATTTTTCAAAAGACTCTTAAGCTATGTTCCACCATGATTTCTCACTGGACCATTACTTTAAGATAAAATTTTCTATCACACTGTCTTATAATTTGCTTCATTACCTTGCTATTTGATACATAGTGTGCATTTCTGTCACTGTAACTATTGTAATGACAAATTTTCATCCGACTGCACAATCAAAACGGCATTGATAGGAATGAACTCCAGAGGCTGGGCCTGACCAGGGAGTGGTCGCTCAGGCCTGGTGCTCCGTTGTACGACCTGTACCTCTCAACTCTTGCCCCCCCCAAAAAAAAATTTTTCTATCATTACTCTGGATATTATGTTCTTCAATTATTTCGTGCCCTATTTCTTTTTGTGTTTGATATTCACCATTGCATAAACATTAAGTATCACCCACTAGCTTATATACTTAGCCTTACCCACTAGCCCAAGAAGACAATTACTTTTTGCAAAGAATTCTGGTGATTCTTCTGTGACACACTATCTAAATAATAACATTTTGCACTTCCATGGTATTTCATTTAATACCAACATTAAAGGAATTTTATTTCTGTTTGGAGAGGTTGAATACAAAAACTACTTCCCATTGGCTATGTCACTTCAAGCACATTCTCAAAGTTTTAGTGATTCTGTCTCTTTATAAAATGTGTATGATAATGATCCTTACCTGATAAGGTGATATTTTAGAATAAAATGTGATATCAACTCAGGATAATTCAATCATTTCAATAGAGCATCATAATTATTACTACTTTTCTTTACTATCAGAAACCATAAAGCTCTACAACTAAAATATGCTTAATTTTGTAATTATATCATGGGAACCACTTCATTTTAAACATTTTCGTGTACACATACACACACACACACACAGAGTTACACAGTTTTGTGTTTATGATTCTAATTGCCCATTTCAGAAGGACAATGCAAATTTGTCACAGGGTGATATGAAATTTTTTACTAAACCCAAGACCTTTCACTTGTATTCAAATAGAAAATTCTAACTTTTATGTCTTCCTGATAAATGAGGACAATCATTTCTTTTTTTTTATAAAGTTTTTTTTTTTTTTTTTGGACAGGCAGAGTGGACAGTGAGAGAGAGAGAGACAGAGAGAAAGGTCTTCCTTTGCTGTTGGTTCACCCTCCAATGGCCGCTGCGGTTGGCGCGCTGCTGCCGGCGCACCGCGCTGATCTGATGGCAGGAGCCAGGTGCTTCTCCTGGTCTCCCATGGGGTGCAGGGCCTAAGCACTTGGGCCATCCTCCACTGCACTCCCTGGCCACAGCAGAGAGCTGGCCTGGAAGAGGGGCAACCGGGACAGAATCCGGTGCCCCGACCAGGGCTAGAACCCGGTGTGCAGGCACCGCAACGTGGAGGATTAGCCTACTGAGCCTCGGCGCCAGCCTGAGGACAATTATTTCTTCACTTCTACCCTCATCAGATGGATAAATATATGGCTACCTTTGGTTGGATATACTTCTAAGTATGCAAAATATAATTAAATATTATTTGTAGTATATGGTAAATTTCATGTTGTGTAATAATACTATTAAAAGAATTTGGAAATAACTTGATGTCCATATTTAAAATTATTACTAGAGAAATGACAATAGAAGTTGGTCTTTTAGACCTGTATCCCTGATTCTGTGCTGTTCACAATTTGCAATAAATTTGGGTGACACTACAGAAAACTTATGAAAACTTTCAATGACACAGTATTATCCTAGTTACTATAACTGATGAGACTATTAAGCATCAAAATTATCTTAAATCTTAAAATATTGCACTTAACCAGAATGATAGCATATAACAAAATAAAAATTCTTAATTTGAACAGGGAGATAATCTGAAAGCAGTTTAAGTTCATAATTGATCATAATGATAGGATTAAGTGTCAAAGGGATCACATAAACAAGACGAGTGTCTGCTAATAATAACTGATAGGATTAAAAAGGAGAGAACTATCCAACATGGGAAGCGGGATACACAGCAGATTCATAGAATGGCAGATGTCCTAAACAGCACTCTGGCCTCAGAATCAGCCTTTAAGTCATTAGTATCTCGCTAAAAAGCCCATGAGAGTTTCTTAGGCATGGAAAGCCAAGACACTGTGGCAAGAAAAATGACCTAAATGAAAGATCTCTGTGAGTGAGATCCCAGCGGAAAGAACAGACCATCTAAGGAGGTACCTTTCTCTGAGGGGAGGAGATAACTTCCACTTTGTGAATTCAAGAGGCTTCCATAGCCTTGATAGCTCATGACTAGAGCCTCAGGTGATTACTGACATCATAAATAAGAGTGTCAATTGTTAAATCAACAACGGGAGTTACTGTGCACCTACTCCTCATGTAGGATCTCTGTCCTTAATGTGTTGTGCTATGCGAATTAACATTAAAACTACTGCTCAAACAATACTCTATACTTTGTGTGTCTGTGTGGGTGCAGTCTGTTGAAATCTTTACTTAGTATATACTAAGTTGATCTTCTGTATATAAAGATAAATGAAAATGAATCTTGATGAATAATGGGATGGGAGAGGGAGTAGGAGATGAGATGGTTACGGGTGGGAGGGAGGTTATGGGGAGAAAAGCCACTATAATCCAAAAGTTGTACTATGACATTTATATTCATTAAATAAAAGTTGAAAAAAAAATTTTGATAGGCATTTGGCATGGTGGTTAAGATATTGCCCTGGAAACTTACACCCCAAATCAAGGTACCTTAGTTGGAGTTCTGGCTTCACTTCCAGTTCCAACTTCCTGCTAAAGAGCATCCCAGGAGGCAGCAGGAGATGGCTTAAATATGTGTCACCTATGTGCAAAACTTGGATTGATTTCTCTCTCCTGGATTTGGATTGTAATAGCCCCAGCTATTGTGAGCATTTTGGGAGTTAACCAGTAGATAGAACATCTCTCTCTCTCTTTCTTTCTTTCTCTCTCTCTTTCTTTCTTTCTCTCTCTCTCTGTGTGTGTGTGTGTGTGTGACTGCCTTTCAAATAATTAATACAAATAAATAAAAAAGTTTTATGATAATATTTAATCACAAATTCAATGCAAAATATGAGATTTTCCTAACAATCAAAACTAATGAATATAGTCTGAGGATACTATAATAATCTCATAGAATTAAGAATAAATACCATCCCATTCCCATCAGACAAAAAAATTTGTCACATTGGAAAAAGATTGTATTTATGACCAGAAAAATAAGAATTGTGCCCTTTTAAGAACTTGCAAACTGGTGTAATTCATATATGTGTTTGTAAAAGATCTAAGATCTTTTAATCCCAGTAATAGTGACTATGGAAGTGTTGAGAAAAGTGACAACATCAACATCAATCTTGTTCAGAGATTTTCACATGAATGAGTAACTTCATAGGGGATAAGATTTTTAAAGTCTCAAAGTCATTGTAAATGTACATTTTGTTGGATATTTATATATACCAAACATGCCCTTCTTTTTCAGTGCCCAAGAAGATGGCAGGATTTGGCATTTCATAGCTTTGTGGCATCTGTAGCAATGAGCATCTGCTGGCTCTTTTATAAGCATTTCATGCTTTGGGAACCAAGGCAGTATTTTCTTTTCGAAGATCCTAAACTATCCAGTATTATATAAGTAGACTCCCACTTCTTCACAATCTAGGAAAAAGGGAAGATGGTGTCAAACCTGCAGGGACATCCTAAAATAATTAGTTAGACCAGCATGAGACCTGGGATGCATCAGAACCACTTGGGAAAACTTGTCAACATACAGATGACAGCCTCCCATCTGCTAAGATTCTATTTTAGTAGAGACTGTGATGGGCCATATTTGCATTTTAACAAGTTCTTCTGAAAACCTTGAACTACACCATAATCTGAGCTCCACTGCATAACACTAGTGGAAGTCTACCTGCAGCTCTCTGGATAGTCAGTCCTTAGGCACAAATCTAGGTGTGAGTGGTGAGTAAGGTAAGAGTCATTTTTTATTCTTTGCTTAATAGAATTGATTTAACAAATTGATTTTATAATCATATATTTTATTGTTTTGATTGACTTAATAGTAAATATGCTTTTATCACTCTATTTTTATCTATATGTACCATAAAAGAATAATGTCAACAAAATATTTCTACCTTTACCTACAAAATGATTAGGCAGATTAAAAAACAAAATAGTAAGTGCCTAAATCAAATATTTCTGGGGACTGCCTGGATGCATTTTGGCGATTTCTTGAGGAAAAAGATAGGAGTATGTCTGCACCCCTTGGAAGGCCAAGGATGCTGCAGATCTCTTGAGGAGACAGGAACATCATGTCTGCATTCCTTGGAAGGCTAAGGATGTTGGGAACAGTCCTCTCATGCCTTAAGTTGTGGAAAGGCTCAGGCCACAGAGGCCTTGTACATCTTCTTCCAAGATAATGGGCAAGAATCTATCCAACAAGATGATCTTTTCTTCTTCCTGAGATACTGCCTAAGACAAACAGGCCAGGGTCTGTTCACATAGGTAAAATTATGCCAATGCGAACAAACACACACTGGCTGATGCTGCAAGGCTGAATGGTAGACAGAAGGAATAAAAGCGCCAGAGAGGCAGAGACATTCCCTCCCCACTCGCAGGCATGCTCCCTCTGCCCTTCCCATCCCATAGTCTCTGGTGTTTGTCTTTATTCATTGTGTTCTGTCCCCTCTTCACCCTGGAAAAGTTGCTGAGCAGGTCTTGGCAAAATGTCTTTTGTGTTGATTCTTCTCATGCCATCTAATGGTAAAAACACATCTTAAAAAAGCAAATTAAAAAATAAAAATAAAACAAGGAGCATTCACTTCTATAGAAAGTACAATTTTGAGTATCTATTTTGTTATTTTATGTAGTTAAAGGCCTTTTTTCCTGAGTACCAATCTTTTGTTTGCCAGTGTACATGTTTCTTTAATTTTAAAATTATGATACACTTTAACCTTTGTAAATAAATGCATGTACATATACAGCCACACTATGACAAGAGTATTTAGAATCCCAAAATTTTAGTTAAAAATTAAAAATGACAACAAGCAAGTCTGTACTTTATGCACAGTATAATAAAACATGTATTTCTGAAGCATATGATTTTATAATTTTTTTTCGGGACAATACAATTTATTTTATTTTTATTTTATAAGTTTTGTATATTTGAAAGGCAGAGTTAGAGAGAGAGAAAAAGAGAGATAGATTGGGATTTTTCATCTGCTGGTTCAAACCCAAAATGCTGCAACAGCCAGTACTGAGCCAGGCCAAAGCCAAGAGTCAGGAGCCTCTTCCAGGTCTCCAATGTTGAGGGCATGAGCTCAAGTACTTGGGCCAACCTCTGCTGCTTTCTCAGGCACACTAGCAGGGAGTTGGATGAGAAGTGGAGCAGTTTGGATGTGAACTGCATGCCAGGATTTAACCCACTGAGCCACAGCACCAGATCCCATTTTATTTATAATTTAACTTTGTTCTGTGACAAGCTAAGTCTACTCTATTCTTCTCAAATGCTTTATTTCTCTGCAATCTTATCCTTTAATTAATATAATAAAATATCCAAGCTCTGGTATAAAAATTATTTTTCTCTGAAAGAGAAAAATGAATAGCTTACAGCTTTTTTACCTTTTTTAAAAAATTTATTTAAGGAATACAAACTTCATGCATTTCATATATACAAATTTTGGAACATAATGATTCTACCCATCCTACTTCCCTCTCCTCATCCACACTCCCACCCCTCTTCCTCCTCCCTCTCTTATTCCCATTCTTATTTTTCACAAAGATCTATTTTTAGTTAACTTTGACTCATAAGATAATCCTACACAGAGTAAGGAGTTCTACAAATACTAGGACTATTAAAACAAACAAATAAAAAAAACCACTGTTCCTCAACAGTCAAGTCAAGGATCATTCAAAATCATTGCATCTGAAAGGTCAATTTCAGTTTCATAGATTACCATTTAGGTACTCTATTAGGTACCACAGATCAGAGAGATTATGTGGTATTTGTCATTTTGGGACTGGCTTATTTCAATAAGTATAATGGTTTCCAGTTGCATCCGTTTCATTGCTAATGACAGGATTTCATGTTTTTTACCACTGTGTAGTGTTCCATACTGTACATATACCATGATTTCTTTATCCTGTCTTCAGTTGATGGACATCTGTGTTAATTTCCTATATTAGCTATTGTGAATTGAGCTGAAATAAATGAGGGTATACAAATCACCATTCCATATGCCAATTTCTTTTGGTTTGGGTAAATTCCCAGGTGTGTGTTGACTGGATCATATGGTAGGTCTACATTGAGATTTCATACTATCTTCCACAGTGGCTATACCAGTTTCCATTCCTGCCTACAGTGGATTAGGGTACCATTTTCCCTACATCTTTGCCAGCATTTGTTGTTTGTTGATTTCTGTATGTGATCCATTCTAACTGAAGTGAGGTAAAACCTCATTGTGATTTTGATTGGCATTTCCCTGATGGCTATTGATCCTGACCTTTTTTTTCATGTGTCTGCTGGCCATTTGGATTTCTTCTCTTGCAAAATGCCTGCTTAAGTTTTTTGACCATTTCTTAACTTGATTGTTTTGTTGAATTTCTTGAGCTCTTTATAGATTCTGGATGTTAACTCTCTATGAATTGCATAGTTTGCAATTATTTTCTCCCATTCTGTTGGTTGTCTCTTCACTTTGCTGAGTATTTCTTTTGCAGTGCAGAAGTTTCTCAGCTTGAAGCATTCCCATTTTTTAAAAGACTTTATTTATTTACTTGAAAGGTAGAGTTATAGACAGAGAGAGGGTGAGACAGAGAGAGGTCTTCCTTCTGTTGGTTCACTCCCCAAATGGCTGCAATGGCTGGAGCTGTGCCTATCCAAAGCCCAAGCACTCCAGCCATCCTCTATCACTTTCCCAGGCCACATCAGAGAACTGTATTGGAAGAGGAACAGCTGGGACTTGAACTGGCTCCTATATGGCATGCCAGTACCACAGGTGGAAGATTAACCTACTACACCACAGCGCTGGCCCCAATTCCATTTATCAATTTTGATATTGATTGCCTGTGCTTCTGGGGTCTTTTCCAAGCAGTCTTTGCGAGGGTGACACCCAAGTTGGGTGTGGTAGATCTCCTCTTGTTAAGAGAATGGGAGGGGGCATGGTCATCTCTGTTTGGCTTGATCACACCCTTCCCTCCTCTCTTCCAATGTGATTAATGCCTGGGTGTTAACCCTCAGTGTATGTAAAACTCGTCGATGTTTCCACATGGAGCATACAACAGGATCTGCACACAGTCCTCAGTGTGAGCCCAGACCTCGATGCAGTGACCCATCGTAGACAATCTGGGAGCTCTGAGCATGTGGAGCCACTCACAATGATTGGCCAGAGACCCAGCTACAACTATGTCCTCTCATGGAGTCCCAGTGTTCTCAGTCTCAGCACTCAGTGCTCCCACAGTCACAGGGTACAGGATTCATTCCACTCCACTGCACTGTCCCATCCACAGAGAGGCTGAGGGGTTTCCAGAGCCGTCTCCCTGGGGAAACTCTTCAGCCTCCAGCAGCGAGCACCAAGAAGAACAAGGATATATACCCCAGGCCCCATACAGATAACATTCATTGTGTGCAATCATGCATAGCATGGGAACAAAACAAGTTTACAAAATAGCAATGATCAGGGTACAAGCTCTGCTGATAGAGCAAAGAACATCATACACCTTCATCAGAAGTCACATCCTGCCTGCAGGAATGAGTCTTGTGCCTTCAGAACAATAAGCACAGGAAATAGGATTAGATAAGGGACAGCCTCAGCCTGCTGCATCTCATGTCCGGCCAGGGCCACTAGCCCCGACATCTCCCCCTTCTTGTTTGTACAAGAATGGCCTGGTGTTTATGGTAACCGGTGTCTACACTGTCCAGAGGGCCACGGGGGAGGGCCCATCCTCCACAAGTCCCTCTTGTTAAACGCTGAACGGCGTGGACTCGTGCCTTTCTTAGGTGCCCCGCAGCGCTTACTCTGCTTACCCGTCATCAAGGATACAGGAAACATGTCCTGTCCTCTGTCTTAGGTTGCTAGAGAAGCCTGCGAGTGCTTACCCGTCATTGACTACCAGTCCACCCTAAGAACAGTGTAGGAGCAAGCAGTCAATGAGGCAGTTAGGAAGAGAGAGACCGAGGCTTCCACGGCATATCACATACCGTAGCCCCCTGTTTTAGAGAGTGTCCTTGAGGGTATGTACTGTCCTTTTGATAGCCTCTCTGTTTGCGCACATTGGAACGGTGGGAACGTTTAGTTGTTTTACTTCACATCAGTCTACAGGCAGGGCTAGGCAGGCAGGCAGAATACAGAGGTTGTGGGGGCCGGCTCCCCACATCTGGTAAAATCCTTGGATCACATGTGTTCATAATACCCCCCAGCCACAGCCGTATTTGTTTCACAAGAGTCCCTGCAGGCAGTATTATTGCTGGAAGTGGTCCTTCTCTCTGCCCATTGCCAAGTGGATGCAGCAAAGTGACAGCGGTTGCCTCTGCTGATAAAATGGGGACTGTCCCTGCCAGTTGCTGGGTGAGCACAGAAGTCGTGCAGAAGCTGCTACCTACTACTGATGGACAAAATATCAACCACTCTCTTAGAGCCAGTCCTGGGCATTGTTGAGGTGGGAAATGGGGAGAGGGAGATGTGCCCCTTTTCTTTTTCTCTGGGTGAGCAAGTGCAATGTTCCCCTCAGGGCTCTGGGCCGAACTCAAAGACAATGTAGTCTGCTAGGCTCTACCTCTGGCTACATCAGCTGGCACAGACCTCTGAATCTCACTTTGTTTTTCAAAGCTGGTGCTTTCTCTGGCTCAGGGCTGCTGGGGTTGTTTGTTTGGTCCATGTTTGTTGCTGCATGTCTGCACCTTCTACATAGTCTCTCTCCTGCTTCTGCAAAATCTCCACTGCAGTTTTCCCTGCAACTTTCCCCTGAGAATGCTCTTTCTCTACTTCTTTTACTATTTTCACCTAACCTAGAACAGACCACCCTGTCATTATTTCACCACCTTGTAGTCTTCCGTTTGTTGTTTTTAAACATGCTCACATACGCACATACACACACAAACACACTCATGCACACACTGAGTCTCTGACTTTGGATTGTCCAACTTAGCATTTTTAATTTTATCAATGGTGTGAAAGCCATAAGCATTCAGTGGAAACTATGTGTCAAAGTTTGAGTTTTTGTGTTTTCCTGGACTTGCAGTAAGTGGTATGATACCTTCTTCAGTTGTGAGCAGCAGATTGAGCTGTAAATCCTAGACAAACTATCATGACAGGAAACAGCAATGCCTTAGAGTGTGCTATGTTGTTAAGCTGTGATATTTTGGATGTTAGGTGTATTGAATGCATTTTAGACTTAACAGTATTTTTGACTTATGATGGGTTTATTGAGATGCAACTCTATTGTAAGTTGAGGATAAAAACAAACGATGGGTCTCTCACTCTTATACCACTAGAGTAGTTTTGAAATAACGGGAGAGGTTGGCTTGAAGCACCACTTCAAGAGTAGTCAGATCTGGCTGGCGCCGCAGCTCAATAAGCTAATCCTCCACCTTGTGGCTCTGGCACACTGGGTTCTAGTCCCAGTCGGGGCACCGGATTCTGTCCCGGTTGCCCTTCTTCCAGGCCAGCTCTCTGCTGTGGCCCGGGAGTGCAGTGGAGGATGGCCCAAGTCCTTGGGCCCTGCACCCGCATGGGAGACCAGGAGAAGCACCTGGCTCCTGGCTTTGGATCAGCATGGTGCACTGGCTGCAGCATGCCAGCCTCGGCGGCCATTGGAGGGTGAACCAAGGGCAAAAGGAAGACCTTTTTCTCTGTCTCTCTCTCTCACTGCCCACTCTGCCTGTCAAAAAAAAAAAAAAAAAAGAAAAAAAAAGAAAAAAAAGAGTAGTCAGATCTACTGATAGGAAGAGCCCTTTCTCATTATCACCTACAATTTTCAAGTGATACAAAGTGGCAAGAAAGTGGCAGCCATTACATGTAGAGAACTGGAGCGTAATCCTCATTGCCAGGTTGCTGACAGGAGACCTTTATCAACTTGAAGCATAATTCTGAATACAGCAGTATTCACTTGAGTAAAAGAAATGTATCTCCCTGTTCACTATTAGCAGAGAGAAAACTTTTCAAAATAAACCATGCTTTACTTGTATCCTCAAATGGTCTTATTTTCTGGAACTCCTTCACGTGCCAATTGGAGAATATGATCAAATCCCAGAGTCTCTTTCCTACTGAGCTCCTGACATGTTGACAGTGGATTCTGATCCTTGGAAGTTCTTGAGTACATGGCAATGGGGGAAGGAGTAAGGAAGAGCACTTAAACAATAGTGGGGGGTACTGTTTGAAGGAAGAATGAATGAAATCGTGTTTACTATGTGAATAAATGAAGGATATATTCTTGAGAGAAATTCTTATTTTGTTCTTCTACAGTTTGAACAACCAGTATTTCCAGGATCGAGTCTCAGAGTGATACCAGACTGGTCTGTATGACCTTGGAAACTTTTGTGACATTTCAGTGGTGTGAAAGTGATAGACATTCAGTAGAAACTGAACACTGAATTTAGATCTTTTCCCAGGCTAACAACACACAGTATGAGCCTTTCTCATGATGCTCGGTGGTGACATCAAGCCATAGCTCCCAGATAATCACATGATCCTGTTAGGAAACCACCGACACTCTGATTGGTATGTTAGATTTATTAGGTGCATTTTCCAATTGAAATAGTTTCAGTTTGTGATGATTTATCAGGACATAATCTTATCATATATCAAGGAGCATCTATATGTAGCACAGATGACTTATATATTCAGCAGTTGAAGTAATTTTGCTATAGATTTTGTGTGGTGAAATAAGCTTTCTTAAAAGGATATGTGCTGTATGATGTTATTTGTGACATTTGGTCTATTAAACTACATTGACAGAAAACCGATATGTAGTTGGCAGGGATTGGAGGTGGGGAGAAAGGGAGAAAAGTATTAGTTTCCTTGGGCTGTGATAAATTACAGGGTCACTCAGACTCTGTATACATGATGCTTCTGTTGAAGTCTCAGATGGAAATGAGGAATGAGGTATTGGACAATGGAGAAAAGGCAATCTTTGTTGCTAAGTGGTAGAGAACTTGGCTAAATTCTCCTGGGTATAAAGTAGAGATTATACGTGATGAATTTGGACCCAAGTACTTGAGCCATAATTTGCTGCCTCCAAGGGTATGCATTAGCAGGAAGCCGGATGGAAAATAAAGTACCCAGAATTCAAACCAGGCACTCCAAGATGGGATATGGGTATTACAAGTAACAAAGTGCTATGTCATACACCTATTCCCACATTTTGGTAATTGTTACAATATTTCAAAATTTTTCATTGTTAACTATATCTATTATGGTGAATAGTGGTCAGTGATCTTTTGTGTAATTCTAATAGAATTGCTTGGAATGGCACTCATATATGGACATGCACCCTTATATGTTGTGAATTTAATGAATAAACATTAGATGTACTAACTATATCAGTGATTAATCATTTCCCCTTCTCTCTATCTCTCTTCTGCTTCCCTATTCCTTGAGACAAAGCTATATTGAAATTAGGCTAATAATAACCTTACAATGACATCTGAGAGTTTAAGTGAAAGGAAAGATTATCTGTCTGTCACTTTAAATCAAAAGGTAGAAAACAGGCTGATGCCTTAGCGCAGTGCATTAACCCTCTGCCTGCAGTGCCGGCATCCCATATGGGTGCCGGTTCTAGTCCCAGCTGCTCCTCTTCCAATACAGCTCTCTGCTGTGGCCTGGGAAAGCAGTGAAGGATGGGCTAAGTGCTTGGGCCCCTGCACTCACATGGGAGATTGAGAGGAAGCACCTGGTTCCTGGCTTCAGGTTGGCACAGCTCTGGCTATTGCGGCCATTTGGAAGAGTAAATGAACAGAAGCAAAACTTCTCTCTGTCTCTCCCTCTCACTGTCTATAACTCTACCTCTCAAATAAATAAATAAAATCTCTAACAAAAAAAGTTTTCTTTTTTTTTTAAAGGTAGAACTGATCAAGTGTAGTGAGGAAGGCAAGCTGAAAGTCAAGATAGGCTGAAAACTAGGCCTCTTGTGCCAAACAGCCAAATTGCAATGCAAAGGAAAAGTTCCTGAAGGAAATTAAAAGTACTACTCCAGTGAACACGTGAATGATAAGACAGCCTTAGTGCTGACATAGAGAAAGTTTTAGTGGTCTGGATAGAAGATCAAAGAAGTCACAGCATTCCTTTCAACCAAACTCTAACCCAGAGGAAAGCCCTAACTGCTCAATTCTATGAAGGCTGAAGGAAATAGGAAGCTGCAAAAGACAAGTTTGAAGCTACAGAGGTTGGTTCGTGAGGCAAATGTACATGCCCAGAATTTGTCCATTTCTTTTTGGTTATCAAATTTATTGTTGTATCATTGTTCATAATAATCTTTAACCAGGCTCCACTTCCACACTGTTGGTGTGTTTACTGTACTGTTCTTCATTAATTAGTTTAAGTAAATCTGGGTAATTTGCTGCAGTTTTGATGTAATTTGCTGTTTCACCTTAACTTTTATGTTATGGAGATGAGTTCTTTCTTTAAACCTCATGAATCAACTGGTTTGATCTTTTAGATTTCTGTATTTATTTGAAAGGCAGAGTTTACACAGGGAGAAAGGGAGAGAGAGGGAGAGAGATCTTCCTTCTGCTGGTTCACTCCGCAAATGGCCACAACAACTGGAACTGAACTGCTCTGAAGCCAAGAGCCAAGGGATTCTTCTGGGTCTCCCACATGGATGGCAGGGGCTCAAGGACTAGGGTCATTTTCTGCTGCTTTCCCAGGCACATTAGCAGGTAGCTGTGGAACAGCCAGGCCTGAAACCAGCACCCATATGGGACTGCAAAATGCCCTCTCTCATCCCTGGTTTTATTTGTTTGAGTCTACTCTTACTCTCTTAGTTTCTCTGCTGAGGACTTGTCAGTTGTTTTTCTCTTTTCAAAGAACAAATTGTTCATTTCATTGATCTTTTTCATTGAAAAAATCTATTTTAGTTTATTCTTATTTAGATTTAATTATTTTTCCTTCCACTGTTTTGGAGTTTGATTTGTTCTCTCTCTCTCTCTCTCTCTCTCTCTCTCTCTCTCTCTTTTAGTTCTTGAGACTCACTAGTAAGTTATTTATTTCATATCTTTCTCATTTTTCAAAAAATTTACTTATTTATTTGAAAGTCAGAGTTACAGATAGGTAGAGACAGAGAGAAAGGTCTTCCATCTGTTGGTTCACTCCCCAGATGGCCACAACAGCCAGAGCTGGGCCAATCTGAAGACAGGAGCCAGGAGCTTCTTCCAGATCTCCCACATGGGTGCAGGGGCCTAAGGACATGGGCCATCTTCTATTGCTTTCCCAGGCCATAGCAGAGAGCTGGATGGGAAGTGGAGCAGCTGGATCTCAGACTGGTGCCCAAATGGGAAACTGGCACTGCAGGCAGCAACTTTACCCGCTATTCCACAGAGCCAGCCCCTCTTTCTCATTTTTAAATACAGTCATGATTACTGTAAACTTTCTTCTTAGTGTTGCTTTTTCTGTATCCTATCGGATTTATTATGTTGTGTTTCCATTTTTGTACATTTCAGTAATTTTTAACATTCCATATTCTTTTTCATCCATTATTGCTTAAGAATGAGTTGGTTAATTTTCATATCATTTTGTAGGTTCCAAAGTGCTTCTTGTTATTTGTTTCTAGTTGTATTGAATTGTGGTCAGAAAAGACACTCAATATGATTGAAATTTGTTTAGTGACATGCCGTGTGCTCCATCCTGAAAAATATTTCTTGTGCTATTAAGAAGAAAGTGTATCCTGGAGATGTTGGATGGAATGCTCTGTAGATATATATATATACTGGATCGAATTGATTTGGGGTACATTAACTCTACTGTTTGGTTGTTTTCTGTATGGATGATCTGTCCATTTCTGAAAGTGGAGAGTTAAAGTCCTCCACTCAAAATATTTTCAATCTCTCTTTTTAGGTATCCACTGCAATACTGGGTGAATAATTGTTATTTCATCATGCTGAAGTGAACTTTTATTTTATATAATGACCTGTCCTTCTCCTTATTGATTTTAATTTAAAATCTATTTTATCATACTTATAAGTATGGCTATTCCTGCTTTTTGGGCTTCCACTTCCTTGTGATATCTTAATCCATACTTTCATGTTCAGTCTATGTATGTCCTAAGGTAGACTCACTTTCTTGAAGGCTGCATATAGTTGAGTCTTTTAAAATTCATTTGGTGAATCTATGTCCTTTATTGGAGAATTTAGTCCATGTACATATAAGGTAGTTTTTGATAAGTTAAATCTTACTGTTGCTATTTTGATACATATTTTCCAATTGTGTTTTAACTTCTTTCTATCTTTGTCCTTTCCTTTTAGCCTTCTTTTTAATGAAGTGATTTTTCTCTAGGAGTGTATTTTGATGGTGGTGATGATGATGATGATTGATACATGTGTTGTAGATTTTTGCTTTGCGGTTATCAAGAGCCTTGACAAAATTCTTATATTATAATAATTTATTTTAAAATGTGGTTAACTTGATATTGATTATTAAGGTAGGATAAAAGCAACAAAAAAGAGAGAAGAAATACTATTAAAGGACTCTACACTTTCACTCATTCTTCCCTACATTTGTATGTTGATTTGCTATTTTGTCTCTATGTTGTATGTTTCTTAACACATTAACATAGCTACCATTTATTTTAATTTTTTGTCTTTTAGTCTTCAGATTAAAGATATGGATAATTTATATACTGTGTTGACAATATTAGAGCATTCTGAGTATTCTGTATAGTGACTGTATTTTCTACTTTCTGTTATTTTCTTCTAACTCATTAGTATCTTACTCTTTCAATTTGGAGAACTAACTTTAGCATTTCTTATAATATATGCATGGCAGACACAAATTTACTTAGCTATGTTTGTCTGAGAATGTCTTTATGACTTCGTGGCCCCCTCCTTGTTTCTCCCTGCTGCCTCCAAGCTCCTTACATCTTAAGGATAGCTTTGTTGTGTGCAGTATTATTGGATGGAACTTTTTATCCCTTTATTACTTAAAGATCTTTGTCATTACTGTCTTGATTAAAGAGTTTCTGCTGAGAAATCTATAGTCAAGTGAATTGGGCACCTTTATTTGTTTCTTTTCTCTTGTAGTTTTAAGAATCTTCTTTTTTTTTTTAAATAAGAACTTAAATAATAATCTCATAGCTAGATTCACTTCGCCATCAGCGAAGTATACAGTAAGTAGAAAAAAACCTCCCTTTCAGACCAAAGGGAAAGAAAGTTTTAAAGTGAGAATATAATTTTCCTCATGGGCATTGTCTACCTTAGAAAAACTACTACAGAACATGCCTGTGACTATAGACTTGTAGTTCAGGCCACCGAAGATTAGAGATGGGACTTGGGCACCCCCTTGACTTGCATCCTCTGGTCTGCTTTAACAAAAACCAGGAGGAAAAGAAAGCTAGGCATCAGAAGCAATGGGTGGCAGGCCTATTAATGGCTGATCTGTACAGTGATCTGCCCTCAAGGAGACCCAACAGGCCAGTCCACTGCAGTGGCTTTCAATGTGGTAAGCCTGGGCTTCAGCAGAAGTCAGCTTGTGAAGAGCCCTGGCAGCTCTGCCAAGAGTTGGATCACTGGAAATGGACCTGCCCTGGAGTCGAAGGATGCCCAGGTCAGAGCCACAGATCTTATTGGCTCCAAGCTGAAAAGCCCTTCACTCAGCCCAACTTCCAAAGTGACCACTGCAGCTGAGGGTATGGTCAAGTAGGGTCAGCAACATTGCAGGCAGAACTGTAAATTTCTTGTTAGAGATGCCCCCTGCCTTTACCTGGCCAGCTCTCCTCCCAGGCCAGCCAAGTAATGAAAGTCAACAGAGTGCCTTCCCCTAGGAGGTTCACACCTCCCTTAGGATATACCCCATGTGAAGAGATAGATGAGTCTGGGCCTCTTAACTTACAAGGCCTAAAGCCCACCAGATTATTATCAAGCCCCTTCTATCAGGTTCTATTTGCCTCTCAATCAGAAAACTTAATTGTAGCTTAGACAGCACCTTTCTTAGCACATCTAATAATGACTCTGTCCTTTGTTCTAGACCCTGTCTAGCACACATGGGCCTCATTCCTTTGTAATCTTAACCTCTACTCTACCACCAATGGCTCTACTCCCAACCTGTGTGTACTGATGGTCCTCTTCCCCACTTAATGCTGTATAATTGTTCAAACCTGGTAAATGCCACTCTTAGGATCATTGGTTACTATCCTCACTCTGTCTTTTATGACCTTGTCTAAATATGATCAGAGTCGGCGAACTTGGAAGGCTTCCATAGCCTTGGCAACTCATGACGACAGCCTAGGGTGGTTACTGGCACCATAAACTAGAGTGTCAATTTGTTGGGTCATCAACAGGAGCCACTGTGCACTTGCTCCTCATATGTGGGATCTCTGTCCTTAATGTGCTGTACATTTTGATTCAATGCTATAAGTAGTACTCAAACAGTATGTTTCACTTTGTGTTTCTATGTGGGTGCAAACTGTTGAAATCTTTATACTAAATTGATCTTCTGTATATAAAGAGAATTGAAAATGAATCTTGATGTGAATGGAAGGGGAGAGGGAGCGGGAGAGGGGAGGGTTGTGGGTGGGAGGGAAGTTATGGGAGGGGGAAGCCATTGTAATCCATAAGCTGTACACTGGAAATTTATATTCATTAAATAAAAGTAAAAAAAAATCTTCTTTTTATCTTTAACCTTGGAGAGCTTCATTATAACATGTCTTGGGGTAGACTTACATCTTGAGGTTGAATTTAATCTGATTGATGAACTCTTATCTACTTGTACCTGCATAGTTATATCTTCCTCTAGGTTTGGGAAATTTTCTATCATTATGTTTTTGAATATACTTTCTAGCCTTTTGCCATTCTAAAGTTCTTCTTAAATCATAATAATTCCGTTATTTGCTAAATTCCTGTCATCCCAGTTTTTCTACAAGCTTTGATCATTTTTCTTGATACTCTTTTCTGTATATTCACTGTGTATTTTTAAACACCTTGCCATTGAGTTCACTGTTATTTCCCAATTATGTTATTTTCTACAGTGTTCTTAATTTAACTTAGCAAGCTTGTTTACTTCAGGTATTTCTCATATTTTTGAAAATTACTGCTGTCTGTCAAGTCTTTTGTTAGGATATTAAATTACTTCTCTGTGTTCACTTGAAATTCATTGAGTTCTCTTTTTTAAAAAAATTATTTTATTTTGAAAGAGTGACATAGAGAGAGGGAGAGACAGAGAGAGAGCTTTTTCATCTGCTAGTTCACTCACAAAATGGCTGCAATGCCTGGGGACAGGCTAGGCCAAAGCAAGGAGCTTCTTCTGGGTCTCCCACTTAGATTCAGGGGCCCAAGCAACTGGGCCATCCTCTGCTGCTTTCCCAGGCATATTATCAGAGAGCTGGATCAGAAACAGAACAGTTAGGGATGCTGACTTTGCATGTGATGGATTCACCAACTACATCACAATGCTGGCCCTTCATTGAGTTTTTAAAACTAACATTTTGAATTCTCTATCAGAGTAATGGAACTTTTTAGTTACCAGGTAGGTTGTTTCTGGTACCTCTTCTGTTTGCTAGATATGGTCATAGTGTTCAGTATTCATGATGTGAGTTGGCATACAGTATTGTCCATACATTAAAGAATTAGTTACAGCAATCTGTGCTTGTTGTTGTCCTAAGAATTCTTTTTATATACGTTTATTTTTTAAGGAATACAAATTTCGTAAGTTCAACTTTAGGATATAGTTATTCTTCCCACCACATCAGCCCTTCCACCCATACTCTCACCCCTCCTCCTCCTCCTCCCTCTCCCCTTCCCAGTCCCATTTTCCATTAAGATTTATTTTCAATTAACTTTGCATAGAGAAGACCAACTCTATACTAAGTAAATATTTCAAAAATTTGCACACACACACATAAACTCTTTGAGAATTGGTTTTAGAGTTAACTCTCAATACAACTAATTGAAGTCAGAGATCCTGCATGGGGAGTTAGTGTACAGTGACTCCAGTTGTTAATTTAACAATTCACACTCTTACATATGACATCAGTGACCACCCAGTGCTCTTGAAATAAGCCACCTAGGCTATGGAAGTCTTTTGAGCCCACAAACTGTCAGTATTTGGATGAGGTCATAAGCAACATGGAAGTTCTCTCCTCCCTTTAGAGAAAAGCACGTCCTTCTTTGATGGCCATTTCTTTCCACTAGGGTCTCACAGAGACCCTTCATGTAGAACAACTTTTGCCACATTGTCTTGGCTTTCCATGCCTGAAATGCTCTCATGAGCTTTCCACACAGATTAGAAAGCCTTAAGGGCTGATTCTGAGGTCGGAATGTTACTTAAAGTGATTTTCCTTCTATGAGTCTACTGTGGACTGCTTTCCATGTTGGGCATTCTCTTCTTTTTAATTCTATCTATTAGTATTACCAGGCACTTGATCCTATTTACATAATCTCTTTAACAATCCTATCTATATGTTCACTTTAACACTTAAAACCATCACTTTAACAATTAAGATGGCATTTTTACCACCAAGTTTAATGGGATTTAGAGTCTCATGACAAGTTTTTAAACTGTACCCTTATAGAAGTAAGTCCATAGGAATGTATGCAGAACTAGACAGCTTTACACTTACAAATTCCTTTGTGGTCCAAGAAGACACATGTCAAAGAGACCCAACAGGCCAGTCCACTGCATTGGTTTATATGGAAAGCCAAGGCTTCAGCAGAAGTCAGCTTATGAAGAGCCCTGGCAGCTCTGCCAGCCATGAGTTGGATCACTGGAAATAGAACTGCCCTGGAGTTAAAGGTCAGAGCCACAGACCTTGCTGGTTCTAAGCTGAAAAACCCTTCACTTGGCCCAGCTTCCAAAGTAACCACCACTGCTGAGGGGACGGCCAAGTAGGATCAGCAACATTGCCAGCAGAATTGTAAATTTTCTGTTAGAGATGCCACCTGCTTTCACCTGGCCAGCAAGGGTGCCTTCCCAAGGAGATTCACATCTCGCTTAGGATATGCTCCCTGTGAAGAGATAACTCAGCAGATAATTATCAGGCTCCTTCGGTCAGTTTCTATTGGCCTCTTAATCTGGAAACTTATTTGTGGCTTAGACAGCACCTTTCTTAGGTCCACCAATAATGACTCTGTCCTTTGTTCTAGACTCTGTCTAGCCCACTTGGGGCCTCATTTCTTTGTAATCATAGCCTCTACTCCATCATCAATGGCTCTACTCCCAAAATGTCCTAGGAATTCTAAATAATATATTTCTTTTAACTGAGCCTATAGACCCTCCTGCTAATTTGTCACTAAATGAGACCTGAAGTTGAGGTTTGCCACAGTTCGGTTGTTGGTGTTTTGTTGATGTTTAAGTCTTAGAAGGTTACCCAAGCTCAAATTTATACCAAAAATTCAGTTGGTATATTATTCAGAATGAACTGGGAAGTATTTAGACAAGGGTAGTCCATCCTGGTAAGCCTCTTTCCTATAGCTGAGGTTAAAACCTAATGCCTAGTTCTATGGTCACCAATACCATAATGCCCATATTGTACTAAGATGACTACTGTTTGTATGTGGCAAGTCCACAAAGTTCATGCCACTATGGATTGTCTGCCCAAGGCCATTCCTGCTAGCCACAGGGGATGCTATCAGACACTCAAATAGAGTTGCATAACTCTACTTGGCACCAGAACAAGTCTAGGATCTATCTAAAGTCAATTGTCTGGAGACAGAGACCATTACTATCTGCCCAGTGTTGAGTTTTACCAGCACAGCACAGTACAATGTGCTTTTTTGCTGCCTGCCTAGGATTAGTGGAAGAGTGATAAAAGCAGTGCATTGGCTGTTTAGGTAGGCACTAAGCCAGGTCATATGTGAGTAGCAATCATCAGGCCCTACACAGTCTCAAGGGTACCAGACCTATGTGAGACTTCCAGTAATACAATGTGTTCCACCAGGGCACAAGGCTCTGCTCAATGTTGGAGCATGTCTAAAGGCTCCTCTTGAGAACACTGGACTGTCTCCCTAATGCGCTACTTGAGGGGAGGGGCTAACAGGCATGTCTTTCCATCTTTATTCAATTTTTCATTTATTATTGTTCTAAAACAATGCATCTGACTTGTGAAGTTGTTGTGAAAGTAACTGCTTGCATAAACGGCCTCTCTGTAGTGGGATGATTGCTAGAGATTCAGTCACCATGTTAATTCACTTTAATTGTTTTTGCGTTTTGCTATATTGAAATTTCTTTTTTTTAACTTTTATTTAATGAATATAAATTTCCAGTGTACAGCTTATGGATTACAATGGCTTCCCCCTCCCATAACTTCCCTCCCACCCGCAACCCTCCCCTCTCCCGCTCCCTCTCCTCTTCCATTCACATCAAGATTCATTTTCAATTCTCTTTATATACAGAAGATCAATTTAGTATAAAGATTTCAACAGTTTGCACCCATATAGAAACACAAAGTGAAACATACTGTTTGAGTACTACTTATAGCATTGAATCAAAATGTACAGCACATTAAGGACAGAGATCCCACATGAGGAGCAAGTACACAGTGGCTCCTGTTGTTGACCCAACAAATTGACACTCTAGTTTATGGCGCCAGTAACCATCCTAGGCTGTCGTCATGAGTTGCCAAGGCTATGGAAGCCTTCCAAGTTCGCCGACTCTGATCATATTTAGACAAGGTCATAAAAGACAGAGTGAGGATAGTAACCAATGATCCTAAGAGTGGCATTTACCAGGTTTGAACAATTATACAGCATTAAGTGGGGAAGAGGACCATCAGTACACACAGGTTGGGAGTAGAGCCATTGGTGGTAGAGTAGAGGTTAGGATTACAAAGGAATGAGGCCCAAGTACGCTAGACAGGGTCTAGAACAAAGGACAGAGTCATTCTTAGAGGAGCTAAGAAAGGTGCTGTCTAAGCTACAATTAAGTTTTCTGATTGAGAGGCAAATAGAACCTGATAGAAGGGGCTTGATAATAATCTGGTGGGCTTTAGGCCTTGTAAGTTAAGAGGCCCAGACCTATCTATCTCTTCACATGGGGTATATCCTAAGGGAGGTGTGAACCTCCTAGGGGAAGGCACTCTGTTGACTTTCATTACTTGGCTGGCCTGGGAGGAGAGCTGGCCAGGTAAAGGCAGGGGGCATCTCTAACAAGAAATTTACAGTTCTGCCTGCAATGTTGCTGACCCTACTTGACCATACCCTCAGCTGCAGTGGTCACTTTGGAAGTTGGGCTGAGTGAAGGGCTTTTCAGCTTGGAGCCAATAAGATCTGTGGCTCTGACCTGGGCATCCTTCGACTCCAGGGCAGGTCCATTTCCAGTGATCCAACTCTTGGCAGAGCTGCCAGGGCTCTTCACAAGCTGACTTCTGCTGAAGCCCAGGCTTACCACATTGAAAGCCACTGCAGTGGACTGGCCTGTTGGGTCTCCTTGAGGGCAGATCACTGTACAGATCAGCCATTAATAGGCCTGCCACCCATTGCTTCTGATGCCTAGCTTTCTTTTCCTCCTGGTTTGTGTTAAAGCAGACCAGAGGATGCAAGTCAAGGGGGTGCCCATGTCCCATCTCTAATCTTCGGTGGCCTGAACTATAAGTCTATAGTCACAGGCATGTTCTGTAGTAGTTTTTCTAAGGTAGACAATGCCCATGAGGAAAATTATATGCTCACTTTAAAACTTTCATTCCCTTTGGTCTGAAAGGGAGGTTTTTTTTCTACTTACTGTATACTTCGCTGATGGCAAAGTGAATCTAGCTATGAGATTATTATTTAAGTTCTTATTTTGGCTATGCTATTACAGAAAAATGTTAGCCGTCTCTTTTATAAAGTCTAAAGATTAAATTGTGTGTCCTACAGATTCCTTCATAATAGAATTACTTCCCTACCTTGAAGAGAATAGAGAACTGAAAGAACAAGTTGGGCTTAGAATAGAGAAATGAGGGAGCAAGTCCTAGATCGCTTGCTGACAATAGAAATATCACATGAATACTTAGCAAACAGTTTCAACCATTAGGTAACAACTTAAAAAAACATTTACCGGAAGGTCCAATGCCTTCTATAAATTTTAAGAATCATGTATTTGAAAACACCTCTTAAATATCTAACATGGTGTAGTTTGTTTAGCCAGTAAACTTAAGCACAACTATATAAAATGTTTTTAGTTTCTTTCTACCAACAAGTTTAAAACATATGATACACAGATTCAGGTCACACAAATTAAAATATATCTTTGATTGATTTTAGCAGCTTAAATTTATGGACAATCTTATCTATAAGCCATTTAAAATAAAACTCTTAATAAAATTTCCCCATGTGGACATACAATATGTACACACATATAACATAGCATAATAGACCAATGTAGCAATTTTAATAATAGCTTTTAAAATCTTTAACTCTTTTTGTAGATTGCCAGTTGATTTGAATTGCTTTTTGTTTTTAGTAGCCTCAGTTAACCATACTTTCTCTCAGTTGGTACTGTTAATACGTTATTGGCTTCATCTGTTTACAGAGCCATCCCAAAGTACTGAATACAATAGAAGTGGCTGGAAAACGTCCATAGGAACCTATAGGAGGACAGCTAAACACAGAACCAACAACACTTTAGTTTTATGAGCAGCAAATCATATATAACTATGGATGCCAAAAGACTTTAAGTCGCCATGTTTAAAATTATAAACTCATCAACCAACAAGAGGCACTTGCTTACTTCACAGTATTTTTGAAAGCACCTGTAGGATTTTACAAGTATTTAACCCTTTAGGCCTCTGGGCTTTCTCATTAAGATAACTATCATGTCTAGTAACACAAAATCATTAGACTTTTTAATTCTCAAACATTTGTATTAATAGCATTTTCCATTATAGAAACTTAAAGTTTGGTACCACATCACATCTTGACAGTACTTCTAATATAATCCAAATAGCCTGATTAGTTGGTGTCTCTATAAGATGAGAGACATAGGTCTTTCGATTTTTTCAGTTGGGCCCAAACTGGAAAAACCAAAGTCCAGGATTTACTGGAAATTTTAGAGTCCAGATTGTTTGAAACTTTGATTTTTTGAATGCCTGTCAAGAATACAAGAAGGCTCAAAATCCAAAATATCTGGTTGAAATAAGATTCCTTAAAATCATGACATAACATAGACCAAATTTGATCATTGTTACAAGGTGATTATTCAAATCTTTGAAAATAAGCACATATTTAAATAACCCATAGCTCTTAATAAAAATTCAGCTGTTTTTGAACAATTAGAATTTAACAGACATCGAGAGAACATAAGAGCTTACTTTAACACATTGCTTTAACAGAGCATCAGAGTTTAATTCTATGTCAAAGAGAAATTGGGCTTCCTGTGATCTTTTGCTGTGAGGTTTCCTTCCTTTACCTTCTTTCATATTGGTGACCATGTTTCTGTGTTTCTGTGTGTAACACATCTTTAAGCATCTTTTGCAGGGCAGGATGAGTGGCAACAAATTCTTTCAGTTTCTGTTTGCTAGGAAAAGTCTTAATTTTACCTTCATTCACAAATGAGAGCTTTGCCGGATATAATATTCTGGGCTGGCAGTTTTTTTCTCTTAGTACCTGGGCTATGTCTCGCCATTCCCTTCTAGCTTGTAGGGTTTCTGATGAGAAGTCTGCTGTGAGTCTAATTGGAGATCCTCTAAGAGTAATCTGACGTTTCTCTCTTGCACCTTTTACAATCTTTTCTTTATGTTTCACTGTGGTGAGTTTGATTACAACGTGTCGTGGTGAGTAGAGCGGCAAGATGGCAGAATAGGAAGGGAGCACATTGGTAGTTCGGCAAGACACAGGTTAATAAAAGTGAGATACTGCAGGGTCAAGGAAGAGTAGGGGAAGAAACAGCAGAGGAAACTCTTCCGGAACTAGTGATTCACAGTGGACCTGCGTGGAGAGCGTGGGAGCCCAAGTTCGGGACACCAGTGGCAGACTCAATGTACCAGCACTGGAACGCGAGGTGAGCCGAACCTCAATAGCCCGAGACACCAGCGGCCAAGCGAAAAGAGGAGACTAGAGGGAACAAAGCTTGAAACTCCGTGGGGAAAAGTTCACCAGGCTAACTAGAAGAGAGAGATGAAAAAAAAAAAAGTGACTGATACGGACACAAGTTTCTCTCTCTCCGCTCACCCCTCAAAGGCTAGCAAGACAAAGAGCAGGCGCCATTTTGGACATACGTCATAAGCAGGGCGACCTCAGGTCTGCACCGGCCCTGAGCCTAGCAGAAAAACCTGACTCTGGGGGGAGGGGTGAAATAACAGGAGATTAGGATCAAACTTGGCAACCCAGTGGGAGACTGCAGGAGAATTGGAGCCTACACTGAGGGCAGCACAGATTCCCTGTGTGGTCCTTGGGAAAGAGCTTCCAATCTCTGGCTCCTGTGGGTATATCATTTGCCTGCTAACTACCTCCAATTCCACTCAGCTGTGCGGAATTACTTCCCTTTGGAATCAAAAAAAAAAAAAAAAAAGAAAGAAAGAGAGAGAGATTTACCACGCCTAATCTGGGAGTGTCATCTTTGACATACCCTCAACCCTGAGGAACCAAACACAGCTCTCAGTCCACACTCATCTCAAGCCTCTAAGGCGCCACCGAAAGCAGACAGTCCACTTAATATAGAGCCATAGTATAACAAGAAAAAACACCACAGTGAAGAAACCAAATATCTCCAACATGCCAAACAACAAACGCAAAAACCGAGGTAACAAGAACAAGGAAGAAACTATGACGCCCCCAAATGAAAAAGACACCCCAATTCAAGATTATGAAGATGATGAGATAGAAGAAATGCAAGAAGCAGATCTCAAAAAATTGATAAGAACATTAAGAAGTTCTCAAAAACAAATTCTTGAACTACAGAAATCCTTAATGGACAAGATAGAAAATCTCTCTCATGAAAATGAAATATTAAGGAGGAATCAAAATGAAATGAAACAACTAGTGGAACAAGAAACTGTGATAGTGACGAGAAATCATAATGAAATGAAGAGTTCAATAGATCAAATGACAAACACATTAGAGAGCCTTAAAAACAGAATGGGCGAAGCAGAAGAGAGAATATCAGACTTAGAAGACAGAGAACAGGAAAGGAAACAGGCAAACCAAAGAAAAGAAGAAGAAATTAGAAATCTAAAAAATATTGTCGGGAATCTACAGGATACTATTAAAAAACCCAACATTCGGGTTCTAGGAGTTCCTGAAGGCATGGAGAGGGAGAAAGGATTAGAAGGCCTTTTTAGTGACATACTAGCAGAAAATTTCCCAGGTTTGGAGAAGGACAGAGGTATCTTAGTACAGGAAGCTTATATTGATATTTCTTGTTATTAGGTTTCTTTACGTCTTACTAAATAATTTCAGCTCCTATTTTTATTTCCTTCTTTATACTTTGATTTATTCTATTATTGTTTTATACTTTGATTTGGATCTTTGCTCTCTTATTGTAAATTTTTCTTATTGTTTTAAGGACTCAAATGCTACTTCTTTCTTTGAAAAATTTTATATCCATGATACAAGTTTTGTGGTTGCTTTCACTGTATTTTAATTTGTAACTTCTTATAATTTATATTTTTAAGTTGTCTTTTCTAATGAAATGTTTTGAGGGGGATGACCTCAAGGAGTCTGTGCTAAGAGCCTGACTCTGACCCACACTGCAGGACTAAGCAAAATGATGTCCAACCTGCACTTTGAATAAGACCAATGAAAAGAGCGCATCTGATTGTTCTGGTTTCCAGAACATTTACCCATTTCTGTCACTCTGCCTTAGCCTTTTTGTCTTTTTCCTCCTTCATAATATTATGCTTATATATATATTTAACACAGAAGGTCGTCAGTGCATAGCTTAGAAAACAACCTTATCAGAAGTTCACAAAAATGTTTCTTAGAAATTCAGTGTTCTAATTTGCCTTCTGACAATTTGTTAGCTCTTCAGAGATACCAGTTGTTGAAGCAGGAAGCTTTGTTAACTGTCTTTGAAGAAATTGTGAATGTTTTAGTAGCATTCAGGTGTGAAATTACCTATTTACTAAGCCAAGAGTTATCAAGGTACATTAGAAACAATTGCACTAAAAAATTAGGATGACTATTTAGGAGAGCATAAAGCAGATTTGTCATTTCAAATAAGTAATTATATTTCTTGCATTTTGTAGTTATTGGGTAATATGTGGTTATTAATAGTTAAATATATCATTTAAAAATATTTTTAATAAGAATGAGAAATGCTTATGACATTTAGGTTGAAATAAAGATGGAATCATGTGACACAAAGAAAAATTACAAAAACATCTAAAAATTATGCTTGACAGATGTAAGAAGATTATAGGAACGATGCTAGTTTTATCCTCTCATGTCAGAAGTAAAGTGACGGCATTGTGTATTTTTAAAATGAAAACTTGAAAGCTTGTGAAAGCAAAACAAAACAAAACAAAAAACCCATCATTCAAAATAACAAAAATTAACACTGTGTATCTTTAAAATAATCTATGTTGAGACAGGTAGAAATATATTTATAATCAACACTCTGATAGAAAAGTCAGAATTGCAAAGAACTGACATATTTCTTGTTCGCATTTTAATACACAAGAAAATTAATTTATTTGCATTTTTCTTGTATGGCAAGTACTCCCCAAATGCTATCTTATGATTGAATAAAAGTCATGAAAAACAGCTAATTTCTTTCTGAAGCTAATGAAGTAGCTACAAATTAAAGAGCAGTGTGCAAATATGAAAAAGTATCTCCTTTGTTTCTCTCCTTCCAGCTCCAGAAAGGCAAAGAGTTGGTGAAGAAATGTGCACTTTATTAAGATTTACGATTAGCTTAAGAATTTTTGCAGGGCCATGTGAGATGATGGTATGTGCTATAGTAAAGCAGAGATAACATCGTTTCTTTGAACACATTCTTCACAAACGATCACTTTGAAAAGTTCTTGCAAGTTATATGCAGATAATAGTTAAAACTGTGATTAAAATATCTTTCAAGAAAGTGCTGCAATTAAAACAGCAAAGAGCACAGTATAACATTTCGTTAATACGTAATAGTATGGTTTTTGCTCTTTCTCCTGTCAACCCACAATGCAGGTCCATCTTCTCAGCAAGTTCTGTCTTTCACCAATACTGGGATTTGTGTAGGCCACTGACTGACATATGGATTGTTCTCAAGACCCTAAGATAGTTTATTTTCTTGTCACCTTCCTCCCATGCCCTTATGAATTTTTCTTTCATTTCTGGTTGCATATTCCTCTCCACCAAAACACTTCCAGTGTCAAGCAGCACTATAACAATCAATATTTAGTTCTTGTTACATTCTCCAAATTTACACAGATTTGACCTCTCCTTTTGAATTTTTCTTGGTCTCTTCAAGTCCTAATTAACATACTTAGCTTGTGATGGCTTAAGTAAAACTAAATTCTAATTTGATTCTCCAAAATAATTCAGCTCAATAACAGAAGACCAGGCTACATGCCTGATTATAGCTTCCTGCTAGTGCACACCCTAGCCAGGAGTTGAACAAGCTTTGGCTCAAGTAGTTAGATTCCTACCACCCATGAGAAAGAGCTGTATTGAGTTCATGTCTCCCTACAGCTCTGGCTGTTGTGGGTATTTGGATAGTGAGTCAGCAGATTTGAACTTAATTGGTTTCTGTCTTTTTTCTCTCTCTCTCTCTCTCTGTATTTTTGTCTGTCTGTTTCTATGTATCTCTACTTCTAAATTAAATTTTTAAAATTTAAAAAAAAGAAAAATATTCTTGAAAACAAAACCTATAAAGATAAAGAATGAGTGGAGAATGAGATACAGGATTTAACAATGAAACCATCTTGAAAGAAATCGAGAATATTGAAAAAAATACGAACCCCTCCTCTTTAGAACTATCCTCCTATAGCTATTGGTAAAGAAGAAATACGAGTTTTAAGAAAGAATGGTAGAGCTAAACCGAAGTTTTCAAAAATGTTTAGCATATGTTGGCACAAAGCCATTGTTAATAAAGTATTATTTTGAAAGTACATATGCAGTCATATCAATGCTACTGGTTTTATTGGATATTGCCCAGAACTTTTGTCCACTAAAGCTTCAAAATTATTTAAAGCATCTAGAGATGATGGGTGCTTGAGCTAGTTAAAACTCCCAAGTCACTATGTTAGGGAAATGTGTTCACTTCTCTCTCTCTCTTCTTCTCTGATATTCTTTCCTTTTTTTTTTTTTTCTTTTTTCTTTTTTTCTTGACAGGCAGAGTGGATAGTGAGAGAGAGAGAGACAGAGAGAAAGGTCTTCCTTTTTGCTGTTGGTTCACCCTCCAATGGCCGCTGCGGCTGGCGCACTGTGCTGATCCAAAGCCAGGAGCCAGGTGCTTCTCCTGGTCTCCCACGCGGGTGCAGGGCCCAAGCACTTGGGCCATCCTCCACTGCCTTCCCGGGCCATAGCAGAGAGCTGGCCTGGAAGAGGGGCAACTGGGATAGAATCCGGCGCCCCAACCGGGACTAGAACCTGGTGTGCCGGCGCCACAAGGCGGAGGATTAGCCTGTTAAGCCATGGAGCTGGCCCCCTGATATTCTTTCATGTATATAAATAATCAATTATATTTGTCATGGTGCTCTCATTATCAGAAACAAAGCAAAGAATTTTATTAAAATCTCATGGAAAGGAAAGAAAAGTGGAAAGATTTAGGTTTTTGTAAGACTGTCATTATTAGAAGGTGGAACTGTTAATTCACTTATTTATAATCCATCTATTCCTCAAAGGATTAGGAGCAGGTAATAGATGTTGATTATTCCTTTATGTGGTATGCTGTAATCACTGTTTTATTTTAATTAAACTCTTAAAAACCATAATTTTCTAATAGTCTCACTCACTTGTCAGATTCTCAGTTTTATTTTCATTTTCTACAAGATTTGATGTATTGTAATTGCAGGAGGATTTAAAAAATGTATCCAAAGTTAGCAACAGAATAGTATGTGTGACAGTCTCTCTCTCTCAAGTACCTGGCACACTGAAGCCTGCAAAGCAGTGTCTTTTATTAAAACTGAAAATAGAAATTCCAACATACAAGCTATTTTTTTCAAGAACAAGATATTTAATTGATTTCTGCAATATTATTTACAGACTTCTCAATCCCAAAGTTAAGACTATTTGGAGATACCTTTCTTTGCAATCAGTGGTGGCACACTATGACAAAAGTCCAGACTTTGAGACCAAGAAGCAGAAGCAAATAACCACTATGTACAAATGGAGGGTGATGGTATTTGAAAAAAGTTTATGATCATTTCAGAAATTTATACATCTATTTTTGTATAAATTTTAAAGCTAAATATAAAATTGGAAGGACAGGATCAATGGGAGTTGGTCATTTTCTTTGTTGACCATACATTTAAGAAATATGTGATATTCCTTCCTTATTATTGAATTGTCTAATTGCCTGACAATGAAGTTCATTTGAAAATAGCTTTGGTTGTTGATCTAAGAGCTCCAGTGTAAAGTTAAACATTTCCCCTGGTTCAAATTCATGATAAAAGAAGTGATGCCTGTTTTGTCTTTTCAGAAAAGCAATGTTAACAGGCATTGAAAGTTTGCATAACTATACTTTCAAAGTAAAAAAAAAGAAAAGAAAAAAGAAAAAAATAGGATTCCTTTGGAGAAATGTTTGATTTAAGGACTGGGCAGGAAATATGCATAAGACTAGAACACACTACACAGAAAGCAAGAGGTATGAGCACAGTACTCAGATGAAGAGGTTGTCACCGATTCCAAAAGAGACAATGAGATCATCCATAAAGATAATAACAAGATTAGACTGCAGTACATCACATATTTTTGTGGGCTCATAATGATGCTAATACATTAATTAATAGTTCATCATTGGATTATGTCAGTGAACTAACCATTAATTTGACAACTGGAAACAAAGAGAAAAGGAATCAAGCCTATCTGAATGCCTGCTCTTGTCACAAAAATAGAGACAACCACTTACATGTCCCCAGGTGGAAGAAGGTGCTCTTCATATAAAGTAATCTTTTCTGAAAAATGAAGAAAATTAAACTGAGGATAAATTTCATAGACTCAACAAAAATCCAGACTGTAGGAAATTTCAAAGGGCATATTACGTTTCTTGCATGAAGAAATTACTTGAGAAAAAAGAAAATAAAGAACACATCCTCGACGAAAAGATGAAGACACACCCTGAGCTGTCGGAATATGTGGACCTTTTAGGCTGCGCAGGTTACTGATGTGCCTTAATGAAGATGCCTCACTCTGTTCCTGGCACCCTGAGCCCATTTCCATCCATGATGATTATTATCTTTTCAAAGGAGAAGGAAAACTATATTTTCACTTTCTGAAGGTATGAAAGGTGACTGAATAAAGTATTGCCAACTAATTGGGTAGAATGTATTATTTATAGTGTATAAGTGTTGTTTGACTTTTCTCTAAAATCTCTCTTCATTTCTTCCCATTTTGGAGTGTTGACAATATTTTATCTGGACAGCATCCTGAAGTTAGCAGCAGAGAAGGTCACTTTTCTCTCGGGAATCTGAAAAGACTGTAGGAATGGATAACAGCTGACTTCTCCTGACTTGTTTATTATGACATTTATTGCAGAAACTGTATCTTCAATCATAATTTCCCCAATGTCACGTTCCACTTTGATATGATATTCAGCTTCCTGTAAGCAGCATCTTTCAATATTATCCATTAGTGACATCAATTCATTTTGTTACAGTCTTGATTTTTGCTTTTTTCTTTTTAACTTGTTCAGAATTGATTTTTCTTGAGTTTTTTTCTTTTTAGACTTAACAGCTATAAAAGTGACTTCCAAAGGAGTAAAGAGCTTATGATACAATTAAGATATAGTTCAGTTAACAAAAAATGAAACTCAGCATGGCATCCTAAGACTATATATTTTGGGGCCAGCATTGTGGAGTAGCTGGTAAAGCTGCCACCTGCAGTGGCAGCATACTATATGGGCAAAAATTCACGATCCAGTTGCTCCATTTCTGATCCAGCTCCCTGCTTATGTACTAGGAAGGTAGTGAAGGATGACCCAAATGCTTCAGCCCCTGAACCTAAATGGGAGATGCAGAAGAAGCTCCAGGCTCCTGGGTTCAGTCTGGTCCAGCTGTGGCCATTGCAGGTATTTGGGGAGTGAACCAGCAGATGGAAGATCTCTCTCTCTCTCTCTCTCTCTCTGCTACTCTGCCATTCAAATAAAGAAATGAATCTTCAAAAAGAATATATATTATTTTCTAGGTATAATATGATTAGCTAAAATAAGTTAGTGAAACACAGAAAATTTTAATTTTGAAAATGTTATCCCTGGCAAAGCCAATGTGAAAATTATTTAAGAAATTTCATACTGTCTCAATTTTTTAAATATATATTTGAAAGCATATAAATATAGTTATTACTTGTATGTGCATATAAGTATGTTTACATATTCATACATGCATATATTTAGATATACATTACATGTGAGATATAATAACACATCATATATACATATAAATATGCATACATATAATTTGAGTTTGAAAACACAGAAATTCTCAATATCACTACCTTTATTCTTTGTTTCCCTAGTGACAGTCTTCCTATCAAAGTCTCTAGCTGGCAACAGTCATTTAGCTTCAGGAGTAATTCAGAACTCCAGCATGGATAATTTTTAGATTTGGATCAGAGAATATTCACATGCCTGTGGGACTGTTAGAACAATGGACAGTCTCCAGGAGCATTATAGCAAAATGGGGAGAGTGAGGAGAGTTTTACTCCCAATCTTATTAACAGAATCTGTATCCCAAGACAGAACACTCTTAGGACATCAGACCAAGATGATTTTTTACTGCCTTTCTCCAAACCAGACAGGTGCTTCCTCTGCTTCCCACAACACCAGCTGTATGACACTGATCCAAATGTTACCTCCTTTGCTGTTAACTCTCACAGAAAGGTTGTTCCTATGATTTTTGATGTCCTGTTTTTGAAAGTCTGCCCCAGTAATTTGTCATTCCTATGATCTGAGGACTGTTGGATTATAAAAATTAGCAAGCAAAGACATGGATTATTCATTCTTCTTAAGGTCTAGTGGGGGAGATGGATGGTAATCAAATAATCACAAAGGTAAATTTGAAATTATAAATATGTAGGTGGTATAAAGTAAGTACATGGTGCCATCAGATTTTTTCCAGAATTTAGAATACTTACATTCATATATGTGTGTGTGTATATACATATATATATATATATATATATATATATAAAATGAAGAATCTTGGTATTGAATTCAAATCTAAACAAAAATTCATTTGTGTTTCATATACACCTTGTACACATGTCCTGAAGGCTATTTTTTTTAAGGGAAAGGGTTTATTGGGGAACACCCTACAGACCGGAGTGAAGGGGCAGCGAAGGAAAAAGAGAAGGAGACTGTAAGAGAGAGAGACAGAGAGGAGGGAGAAGAGAGACGAGAGGAGGATAGAAGCCAAGAGAGGCCAAGAGAGCAGGGAGCAGAGCCAAGAGAGCACGTGTTCAGGAACAGGCCCTTTTAAAACTTCACCTGAGGGCGGGCAGGGAAGCAGGAGCAGCGAATCCCATTAGGATGGGGTTGGAGCCTGGCTCAGGTAGCTGGGCTGTGCAGCCACCTGGCTAAAACTGTGCCAGTTTGCTAACATTTCCCCCTTTTGCTTTTTTATAAAGCAGGATTTGTATGGGGTTACATTAGTCCCAAAAGTCCAGGAGGGGTAGAGGGACGATGATCTGTCTTTAGAGCTACTTCCTGCTGACATGGGGTGACGAGGTACTCTTTGCTGGCATGGGGAGTCTCAGGCCACCGTCTCCTGGATGGGGAGCCGAGTATATTCCTGTAGCAGCATTTGGTTGACCACCTGGTTGTTGAAGGCCTTCGTTTGTTCCATTATAACTTGCTGTAAACACTTAGACACTGTAGTATAAAAGACAGGGTTGAGAATAGTAACCAATGATCCTAAAAGTAGCATTAACCATTTCATAGAGGAGAGGAAATGGGGGGGTCTCTGGACCCTTGTGGGGACAGTTTGGTGGATGTGGCTTAAAGCTGGTCCCAGCCAAGACTGGGAGAAAAGGCCACTTAGCTTTTGCAGGTAGCTGGGCTTGTCTGTAGAGAAATTCTGAACAATCATACAACATTAAGTGGGGAAGAGGACCATCAGTACACACAGGTTGGGAGTAGAGCCATTGGTGGTAGTGTAGAGGCTATGGTTACAAAGGAATGAGGCCCAAGTGGGCTAGATACAGAGGACACAGGTGCTAAGCTACAAATAAGTTTTCTGATTGAGAGGCAAATAGAACCTGACAGAAGGGGCTTGATAATAATCAGGTGGGCCTTAAAGCCTTGTAAATTTTGAGGCCCAGACTCATCTATCTCTTCATATAGCCTACATCCTAAGGGAGGTGTGAACCTCCTAGGGGAAGGCACCCTGGTGACTTCCATTACCTAGCTGGCCTGGGAGGAGAGCTGGCCAGGTAAAGGCAAGTGGCGACTCCAACAGGAAATATAGTTCTGCCTGCAGTGTTACTGACCCTATTTGGCCATCTCCTCAGCAGCAGTGGTCACCTTGGAAGCTGGGCAGAGTGAAGGGCTTTTCAGCTTAGAGCCAATAAGATCTGTGGCTCTGACCTGGGCATCCTTCGACTCCAGGGCAGGTCCATTTCCAGTGATCCAACTCTTGGCAGAGCTGCCAGGGCTTTTCATAGCTGACTTCTGCTGAAGCCCAGGCTTGCCACATTGAAAGCCACTGCAGTGGACTGGCCTGTTGGGTCTCCTTGAGGGCAGATCACTGTGCAGAGCTACATTTAATAGGCCTGCCACTTATCTCTACTTTTCTGATGCCTAGCTTTCTTTTTCTCCTGGTTTGTATTAAAGCAGACCAGAGGATGCAAGTCAAGAGAGTGTCCAAGTCCCATCTCTAATCTTCGGTGGCCTGAACTACAAGTCTATAGTCACAGGCATGTTCTGTAGTAGTTTATGTTGAGGCAGACAATGCCCATGAGAAAAACTATATTTTCACTTTAAAACTTTCTTTCCCTTTGGTCTGAAAGGGAGGTTTTTTCTACTTACTGTTTACTTCGCTGGTGGCAAAGTAAATCTAGCTATGAAATTATACTTTAAGTTCTTATTTTGGCTATGCTATTACAGAAAAATGTTATCCATCTCTTTTATAAGATCTAAAATCAAATTTTGAATCTTGGAGATTCCTTCATAATAGAAATAGTTTTCTACCTTGAAGAGAATAGAGAAATGAGAGAACAAGTTGGGCTAAGAATAGAGAAATGGGGGAGCCAGTCCCAGATCACTTACTGACAATAGCAATATCACATGAAAACTTAGAAAGCAGTTTTAACCATTAGATGACAACTTAAGAAAACATTTACCAGAAGGTCCAAAGCCTTCCATAAATATTAAAAATACATATTTGGAAACATCTCTTAAATATCTAACATGATGTAGCTTGTTTAACCAAACTTAAGCACAAGCATATAGAATGTCTTTAGTTGCTTTCCACCAACAAAATTAAAACATCTGATACAGAGATTCAGGTCACATGAATTAAAATATATCTTTGAATAATTTTAGCTGTTTAAATTTATGGATAATCTTTTATCTATAAGCCAATTAAAAATAAAACTCTTAATAAATTTTTCCATGTAGACATACAATATGTATACACATATAACATAACATAATAGACCAATATAGCAGTTTTAATAGCTTTTTTAAAGAGAATCTAAATCCTGTTTGTAAATTACCAATTGATTTGATTTACTTTTTGTTTTAGTAACCTCAGCTAACCATACTTTTTTACAGTTGGTACCTTTAATATATTATTGGCTTCATCTGTTTAGAGTCATCCCAAAGTACTGAATACAATACATGAGGCTGGAAAAATTCCATCAGAACCTATAGGAGGACAGCTAAACAGAACCAACAATGCTTTAGTTTTATGAGCAGCAATTTTGATATAAAACTGTGGATGACAAAACTTTAAGTTGCCACATTTAAAATTATAAACTCATTAACCAACAAGAGGCATTTGCTTACTGCACACAGTATTTTTGAAAGCACCTGTAGGATTTTACAAAGCATTTTCCATCTTTAGGCCTCTGGGGCTTTCTCATTAAGATAACCATCATGTCTAGTAATAAAAGATTAGTAGACTTTTTAATTTTCAGACATTTGTATCAACAGCATTTTATATTATAGAAACTTAAATTTTAGTACCACTTCACATCTTGATAGTACTTCTAATATCCAAATAGTCTGATTAGTTGGTGTCTCTACAAGATGAGAGACATAAGTCCTTTGATTTTTTTCAGTTGGGCCCGAGTGAAGGCTATTTTATACAATATTTTTAGAGTGCTGGCATTTTGACTGCAACACATCACATGAGGTACAAACCTTTCCACATATGGCATCATATTGGTTGGTTCTCAGAAAGTTGTAGATTTTGGAGAATTCTGGATTTCACGTATCTGGATGAGATATGTTCAAGGTATACTGATATATATGATAAGGAATTGGTTCGTGTGGTTATGGAAACTGAGAAGTCACAAGATCTGCAGTTGGCAAGCTGGAGACCCAGGGGAGCCAGTGACATAAATTCAAGTTGGAGTCTGAGTCCAAAGTCAGGAGAGGGTGGATGACTCAGATCAAAAACAGCCAGGCGGAGAGAATGGATTCTCCTTACTTGGCTTTTTTGTTCTGTGCAGGCCTTCAAGAGATTGGATGAAGCCCAAATACTTCGCTTAGTCTTCAGATTTGAATATTAATTTCATCCAGAGACATCCTTACAGGCACACTTGGCATAATTCTTTACTAAATATCTGGACTGTCATGGCCCCATGAAGTTAACAAAAATTAGCCATCTGGTTTTTCCCTAATTTTTGAACACCTTGTGCTCCAGGGTTTTGTTGATTTTGTGAGCAATCTAATATCTTTTCAGTAAATCTTTGTGTAAGATCACTATAATCATTTTACTTTCTCCTTTATTAATATTTATTCTAGGAATAATGTATATATATTTGTAATGCCTTATAAAACACAATAATATATGTAATGTTTTAAATATTCATGCTACATTGTAAAATTCATGTTTTAGACACATGTTTCTCTTAGCCATGTTCAGAAAAGATTGGTATTGGTAGGAATATAGAGGTTAGAGAATTGAGAGTGGATGTTTGGAAAATAATAGGAAGAAATTATAATTCACATTTTCAGGTATAGCTATAGACACAAGGATATAATTATAGATTTAAGGGCTACTTAGCACTTAACAGTTACAGGATTGATGATGGATAGCATTTAAAAGGTGAGAGGGAGTAAAGAGTCGATTGTAACTCCCAGGTTTCTGGCATGTGAGAATGAATGAAGGAGAGTTGTGTTCATTAAATGGGAGTATGGCAGAAGGAACATGTGTTAGTTTTTTGCTCAAGAAGTGTTACAGCAGAAGACTCTCAGTAGTTAATTTCTAGAAAAGCTAAGAACTACTGTTCATTTGGTATCTAAGTAAAAATTCCAAGTAGGCTGCCAGATGTACTACTTTGGAACTCAGAGCACAATGTTGGGGAAGAGTTACTTGGAGAGAGATTGTGTCATTCCTCAAGAAGCAATTATGTCAGGTTGGCACTGTAGGCTAAGCCTCTGTCTGTGGTGCCGGCATCCCTCATGGGCACTGGTTCATGCTGCTCCTCTTCCAGTCCTGCTCCTTGCTAATGGCCTGGGAAAGCAGTGGAAGATGGCTCAAGTCCTTGGGTTCCTGCACTCATGTGGGAGACCCGGAAGAAGTCTCCTGGCTTCAGACGGGTCCAGCTCCAGCCATTGTTGCAGCCATTTGGGAAGTTAGCCAGTGGATGACAGACCTTTCTATCTGTCTCCCCCCCCCCCCCCCCCCGCGTAACTCTCTCTGAAATAAGTGAAGAAACTATTTTTTTTTTTTTAAGAAACAGAACCAGCACTGTGGTGCAACAGGTTAATCCTCTGCCTGTGGTGCCAGCATCCAATATGACACCGTTTCTGGTCCCAGCTTCTCCTTTTCCGATCCAGCTCTCGGTTATGGCCTGAGAAAGCAGTAGAAGATCACCCAAGTACTTGGGTCCCTGCACCTACATGGGAGATTCGGAGGAAGCTCCTGGCTTCTGGCTTTGGATCGGCCCAGCTCCAGCCCTTGAGTCCATTTGGGGACTAAAGCAACAGATGGAAGACCTTTTTCTCTCTCTCTCTCTCTCCCTCTCACTGTCTGTATCTCTATCTTTCAAATAAATAAATTGAATCTTAAAAAAAAAAAAGAATTATCTCTTTGGTAAGCCACCTCTCTAGATTCAGAAGGTATCTCCTTCTTTGAATGATTTATTAAGATCTAAGATCTAGCTTAACTCTCATAAGTAACTTCTGCTGTCCATCTTATGAGGATTTCCTCGTATGTGCAGACTTGAGACATACAACTGAACAATTCACCTTCTCCATAACGTGTCAGTCCATGGAAAGTGTGAAAAAGTGAGTTGTCATTTAATTATGCATTCCTTGCATTGGTTCTGTGATAACATGCTCTGATAGGCTGTGGTTTCATACCATCTCTTGGAAACATCCAATTTGAAAAAATAACCCCGGGCCGGTGCAGCGGCTCACTTAGCTAATCCTCTGCCTGTGGCGCCAGCACCCTGGGTTCTAGTCCCAGTTGGAGCACCGATTCTGTTCCAGTTGCTCCTCTTTCAGTCCAACTCTCTGCTGTGGCCCAGGAAGGCAGTGGAGGATGGCCCAGGTCCTTGGACCCTGCACCCGCATGGGAGACCAGGAGGAAGCACCTGGCTCCTGGCTTTGGATTGGTGCAGCACGTCAACTGAAGCAGCCATTAGGGGGTGAACCAACAAAAAAGGAAGACCTTTCTCTCTGTTTCTCTCTTTCTCTCTCACAGTCTAACTCTGCCTGTAAAAAAAAAAAAAAAAGAAAAGAAAAGAAAGAAAAGAAAAGAAAAAATAACTTGTGTTTTCTCTAAAGTGTGGGCCATCTATGCAAGACATAACCATACTTACATTCCACCTTTTCTGCTTACTAATAATTTTTCCTTATTTTGCTGCCATATCTGTGATTGTACTCCTAACTGCAGTAAAGTGATTGCAAGTAAGCTTGGCCTTAAGTTTGGTTTCTAGAGAACCAAGATTTAGAAATGAGTGATTCTTTGTTTTTGCGAGATTGCATTGGTATTACCTATAGTTTAACATATTCAAAAATAAATACTGAATAAATAAGAAATATTTTTATTTTTCATTTTTTTGTTTCCAAGATAATATTGTATACCTCATCTACAACATTCTCTAGAGTTCTTATTTGATTTTGTAGTGGCAAATAGAATGCCAGTAAAAAGCTTTGTTCAAACATTCATAATGAAATATTTCATTAGAAATACCATCCTTTAATTAGCTTGACTTATTTTCTCATAATATATCACTTGCCAGCAATAACATTAAGTTCTACCAGCAATATATGTAAACACATTATAGAAAACCCTGAAGTTCATTAAGTAGATAGGCCGAGGCTATGAGCAGTGCTGGAGGGCAGATGACTTCACATAAGTGTTACACTAATGAGGAGAGCATAATTAGCATTGGCATTTGGTAAAGCAATTTGATTAAATTCAGTAACAGCCTAAACTTATTTATATAATTTTTACTTTAAAAACATTAATCTACATTTCCTTTATTTATAAAGGAAAAATGAAATGCAATTATGTTCAAATGCAAATTTCCATAAGAAGTACTTGAAACTTTCTATACATTCTATATTTTAATATAATACAATTTTTAAAAATTTCTTCATTTATTTATTTGAAAGGCAGAGTGATACAGAGAGAAAGAGAGAGAGAGTGAGAGAGAGAGAGAGAGAAGGAGAGACAGAGAGAGATTCATTTTGCTGTTTCACTCCCTAAAGTGCCAAAACAACCAGATCTGGGCCAAAGCCAGGAGCCAGAACACCACTCCTTCTTGCCCTTTCATATGGGAGGCAAGGCCCATGTGTTTGTGCCACAACCTACTGCCTTCTCAGGAGCGTTAGCAGAAAGCTGGATTGTTAGCTGAACAGACAGGACTGGAACCAGCACACCTACAGAGAGTGCAAGTGGCAGTTTAGCACAGTGCACCACAACATTGGCCCCTTACAATAAGCCTATTATGAATTGAGCTGTGTCTCTCCAAAAATATGTTGAAATCCTAATCCCCAGAACCTGTGGTTGTGATTTTGTTTGGAAATAGAGTCCTTGAGGAGGTGATTTCTGTCTTAGATCTTTATGATATGATGATGGAGGTGGGCTTTAATTCAATATAACCAATAGAGTCAAAGGGGAGATGGCTATCTGAAGACAGAGAAGATACTGGATTTGAAGCTGTAAGAATCCAAATATTATTTCTAATTACCAGAAGCTAGGGGAGACACATAATGATTCTTCCACAGGAGAAAGCATAGCTCATCCACCATCTTGATTTTGGTTTTTTACTCTCTACATCTGATAGAAAATAAATTTCTGTTGTCTTTTTTTTTTAGGATTTTTTTATTTATTTGAAAGGCAGAGTTACAGAGAGGTAGGGGCAGAGAGAGAGAGAGAGAGAGAGAGATGGGTTTTCCATCTGCTGGTTCACTCCCCAAATGACCACAATGGCCAAAGCTGGGCTGATCTGAAGCCAGGAGCCAGGAGCTTCTTCTGGGTCTCCCACGTGGATGCAGGAGCATAAGGACTTGGACCCTTTCCTACTACCTTCCCAGGCCATAGCAGAGAGCTGGATGGTAAGTGGAGCAGCTGGGACTCGAACTGGCGCCCATATGGGATGCCGGCACTGCAGGCAGTGGCTTTACCCGCTATGCCACAGTGCAAGCCCAAAAATTTCTATTGTCTTAAACCACCTAGTCTGTGGTATATTTTTATAGCAGGAAATTAATTAAAAGTTTATATTACTTTCATAATCAGAAAAATGTTTCTGTTAATAAAAATGGTATCTAGGTTCTTTTGGACCTGTACTTCTCAGCTGTCAGTTTTCCTTTAAAACAAATATTCCATAATTCTATCTTTCTGATTATGAAATTAAATTCATAGATGATATAACTCACCTAAGTGATTTTTAAAATAATAAGATGAAATCTCAGTTTTTATATAATATATAAAATATTAATTTCTTACAAAGTAATGCAAATTTCATATCTATATATTTGACACGACTTCATTGGAAGACATACTGAAGGATTCAAATTTTTAGACTCTGTATAGAATCTCCTTGAGTGAAACATGAAGATTCATACATTTTTATAGTTGTTTTATATTAATGATGCAAATATCCTGAACAGTGTTACTGTTTACATTAATTTTTCTTTTGAAATAATTAACAATTTTTGTTAGTTTCCAATAAACAAAATGCAATCCTCCATTAATTTTCATAATAATTCCTCATTTACTTGATGAAACTAAGCTAAATTATCAAGTGATTAATTACAATTTCTCCTTTGACTCATCAACAACCTCCAGTCACAACTAACCCTTCCTTGTATTTTCATACATCAGAATCTATCTGGTTTTATACTCAGACCGGTATGCTCGTGTATGTGCAGTCCAGTGCTGGAGGTGCTTAACAAGGTACCAAATGTTTTTTTGTTCAGTAAGCTTGAGATCATATTGTAGCAAATACAGAAAGCCTTTTCTAAGTATTGGAGATATATAGAAGGAAAGCATATGACTTTGCACAGAAACCAAGAGTTCTTCTGGGACGTAAATAGCTAATTGTCCCTAACGCTATCTTCTCTGGATTTAACATGACAGTGATTCACTAGAATGGAGTTGAGAGGTCCCAGCCAAAACCCGTTGGCAAGGAAAGGACACGGAGCACTAAAAAATGAGTGACCACAAATATAAACAAAGACAAAACCAGTGTGGTTAACATAGCATTGAACAACAGAAAAAAATCGCTGATTGGTGGTTTAGGATTTGTGAGGGAGCATACACCTCACCTTACTCTTAGAAGCTGTGATACATGAGACCCTTTGTGCATGGCATGCATCAGGCATAGTTTGAATCTGGGTAAAGGAACTGAAATTTTAGTTCCCAAGTACAGTATGTAACTTTGAAGTAACAGTAATTATAGTTACCATTTACTGAACACGTAGTATGTGGAGATGCTGTGGTAAATCTTTTATATAGTTTCGTTTGCTCATGTTCATCAAAATGAGGAAGATGACACTTAGAATGTTCAAGAATTTTCTTATAGTAACAGTAGGGAGGCCAGGATTAAACTTAGAGTTTTAAATTTTGAAACCCATCCTTGCAACCACATATATTGCCTTGAACTGAAAGATTCTTGCTAATAGAAAGACAAAATAAAATTGGAGAACTGAATGTTAACCCTAAGTGTATTAGAATTTGACTCTTTTTATCTTTGATGTCTTCATAAATGATAAGAATCCATGGTTTTCAGATTATGTCCATGGGAGGCCTAGAATTTATGCAACTATTTGAAATAAAGGATGTGGGGATAAAGAATGAAGTAGACTGACACAGGAATTCTCAGATTTTTAAATATGTTTTATATTTTATTTTAAATAAGATTTTGTTCTACTCTTTAGAAGACATTTGAAATTACTAATGTTATGCAAAGCCAACTATAGTCAAAACTATGGCTTTCAACAACGTTCTCACATGGCCTTAGGTATGTAGTGCTGAACTGATATTATAAAATTACTTCCTTTAAAGTTTTGTCTCTTGTTTGAGAAGTCTTGTGATATTTATTGTCTTCAAAATGTTTGACTTATCTTTGGGAGAAATCAAATAGGCTTTTTAATTATTAAGATAATGACTTACTAACAGAAGCCATGACATTGACTATAGTAGTTCATAAACTGAAAGCTCTGGTTAAGGCATCACGGTTTTCTTGTAATATTTGTTAAATGATGTAAAAAAATAAATTGCCCTTAGTAAGCATTTTATTTTATAAGTTCTGGTTATATGGAAAATTAGGGAAAAAATCATTAATCAACACTGAGTCTATTAATAGTTTCTCAATGTGTATCTAAAAAGATTTGAAATGATCTGATGCATTACAAATTCATAACTTCTGACAAATTATGGAATAGTTAACAAAGCAGTTTTATTAGAGCAATTATTAGGTCAATGTTAATAGACAACTGTGCAATAACCTAACTAATAAAAGGAATCAAGTCTTTGCTACATAAGTACTAAATACCAACTGGAATTGTGAATTCACATTCCTGATCTATTAGTATATCTTAGTTTGAGCATTATTTTGATGTATTTGCTGTGTGGAATGCTATGTTTCTATTTTCTTGGAACAGTGAATATAAATCTGAATAGTACTCCTTGGTTTTTCCAGAATTTCAGTTCTAGTGCTAATTAGGAACAGCTACAGATTTATAACACTCACCAGTATTTTAAGAGAGATTGTATTTCAGCAAAGAAGTAACTATCAAATACAAATTAAAAAAATCAAATTATTATAACTCTTAACTATAGCATTTTAAAAGTCAAGTATTTTTTGAAGATTATATGACATCTTAAGGAATACCAAACACCTTCACCTAATAAAAAATGTAAGGTAAGAACACAGGTCAATGACTATCTTGTTTGTTTCCATAGAAATTATAACCTACAAACATTTTACCAACATTTTCTTGCTACTTCTCTTTAAGAAACTATAAAAGTAAAGATAACAATAAATTTAGCTTAGAGGAAATTTACTAATTTGAGCAACAACAGATTTGTGAATCCATCTCCCTATAGAAGATATTTAATTTTATTTTCATGATAGGAATGCTAATGATGTGGAATAACTATTGTTATATAAAAGTTATTTCATAATTCATCATGCCAATAAAAAGTAATATATAAATATTTAAGAAATCTGTGACAATATCAAAAAGAGTTATTGGATTCCAGAAAATATTAAATTTTCATTATTATACCTAGCTTGCCATTATTAGAAAACTGAGTGTTTGAGTAATAATATTATATTCATTTTATTCATGTGTTTTTTATTCTAGTGTGCTTTGAATCCTGAATTTTTAAAATTATATCTTTTACTTAACTGTTTAAAATACCTACGTATTCTGCTTATGACGTATGTCCAAAATGGCGCCTGCTCTGTCTTGCTCGCCTTTGAGAGGTGGAACAGAATCCATTATTAGGATTTGGTGCAATAGCTATTGCGGTATTATGCTCAGGATTTGCAGGTGTATATTTTGAAAAAGTTTTAAAGAGTTCAGACACATCCATTTGGGTTAGAAATATTCAAATGTATCTATCAGGGATTGTTGTGACATTAGTTGGCGTCTACTTGTCAGATGGAGCTGAAATTAAAGAAAAAGGATTTTTCTATGGTTACACACATTATGTCTGGTTTGTCATCTTTCTGGCAAGTGTTGGAGGCCTGTACACTTCTGTGGTGGTCAAGTACACAGACAACATCATGAAAGGCTTCTCTGCTGCAGCAGCCATTGTGCTTTCTACCATCGCGTCCGTGACCCTGTTTGGATTACAGATAACACTTACTTTTACTCTGGGCACCATTCTTGAATGTGTTTCCATCTATTTCTATGGACTACCCAGACAAGACACTACATCAATCCAACAAGGAGAAACAGCTTCAAAAGAAAGAATCATTGGTGTGTGAATTGAGCCTGAAGAAAGATGACTAAACTATTTGCATTATACTAGAGCCTTAAGTCAATCCCAGAAGGAAGCTTAAACAAATAAAAACAACAAAAAAAATCAACCACATGGTGTAAGAATCAAGAAACAAACTGTCACAGGGAGTTGCTGATACAGAGATTTGATCTGGGCCAAATGGGGTCAAGTTGTATTTTAAAATGAAGGAATTTTATTGTATATATATGATGTACATAAAAATATGGAGATGACATGGTATTTAAGCAAATTATGTGAGGCTACAATATTCAAATAACTAGGTTTGGGACAATGTTTAAAGGTTGAAGTGCCAAAGCCATTTCTGTACTAACTGTTCCCTTGTTCAGGTACCAGGGGAGAAGGACAACCCCTCAAAGTTCTCCAAAATTCACAGAGTGAATTTGTCCTAGCAGCAGTAAAGCCCTAACTCTTTTTTATAAGAGAAAGGCAAAAACAAGACAGGTAGTTCAGAAACAAACAGAATGTGTAACTTCTCAAGTGGAATCTATTTCATAGCTCAGACAATGATCTCTGGGTGGCAACTGGATACTCCTTTAATCCTATATTTGTGCCATTCATTGTCTGGTTCCTGTTTCTTTGCCGTTAGAAGATATACTTTTTTTCAAAAAAAAATTTCTAATGTCACTTTTGTACTTTTTTTTTTATAAAGTAATGTTAATTGTTGGACTCTCAAATAATTTGTGTAATTGCAGTGTTTTTAAAAATATTTCTATAATGTCAATGAAAAATTCAGCAATAAAATTAATTTATTTGTATTTAGTCTGTTTAAGCACTTTTTATATGGTAATAGACCAATAAGTCAGTGTAAAAACATAACTTAAACCATAATATTTTCTTTGGTTACAAGTACCACTTAAAATCAACTCTGCCAAGCTGTAACCAAAAGATGGAATTTAGATGACAATTAAGGGCACTAGTTTGGGGCTGGCACTGTGGCGCAGTGGGTTAACACCCCTGCCTGGGGCGCTGGCATCCCATGTGGGCGCTGGTTTGGGACTCGGCTGCTCCACTTCCGGTCCAGCTCTCTGCTGTGGCCTGGGAGGGCAGTGGAGGATGGCCCGAGTCCTTGGGCCCTTGCGCCCTCATGGGAGACCTGGAGGAAGCTCCTGGCTCCTGCTTTCGGATCGGCGCGGCTCTGGCCATTGCGGCCAGCTGGGGAGTGAACCAGCAGATGGAAGACCTCTCTCTCTCTGCCTTCTCTCTCTGTGTAACTCTGACTTTCAAATAAAATAAAAATAAATAAAATAAAATAAAAATAAAAATAAAATAAAATAAAAAAAAGGGGCACTAGTTTGAAGGAATTCATGAGCAGTCTTTTCAAGGGGCTGTTTTTCTGAAGACTTGGCTCTATTATTGTCCTGGTATTATACTCAGGAAGCTACCATTGATCTCAAAGGGGGAAAGTTTCTCAGAGAAGCAGAGGCTTACTGAACATGGAAAGCATGTTTCTGCTGTACATTTTTATTCCATGGCTGCTTTGTGCTAAGGGAATTTTAACAATAAATCAATACAGAAATAAAATAGAAAATATATATATAAAAAAAAATAAAAATAAAAAATAAAATACCTACGTATTGGCCAGCAACGCAGCTCAATAGGCTAATCCTCTGCCTTGCGGCGCCGGCACACCGGGTTCTAGTCCTGGTCGGGGCACCGGATTCTGTCCTGGTTGCCCCTCTTCCAGGCCAGCTCTCTGCTGTGGCCCGGGAGTGCAGTGGAGGATGGTCCAAGTGCTTGTGCCCTGCACCCCATGGGAGACCAGGAGAAGCACCTGGCTCCTGGCTTTGGATCGCCCGGTGCGCCGGCCGCAGTGGCCATTGGAGGGTGAACCAACGGAAAAGGAAAACCTTTCTCTCTGTCTCTCTCTCTCACTGTCCACTCTGCCTGTCAAAAAAATAAAAAAAAAATAAAAAATAAAAAATAAAAAAACCTATGTATTTATTTACTTAAAAGGCAGACACACACACACACACACGAAAAATAGAGTGAGCTCCCATACTTTTTTAACTTCCAAATGCTTGCAGTTGTCATGGATGGGGTTGGGGCCAGAGCCAGGAGCTGGGAATTCAATTCAGGCTCCTCATATGGGAGGCAGAGACTCAATTACTTGGGCTATCATCTGCTGTCTCCCAGGGAATGCACTTACAGAAAACTGGAATCAAAAACTGGAATGTGGAATTGAACCAGGACAACTTCAATATGGGATATGGGTATCTTTTAATTGTTACAGAGTAATTTATTTGAAAGATAGAATGGAAGAAAGAAAGAGACATGATGTGAGAGAGGGCTTCCTGGCCAAAGCCAGGAGTGAGAAACTCCAGCTAGGTCTCACACAAGGGTCTAAGCATTGGGTAATCATCCAATACTTCCACATGCATTAACAGGAAGCTAGGTAGGAAGCAGAGCAGTCAAGACTCAAATTGGCACTCTGATAGGGGATGCTAGTTTTGTATGTGGTAGCTTAACCAACCATGCCACAGCACTGGCCCTAATGTGAACATCTTAACTGATGTCTGAACTACTGAGTAAAATCTCCAGCAGGAAAATTTCTTTAAAAGCCATAATATAATTTGCTATTTTAGCATCACCAAATTTTCTTTTGCCAGTATTTCTGCTTTTTAGACTGTGTTAGAAATTATCATGGAAATCTGAAATTAAATTACATTGATGTGAAACTTAGTGATTTCAAATTAAAATAAAAAATGCTCACTAACCTGATATGACCATCATACATAAAATGTGTGTCAACTTATCACACTTCATTTCATAAATATGTATAATTAAAATGATAAAGAGTAAGTGTAATATTTTCAATTTTATTATAAAATATCTTTTACAATTACAATATGATTAAGGACAAAAACAAAATAGTAGCAGCATATTAAGCTGTAACATTTTATCCTATAATTTTTGGTAACACACATTATAGTTATTTCAATCTCATATGAATATTTATTCATTTAAAATAGTCACTGAGCTCTCTCTCCACAGAAGAGAACAAGACAGGATGCTGAGGCACTGTCTCTACTTCCCTCCCCCATCCTTTTCCCTTCCTGGCTTACTCTAATCCTGAATTATGCTTGTGTGTATTTGTGTGTGTGTGTGTGTGTGAATTTTTCACTTTGTACATCTCATATGTGCCTGTATTTAGAACGCTTCTCTAGGTTAAAAGAAAGGACTTGGAATAGGAATTTAGACTCCACCTTTCCCACAATGTATTGGCAGAGCCCGCAGGGAGAAAATTCCCTCCATAAATGGCAATGTGGTAAGTGGAATTCAATCAGTCTCTGTCTCAGCAGTATGTGATTTCTAAATCCTGAAAATCTCTTTGTCCCCCAGTCTCTTATCTCAGAGTTCCCTACGTGGCAAGGTCAGCTAAGAAGAAAACTTGATGTCTTTAGTGTTTCTGATTTTGGTAACTGCAGTGGAGGAATGCCAATACAAACTGCTAGACTTAGTGGGATTTCGGCAGGGGAATGGGAAGAGAGGGGGCCAGTTTCTGAATGTTTGCTGATTTATAAGTGTTTCCAGGTTGTTCATAACTTGTTTTTAAGGTTAACTGATATTAAGGGGCAAGCTATGTCTGAATGCCAATTCCATTTCTTGGAAGTGATTTGCTATCTTCCCTAGGTGTTTTCTTCAGATTGATTTCTCCTAAGTCTAAGTCATTTGTCATGATGTTAGCAAGTATTGAGGCAACACCAGTTTAGTTGATATTCCTACTGAAACAACAGAGTAGATCCTCAGACTTGTGATCAGGGGGAGGAGCTGTGCAGGCTGTGCCTGAGTTTTCTTAAAAGAGACGACTGTATTTCTTCATCGGCATCAGTATCCCAGAAAAGCAGAAACAAGTTGGGAACCTTCAACCATTGACTGAAATTTTCATTGATAAGTTTATCAAACATAGATTCTAGGTTCAACGTCTGTCTCCTTGTAATACACTGATTCTGCCTGTTTTGGAACATAGACTGGTTCAGAACCTCAGAGCTACTAATAAGGTGGTCATTACAAGTCATCCCATTGTGTCAAAACCTTGCCTAAGGATGCTTCTGCATCCCATTAGACCCCAAATCCAGGCTATCTGGGGTACAGAATTTCCCCCAAAAAAACTCAAATTTCTAAACAAGAGGTAAACTACCTAGGATATATTTTGACCTTAAGAAAGCATGTTCTTTCACTCCAGAGAAAGGAGATATATTATGCATAGGGCCACCACAGACAAAGAAATAGCTTAGGATGTTCCTGGGAATGGCAGGATTTTGTAGAATATGGATCCCAGGATTTGGTTGGGTAAACAAACTTTTATGAGGCTTTAAAGGGTATTGAGACAGACTCACTTTACTGGACAGGAGAGCACCAGGAAGCTTTTTAAAGAACTAAAGAAATGTTGCACAGGAAGCTCTAGAAATGGCTTTAATATCAGCCTATAGAGGTAGATAAAAAACCTTACTATACTGAGTCTGAGATAAAATGGGGCCAATAATAAGATTATACCAAAGAGGTTAGTGAATGAAGACTTTAGATCATAGTTATGCTCCCAAAGGAAATACATTGTTTTACCCATCTGCAAAAAGGAGTTTTAATACAAGTAATTTCTTGATATTGAATAGAAGGACTGCATACTGTTATGAGGGAAAGTACCGCTCAAATTTCCAGATTTCTCAAATTTTCTTACCATCTCTTAAATAGTTGGAAGTGACTGACTAAGATACAAATTCCTTGATTGATAAAATGAAATTTGTGACTAAATATTGTTTTTGTCTTAGGATCAAAACATGACATACACAAAATTTCATTTTAATACTAGAATATAGTATCACACAAATGCACACACACATGTGCCATTACTATATTAGTGGAATTATCTTATTAATAATTGAATCAAGTGATTTTCACTTAGACAAATGAATTCACTTGGAAGACGTGTGAATCTGTCACTTTGACTGGTAAGGGACTGGTTCAATCTTATTGTGATCTACTAGATAATAGCCATAAAGCAATAACTCTGAAAATGCAATAACACTGTATTTAACATACCTACCTAAATGGGATTTTTAAAGTTGTTAGAAAAAAATTTTGTGCAAACCTTAATCATATTAGAAATGTCAGGATAGCTTGAAAATTCTCAAAGCATAATGTATTGTAACCATTTCCATTCTAAATAGTGAATGACATTGAGTACTGCAGTGTACAAGTAGAAAATTATTTTTCTACTTAAGGATATTAATTCATAGAGAAGAAGAAATAATTTAAGTTCCTCATAGAGAAGTTAAATTATAATTTGCAAATTCATTTCACTTAAGAAGATATCAGAGACTATTCCAAGTACTCAACTACTCACTTGTCGGGTTAGAAAGGTTAACCCAACATATTCATTGGATGAGAAATTATTTAGAAATAGAAGAAATATGATTTGAGAAACTCCAAATTGGAAGGGATGTATTTTTTGTTCTGTGACGCTAATCCTTAGGGTTACAGACTTTTACCAGAGGATAAAATCTACATTTCCAACTGGCTTTGAGTCCGCCTGGGAAGGTTAGCAGATGGCTGTGTACCCACTTAGGATTGTTAGGTGCCACCATCCTCTCAACCAATCACAGGCTCCACGGCTCAAATTGCCAAGGTGGAACAACTCCAACCAACTAGCTCTGGAAATGACTCTGCTTTCTCCATGGGTAGGACAGGAGGATAGAGAGGGGAGCCTCTGTACCTTATGAATGTGGGAGCCTTGCTTGCTATGTCTGTGGCAATTCTGTGACTGCATGAGAGGGGAAAGGGGTAGCTGGGTCTCTGAGCAATCACTGTGTTTGGCTTCAGAGATTCAGAGCAGATTGACTTCCCAGGAAAGTCATTGTGGAGGGCCCCATGCGCACAAAACTGAGGAATGCATGGATCATTTGTGTAGTTCATGCAGCAGCATGGCTGAGGATTGTAGCCACTATGGGATAACCCTAGGCATTGATCACCCTGGAAGAGAAGAGGTGAGGTTGTGATTACATCAACAGGTGTGACAATATAAGAGGTTTGCCACACCCAACTTGGTGTCACAGAAGATTCTCACCCCACACTTGAGCATTGACTAGAGCTCCCTGGCCCCACCCAGCACTTGCCTCTGGGTATTCAGTGAAGGAGCAGACAGTCCACTAAGCCACAGAAGCAAAGTTCAAAGAAAAAACTCATAGGTGGAGAAATCCAAAAGGTGTTTCCACAAACGCCTAAAAATAAATGCAGATAAACAAGAAACAAGAACAAGTAAGATAACATGGCTCTCTAAAGGAACAAAAATCCACTTCAATATTAGAATGTGAAGATGAAGGAATTTATGAAATGCACGAAAAGGCATTCAAAAGAATGATCATAGGATTACTCAGAAGCAATGAGAAGTAAATTCGTGAGTTAAAGTAATCCATATAAGACATGGATTAAAAATTTTCTCATGAGATAGCAATTCTGAGGAGAAATCAAGATGAAATATTAGAAATGAAGAATCCAATATGTCAAATAAAAAATACAGTGGAAAGCCTTAACATCAGGCTTGGTGAGGTAGAAGAAAGATTATCCAAACTAAAAGAAAATGTTTGGAAATATCTCAGACCAAAAAAAGAAGAAATTAGAAAAATTAGAAACAAAGTTATAAAATGTGTGTGAGAGAAATTCCAGGTTACCTTCAGAGGATCTCCAATTAGGCTGACAGCTGATTTATAGAAACTCTATAGACTAGGAGAGAATGCAGACACAAAGTCCAAGTCATAAAGAAAAGAAAGTGTCAACCCAGAATACAGTGCCCTGAAAAGCTCTCATTTATGAATGAAGGTGAAATAAAGACCTTCTGTAACAAAAAGAAATTGAAAGGATTTGTCGCCATTCATCCAGTCTTACAAATGATGCATAAGGATGTGCCATACACTGAAACACTGAAAGACAGTCATCATTATGAAAGAATGTGAAAGCAAAAAAAAAACTCCTAGTAAAAGCACAAAGGAAATCCAAAGCAAACCATAGAAATGTTTATGGATAAATGGCAGAGCCAAGTTATTACTTATCAAACATAACCTTGAAAGTAAATGGCCAAAATTATCCCATAAAATGATATAGAATGGACGAATGGATTAAGAATCAAGATCTATCTATTTGCTGCCTAGAAGAATCCAACCTCATCAACAAAGTTCCACACAGATTGAAAGAGAAAGGATGGAGAAATATACCCCACACTAATGGAAAATACAAATGAGCAAGTGTAGCCATCCTAATATCACCTGGAAATAAAAGAGACCCTGAACAGTAATGCAATCTTAAATAATAAATCAAATTTGGAGGTATCACAATACTAGATTTTAAGACATACTAAAGGGCAATTTTAGTCAAAACAGCCCAGTACTAGCAGGAAAATGGACATGTAGACAAATGAAATGAAGTAGAAACCACAAAAATCAATCCACACACCCACAACAAACTAATCTTTGACAAATTAGGTAAAACAATCTCTGGATCAAGGACAGTCTCTTCAACAAATGGTGCTGAGAAAATTAGATCTTTGAATGAAGAAGTATGAAACGAGACCCCCCCAACTTTATACTTTATACAAAAATCAACTCAAAATAGGTCAAGGATCTAAATCTATGACTGATATCATCAAAATTATAGAGGAGAACATTGGAGAAACTCTGCAAGACATTGGAATAAGCAAAGACTTCTTGTAAAAGACCCCATAAACACATGCAAACAGAGCCAAAATAAATAGGTTTACTTCAAGCTATGAAGCTTCTGCATTGCAAAGAAAACACATAACAAAGTTAAGAGACAATTGACAGAATTAGAGAAAATATTTGCAAACTATGAACTGACAAAGGATTAATATACAGAATAAAGAGCTGAAGAAACTCAACAACAACAAAACAAACAATTCAGCTAAGACATATGCAAAGGACTTGAATAGGTATTTTTCAAAAGATGAAATTCAGATGGCCAATAGATAGATAAAAAATGCTCAGGATCACTAGCTAGCAGAGAAATGCAAACAAAAATCACCATGAGGTTTCACTCACCCCAGTTAGTATGGCTCTCATACAGAAATCAAAACAACAATAAATATTGGTGAGGGAGTTGGGGAAATGGTTACTGAATCCATTGTTGGTGGGGTTGTAAGCTAGTACAGCTAATGTGGGAGACAGTATGGAGATTCCTCAGAAAGCTGAGAATAGATCTACCATATGATCCAGCTATCCCACTCCTAGGAATTTACCCAAACAAAATGAAATCATCATATGAAATAGTTATCTGTACCCCTACATTTATTGCAGTTCAATTCACAATAGCTAAGATATAAAATCAACCCATATGTTTATCTACTGATGACTGGATAAAAAAAAGATTACGGTATATACACACTGTGGAATACTACTCAGTGATAAAAAAGAATGAAATACTGTCTTCTGCATCAAAATGAATGCAACTGGAAACCATTATATTTATTGAAATAATATTGTCCCAAAAAGACAGATGGTATATTTTCCCTGATTTGTGCTACATTTTGAGAATTTATTACAGTTTACAACTTTTGTCTCTAATATTGTAGAACAGCTTTTTTTCTTACTTTTTGTTGAATTCATTACTTAGTAGAGGGTTAATTGTATGATTATGAAATAAACTTGGAAGTATGTTATAGTAAAGATTAAAAGGAAGTATAAGAAAGGAAGGAGGAAGGAGCTTGGTAACATGGGCAGGAGTGAGGGTAGAGTGGGAAGTATCACTATGCTCTTAAATATGTGTATATGAAATACATGAAATTTGTTCACCTTCCTTAAATAAAAAATGTTTTAGAAAATAAATGAATAAAGAAAGAAAGAATGAGGAGAGAAATAAAGAGAAAGGAAGGAAGGAAGGAAGGAAGGAAGGAAGGGAGGGAGGGAGGGAGGGAGGGAGGGAGGGAGGAAGGAAGGAAGGAAGGAAGGAAAAGAGAAAGAAAGTCTCCACAGTGTTTCACCAGTGGTTTTACTATATTGCATTCCCACCAACAGTGTATAAGTGTTCCCCCTTCTCTGCACCGTAGCCAGCATTATTATTTTCTGTCTTTGGATATTAGTCATTCTAACAGTGTGAGGCAATATCTCCTTGTATTTTTGATTTGCATTTCCCTGAGGGCTAGTGATACTGAGCATGTTTTCATATGTTTCTGGAGCATTTGTATTCTGTTTTTCAGAAATATCTAAAATTCAGATCCTTTGCTCATTTCTTAACTGGATTCATGCTTTTTTTTTTTTAAGTTCCTGGCATAGTCTGAATATATTCCTTTCTCAGATAAGTAGCTTGATGATTTTTCTTTCCATTCTGTCAGACATCTCTTGGCTTTACTTGTTTTCTTTGTTGAACAGAAACTTCTGAGTTTCATGTAACATCATTTTCTTAGTTTGGTTTTGTTTCCTGTACTTTTGGCAACAAAAGCAAATCAATGCCAAGAAATCAGTGCCTTCAAGAAATCGAGTATCTTCAAGTGTTTCACTTTTGTCTTTGTATAACAATTTCTTAGTCTGAGGTCTTCACTTTAGGTCCTATTAGCTTCTTTTTTTTATATCATTCCAAATTGCTGTTAATCCATCGATTTTATTGGCAATTAAAGTGTTGTTAAAATGGAAAAATTAATTAATTAATTTGTATTCCTTGAGTATTCTCACTATAAAGAAAAATGTTATCAGAATGTATCGATAAAAGAAGAATTACTTTTGGAGAACTTTGTGAGCTTTAGAACTTTAAGAATTATTTGTACCAGCATCCACTGATCAATTTAAATTTCCAAATTAGGCCACAATAAATCTTTCAAATTATCTTTCTTGATTTATATCAATGTGTGACTTCAGTTTAAACTGTTATAATAATAGCAGAACTGAAACTTGAATAAGGATAGCACAAGGCTCCTGTGTGAGACTGTCAAAGTAATTTTAGATGCTTTTTTGACTTTGAATTCTGTTCTCCCAGCATTAGATCTTTGTCTATTTTGGATCCTGGTATTGGCACTAAGGAATTTGACATTTTGTCTATTTTTTTACTTTGAATTTTGATCTCCCAGGGTTACATCCTTGCCTATTTTAAATTCTGTTGTCTGTGCTGTGAAATTTGAAAAGTGACTGACAGTGTGAAAATTATGAAGTCAAGTTCAAGGTCACTAATAGGCAATGTAACTTACAGACCATAGTGACTTGACTTATTCTGAACAAAGAATGGTCAAATAAGATGAAACATTATTCTTACTAAAAACTATGTATCTTTACCTCAGACTTTAAAATTTTGAAATGAACCAAGATTTTAAATATTTATCAAATATTCCTCATGTGATATTATTCTATTAAATCTCAAAACTGAAAATGGTCTTGTTTTTCTCATCTGCCATGAATCACTAGAGATCGTTTCTGTCTTAGAAATCTCTCTCCAGAACACACCTCCTTAAGTAACACACAAACTATTTGGAAAATGAACTTAATTGAACAGCACCAACTTGTCTTTGATAACCATTATCGGTGAATGTTTATTATTGCCCTGGAAAATTATATTACAATTTTCTTTTAATTATTTTCCTGAGGATACACCTCATTTCCTGATGACAATTGGAAAACATCCAAATGATTCCCAGACATAATTATGATATGTTGTTTACTCAGAAGCTTCAGGAGCTATTACAATCACTGTGTTTACTAATTTTAGTTTAATAGAGCGACCTTTTCTTAACGTTCTCCATTAAGTATTAAAGAACATCATATATATTTGAAATTTGATGCATTTATTTTTGTAGTTACATATAAAATTATTTTGAAATATTATCCCTCCATTGACTTCTAAGTTGTGTAAGTATTTAATATTTACATAAAATATATACACACGTGGATATATGGAAGGACTTAGACAGTTTAATTCCTATAGAATACATTACAGGGAAATAAATGTGTAACTGGTTAAAGAACAAAAGGCCTCCACAAGACAGTGAAGATTTCTCTAAGAGAAATGAAGTATGAAAGGAACAGTATAGAAAGAAGAAAATGATGTGACATCTACAGAAAGAAAACAAAGATGTATTTCCTTTAACTAGAGATTCTACAAAGTGATTGTGGATTTTTCAAATAAGTGGGAGATGTGGGCACATATTTGAGAATGATTGGGGTCAGAAAAAAACATTCCAAGTATTAGAGTATTGAACTGTATTCCATAGCCTCAAATGTGTTGCTATATGTATGCTATGGTTATGAAAAGGCCTAGATAAAATTTTTGCAGTATCCTAAGGTGTCATAGAAATTTTAAATCATGTCCACTATTAAAAGTGAAACTTGTTCTATCTCCCCATACAAAGAACATTTATTAAGAGCTTACTAATTGTAACCTCTTACTACATCATTGATAGTGTTAGAGAAAATTTCTGAATTAAGTGCAGCTATTGGATACTTCCAGTAGGGGGAAGCAGACTTCTTCATAGGTCAGGTGGCCAATTTCAAAGTTGTCCTATTTGTAATTAGCAGTTATCAGGGAGTTGGTTTTTGGTATCAGATTTGAGATTACTAAAACATAATAGCACAACTTTATCTTGTTTAACGTCCTTCTTCAATAGACACTTATTCTTTCTACTTGTATTTTTTTAATAAATCCAATGGAAGCAATATAAAATTTTGAATCAGAAGGAGCAGGTACACAAAGTATTTTTTTGAGTTGGATATACCTTACTTTAATCCAGTCCATAACAAACCCTCAATTAATGATTTATACTTTAAACTCTGGAGTCTAGGGGCCAGCACTGTGGTGCAGCAAGTTAAAGCCCCTGCCTGTAGCACCAGTATCCCATATGGGCACTGGTTCATGTTTTTCTTTATACTGAGAATATTCAATGAATACAAATTAATTTTTCCATTTTTTTTGGTTTTGTTTTTCATACTATTGACAGGCGGAGTGGACAGTGAGAGAGATAGACAGAGAGAAACGTCTTCCTTTTGCCGTTGGTTCACCCTCCAATGGCCGCCGCAGTTGGCGGGCTGCGGCCGGCACACCGCGCTGATCCAATGGCAGGAGCCAGGGGCTTATCCTGGTTTCCCATGGGGTGCAGGACCCAAGCACTTGGGCCATCCTCCACTGCACTCCCTGGCCACAGCAGAGAGCTGGCCTGGAAGAGGGGCAACCGGGACAGAATCCGGTGCCCCGACTGGGACTAGAACCCGGTGTGCCGGCGCCGCAAGGCGGAGGATTAGCCTAGTGAGCCGCGGCGCCGGCCAATTTTTCCATTTTAACAACACTTTAATTGCTCTGCTTCTGATGCAGCTCTTTGCTAATGTGCCAGGGACATCAGTGGATAATGGCCCAAGTCCTTGGGTCCCTGCACCAGTTTGTTTGGAAGTCACAGGTCCACTGTTATACACTGTGAACACTGTACCACTCCAGGAGAGGAGAGTGAATACCATTTCCAATATAGTCTTTGTGAGTAGTGCCCTTGACTATCAAAATATACCAGAATAAATTTTGATTCTATGCGGTAACCATAGACATGACCGGTGACAAAAAAGCACTTCAAGAGATTCCTCAGAAATATTTATGAAGTTACTTTTAAATAATATCGCATCTGACAAGGACTTGAAGTATTCAGTTTGGAAAATAACAAAATATTGGGAATTTCAGAGTGGTTAGACATCTTTATAGTCTAACAAAACATCTAGAAACCACTCAAAGATTCCTTTGCTCTCTGTCCTGTCAACTAAATGATTTTGTTTATATGCTTGCCTTGCAGTTTCACAATCAGAACCGATCTCAATTTCCAATTTCCTTACTGGAAAAAATCTTTTAATTTCGCATACGTATTTCTGCCTTGCTATATTTCACCTTCTTTTCCTGTTTCCTTTAAATAATATTACCATTTCATCTTGTCCCCTCTTGGCTGATTCTTCCTTATGCTAACCCTAACCTCAATCCTAGAGTTCAATCACAATAAACATAGATGTACTGTCTTAACCAGTGCATTGAGACATATGTACTTTCCGTAAGCATTCATTATGTGTTGATGGTAAGAAAGCTATTCTTCTTTGTGTGCTTATGTTTTCAATGTAAATTTTCTTCATTTGTATATTAACAATAAAATTGGGATTTTTCCCATGACTTAATTTAAGAATACTATGATTTGGCTGGTGCCGTGGCTCAACAGGCTAATCCTCCACCTTGCGGCGCCGGCACACCGGGTTCTAGTCCCGGTCGGGGCACCGATCCTGTCCCGGTTGCCCCTCTTCCAGGCCAGCTCTCTGCTGTGGCCAGGGAGTGCAGTGGAGGATGGCCCAAGTGTTTGGGCTCTGCACCCCATGGGAGACCAGGAGAAACACCTGGCTCCTGCCATCGGAACAGCGCGGTGCACCGGCCACAGCGCACTACCGCGGCGGCCATTGGAGGGTGAACCAACGGCAAAAGGAAGACGTTTCTCTCTGTCTCTCTCTCACTGTCCACTCTGCCTGTCAAAAATAAAAAAAAAAAAGAATACTATGATTCTAAAAGGGATATAGTATTAAATTGTACATCAACAGTGATGGTAAGGGCTGATCAAGTCATCGTTTCTCATAGTGTCCATTTCACTTCATCAGGTTTCCTTTTTGATGCTTGGTTAGTTGTCACAAATCAGGGAGGACATATGATATTTGTCTCTCTGGGACTGGCTTATTTCACTCCGCATGATGTTTGTTCTACTTAATACCATTGGTTGAGCTATGTAATTAACACAATTGTGCTAAGGTGTTTAAAGTTAACTGAAAAGTGATCTCTGTTAAATATAAGAGTGGGAATAAGAGAGGCAGGAGCTGTACAATTTGGGACATGCTTAAACTGACTTGCCCCAAATGGTGGACTTAGAAAAGTGCCAGGGGATTAATACAATCCCATCAAGGTGGCATGTACCAATGCCATCTCACTGGTCCAAGTGATCAAATTCAGGTCACAATAGACCATAATGATAGGTCTAAGAGTCAAAGGGATCACACAAACAAGACTAGTGTCTGCTAATACTAACTGATAGAATCAAAAAGGGAGAGAATGATCCATCATGGGAAGCGGCATACACAGCAGACTCATAGAATGGCAGATGTCCTAAACAGCACTCTGGCCTCGGAATTGGCCCTTAAGGCATTCGGATATGGCTGAAGAGCCCATGATAGTATTTTAGGCATGGAAAACCAAGACACTGTGGCAAAACAAAACAAAACAAAACAAAACAAAAACTAAATGAAAGATCTCTGCAAGTGAGATCCCAGTGGAAAGAAAGGGGCCATGAAAGAAGGAGGTACCTTTCTCTGAAGGGAGGAGAGAACTTCCACTTTGACTATGGCCTTGTTGAAATAAGATCAAAGTCGGTGAGCTCAGGGGGCTTCCATGGCCTTGGCAACTCATGACTAGAGCCTCGGGTGATTACTGACACTATAAACAAGAGTGTCAATTTGTTAAGTCAACAATAGGAGTCACTGTGCACTTACTCCTCATGTAGGATCTCTGACCTTAATGTGCTATACATTGTGAATTAATGCTATGACTAGTACTCAAACAGTATTTTACACTTTATGTTCTGTGTAGGTGCAAACTGTTGAAATCTTTACTTAATATATACTAAATTGATCTTCTGTATATAAAGAGAATTGAAAATGAATCTTGATGTGAATGGAATGGGAGAGGGAGCAGGAGATGGGAGGGTTGTGGGTGGGAGGGGTGTTATGGGGATGGAAGCCATTGTAATCCATATACTGTACTTTGGAAATTTATGTCTACTAAATAAAAGTTTTAAAAAAGAATACTATGATTCAAGTTTTCAGTGAGTATCTACTATCAGATATGACTGGAGAGTAGTTGGAAGCATTCATTCTGTGTAAAGTTATTACACCAGTAGCTGATGGGTTGTCGGGTTTGACCACATTGTCTTTATTTTGTTGCCTAAAATGGGTGATATATTAGAAGAATGTGTTTTACTGGCCTGGCATACGTTCCTGAATTCTTGAACTCTAATTTATCTTTCCAGATAGCCCTCACCACTTACTTCATGAAAGTGGCAGTAGAAATTACTTTCTTCTTCCATGTTGTAGCTTTTCTATGTGTACTCTCAGGGCTCCTTCCATCTCTTTATGGAAATGGATGTTGACTGCATTGTCTGTAAAAGATTTGAAATCAGTGCTGTGAAGTTATTCACCCCAGTGTCCAGAAACTACCTGGCAGGTAGGAGGCATGTAGTTAACTCTTTTCTGAACTTAACTGAGGAAGGACTAAGGGGAGAAATTGAATGGAGAAGCAGTTACTATGTGTGTCCTGATTGTGTGGCACTCTCTGCTAGGCTCCCTCATGAGGTTATCTTTTACATTTTTCCGTGATCCCCTGAGAGAATACCATCTAGAATGGCTTAGAAGAGGATAAATGAAAATAATCTTTTTCATTATCCAGAACATGTTCCTTTCCAGTGTTGTTCAAGGTTACTCCTGTGGTGAAATAAATCAATATTTGTATCTCAGCAGACTTACAACAAATATTACTACAAATAGAAAGGAAAGAGCTGAAGTGTTGAAGGAATTTAGAGTTTTCTTTAAAAAAAAGATTAAGGCCACTGTATTTTATTCACACAGAGGAAAAAGCACTGGCAATATTTATAGATATATTATTATTAGAAATTATAGGAGTGAATATTTTAAGCAATTCTTGGCAACTTACTGGCTTATTTGGTTTAGGCCATTTAGAAGCACAATTACCATTTTACTTGGTGTGATAAAGATAATGTAAATATAATGTAGGAAATGTAAGCATAATGCTACTGAAGAGTTAATAATAAAAAAATGTTTTATCATCTTCCCTGGATGAGGTCACTTTTCTTTTTATTTTTAAAGACTTATTTACTCACTTGAATGTCAGAGTTAGAGAGAGAAAGAGAGAGAGAGAGAGAATCTTCTATCTCTTGGTTCACTCCCAGGTTGGCCAAGTCAGAAACCAAGAGCCAGGAATTTCATCCAGATATCCCACATGAGTGGCAGGGACTCAAACACTTGTAATACCTTCTACTGCTTTTTCCAGGCCATTAGCAGGGAGCTTGATGAGAAGTAGAGCAGCAGGGACTCTGGTGTCCAGATTGGATGCTGGCATCACAGGTGTTCCCCCAGCACCCTGCTTATAACATACTTTTCTAAAAATCAGAGTTTCTAGGTATTACCAATGTTTACATGTTATAAATAGTTAATGAACTTAGAAAACTAAACTCTGGAAATGTCAATAAAATACGGTTGGTTCTGTATATAAATATAAATAGATACCATTTGTGGCTACCTAAAGTATTTTAAATGCAGATTCCCCTAATTTTGATAATTCCTCATCTTAAAATATTGTCTTTCCCATGATATAGTGAAATGAAATAAATGTATCTTCCCTGCTGCCAATCTGTGCATATGTAACTCAGGTCCCACACCTTCCGACATACACTATGAAAGTGCGAATTGGAAATGATCCTTGTGGGAGAGGCAATGGGATCCTGCTTCTTGCTATTTGTGTGGGTACAGACAGAGGCTGGGAAGTCTAGACTTCACAGCATCAGCCTCCCCTCTCTGGGCAAGGTCTGCACTGTTGTGTGGGGAGAACTGTTCTGGAAGCTCACCATACAGTCTTCCTACAATATGGAGTTTCAAACATCTGTCATAAATCTATCTGAGCTCAAAGTAGGCAGTGTCTGCAAATGAGAAAAATATATATCTTATTTTTAAAACACTGTATCTGATGCCTTCATCTACCCTGAAACTTATACTTAGCTTTACTCATGAAGAATCTTCGAAAAACAATTATTGTTGATGATGAAGACAACCAGCAGTTGTAAATATGTAATTTAATCAGCTTGATTTTACTTGTGATTTGTGCTTTCTCTTTTTCTCAGTAAGAATGTAAATGTTATGAACTTAAATAAAGTGGATCTCCACATTGTTAATAAATGGACTGGGTATGTGAATTACAAAAGTTATTTTTTAAAATTCTGATTGGAGACCTAATCTAGCTATCCCAAGAAGTGTGTTTTCTGAAACTCAAGAAGGAATAGCTAGATTAGATAGGTAGATACATATAGATATAGACACATACACACATTTTCCTCTTTGTCTCTTTTGGAACTAGTTCAGAAACACTTCTGAAGCCAAATGCATCGTCAATTTCTTCTCTATAAAAAGCAATATTTCTGGATGTCACTAAATTGTTGCACAGTATAATGGAAGAATATAGAGTAACATGAAGTAGTATAAAAATTGTCTTTTATCAATTCCATGTCCCGAATATTCTTAGTCTTCCATTTTGCATGCTTACAATTTTTAAAAAAGCATTGTTTGCAGCTCTCTTTTCTCTACAACATCTAACAGTATAAGATAATATGAAAAAATCAATATTCAATACAGTTTTATTCATCTTGCTGTCCCAACAAACTAAACTGCTTCTTTGGTATCCTTTGATTTTTTTTTTATCCAAAACATAAAAGGTTTGTTTTATTAGTATTTGAGTAAGCGTGAACTAACCTTTCCCTCTTTATAACTCAAGGTCACATAATTAAATGGATCATAACCCTTTCTCATGACTCACCTCATCATTGATCCATGCCTTCTTTTAATTGCTGCTTATTCATTCATTTTTCTAGTAATGGGCATTTGTGACACTCTCTGGCTATAATTTATGTTTTTCCATATTTGTGGAATAGACCTTCTTTGTAGAACACCAACTATCACAGGGGAGGAAACAGAAACAGGAGGCTCATATGCCATCCTTCAGGAAAAAAACAATTCACCATTAAACAACACTTTGTAGTTAAATATATCAGTTGATATTAAAATTATAGGGACTGTTATTGCTTTCACAAATTACAACTGCTAGAAGACTAGAAGACTATTAAACAAACAGGTAAATTATTCAAAACCAAAGTTAAATTAATTTGTATGAGTCATGGTGGTCCTTTCCGTATAAGGATGATGTGCTTATCAAAAATGCTGCAACAATTTTAAACCAGCAGATGAATGGGAGATGAGTACCATACTGATCACTTTCCCCAAGTATGGTTAACGTCTTTGGAAAAGGTTTTAATTGGTAGATAGTAAGTAGGGGAACCTGAATTCTCTCAAAAGTAAATCTCCTTTTGACCATCAAATAATATAGAACTATATTAACCTCATATTTCACTTCTAGAATTAAGTATTATGCCATAAGTCTATAATGTTATTGTCTGTATTCTTATTTCCATTTTTGCCCTCATTAATTTATCTCCCTCATATATAGATATTTGTGAACTTTTCTTGAGCTAGTAGAACAATAGGAGATCTGATGTGGTTGAAGTTATAACATATTTAGAGAGTTTTAATATTTGTAGTCCCTGGGGCTGGCGCTGTGGCATAGTGGGTGAGGCCGCCACCTGCATCCCCCATGGGCGCCCATTCAAGTATTGACTGCTCCACTTCTGATCCAGCTCTCTCCTGTGGCCTAGGGAAGCAGCAGAGGATGGCCCAAGTCCTTGGGCGCCTGCACCTTTATGGGAGACCCAGAAGAAGCTCCTGTCTCCTGGCTTCAGAAAGGCCTAGCTCCAGCAGTTGCGGCCTTGGGGAGTGAACCAGTTTATGGAATACCTCTTTCCCTCTGCCTCTGCCTCTCTTTAATTCTGTTTTCAGATAAGTAAATAAATCTTAAAAAGAAAAACTTACAGTCCTGTTATAGCAGTGAAAATGGAATGACAGATAATAGATAAAGCAAGAAGTTAAGAATTGGAGGACCTTATGTTGACAACCAGCTGAGACTGACAAATAATAACTATTTTAAAAGAGAAAGTATATATCTGTGATTTTTTAAGGTATATTTATATATTTGAAATCAGAATTACACAGAGAAAGAAGGGGATACAAAAGGGGAGGGAGGAGAGAGAGAAAGAGAGAGAGAGACAGAGAGGGAGAGAGATCTTTCATCTGCTGGTTCACTCCACAATTGGCCCACAATGGCTGGAGCTGTGCCCATCCGAAGCCAGGAGCCAGGAGCTTCTTCTGGGTATCTCATGTGGATTCAGGGCCCAAGGACTTAGGCCATCTTCTGCTGCTTTCCCAGACCATAGCAGAGAGCTAGATAGGAAGTGGAGCCACCAGTACTTAAGCCGGTGCCCATATGGGATGCTGGGACTGCAGGCAGCAGATTTACCCACTACACCAGAGTGCCAACCCCTGTGATGGTTTTTGAAGTTTAATCAAAGAAACAGGCATCATCCTTTACTTTTTCATTGCATTCTTTCATTAGTTTGCTGAGACTGCCATATAAAAATATTACAAACTGAGCAGTTTCAACAATAGATATTTATTTTCATCCAGTTCAGAAGCTTAAAGTCCAAAATAAAATATGAACCAATTTGGACTCTTTCAAGGCCTCTCTACTTGAATTACAGATATCACCTTCTTGCTGTGTCCTCCCATTTCCTTTTCTCTGTGTGTGCATCTTTGATGTCTCTATGCCAGATTGGCTTAGAGCCGATCCTAATGGCATGGCTTTAACTTAATTATCTCTTGAAAGGTCCTATCTTCCAAACAGTCCCATGAAGGACTGGGAGTTACATTTCAACATAGGAGTTTTGAGAGGACACAATTCAACTTACAACAATCCCCTACCTGGACATCTTATCAGCATCTGGAATATGATGAACTATACTCAGTGAGGAAACTCTCTTCTGGAAAAATCTAGTTTACTGTCTCTTTTGCTTTTAAAAACTATATTCTCTTTCTAGTTTTGTCTGTCATGATTTTTTTCATTCCTTAAGACTCCACTGCCTCCTCTGTGGGCATTTTTTATTACGCTGGCTAAAAATGACCTCTTTCCTTGGATTCAACTGGTCTTTTGTTGCATTCTTTTAGAACTTTTGTATTAAATGCCATCCTCTACCAAAATTGACGTATGTCTTGTTTCTACACTCAGATTATAAAATGTTTTACTGATATTTTATAAGCCTAGTATTTTATTTTCAGTGCCTTCTATACAATGAATATTAAGAATGCTTTATTGACTCTGAAACCTAATGATGGTGGCTAAAAATCTGTCAATCTTAATTCCCATTCCTCATCCAGCTGGTATGTGAATTGCAGAATAAGCTTACTGGGAAGCATATTGTCTTTATTGCTCAGAGGAGAATTCTTCCTAAGCCAACTCTGGAAAGCTATACAAAAAACAACACCTGAGGAGCTGCACTCTGACAGCCTTGCATGATGCAGTCTCTGAGGACTTGATCTTCCCAGCTGATATGGCCAAGAGAATTCGGGTGAAGCTGGATGGCAGCTGGCTCCTAAAAGTTCATCTGGGCAAAGCACAGCAGAATAACGTGGAGCATAAGGTGAAAACTTTCTCTGATGTCTATAATAAGCTCACTGGCAAGGAAGTTAATTTTGAGTTCATAGAGTTCCAATTGTAAACAAAATGACTAAAGGATGGTTCACAAACAAAAGCAAAACCAAAAACGTAATGATGTAAAATGGTTGGTCATTTTGTTTTCCCCAGTCTGCTAACGCTTTTCCAAACGCTTTTTTTTTTTAAAGTTTTCTGACAGGCAGAGTGGATAGTGAGAGAGAGAGAGACAGAGAGAAAGGTCTTCCTTTGCCGTTGGTTCACCCTCCAATGGCCGCCACTGCCGGTGCGCTGCAGCCGGTGCACCGCGCTGATCCGATGGCAGGAGCCAGGTTCTTCTCCTGGTCTCCCATGGGGTGCAGGGCACAAGCACTTGGACCATCCTCCACTGCACTCCCTGGCCACAGCAGAGAGCTGGCCTGGAAGAGGAGCAACCGGGACAGAATCCGGCACCCGGACCGGGACTAGAACCCGGTGTGCTGGCGCCGTAAGGCGGAGGATTATCTTAGTGAGCCGCGGCAGCGCCAGCCCCTAATGCTTTCAACTTTGTCCAGTTATGATTTGCCATAAAAATTCTCAATACCCTTACTCCTTTTTTAATGATCGCATTGTTTAGCTTATTTCAGGAATATGGGAAGACATTTATCTTGGTCTTTGATGCTTAGACAAAAGGAGAGCAGCAAAGATAAAACTTTTAAGAACAAAGGAATAAGCTTGGGCTAAGTAGTTTATATAGAACACATCACCCCAAGACCTGGGTGCACATTCTTTTGGATCACAGAAACAGCTTTTGCAAAAAATAATCATATGCTGGATTATAATGTTGAAATAATGAAAAAAATTTTTAATGATCAGGATCAAAACAAATATGACTCTTACCATCTCTTTTGTGAAGATTTTGAGGAATGTATCTGAATATAAAGAATATAACAGGCAAAACAATCAAGCAAGAAAAATAAAGCATGTAATTGAATAGCAGTGGTAAGCGTGGGCATCCCTTTTTTTAACTTTATTATTTATTTATTTTCACTTTTTAAAACTTTACTCATGTGACCCTCTCTTCATCTCAGCAATTATACTGGAATGAGTTTCTTGTTCATTTGTCTTGTTTTGTTTTACACCCAAGTAAGCCAAATCATGGACTGGTTAGTTGTATATGGTCATTAACTAAAATGAATAGATGAACAGGGTCAATACAACAAATTCTTTCAATATTATCTTTTTGGAAGGGGAGAAATCCTTAAAGACTATACACTTGGCAGCATGGTGGGAGATGAAAGGGAAAGGAGAAACCAAGTATTTTACCAAAAGACAACAGGTAGATAGACTATGTAATACAATAGAAATGAAACAGCCAGGACAAAGCAGAGGAATTAGTAATACCTTAAAATTAAAAAAAAAAGTTTAAGCAGCCAAAACAAAGCAGAACAAATGGAAAGAAACACAGAAAAAAATGAAACAAAGAAATCAGGAGAAAGTACAAAGATGCATTAGGACTAAGAGCACAGTAACAGTCCTTAGGGTGGCATCTGATCCTAACAGGAACCCAAGTCCACATTTGTCTTTATATCAGGTGCCTTCAAAAGTCCACTGAAAGTGTGTATTATGAAAAAAATGCACTGATTTGTAATTTTTTTGCACTAAGATGAGCTTATTGTTTTACTTGATTTTCCAGGAATCCTTTGAAATACACTTGAATTCATTCTTCTGTTACTTAAATTAGGTATCCTGGGGCATTCTTCCTTCAACAAAGTAAAATTAATTTAAAATGAAAGTGAAGTTATTCAAGCAATGCAATTTTCTATTGTTTTATTGACAATTTATTTTAATTTTATTCTTTGAAATTTTCTAATTTCCTTTATTTTATTTTTCAAAAATATTTATTTATATTGTTTATTTGAAAGACAGATAACAGAGAGAGATCTCATCTCCACTGCTTTACCCTAAAATGCCCTCAAAAGCTAAGGCTTGGTCAGGGTAAAGCCAGAAGCCAGGAACGGGATAAATCTGGGTCTCCTACCTGGGTGGCAATGACCTAGCCACTTGGATAATGACTTGCTGCCTCCCAGGGTGAACATCAGCAGGAAGTTGAATCTGAAGCACAATCAGGACTCAATCCAGGCTCCAAAATGGAAAGTCTGCATTCTAACCAATGTTTAACCATTGTACTAAATGTCCCTCCCTTTTTATTTTTCATAAATGTGGAATTAGTGTTTTTTTTTTTTTTTGCTGTGTTGAGATTTCCTTGTAAGTCATCTGTCACCTTTCAGTGTAATGTATTGTATAAAGATAGACTTCTATGAGAAGAGCAAAGCCTTAATGAACTTCACCAGTCTAGAAATTTACAAATAGTCATTATTGGAAGTAATAGAATTAAAGCTTACCTGCTCTGATGACATTCTTATAGTAGGAAAACAATACCAATAAGAAAACATATGGAGAAGGGGAATTTATGAAGACTTTTCCTTGGGATATGCAAAGTAATGGGCTAAAGATCCTCCAGGACTTTCATTTTCTGTCTTGGAGGGAAGAAGAAACCATAAACAGATCAAGACTTATAAAAATAAACATGAACAGCATCCTTATGTTTTGGAAGGTCCTATCTCCCTGAAGAGATTTGTAGCAAAATCCTTGAAATTACCAAAACCTTTGGAAGCATGGCGCTTCGGGAAGTGCAAGCATTTCCTTGGGTAGCCTTTGGGAGAAACAGATGACCTCACTCCTTAAGAAGAAATAAAAAGATCTCTGGTTTTGGAGATCACTGAAGATGACAAGAAGATTGGTCTTGGGGAGGTATTCCACTCTGCATGTTACATCTGGGGTTCCCACTGACACAGTTTTTGGTGTTGTTTCCTTTATGGTGGGTTAAAAAAAAGAGCTTTTCTACATTTCTAAGAGCTTGACTCCATCCAGATTGCTGGTCTTTGAATTACCCCACATGTTTATCACAGATGCTAAATTTAACTAAAGCAGGATTTGGTTCTATTCTAAGGACAGATGGAGAAAGATGCCATCTAAGAAAAGTAGAAATAACAGAATTACATTCCGGTTTGAATGTTATTCATTAAGAGAAATTATTGTTCTAATGCTGGGACCACTGTCTACCCAGTGGTCCCTCCCCTCTTCTCTCCTCCCCTCCATTCCCTTGCCCTCTTTCTCTTCCCTTCCTCTCCCTTCCCCTCTACTTCCCTCCCCTCCTCTCCATTCCCTTGCCCTTTTTCTCTTTCCTTTCCCTCTCTTTCCCTTCCCTCTCCCTCTCTCCTTTCCTTCTTTTTTGTCTTTTGGTAGGCTAGCAATAAACAAAAAAGTGAAAGAAGAATAAAAGAGATTAGGAAAGATATCTGGAGAATCATACTTGGTTGATGCAAGTGGGAGTGCTGCACTGTCGGGGAAGCACACATAAAATTGGTAAAATTAAATGTAGGTCAGCCTTCTGAGCAAGCAATTGGGAAGAACTTTGCCAAATTCCTTTTGTGATCAGGCTGATTAAAAAGCAAAAATATATCATAAATACATTGAGGAGTATAGGACCGATAAATGGATTTATATTACTTTGCTGCATTACTTACTAGTTGACTAGTCAGTAAAACATATTTGGTGGTAAGACAGTGTATGTGTTAAAAATGACATCTGACTGTAAGCTTAATGACTCAGATTCTGCTCTCAACATTTCCATTGTTTTTCGTTTCCGTGGCCTTAGTGTTTCTTGGTTTCAGAAACGCAATGGGTGGGGCTCATTACATTTTCTGGTTCAAAACCTCTAAATTTCAAACTTATAAAAAGAAATCTGTGGGTAACATCTTCTCAATTAAAGTATGCAATGATTACTATAGAGTGCAAATAACAAATATTTGACATCTCTAATTTCTATTAAAAAACATTTATAGAACACTTTCATTTGCTGATGTCAATATATACTTGACATAATTAAAGTTTTGTTTCAAAATACTGTCCTTGAATACAGTGAAATTTTCAAATAAAATGGAAAATTAAGTTTTTAAGAGAGCTGTGAAATTACATACATGATATATTTTATTATATTTTTGAACATTTTGAAGTAAATGTAAAGGCAGATGAAAATTTCTTATATGTATATGTGAACCTTTTCTACAATGGAAGAATCTTATCCATAGTAACTAATAGAGTACCTAAAATGCAATGTTTAGGAGTAAAATGAAATGGACATTTTGAAATTCCAGGATTGCTATAGCCCTTGTCTCTTATGTTGAGCAACAATGTTTTATTCTTTCTTTCTTCATACTATTTGTTGAACTATTTTATTTTGAGTAAACTGAAAATAGATCTTTATAAAAATTAAGAGTGAGAATATGAGATGGAAGAGGAAGAAGGTTTGGAGTTTTGGTGGGAGGGAGTGTAGAGGGGGGAGGTATCACTATATTCCTAAATCTGTATATATGAATACATGAAACTTGTATTAACTTAAATAAAATTAAACAAACTACACCATGTTAGATATTTAAGAGGTGTTTTCAAATACATGATTCTCAAAATTTATAGAAGGCATTGGACCTTCTGGTAAATGTTTTCTTAAGTTGTTATCTAATGGTTGAAACTGTTTGCTAAGTATTCATGTAATATTGCTATTGTCAGCAAGCGATCTAGGACTTGCTCCCTCATTTCTCTATTCTAAGCCCAACTTGTTCTTTCATTTCTCTATTCTCCTCAAGGTAGGAAACTAATTCTATTATGAAGGAATCTGTAGGACGCACAATTTAATCTTTAGACCTTATAAAAGAGATGGCTAACATTTTTCTGTAATAGCATAGCCAAAATAAGAACTTAAATAATAATCTCATAGCTAGATTCACTTCGCCATCAGCGAAGTATACAGTAAGTAGAAAACACCTCCCTTTCAGACCAAAGGGAAAGAAAGTTTTAAAGTGAGAATATAATTTTCCTCATGGGCATTGTCTACCTTAGAAAAACTACTACAGAACATGCCTGTGACTATAGACTTGTAGTTCAGGCCACCGAAGATTAGAGATGGGACACGGGCACTCCCTTGACTTGCATCCTCTGGTCTGCTTTAACACAAACCAGGAGGAAAAGAAAGCTAGGCATCAGAAGCAATGGGTGGCAGGCCTATTAATGGCTGATCTGTACAGTGATCTGCCCTCAAGGAGACCCAACAGGCCAGTCCACTGCAGTGGCTTTCAATGTGGTAAGCCTGGGCTTCAGCAGAAGTCAGCTTGTGAAGAGCCCTGGCAGCTCTGCCAAGAGTTGGATCACTGGAAATGGACCTGCCCTGGAGTCGAAGGATGCCCAGGTCAGAGCCACAGATCTTATTGGCTCTAAGCTGAAAAGCCCTTCACTCAGCCCAACTTCCAAAGTGACCACTGCAGCTGAGGGGATGGTCAAGTAGGGTCAGCAACATTGCAGGCAGAACTGTAAATTTCTTGTTAGAGATGCCCCCTGCCTTTACCTGGCCAGCTCTCCTCCCAGGCCAGCCAAGTAATGAAAGTCAACAGAGTGCCTTCCCCTAGGAGGTTCACACCTCCCTTAGGATGTACCCCATGTGAAGAGATAGATAGGTCTGGGCCTAAAGCCCAACAGATTATTATCAAGCCCCTTCTGTGAGGTTCTATTTGCCTCTCAGTCAGAAAACTTAATTGTAGCTTACACAGCACCTTTCTTAGCTCCTCTAATAATGACTCTGTCCTTTGTTCTAGACCCTGTCTAGCATACTTGGGCCTCATTCCTTTGTAATCATAACCTCTACCACCAATGGCTCTACTCCCAACCTATGTGTACTGATGGTCCTCTTCCCCACTTAATGCTGTATAATTGTTCAAACCTGGTAAATGCCACTCTTAGGATCATTGGTTACTATCCTCACTCTGTCTTTTATGACCTTGTCTAAATATGATCAGAGTCGGCGAACTTGGAAGGCTTCCATAGCCTTGGCAACTCATGACGACAGCCTAGGGTGGTTACTGGCACCATAAACTAGAGTGTCAATTCGTTGGGTCAACAACAGGAGCCACTGTGTACTTGCTCCTCATGTGGGATCTCTGTCCTTAATGTGCTGTACATTTTGATTTAATGCTATAACTAGTACTCAAACAATATGTTTCACTTTGTGTTTCTATGTGGGTGCAAACTGTTGAAATCTTTATACTAAATTGATATTCTGTATATAAAGAGAATTGAAAATGAATCTTGATGCAAATGGAAGGGGAGAAGGAGCGGGAGAGGGGAGGGTTGCGGGTGGGAGGGAATTTATGGGAGAGGGAAGCCATTGTAATCTATAAGCTGTACACTGGAAATTTATATTCATTAAATAAAATTTAAAAAAAAGAAAAAAATTAAAAATAAATAAAATTAGCATAAACCTTGAAAAAAAGAATCTTGGGAATAATAATTTTGAAACTGTGAAATTAGTTCATTACATACACACACACACACACAGCATTTGTTTCATTACAAATACCTAAGCCATTCGTGAAAACTCAAATGTAAATGCCAATTATCTACTCACATGAGTTTTTAAGTTTTAGTTGCAAAGTCACTTCATGAAACTAAATTCTAGCTCACATGTACATTATGGAGAGATGGATAATTGCAAAGGAAGAGGAGATGGAATAGAATTTCATCATGGGTTTTTGTTTGTGATAAGTGATATTAGCACAAAGGGAGTCAGTTAGGTACAGAAAATCCTAGATCCAAGATCAGAGTCATTAAAATTTATCCTTGCAGAAAAAATGGATTTATTTAACCACACATAGGCAGTATTTGATGACTTTTATTTGAGAGAAACTTTGATTCTATATTTCAGTAGGTATAAGTACCGTAGATTTACATGTCACTCATCATTTTTCAACATTTATTTGAAAAACTGTGTATTTAATTTATAAGGTAGTCTCAAGAATCTGTACAAACATTAAAGGAAGTTGGTGGTATAATAGAATATATTATTTTACAAAAGGCTTTTTGTAGAACATGTGATGCAATAAGATATGTAATCCCTATTGATTAAAAAATGAATCTTGATGTGAATAGAAGGGGAGAGGGAGCGGGAAAGGGGAGGGTTGCGGGTGGGAGGGAAGTTATGGGAGGGGGGAAGCCATTGTAACCCATAAGCTGTACTTTGGAAATTTGTATTCATTAAATAAAAGTTTAATAAATGAAAAAAAAAGTATTTCATGAAGAATAACTGCTATGAAAACTGACCACAAATTTAAAATATAATATTTACAACATATTTGTCAATATAATTAGTGATATTTTAACATTACACATTCCATTATTCCTTTGTAGTCAACCTTCTTCAAAATCATTTGTGAAAATTCAGTATAACTCATAACACTGTGGTAGAACGTTGCAAGTTATGCAATTCCAACATATTTCTTTGTAGTCCTTTCATTTTTGTTCACATAACTTGGGCCCAGATCTACTTCAAATCTTTCTTTCAAGAAGTTTCACAGAGTCCTAGAAATGTAGCAGTTTGTCATCTAATTTAGTTGATTGTTTTTGATGTCTTGCCTTTAGAAAAAGTTCAACAATAGTTGTATTATTGTATTATTCATAAAATTAGATATACAGGGGAGTCTTGGAGTTATTACAAAAGGCAATTAAAATATTTTGAAAGGCAAGATTTAAAAATTTACAATAGCATACAATAAATTATTTGAATAATCTGGTTGAGCATTTCAGTAATAAATAGAAATTTAAGGGGTGTTAAAATATTCTTTTGCCATCTGACAAAAAGCCATTCTGCTTCTAATTTAATTTTTCAGATTTATTTATTTATTTATGAAAAGCAGAGTTACAGAGAGGGAGACAAGCACATATATATACACACACACAACCACACACACAAGGAGAGAGAGAGAGAGAGAGAGAGAACTTCTATCCACTGGTTCACTCCCCAAATGGCCATAACAGCCAGATCTGTCAAGTGGGTGGCAGGGGCCCAAGCACGTGAGCCATCTTCCACTGCCCTCCCAGGTACATTAGCAAGGAACTGGATTGGAATTTGAGCAGCCAGACCGGGTCCCTCAACAATGTGGAATGTTGGTGTCATAGAAGGTAGTTTAACCTGCTACACCACAAAACCAGTGAGTTTCAGTTTTTGATGATTATTTCACCTTGAGGATAAAAAAATTTACTAAAGGGTTATACTTTTTTTAAACTTTTATTTAGTAAATATAAATTTCCAAAGTACAGTTTATGGATTACAATGGCTCCCCCCCCATAACTTCCCTCCCACTTGCACCCCTCCCTCTCCCATTCCATTCCCACTCCCTCTCCCATTCCATTCACATCAAGATTCACTTTCAATTCTCTTTATATACAGAAAATCAATTTAGCATATATTAAGTAAAGATTTCAACAGTTTACACCCACACAGAACATAAAGTGTAAAATACTATTTGAGTACTGTTATAGCATTAATTCACATTGAACAACACATTAAGGACAGAGATCCCACATGAGGAGTAAGTACACAGTGACTCCTGTTGTTGACTTAACAATTTGACACTCTTATTTATGGTGTCAGTAATCTCCCTAGGCTCTAGTCATGAGTTGTCAGGGCTATGGAAGCCTTTTGAGTTCGCCAACTTCAATCTTATTCTGACAGGGTCACAGTCAAAGTGGAAGTTCTCTCCTCCCTTCAGAGAAAGGTACCTCCTTCTTTGATGGCCCCGTTCTTTCTACTGGGATCTCACTCACAGAGATCTTTCATTTAGGTCCTCTTTTTTTTTTTTTTTTTTTTTGGCTTTCCATGCCTAAAATACTCTCATGGGTTTTTTCAGCCAGATCCGAATACCTTAAGGACTGATTCTGAGGCCAGAGTGCTGTTTAGGACATCTGCCATTCTATGAGTCTGCTGTGTATCCTGCTACTCATGTTGGATCGTTCGCTCCCTTTTTGATTCTATCAGTTAGTATTAGCAGACACTAGTCTTGTTTGTGTGATCCCTTTGACTCTTAGACCTATCAGTGTGATCAATTGTGAACTGAAGTTGATCACTTGGACTAGTGAGATGGCATTGGTACATGCCACCTTGATGGGATTGTATTGGAATCCCCTGGCACATTTCTAACAGGGTTATACTTTATCAAAATATAATTTCAGTGTCTAGAGCTATGGTACAGCATGTCAAGTTGATGTCTAAGGTGCTGGCATATCAGATGAGTGCTGGTTCAAAGTTCAAGTCCTGGCTGTTCCACTTATGAGCTCCACTCAGCTCCCTTATAATGCATCCAGACAAGCAGCAGATGTTACAAGTGCTTAGGCCCCTGTCACCTACATGGGAGACTCAGTTGAATCTCTTTAATTCAGCCTGGACTAGCCTTGGCTGTTGTAGCCATTTGGGAAGTGAACCAGCAGATAGAAAATACACCAATTTCTCTCTCTCTCTCTCTCTCTCATCCTCTGTAATTCTGCTTTTTAAAGAAACAAATCTTTAAAAGTGTACAATTTCAAATTTCCTTTTGAATTTCATTAGTCTTCAGATAGAAAGTAGAAGAGTGCTTTAGGGTGTTTGGATGATCAAGTTTCCAATTTTTGGGGTACTTTGTCAGCACAAGCATTTGGCTTACTAAATCATTTGTCTTTTTATCTTCTATCCTCTTTCAAAGAAAAGAGACAAACAGTGCAAATGTAAGGTCTTTCACAATGAACATGTCGTATGTCTTTTAGATGTCTGACTTATGAAATGTCATAATAGAACTGCTAATTCCCTCCCCTCTACTAGAAGAGAAGTTCTCAAGAGGAGAAACTACAAGAAAGAAATAGAACTTTCCCAAGTGTCAGCACCCCACAAACTTGAGTTGTTAAGAAAAGAGAGTGAAATGGGAGTTGGAATTCCAACATCAGAAGGTTGTAGAATGACCAGTGTTCCTACTGAAAGCCTATATTTCAATGGGAATGCACTCTCGCTGTGTTTTTGGAGTTGCATATGGAGTCCTCAGATGAAAGGATGCTCTGAAAGTCCACACTTCTCTTCCCAAACACTACCAACTTTTCAAGCCATCATCATTAAGGTATAGATAAATTATACTGAGTTAATATAACCTAACCAATAAGCTATTGGAAACAATTATTTTTAGACGTAGAATACATGAGGTTAACTATTTTATATCTTAAATACATAACTCCGCAGAGTTCTTTTTCACATTGGTATCTAGATTCATGTAAACTGGGTAGGGTTAACTTCAACTTCATGATTAAAGTAACATTTCAAGTGGCACTATGAGAATTCACAATGTTAATTCATACCATGTTGTAACTTACCAGTATCAGATCCATTCTTTACAGCAATCTTGACAAGAAGAGAAGGGAAAGAGAAGGATCACTCTGTGTCTGAGAATAGGAGCAATGCATCTGAATAAGCTATGCATAGTACCTTGAAACAGATTTATTAGCTCAAATCACTAGCAAGTAATATTTAGATGACATTTCACATAGAAAGAAAATAGCAAGATTTCACCTTGAGCCTAACCTAATATTCTCTTTCAGTGTTATGGAACTTTGTCTCAAGTTCAGTGGGCATATGGGGTAGCAGTCAAGATGCTGACTGGGGCATATGTTATTTTCATTTAGAAAGGCTCTCTTTTCCTGAACAAAGCTGATACTGAGCATCCTCCATTTAAGACTGATGTGAATTGGACTGAGTTGTAGTTTTAACAAAGCTCAGCTAACCTCTCATTTCCTTCTGTTTTAAAAAGGCAGAGATAGGCAGACAGATAGAGATCTTTCATCTGCTGGTTCACTCTTCAAATAAATAAGCTGGGGCAGAGCCAGGTTGAAGCCAAGAGCAAGAACTCAATCTTGAGCTCCCAAATGAGTGGTCGGATCTCAAGTGCAAGGAGCCATCACTTGCTGCCTCCCATGGTAACCAGTAGCAAGAAGTTGGAATCTAAAGCAGAGATTCAAACCTGGATACTCTGATATGGGATGCAGGTGCTTCAAGCTACATCTTAACTGCTTAGCCAAATGCCTGCCCCTGCAATGCAGACTTCTGACCTCTAGAACTGCAGGAAAAAAAAATAAAGTAATGCTGTTTTAAGCCACTAAGATCGTGGTAGTTTTTTAAACAGTAGAAATAAGAAAATAATAAACTAATAAACAGCTTTAAAGTTATTTATTTAGCCTCCCACCCATAAGGCTTCATAAGTTAGAAGGCATACTGAAGAGGAAAAATCAATAGCTCTGTAACCTCTAAAGTCTCAAATTCTTGCTTTGTTTTTAATTTGTTTCTTTCCAATGGATGAGGAGGTTTCTGCTCCTTCAAGTCTCACATGGTCAATCTTCTGCCTCTCCCCAGGATCAAAACATACCTTTAGAGAAAAGAGAATAAAAAAGTTTCTCATTCTGGAATCAGGTCTTTTTTATTTGCCATTGCTCCATCTGCTGTCCAATAATCTTTAACTATGTGATGGTTATACTGTATTGCATCTCAGTAATTTTCAGCTGAGTGTCTGCTTCAATCTACCCCGTTTAGTTTGGTGGAAACTTGTTGTCTCCGATCTTGGTTCACTTTAAATTTATCTTCTATTATATCTTTGAATATACTTATATTGACTTCGGTTGTTTCATTGGGAGTATGCATTCTAGTCTTCCTTATCATTTGCATTTTCAATCTGAAAGAATTCTCTAGATTTTTCCTCCACAACATAATTGTTTTCTTCAGTAACATATTCTCTATTGTTTTTAGTGAAAAATTTAAATCTACTGAAGTATTATAATTTTCAGTAAAACATGAAATTTAGAGTAATAATAGAGTATAATATGAAGGTAGAAATTAAAAGATTATTAGATTATGAATGTGACTGTAATTTTTAGGTATAGTTTTAAAATTAGGTGTCTGCAAAATCTATATATCCTTTTCTTGTTTGGTTTCATTATTTTATTTCCAAGGCCTCATCTGTACTCTGCTTGATAAATCCTTCCAAGCATTTACCATTTAGCATCAGTTTTCTTAAACAGTGATTATTGTACAGCTATAAACCCAGATTTTAAAATTCTATTAACTTATTTTTAAAATAATTCTTATAAAATGATAAACAAGTGAACAGTTTTTAATTTAATAGGCAGATCTGTTGAATGTATCACATTTATTTATTTTAAAGGTAATTTCATTTCACCAAATTTGTTTGGAAATTTAGGTAAAAAGTATGGATTTCAAGAGGTATTTCAATAATTATAAACATGCTGAAGAAATTCTGGAAGTACCATTAACATCCTTTTAGGGCAATATATGATGAACCTCAAGCAAATTTTTTAAGCATTTAGTGTTTTAAGTAAAACCCGCCCTAAAATTGCTTTGAAGAGAACCATTCACTTACATTAATTGAAAATGATAAAGTAATTACATGGTGAAATAATACCAAAAGGAAAGCAGCTAAAATTTCCATATAAATCTTCTAATTTAGCCATCATAGCTTTTAAACCAACTCCCACAAGTTCAGTTGTTTTGTAGATTACAATCCTTTTTTTATAAGATTTTGGTGTTTGCTTTTATAAGGTTTTAGAATGATTTAATAAAGTTTAATTATCCCCCACACCAAGGGATCAGTGTTACTACCAGTCTGTGACAGGCTTAAGTGTTCCATGCTGGATTATATGAGTTGGGAGAGAGGATTATCATTCTTTCTTTGGGTGAACACAGTACAAGTTATTTAATTTTTGTGACCATAACTTTATCTCTATAATGTTGCATTGTCCATGGTATCTTTCTGTTTCTTTCAGAATTATAAAATTATTTTATGTGATTCAATGAGCTGATTCACTTAGTGTGTGTGTATATATATATATATATATATATATATATATATATAAATTGTTCTGGCACTAAAATATTAAAACAGCATTGTTATTTGGCTACATTACAAGTTTCATATTATAGAACATGAAATCTTGCCAAATCCTCTAGCTCACAGAGATTGCATTTTTCACTTCAAGGGAAGAAGGTGTCAATTCACCACTGAAAATTCCCTGTTCTCTGAACATCAAACAGTATTTTTTTTACCCCATAAAAGATACTATTAGTCTTATAATCTTACATCAAATTTTGTATTTGCTAACTCATACTTTTCAATTTTTTAAGTCACTTGACAGGTAGCTGAAACATAGAAGTCATTAGTTATTTTCACATTTTGCTAAATATTATAGTACTAAACTTCTTAGACAGCAATCAAAAATTTATTCAAAGTTACAGGTTCTCCACACTGTTCAGCTCTTGTCATAGAGTATTATAAAAAAATAATACTTCATAGAAATTTACCTTAAGTAAAAATGTGGTACTATTCCTTAAGCTGCATCAAAAGCTCTTACTCTTTTTCAAGAGCTTTTTTATTTTAGAGTAGTTTTATTTACAAACAAAAATTGTGAAATAACATAGAGTTCTGATATAGCTCACATCCATCTCCCTCTATTTTTAACATCTTATAGTAGTGTGTTATATTTGTCACAATCTATAAACCACACCCACTTTTGCTTATAATTAGCATGCAATATGAGCATAATAGATTTGTCACAATTAATCCACATCCAGCTTCCCCTAATTCTTTTATCCAACTTGTCTCTAACCTCATCCCATCTTCTCCCATTCTGTGTTTGGATTGAGTTTGGTTTTCGGTTTTTTATTTTTTGTTTGTTTGCTTGTTTGTTTGTTTTAGTTCCCACTCATGAGAAAACATGTACTTCCATGTCTGAGTTCATTTAACATGAGAAAAAGTGCTTATTCCACATGCAAGCTATTATGGCAATTCTTTCAAAATCTGTTTTCTTTCTTACCTTTCTCTACAGAATAAAATGTCAAGTAGGTTAAGGTTTTATGTTACATTTTTCTCCATATTATTTTGATTATATCTGTCATCTACATATTTTGATTTAATGTGGTAGAATTTGTGAATCCCAAATGTAAAATAGAAAATATTGAAAATATTTCTGAATAGAAATATTTCTAAAATAAATATAAATATTTCTAAAATAGAAAAATTGAGAAACTAAATCCTTTAATCAGAAGGGCCAGAATTTATTCTAAGTATCCCTTTATTCCCATCTTAAGATATAGTAGGGAAATCCCATTCTTATTGAATCCTGTAGTGAGCTGCAAGTTGTGACTTAACGCACTGTGCCATAGCACCAGCCTCATCCAGAACACTTTAGGTGAAAATTAGAATTTCATGGCTTGGTGGGAAGGGCTGAAATCCCAGCCCTCGGCAACAGTAAATCAGAGGCTGAAGAGCTTGGGTATTCAGAGTCCATATTTGTAGATTCCTGGCAAAGACTTCTGAGGTGTCAGTACATTAGTCTCACTCAAGCTGTCACTTACCTCTCTACTCTCAGGACTTTGATGAAACATCAGGCTTCTGTTGAGCAGGGGATCTGTACTCTCAACGGAGCCATAATTGTTATTTCTAGTTTGGGCATTATTAGATTCTGTCCCATGGGAACCAAACAAACCTCTACCTAGTAAGTTCTCTGCAGGTGTGGTTGTCCAGCACATAACTTACTGCATTAGGTAGTATAAAGTTTTCTACTACAGTTTAAAGTAACTGTTCAAACAACACACATAACATTCATGAAATTGGCTCTTCCCTATGACTTCTACTTGAGAAAGCTGTGCTAAAGATTTTATGGGAGGTAAAGTTTAGAAACTATTTAGTGCCGGGGTAAAGGTACCCCAATCCACTGTTGGTGGGAATGTAAACCGGTGCAGCCATTATGGAAGACAGTATAGAGATACCTCAGAAAGCTGAAAATAAATCTACCATAAGATCCAGCAATCCCACTCCAGGGAATTTATCCAAGGGAAATGAAATCAGCATACGAAAAAGTTATCTGTACCAACACATTCTTTGCAGCTCAATTCACAATAGCTAGGATATGGAATCAACCCCGATGTCCTTCAACTGAGGACTGGATAAAGAAATTATGGCATATGTACACTGTGGAATACTACTCAGTGGTAAAAAAAAAAAATTAAATCCTGTCTTTTGCAATAAAATGGTTATAACTGGAAACCATTATACTTAGTAATAAGCCAGTCCCAAAAAAGAAAAAACACCATTTGTTTTATTTTCCCTGATATGTGGCAGCTACCAGAGTATTATATAATGTATTGGAGTGAAAATGGCATTTTGAGATTGAATGATTGTTTACAGCCCTTGTTTCTACTGTTGAGGATCAGTGTTTTTTTTTTCCCCTCATACTATTTTTTGAACTCTTTACTTACTGTAGGGTTAATCTTATGAGTATGAAAGAAATTGAAAATAGATCATTCTAAATAAAGAAGAATATGAGAGAGAAGAGAAAGAAGGGTGGGAGCGTGTGTGGGAGGGAGGGTAGGATGGGAAGAATCACTATGTTCCTAAATCTGTACATAGAAATTTATACACCTTAAATAAAAATTTAAAAAAGAAAATACTTAGTCCCAGCTACCTAATAAAAGAAAAACATTATTATTGTGATTAATATGAAATGCTTATGAACAATTATGTATTTGTTATTAGTGGTATATTTCTTATACACAACTCAAACATGTGGAAATTTATTTTTCATTTTCCCAGGAGAACTCCCATCTGGAATCATCCTTATTTCCTTATGCAAATAGATCACTGGATATGTGACTCACTGCACCATTGAATCCTGGGATCAAATTAACTTACATTTTCATGGTAAAACACCTGAGCCAGTGAACCTCTCAGTGTCACTATTTCCTCTTTGTGAAATGACAATAGAAATATTGTCTCCTTGTTGGATATTGTGCCAGAAAGTCACATCAGGTTATGTTCATTTGTTTATGAGAATTCAATAAACATGTTCTGAAAGGAAGGAATGTGCCAGATGCTGGATTGGTCAATAAGAATAACAAGAACTAAGGCCGGCGCCGCGACTCACTAGACTAATCCTCCGCCTTGCGGCGCCGGCACACCGGGTTCTAGTCCCAGTCGGGGCACCGATCCTGTCCCGGTTGCCCCTCTTCCAGGCCAGCTCTCTGCTGTGCCCAGGGAGTGCAGTGGAGGATGGCCCAAGTGCTTGGGCCCTGCACCCCATGGGAGACCAGGATAAACACCTGGCTCCTGCCATCGGATCAGCGCGGTGCGCCGGCCGCAGCGCGCCTACCGCGGCGGCCATTGGAGGGTGAACCAACGGCAAAAGGAAGACCTTTCTCTCTGTCGCTCACTGTCCACTCTGCCTGTCAAAAATTTAAAAAAAAAAAAAAATAACAAGAACTAGAATCAGTGTTTGTCCTCACAATTAGCAGCAGCAAAGAAAGCAACCTGAAGGATAACATTCTTCAAATGCAAGGCAAAGAGGTATCCCAGTGGAGTATTTCAATGATTAAGTTTACACTGAATATGGATATTAAGTTTAAATTTTGATTTAAAAGTGAGTTGAAAATTCATTATTCAGAATTATGGGATTAATTTTATGGGAAAACACATCATTTTAAGTGTAGTAAGTGGAATAAGGTTTTTCTTTTAAATATATTTTTATATAATACATATATTAATAATAATGAAAATCATGTTATGTCATAAGCTAATCTAAATACAGTTTTGTATGTCAAATGAGATAGGAGTGTGCATATTTTAAATTCCTAACAACATACTACTAGTGAGGAAGGATGATCATACCAAGTTAAAATTAAAATTAGGAAGGACTCAGCTTACTTTCAATCATCTTTAGATGAATCACGGTCTAAATATTTGGAATTTCTAATACCATATGAATCTGCATCAAAGAAAAGTCTAGGATGTGACTCACATTTGAGTAGCCCTGCTGGATGACTCAAATGACAAACATTTTGCTAATCTATATGATAGTTTGTTTTTTCTTTTTTTTTTTTATTCCTTATTTTTTTTTTAACTTTTATTTAATGAATATAAATTTCCAGTGTACAGCTTATGGATTACAATGGCTTCCCCCCCCCCCAATAACTTCCCTCCCACCCGCAACCCTCCCCCCTCCCGCTCCCTCTCCCCTTCCATTTGCATCAAGATTCATTTTCAATTCTCTTTATATACAGAAGATCAATTTAGTATAAAGATTTCAACAGTTTGCACCCACATAGAAACACAAAGTGAAACATACTGTTTGAGTACTAGTTATAGCATTAAATCACAATGTACAGCACATTAAGGACAGAGATCCCACATGAGGAGCAAGTGCACAGTGGCTCCTGTTGTTGACCCAACAAATTGACACTCTAGTTTATGGCGCCAGTAACCATCCTAGGCTGTCGTCATGAGTTGCCAAGGCTATGGAAGCCTTCCAAGTTTGCCGACTCTGATCATATTTAGACAAGGTCATAAAAGACAGAGTGAGGATAGTAACCAATGATCCTAAGAGTGGCATTTACCAGGTTTGAACAATTATACAGCATTAAGTGGGGAAGAGGACCATCAGTACACACATGTTGGGAGTAGAGCCATTGGTGGTAGAGTAGAGGTTATGATTACAAAGGAATGAGGCCCAAGTGCACTAGACACGGCCTAGAACAAAGGACAGAGTCATTATTAGAGGAGCTAAGAAAGGTGCTGTCTAAGCTACAATTAAGTTTTCTGATTGAGAGGCAAATAGAACCTGATAGAAGGGGCTTGATAATAATCTGGTGGGCTTTAGGCCTTGTAAATTCAGAGGCCCAGACCTATCTATCTCTTCACATGGGGTATATCCTAAGGGAGGTGTGAACCTCCTAGGGGAAGGCACTCTGTTGACTTTCATTACTTGGCTGGCCTGGGAGGAGAGCTGGCCAGGTAAAGGCAGGTGGCATCTCTAACAAGAAATTTACAGTTCTGCCTGCAATGTTGCTGACCCTACTTGACCATCCCCTCAGCTGCAGTGGTCACTTTGGAAGTTGGGCTGAGTGAAGGGCTTTTCAGCTTAGAGCCAATACGATCTGTGGCTCTGACCTGGGCATCCTTCGACTCCAGGGCAGGTCCATTTCCAGTGATCCAACTCTTGGCAGAGCTGCCAGGGCTCTTCACAAGCTGACTTCTGCTGAAGCCCAGGCTTACCACATTGAAAGCCACTGCAGTGGACTGGCCTGTTGGGTCTCCTTGAGGGCAGATCACTGTACAGATCAGCCATTAATAGGCCTGCCACCCATTGCTTCTGATGCCGAGTTTTCTTTTCCTCCTGGTTTGTGTTAAAGCAGACCAGAGGATGCAAGTCAAGGGAGTGCCCGTTTCCCATCTCTAATCTTCGGTGGCCTGAACTACAAGTCTATAGTCACAGGCATGTTCTGTAGTAGTTTTTCTAAGGTAGACAATGCGCGTGAGTAAAATTATATTCTCACTTTAAAACTTTCTTTCCCTTTGGTCTGAAAGGGAGGTTTTTTCTACTTACTGTATACTTCGCTGATGGCGAAGTGAATCTAGCTATGAGATTATTATTTGAGTTCTTATTTTGGCTATGCTATTGCAGAAAAATGTTAGCCATCTCTTTTATAAGGTCTAAAGATTAAATTGTGCATCCTACAGATTCCTTCATAATAGAATTAGTTTCCTACCTTGAAGAGAATAGAGAACTGAAAGAACAAGTTGGGCTTCGAATAGAGAAATGAGGGAGCAAGTCCTAGATCGCTTGCTGACAATAGCAATATCACATGAATACTTAGCAAACCGTTTCAACCATTAGATAACAACTTAAGAAAACATTTACCAGAAGGTCCAATGCCTTCTATAAATTTTAAGAATCATGTATTTGAAAACACCTCTTAAATATCTAACATGGTGTAGTTTGTTTAGCCAGTAAACTTAAGCACAACCATATAAAATGTTTTTAGTTTCTTTCTACCAACAAGTCTAAAACATATGATACACAGATTCAGGTCCCACAAATTAAAATGTATCTTTGATTGATTTTAGCAGCTTAAATTTATGGACAATCTTATCTATAAGCCATTTAAAATAAAACTCTTAATAAAATTTCCCCATGTGGACATACAATATGTACACACATATAATATAGCATAATAGACCAATACATCAATTTTAATAATAGCTTTTAAAATCTTTAACTCTTTTTGTAGATTGCCAATTGATTTGAATTGCTTTTTCTTTTTAGTAACCTCAGTTAACCATACTTTCTCTCAGTTGGTACTGTTAATACATTATTGGCTTCATCTGTTTACAGAGCCATCCCAAAGTACTGAATACAATAAAAGTGGCTGGAAAAAGTCCATAGGAACCTATAGGAGGACAGCTAAACACAGAACCAACAACGCTTTAGTTTTATGAGCAGCAGATATTCAAATTTTTGAAAAAAGCACATATTTAAATAACCCATTGCTCTTAATAAAAATTCAGCTGTTTTTGAACAATTAGAATTTAACAGACATCAAGAGAACATAATAGATTACTTTAACACATTGCTTTAACAGAGCATCAGAGTTTAATTCTATGTCAAAGAGAAATTGAGCTTCCTGTGATCTTTTGCTATGAGGTTTCCTTCCTTTACCTTCTTTCATATTGGTGACCGTGTTTCTGTGTTTCTGTGTGTAACACATCTTTAAGCATCTTTTGCAGGGCAGGATGAGTGGCAACAAATTCTTTCAGTTTCTGTTTGCTGTGAAAAGTCTTAATTTCACCTTCATTCACAAATGAGAGCTTTGCAGGATATAGTATTCTGGGCTGGCAGTTTTTCTCTCTTAGTACCTGGGCTATGTCTCGCCATTCCCTTCTAGCTTGTAGGGTTTCTGATGAGAAGTCTGCTGTGAGTCTAATTGGAGATCCTCTAAGAGTGATCTGACGTTTCTCTCTTGCACCTTTTAGGATCTTTTCTTTATGTTTCACTGTGGTGAGTTTGATTACAACATGTCGTGGTGAGGATCTCTTTTGGTCATGTTTATTAGGGGTTCTATAAGCTTCCTGTACTAAGATGCCTCTGTCCTTCTCCAAACCTGGGAAATTTTCTGCTAGTATCTCACTGAAAATGCCTTCTAATCCTTTCTCCCTCTCCATGCCTTCAGGAACTCCTAGAACCCGAATGTTGGGTTTTTTAATAGTATCCTGTAAATTCCTGACAATATTTTTTAGATTTCTAATTTCTTCTTCTTTTCTTTGGTTTGCCTGTTTTCTTTCCTGTTCTCTGTCTTCTAAGTCTGATATTCTCTCTTCTGCTTCGCCCATTCTGTTTTTAAGGCTCTCTAATGTGTTTGTCATTTGATCTATTGAACTCTTCATTTCATTATGATTTCTAGTCACTATCAGAGTTTCTTGTTCCACTAGTTGTTTCATTTCATTTTGATTCCTCCTTAATATTTCACTTTCACGAGAGAGATTTTCTATCTTGTCCATGAAGGATTTCTGTAGTTCAAGAATTTGTTTTTGAGAACTTCTTAATGTTCTTATCAATTTTTTGAGATCTGCTTCTTGCATTTCTTTGATCTTATCATCTTCATAATCTTGAATTGGGGTGTCTTTTTCATTTGGGGGCGTCATAGTTTCTTCCTTGTTCTTGTTAGCTTGGTTTTTGTGTTTGTTGTTTGGCATGTTGGAGATATTTGGTTTCTTCACTGTGGTGTTTTTTCTTGTTACACTATGGCTCTATATTAAGTGGACTGTCTGCTTTCAGTGGAGCCTTAGAGGCTTGAGATGAGTGTGGACTGAGAGCTGTGTTTGGTTCCTCAGGGTTGAGGGTGTGTCAAGGATGACACTCCCAGGTTAGGTGTGGTAAATCTCTCTTTCTTTTTTTGATTTAAAAGGGAAGTAATTCCGCACAGCTGAATGTAATTGGAGGTAGTTAGCAGGCAAATGATATACCCACAGGAGCCAGAGATCGGAAGCTCTTTCCCAAGGACCACACAGGGAATCTCTGCTGCCCTCAGTGTGGGCTCCAATTCTCCTGCAGTCTCCCACTGGGTTGCCAAGTTAGATGCTAATCTCCTGTTATTTCACCCCTCCCCACAGAGTCAGGTTTTTCTGCTAGGCTCAGGGCTGGTGCAGACCTGAGGTCGCCCTGCTTATGATGTATGTCCAAAATGGCGCCTGCTCTGTCTTGCTCGCCTGTGAGAGGTGAGCGGAGAGAGAGAAACTTGTGTCCGTATCAGTCACTTTTTTTATTTTTATTTTCTCTCTCTTCTAGTTAGCCTGGTGAACTTTTCCCCACGGAGTTTCAAGCCTCGTTCCCTCTAGCCTCCTCTTTCCGCTTGCCTGCTGGTATCTCGGGCTATGGAGGTTCGGCTCACCTCGCGTTCCAGCGCTGGCGCGTTGAGTCTGCTGCTGGTGTCCCGAACTTGGGCTCCCACGCTCTCCACGCAGGTCCACTGTGAATCACTAGTTCCGGAAGAGTTTCCTCTGCTGTTTCATCCCCTACTCTTCCTTGACCCTGCAGTATCTCCACTTATATTAAACTTTCTCTCCCCCCGGACTAAGTGTGCTTCCTGCCTATTCCGCCATCTTGCCGCCTCTCCTGTTTTTTCTTTTAATTTACAAAGTGAATTTACCAGTAAGGAAAGTTATCTAATACTTTCCTATGTTTAGGGTATATTTCTAGTTTTCCTTATTTGGAAAAAATTCAACTATGCGATTAAATAATAGCCTAGCCAAAAATTAAATAAAATAAAATCTTGAATTATAAAATCTAATATTTTGGTCTAGGCACTGTAACCAATTGTTTAATACATGTAACCAAAAATTGAATCACAACACAAAGTCAATTTATTGCCATAAATAATGCAGGAGATCATTGCAATTGCCACATATATGCTCTCCCTAAGCCCTATAAGCATTTATTGCTTATACAATAAATTTGAGCCAATCTAAGTCATTTTTGTAAAGATTTATTTATTTATTTGAAAGTCAGAGTTACACAGAGAGAGAAGAAGAGTCAGAGAGAGAGGTCTTCCATCCTCTGGTTCATTCTCCAGATGGCCACAATAGCTGGAGATCCGTTGATCCAAAGCCAGGAGCCAGGAGCTTCTTCCAGGTCTTCCACACGGGTGCAGGAGCCCAAGAACTTGTGCCATCTCCCACTGCTTTCCCAGGCCATAGCAGAGAGCTGGATGGGAAGTGGAGCAGACGGGACTCAAACCAGTGCCCATATGGGATGCCAGCACTGCAGGCGGCAGCTTTACCTGCTGCACCACAGCACCGACCCCAATCAATCTAAGTTATTAACCTTTGAATTTTACATAAGCAGAAAGCAAGATCTACATTTAGACTTACTGATTCTCAAAAATAATGCTTTAAAAAGCATGTTGGGCACACAGACAAGATAAGCATTAATTTAATAGTAATCAAATTTCAAATTTAAGTTAACAGATAAAAGTGACTTGAATTGCTTCTAAATTTATGGGTTAAAAAATACAGATCTGGAATAGTTTATGATTTTACTTTTAGTATTTTCTAAATGCTAGAACTTGGGTAAATCAATGATTTTTTCAGATATACTCACAAAACTTTTTGGCATCTGAGTAGTTATCTTGTCCAAATTCTATTTGGGAGTCTTCCTCCTATCTCTCACTTTCTCAGCACAATTCAAATTGAGTTTGTAATGAGGCCTGAGAAAGCAACAATATCCCATAGTTTTAAATATGTTGAGAAACATCAATATATTCTTCCCCTTAAGATTTATTTTCTATTGACAATTCTTAAAAAAATGCTTGTTTTTAGCTGGATCCTGTTTAGTACGTTTTCATTGATAATATACTAGATTCTCAGAATGATGACATGTGTTGTAAAGAGAAACATGACTTAAAAAGTAAAGAGATAATAGAAGAGAATAATATCCCTTTATATACTTGTATTTTCCATACTAGTCTTGAGTTGGAGTCAATATTTTGAACCAGTCTTTCTTTTTGCTTTAAGCTATTTCATTCTACAAGAGACTGAATCTTTTCTGCAACTTTCTTTTTTTTTAAACTTTTATTTAATGAATATAAATTTCCAAAGTACAGCTTATGGATTACCACGGCTTCCCCCCCCTCCATAACTTCCCTCCCACCCGCAACCCTCCCCTTTCCCGCTCCCTCTCCCCTTTCATTCACATCAAGATTCATTTTCAATTCTCTTTATATACAGAAGATCAGTTTAGTTTCCCCTCTTCCAGGCCAGCTCTCTGCTGTAGCCAGGGAGTGCAGTGGAGGATGGCCCAAATGCTTGGGCCCTGCACCCCATGGGAGACCAGGAGAAGCACCTGGCTCCTGCCATCGGATCAGCGATGTGCGCTGGCCACAGTGCGCCAGCTGCGGCGGCCATTGGAGGGTGAACCAACGGCAAAGGAAGACCTTTCTCTCTGTCTCTTTCTCTCACTGTACACTCTGCCTGTCAAAAAAAAAAAAAAAAGAAGAAGAAGTAGAGGTCTTTTTTTTTTTTTTAAGAATTATCTATTTAATTGAAAGGTAAAGTTATAGATAAGCAGAGGCAGAGACAGAGAGAGAGAGAAAAAGAGAGAGGTCTTCCAACTGCTAGTTCATTCCCCAGATGGCAACAATAGGTGGAGATGCGCAGATCCAAAGCCAGGAGCCAGGATTTTCTTCCAGGTCTCCCACATGGGTGCAGGGGCCCAAGGTTGGAGAAGAACAACAAAAAATAATGTAACTTCAAAAAATAGATGGAAGAAAGCTTTTTATCGCATCATTTGATTAGTTGGATATTGAATATAATTTCACAACTACAAAATTCCTCATAAAAATACAGTACATCTGGATACTTTGTGGTTTATGTTTATATGACAAAAAAGCAAAATTGAAATTGTGATATCATCTTTTGCTTCCAATTCATATTATGATTTATATTTAAATCACAAAGAAAGGAACTCACTGATAATTTTTGATAAGCTATTGCTTTAACGAATTGTAAGAAAATAGTCTTCAAAATGTAATCATCAAAGTTTAGTGTAGTAACCATGCATTTGGATTCTCTTTTACCATAATTTTAAATGTACTTAAGTGATATGAGCATTTCTAAAATGAGAAATATGTGTTACACACAGGATGTTATATTGATTTCCCTTAACTCTTTGTCAGCACTATTAAACGGAACCTATATCAGTTTTTTAATAAAAAAGTCCTCATATTTGTATTATACCACCTGTCATGCTTAGTCTATATGAAATGAGCTCAAAAGTGAGCAAGTTATGCAACAAAATTAGTCTCTAAATTTTTAATATTAAATAATTTAGATAAATTCACTTTTTTCATGTTTCAGGTATTTTTACTCATTTATGAGTAAAGTAATGTAACATTAATATTTCAGTACATTAATATTTTAAATATAACATTCTTATAATTTTGAAAATAAGACAAAAATAAGAGGACATGCTGGCAGCAGCCATGCTGCTAGCTGCTCATGCATTTCATGGCTGACTCCTGGCTGAGAAATGCCACTTTGCCAGGATAAGGTGAGAAGAGGCTAATGCAGTCCCTGTCCCTGACAGCTTTGATTGAGGGACAAGTCCATGGTCCCCAGTGCCTTCAAGTCTGGCCTGGGAAACTGGCAGAGGTCTTGGCAACTACCTCTGTGAAGGGCCAAGTTGCCTTTCTCTTTCCCTCAACCAAGCTGCCAGACACAAATTGCATGGTGGAGTCACAACTGAACTCTGTCCAGACTGGATAACTGGACAGTCCAGCTGCAGGAGGCTGCCAGGGTCAGGGCAACTTCCAGGGCAAACAGCTGATGCATGCCTTTTGTGATTTTGGGAGTTCTGTGCACAGGCCACGTAACTGGGAGGGTCATAGATAGTTGCTGGGTTCCCATTACCTGTCTGGTCTGACTGGAGACTCAGAGTCCCCTGCATCCTGGAGACAGGTGTTGTGGAGAGTAAGGGAACACATTAAAGAGAGGAGCAGTGCTCTGAATGGTGTGTGTGCATGGGTAGGGACATGTGCTGTAAATTCTCTCTAGGCTGTGAATCAGGTTGCTTACCCTGGCAAACAGAAGGGCTGGAATTGTGACATACTAGCAAGCACCAATGTCCTATCCTCCCACTGAATGTAGTCAGAGGTGCTCCACCGTGCCCATCTTGAACGTCACTCTGAAATCCTTTCAGAGAATGGGCCATCAAAGAAGAAGGTACCTTTCTCTGAAGGGAGGAGAGAACTTCCACTTTGACTATGGCCTTGTCTAAATAAGGTTGGAGTTTGTGAACTCAAGAGGCTTCCACAGCCTTGGCAGTTCATGACAAGAGCCTCGGGTGATTACTGACACCATAAAAAAGAGTGTCAATTGTTAAATCAACAACAGGAGTCACTGTGCACTTACTCCCCATGTAGGATCTCTGTCCTTAATGTGATGTACTATGTGATTTAATGGTAAAACTAGTTTTCAAACAGTACTTTATACTTTTTGTGTCTGTGTGGGTGCAGACTGTTGAAATCTTTACATAATATATACTAAATCGATCTTCTGTATATAAGATAATTGAAAATGAAACTTGATAAAGAATGGGATGGGAGAGGGAGTAGGAGATGGGATGGTTGCAGGTGAAAGGGAGGTTATGGAGGGAAAAGCCACTATAATCTAAAAGTTGTACTTTGAAAATTTATATTTATTAAATAAAAGTTAAAAAAAAAGAAATCCTTTCAGACCCACAACTGACAGTCATAGCTCCATGGCCTCACATAACACACTCCCCTGGAACTCAAGTATAAGCCTTAGGTACTCCATTGAATCCCAGAAACACATTCCAAGGAATGAAGCCTTTATTCTATTAAAAAAAAAAGATCCTTCAGAGGAGATAGTAACAAGAGACCCCCAAAGTGTGCAAAAATCAATGCAGAAACCCACAAAACATTAGCAAGAAAGGCAATATAATTCTCCCAAATGAACAAGATAACACATTAATATTAGACTAAAAGGAGATTAAATGAAATTTCTGAAAAAAGTCCAAAAGAATGTATGTAAGTTACTCAAAAGCATAGAGAATGGGCTGGCATGGTGACCTAGTAGGTAAAACTGCTCTCTGCCATGCTGGCTTCCTGTATTGAGTCCTAGCTGCTCCACTGCCAATCCAGCTCACTGCTAATGTGTTTGGGAAGTCAGCAGAAGATGACTCAAGTGTTTGGGTCCCTGCACCCACTTGGGAGACTTGGATGAAACTCCCTGATCTGGCTTCAGCAGGGCCCAACCCTAGTTACTGCAAACTAGTCATTTGGGAAGCGAACTAGCAGATGGACAATTCCTGTCTCTCTCTCTCCCTCTCTCTCTTTCTCTCTCTCTCTTTCATGCTGCCTTCAAATAAATAAATCTTTAAAATATTTTTAAAAATAAAGCACAGAGAAACAGTTAATGAAATAAGGAAATCAGTACATGACATGGACGAGAAATTATGCAGAGACTTATTGAAAAAATAACAGAATTATTTGAAATGAAGTATTCAATAAGTCAAATAAAAAACATATTAGAAAGCCTTAACAACAGATTTCATGAGGCTGAAAAAAGGCTATCTGATGTAGAAGACAGTAATTTTGAAATATCCTTCAAAGACAGAAAAAAAAGAAAGGAAGAAAAATTAGAAAGACCAAAAGACCTTTTTCAGGATCCATGGGATATCATCCAATGACCAAATACATGAGTCTTAGGAGTTCCTGAAGGTATGAAATAAGAGAAAGACTTATAAAATCTGTTCAGTGAAATAATAGCAAAGAATTTCCCCAATTTAGAGAAAGACATCCAGATACAGGAAGGCATACAACCTTAAGTAGGCATGATCAGAAAAGATCCTCACCACAGAACATTATATTTGAACTTTCAAAAGTAAAACATGAAGAAACTATGCTAAAATTTGCAAGACAGAGATGTCTGATCACTTCAGAGTAACTTCCATCAGGTGGACAGCAGATTTCTCAAGAGAAGCCCTACAGGCCAGGAGAGAATGGGGCTATATAGTCCAAGTCCCAAAGGAAAAAAGCTGACGACCCAGATGCTGCAGCCAGCAAAGCTTTCATTCTTAGCAGTGATGAACCTTGAGCTAGAAGGAGGCTGGCTCATTAAAGGAGCACAGCTGGCATCCCAGCCCTAACAGAATTATCTTCTAATGCTATTTATTGAAACATCAGAAAACTTTATTAGGGTACAGTTATGGTTTAAATTGTTACCTGCTGTCATTCCTTAAGAAATACAACGAGTTTCTGATATCAAGTCTTAGATTTATCTATTTTATCTTATCTTGAATCTCACTTATTTTTACTTTGAGCATTTTATTTAATTAATGATTTTATAAACTAGGTTATAAAGTAGCATAGACTTGGCCACATTATGAAAAAAATACTATATTAAAATGAATTAATACTTCTATTGTTGTTACTTATGTTTCTAGCCATTCAGTCATTTAAATATTTTAATTAAGATATTGATATTTAATTATTAAAGATATCTACATATGAGTCTGCATGTGGACTCTATGTAGTAATTTTGGTAATATAAAGTTCCACTATTTAGTTCTTTTTTTTTTTTTTGGCAGGCCAGAACTGTTTATTCTTTTTTTTTTCTTTTTTATTTCATAACTGTGAATTTACAAAGTGCAACTTTTGTATTGTTGTGGCACCCCCCCCCAACCTCCCTCCCTCCCGTGGCCCTCCCCTCTCCCTCTCCCATCCCGCCCTTTATCGAGTTTCATTTTCAATTACCTTCATATACTGAAGATCAACTTAGTATATACTAAGCAAGGATTTCAACAGGCTGCATTCACACAACCGCACAAGGTATAGGGTATTGTTCGACTAGTAGTGTTTTTAAGTTTCATAGTAAAACACATTAATGACAGAGATCCTACGTGGGGAGCATGTACCCAGTGACTCCCGTTGTTGATTTAACAATTGGCACTCTTATTTGTGATGTCAGCAATCACCCGAGACTCTTGCTATGAGCTGTCTAGGCTAAGGAAGTCCCTTGAGTTCACCGACTCTGAACTTGTTTAGTCAAGGCCGTGTCACAATGGAGGTTCCTTCCTCCCTTCAGAGAAAGGCGCCTCTCTCCTTGATGGCCTGTTCCTTCTGCTGGGGTCTTGTTCACTAGGGTCTTTCATTTAGATTGTTTTTTGCCATCGTGTCATGGCTTTCCATGCCTGTGATTTTCTTTATAAACATGAATTTGCCATGCATGACATACTTTCAATAAAGAAGTTTCACTTACTATAGCCACATAAAGTAGAAAGAGTAAACAAACATGCAGTAACAATGTTTATGTTTTCTTAAATTTTTAAAATTATTTATTTATTGGGGCCGGTGCGTTAAGCCTCTGCCTCCGGCGCCAGCATCCCATATGGGCGCTGGTTCTAGTCCCGGTTGCTCCTCTTCCAGTCCAGCTCTCTGCTGTGGCCCAGGAAGGCAGTGGAGGATGGCCCAAGTGCTTGGTCTCCTGCACCCGCATGGGAGACTGGGAGGAAGCACCTGGCTCCTGGCTTCAGATCGGTGCAACGCTGGCCGTGGCAGCCATTTGGGGGGTGAATCAATGGAAGGAAGACCTTTCTCTCTGTTTCTCCCTCTCACTGTCTGTAACTCTACCTGTCAAATAAATTTTTTTAAAAAATTTTATTTATTTATATTTATTTGTTTGAAAGACAGAGAAACAGAGATTTTCCATCTGCTGGTTCATTCCCCAAATGACCACAGTAGCCAGGGCTGGGTTAGGCCAAAACCAGGAGTTTGGAACTCAATCTACAAGGATGGCAGGGTCTCAACAACTTAAGCCATCACCTGCTGCTTCCCATGGTAGTCATTAGTAGGCACCGGAGTTGGAAAATGAGCTGGAATTCAAACCCAAACACCCAACTTGGGATGTGAATATCTCACAAGGCATCTTAACCATTGTACCAAATGCAAATTTATACTTATTAAACATTTCCAATAATTTTATTAAAGACGTAAAATGCAATTGAAACAATTAAACATATAATCACATAAAATTAAAAAGAAAGAAAAAAAGACTTGTTACACTTAGAGCATTCAGTAATCATTGCTAAACTGCAAATAAGCAGGAGAATCTTCAGGAAGATACTGTCGGAAAGTTGCCTATGACCTGTGCAAGTAATATTTGTAAATGGGATAATGAAAGTCTGACAGGAAACCATCAAAATGATACTAGTGTTTTGGTAAATAGGACTTAAGAAGTGAAAATTTTTCAGATGCTTTAAAAAAAAAAACTTTTATCTTTGGCTTTCTTTTTTCTTTTTCTTTTTTTTTTTTTTTTAGATTTTATTTATTTATTTAGGAGGTAGAGTTGCAGAGAGAGAGAGGGAGAGATAGAGAGAAAAGTCTTCCATCAATTGGTTCACTCCCCATAGGTCACAATGGTCAAAGCTGGGCCAATCTGAAGCCAGGAGTCAGGAGCTTCTTCCAGGAATCCCATCTGGGTGCAGGGCCCAACACACTGCTTTCCTAGGCCATAGCAGAGAGCTGGATTAGAAGAGGAGCAGCTGGAACATGAACCAGTGCCCACATGGGATGCTAGCACTGCAGGCAGAGGCTTAGCCCTCTGTGCCACAGCACTAGCACAAAATGATTTTTTTCTTTCTTTGACATTTTACAACTACTATTAAGTGGGCATACAGAAAATGCATCTTTCCAGTCTTTTTTGTTACCTCTTGTGAAAATAACAAAATTTCTGTTAGGATAAAGTGGCAGCTCCATGTGTCAGCCTCCTCCATAAAATAAAACTTGAAGTACATAGGATCATGTTATTAAACAGTGCTAATGGTATCTGAGTGTGATATCTAGAAGAAACTTTCATGAAGTGTTTCTAAATATTATTCTTGAATTTTCATGAGAACTATATCATCTTGTAGATAGTTACTATTCTTAAGAAAACATTTTTCTAACAAAATATTTCTGTTTCTATTCTTAATTTTTAAAATTTATTATTTGAGAGAAATACATGAGAGAGAGAGAGAGAAAGAGAGAAAGAAAGAGAGAGAGAGTTTTTTCAACCTTTCAACCTCTGGTTCACTCATCAAATGCCTGCAACAGCTACAGCTGTGATACAGCAGATCCAGGAGCCAGGAACTCAATCCAGGTCCCACAAGGGTTGCAGGGACACAATTTCTTGAGCCATCACGGGATGCTCTCTGAGGTCTGCATGGGTGGAAAGCTTGAATCAGCAATCAGAGCAAGGAATTGAACAGAGGCACTCTGATGAGGGATGTGGGCATCCTAACCACTGAGCAAAACACCTGCCCCTCCTCTCTTTCTCTTTCTGATCAGTCTCCTAAAACACGTTGCAGCATACTTTACATCAGTTTTGAAACCTGCAAAAGATGAAATTGTCATGATTCAAAAAATATCAGAGTTAGGATTTCCAACGACTTCAATTTAAGGAGGAGGGTAAAATTTTGAAATTGGTAAAAATCTGTCATCACAGGAATCACATATATAGTGAAACACACTCTAAAAGTTAAGACCGTGGGCTTGGACCTTGTCCGTCTGTCCATTAATGAGAACATATGTAATTCCATTTCCTTCACTCCTTCTCTCCTACTGTCCCCTGCTGGGCCTCATCTTCCTCTTTCTTGCTCTGCAGCTTTTCTCACAAAGGGGTCTCCTTTTTACCTCTGCGCTAATCAAAGTTAACTGAATCAAATGCATGCCTACCAGCATACACTCATAAATGTCTGGCTTCTGTGGAGTTCTTCAATACGTTTTTTTTCTTTCCATTAAAAATAAATGAAAAGTTGTTAATGAATATCCTCAGAAGAAAATAAGATGGAGTTGAAAGACTTATTTGTAAGAAGGAAGTTTGTTGAAGCAGAAGAAATAAATGAAGTGGCAGTGACAAGACAGTCCAATGGCACGATTTCAATAAAGACATTTATTGCATGAGACATTTACAAAATGCCAGTATTAGGAATGTAGCAATTGGGGCCGGCTCTGTGGTGTAGTGGGTAAAGCCAGTGCCTGTAGTGCTGGCATCCCATATGGGCACTGGTTAGAGTCCCTGTTGCTCCACTTCCGATCCAGCTCTCTGCTATGGCCTGGGAAAGTAGTGGAAGATGCCCCAGGTCCTTGAGCCCCTGCACCCGCATGGGAGACCCAGAAGAGACTCCTGGCTTCTGGCTTCAGATCTGCACAGCTCCAGCTGCTGCAGGCAATAGGGGAGTGAACCAGTGGATGGAAGAACTCTCTGTCTCTATCTTTGCCTATTTGTAATTCTGCCTTTCAAATAAATAGATCTTTTTTTTAAAAAAGTGGCAATTATGGATTGTGTTTTCTAACTCACCTTTATGATAAATATGCAAATCCTATTTTAAAAGCATATTTTCAGACTATGTAGAAAGAAATGAAGTTATCAGTAGTTACATAAATCCCAAAACAAACAATAAGGTAAATTTATTGATAATTATATCTAATCATGTTGGCATGAAACCACACAAGAAATAAACTGCATAAAAGACATTTTGAAGATGATGTAGAATACCTGAACTGGTCCAGGTAATGTTAACAAAAGAAGATGGAAAATTCACAAGAACAGAATAATGATTGTTTTAGTAATTCGGTTAATAAAGCTTGAAGAAGTGAGCATCTTGGGCTTCCCTTTTATGTTTTTATCATTTTATAGCCATCTCTGCATACAGAAATTGCTCTTCCAGTTATATGTTTTAGCTATCATTTGTAAATTTAACCAAATTGCCCTCAAGACAAATCTGTGAACCTTGATTCCTCAAGTTACAGAAAAAGAGTGAAGTCCTTTAATTTATATTACATTTGCTCAGATTTTTTTAAGGTTATAAATGGCATTTTGTAAAACGACATCACTGTCTTAAAAATCAGCTGTGATGTGACAGTCCTTTGGAAAGTTCTCTGATATTTGACTGTCTTCCCTGTCTATGCACAGAGAATATAGTACTTTATAAGCCCCAGTGGGTGGACAAATACTATAAAAGGATTACTGATCTGATATTTGTCTCTTTTTGGCTGAGACTGCGTAGCTCATGAGCAATTTTCCAGTCTCTCTCTGTGACTAAGGAGAAATTGTGTACTAAGACGATGTATCCAAAGATGAAAGTACCCTGAATCACTGAGACTGCTGCTCTGAAGTCATCCAGGACTGCAGCAGATGGAATGTGAGCAAGTGTAGTGGAAACTCCACAAGCAAGAAATGAACCAACCCGTGAGGTACCGAGTCCCTGAATTTTAGAGACTGTCATTGTAGCACAACTTATCCTATCCTGATTCTGCAACAGTGAGAATGTTCTTTTGGATCTAAAGCAAAGTCAGTCATATAATTTCCTTTTTCCTTGGTTGAGTATCTCTGGAGTAGAATTGGGGAAAAAAAGAAAAAAAAGGAAAGAAACAGAAGAGAAGAGGGAAAGTGGGCGGAATGGAGCCTGGAGGACTTGGTAATAAAATCTCCAAGATAATTTAATGGACCATAAATATCTATCAATTTTTTAGTTTCATGAAACTTAGAGATATTTTTCATCCAGATTCCTTTCTCAGGTCTTATTGGGTCACTGTCTGACATCTCAGCTCTCTCATTGTTTGCATTCCTTTGTTCACTTACAGATTGTCAAAAAATGATAAATAATTGCATTCCTTTCAACTTGCAGATTTTTGCTAAGTGACATTCTGCTGCAAATCAAGATATTTATCATTAGAACCTCCTCTCTCTTCCTACATCTTGCCCTGAAAATGGCATCTGAGTACTCCACCAAGTGTTGCAATTTTCATTTTGTACCTTGTTATTTTTATTTATAGAATGAATCAAGGAAAAGCACTGTCTGTGGGTAGCAAATGGTTCTAATATCTATGATTTAGAAACTAACCAGTGTTCCCTGGAGGCTGAATAATCTCAGACAATGTCTTGTTTCTAGGTTGTTCTGTTAAGTATGTATGTGCACACACTTGCATGTACTCCGACATATGGTATATACCTTACACATGGGTATGATAGTGAATGAAAAATTAAGATCATTTTTCAGAATTTAAGCCATAAAATTTTGTATTATATAGCATTAAATAGTGAAATTTCATTTTTTTGGGGGGGGGTTTAAAGATTTATTTATTTATTTGAGAGAGTTACACTGAGAAAGGAGAGGCAGAGAGAGAGAGAGAGAGAGAGAGAGCACTCTTCCATCCTCTCCTTCACTGCTCAATTGGCCACAATGGCCGGAGCTGTGTTCATTCAAAGACAGGAGCTTCCTCCAGGTCCTCCCATGAGGGTGCAGGAGCCCAAGCACTTGGGCCATCTTCTACTGATTTCCCAGGCCATAGCAGAGAGCTGGCTTGGAAGTGGAGCAGCCTAGACTCAAACCGGCACCCATATGGGAAGCCAGCACTGCAAGCAGTGGCTTAACCCGCTACGCCACAGCGCCAGCCCCAACAATGTTCGTTTTTATGCTTATATAAGTACATAGACAAAATTTTAACTCATATTGTTTTGCTAAACATTGTAATATAAACATAATCCATATTAACATTTAGGACTTCATAGTAATTATTTTTTTAAACTTTTATTTAATGAATATAAATTTCCAAAGTACAGTTTATGGATTACAATGGCTTCCCCCCTCCCATAACTTCCCTCCCACCCACAACCCTCCCCTTTCCCACTCCCTCTCCCCTTCCATTCACATCAAGATTCATTTTCAATTCTCTTTAAATTCATTTAAAATTTCATTTTGCAAAGGTACTCACAACAAGTAGAAACATTACATGAGAATCAGTTTTTAAAAAGGAGTCTGACAATCCAATAATGTGGCTTTTGTCCACTTGGAGTGTTTGGAATAGTTAGACAAATGCCAATGCGTATGCCTGAATATATGATACACCCTCCTGTAAAATACATTCCCTTTAAGAGAATATTAAGCTAGCATGATTCTTTAATATAATTAATTCTACTTATATTAAACTTATATTAACTTATATTAACTAAGCCCTTTCAAATTCTGAGAAGTATACTTGATTGGACACAATGGCATCATCTCTGTGTTAACTCAGCACACAGTCCTGACTTTTTCTAAAGTTTTGGAATTATACTTTGGCTCTCACCACTGTAATTCAGCCTAGCAATCTGTTCACCCTTCCAGTACTGCTGCTTTTCTTTGAATCTATTATTTCAGATCCTATTCATGGGTTCTTAGTATGTTGCCTACAAACTGATGATCATAACACTAAATATGCCTAGTCACTAAAACTCTATTAGTCATGCCTCATTTATAATTAGGTTATATTACCTCCTGAGCTGGGTTCCATTTGCTGTTCATTGTTTTGTATTTTGCTGTTCTTCCATAAACTGGTATTATGGCAAACACTGCTTCAATGACAGAGTCTCAGATATGCCAAGCCCCATCAGCCTTTGTTTTATGAATCATATTGGGACCAGATGGTATTATAAATAGAGCTTTTAGAGAAAATTTTTCATCTCATTGTGTTTCAAGAGGTAAACTCCCCTGGTTTGGTGAGTAAGTGATTTCTTGCAGGCTCTGAGGTCCTGGCTTTTTATTTTTTCCCCAGCAGTAGACACCGGAGATATTTTCATGTGTTCACAAAAAGAGTATCTACTCCAAGCATAATTGGAGAATATTTGGCAAAAAACAGTTACGATCAAAATGCTTTTATATAACACTATCTTTTTCTTTACAACAATGCTTGAGATATCCTACCAAAAGTATCTCCATTTTAAGATGGAAAAGCTAGGAACAAGATAGTTTAAATTCTTTGTTCATGATCACAAAGGAAGCAAATGACAGAGCTAATGAAACATTCCAAATGTTCACTGTTTTATTTCTTACTCTTTCCAAAATGCCTATTAATGACTGTTATGTCAAGACCTGACCATCATTACTTTCCCAAAAAAGCTAGAGCAAAGAGCAAATATATTTTTGTTTATTTCAGTTTTTCCTATTTATTTCAATTTCATTTCCCAAACCAAATTCAAGATGAATATAAACATTTATATTTTAATTTATTGATGATGAAGGAATGATGAAGAATCTGGATGTTTATTGCTTCACAATGGTTGATGACAATGAGAGACAGATAATGCCTGGAAAAATAGCTCAACCTAACAATATATTGCTTGCAGTGTGTGTTCAAATGATAATAAAAAGTTTCTTTTACATAACCAGTTTGGTTATTTGGTGGGTTCTCTTTACAAAATAAGCATAAACTAATAAAATAACTTATGATTATTTTATATAACATATTTAATATAACTAGTATAAATATGTGTATATAATTATAATATTATCAAGTCATTTTATCAAAACTTATTTAATATTATTGGTAGACATATTAATTTTTTATGCATTTGATAAACACTAATATTTCCTACTCTTTGGTTGTTTTATGTTGACAGTATTATTTTATCTCTGTGTGAAGAATCTACATTTTTCTGATACTTTTTCCATGTTAATGTAATATTAGCACAAAGGGCAACAAATTCAGCGTAGCTTGTAGATACAATACTAAGTATGTAACACTATTCTTTTCCTCCCTTCTACCGTTTCCTTCCCTCCCACCATCCATTTATCACCTCTCCCTTCCTTCCTTTTCCTGTCTTCCTTTATTTCTTTTTTCTTTCTTTCTCTCTCTTCCTCTGCCTCTTTTTCTATCTTCCTTCATTCCTTCCTTTTCTCCGTTCCTTTTTTCTGTATTTTTTAGTTTTTTTTGAAGATTTATTTTATTTATTTGAAAGAGTTACAGAGAGAGGTAGAGACAGAGAGAGAGAGGTCTTCCATCCGCTGTTTACTCCCCAGGTGGCCGCAATGGCTGTAGCTGTGCCAATCCAAAGAAAGGAGCCAGGAGTGTTTTCCAGGTCTCCCAAGCAGATGCAGAGGCCCCAGGGCTTGAGTCATCTTCCATTGCTTTCCCAGGCAATAGCAGAGAGCTGGATTGGAAGAGGAACAGCCGGGACAAGAACCATTGCCATACGGGATGCTGGCACTTCAGGCCAGGGCTTTAACCCGCTGCACCACAGCGCCAGTCCCTGTCTTTTTTAGTTTTTTTAGGTAACATCTTTAATTGACATTACAGTCAAAGGCTTAATGTCCCACTAAATGAAGAAATCAAAAAGTAGAAAGCAAAAATATCCTAGCTCAGCGATAGTAAGGCAAGGGCGGGCCATAAACAGTAATCAAATGGAAAGATGATGAATTCTTTTAGGTGCAATAAAATTTAAAATAAGAACAGATCATTAAAACTATAATAGTATAACAATCTTAACCATTGGTTTAACAAAGATATAAAACAAAGTTTGATAAAAAATATATTTGTATCAATGATACATACATGTATGCTAATGGTCACAGATATTGAAGAAAGACTTACAAACTTTTTTTCTGCTTTCACTGGGTTTGATTTAAGGAGACAAAAAAAAATCTGTAATTAAAATTTTAAATACAAAACAAAAATACAATATATTTTTGCCATTCCAACCTTAACTAACTAAATTTCAATAAGATGTCATACAATTATAATCATTATAGAATCAATACTCAGATATATACAGAGGGGTGAGTGCTGTGACATAGCAGGTAAAGCCACCACCTGCAGTGCCAACATCCCATATGGGCACTTGTTCAAGTCCTGGCTGCTCCACTTCTGATCACTTGATGGCTCAAGTCCTTGGTTCCCTGCACCTGCATGGGAGACCCGGAAAAGGCTCTCAGTTCCTGGTTTCAGATCGGCGAAGCTCTGGCAGTTGGCAACAATGGAGAAGGCCTCTCTCTCTTTCTTCCTCTCTGTAACTCTGCCTTTCAAATAAATAAAGAAATTTTTTTAAAAAGTATACAAATACATTCTTTTTTCTTTTGTTTTCTTTTTTATTTACTTTTATTTATTTATTTATTTATTTGACAGATTGAGTTAGACAGTGAGAGAGAGAGAGACAGAGAGAAAGGTCTTCCTTCCATTGGTTCACCCCCAAAATGGCTGCTACGGCTGGAGTTATGCTGATCCGAAGCCAGGAGCCAGGTGCTTCCTCCTGGTCTCCCATTCAGGTGCAAGGGCCCAAGCACTTAGGCCATCCTCCACTGCCTTCCCAGGCCACAGCAGAGAGCTGGACTGGAAGAGGAGCAACCGGGACCAGAACCCAGCGCCCATATGGGATGCTGGCACCACAGGTGGAGGATCAACCAAGTGAGCCACGGCACCGTCCCCTACAAATATAGTCTTAAAAAATAACTAAGGAGATTGTTTTAAGAGTGAATGGAGGGTTAAGGCCCTGAACTGAAGCACTGGCATCCCATATGGACACTGGTTTTAGTCCCAGCTGCTCCTCTTCTGATCCAGCTCTCTGCTATGGCCAGGGAAAGCAGTGGAGGGTGGTCCAAGACCTTGGGCCTCTGCACCCACAGAGGACACCTGGAAGAAGCTCCCGCTTCCTGATTTCAGAAAAGCTCAGCCCTGGCCCTTTTGGTCATTTGGGGAGTGAACCAGCAGATGGAAAACCTCTCTTTCTCTCTCTATCTCTGCCTCTCTCTGTAACTCTGTCTTTCAGATAGATAAAATAAATCTTAATTTAAAAACAAGAGTCAGTGGAAATCTCTAGAAAATTTTTTGGACTATTTTACATTGCATTGAGTGAATTTACATTGTCATCATATACTGTTCCACATAATAAGGTGACTTCTAACAGTATATCTGAGTGTACCTTGAAATTTTCCAATTTCAAAGACCAAATAATGAGAAATTCCCATCAATGTTTAAAGGAATATAACAAGGTATTAAAATCCAATAATATGTACTTTCATGGGGTAAAGTCTTAACTAAAATGCATTAATCTCTAACATCATAGTTGCCTCAAGGTTCTAAGAAAGCTATATAGGACTTTGTCTTACCCCTAAAATTACATTTTTCTAGACCTGCTTTATTACATACTAACACATATTAGAAGGAACTAACAATGAAGAATTAGTTTTATTTAGAGGAATTCATACTGTTAATCAACAAATATTTATTCTGCCTTTTCAGAATTTGAGTCACTGTGCAGTCTATAATCTATTGAATTTGGTGATAACAAGCAAATCCCCAGGTTTTATTTATCTTATATTTCCCATAGTAAAAGCATAATTTTTAGATACCAATTAATGCATATACTTTTTGTCAGTAGGTACTCTTCTGCATGGTGAAGCTTGAGCCCAGGGACTTGCGATCTATTGTTTGTCTCTTTGTAGGAAATCCCCAGCATACATGTAGGCAGGAAAATGGAACATAAAGTCTCCCTAGCCACATGTAGATTCCACCTTGTAAGTGATGTACATCAGTTCTCTTCACAATCATTTGGTGAAAACAACTGCATGTGAAGGGATCTGGGAAATGGGAAGATACACTTCCAGGGACAACTTACCTTGGAAAACTTAACAATTAATCAAGTCACATAAGCATAGTGATAAAGATTGGATCAGATGATTTGAAAATAAAGATGACCATGGAGCATAATATAAATAATTAGTGTGTAATTCAATAAAAAGGTATTAGTAGGGTAATGTTGAGATGCATGAAATTTAAGTGCCTTCCAAAATTGCCAATGACTTCCCATATTTAATTCCTGATCACATCACATATTTGTGAAGATTTTACTGTTGCAAGAAACACAAATCATAATAATTAGTTTTAAAGCAAGGATTCATTTTGTGAACTTGGAGATGCATCACAAAATACAAGAGCAAAAATACAGCAATGTGGGGAGAACATGGGACTGAGAACTGTAAGCTGTGAGGTTTTGTTCTTTGCAGCTGATGCTTTCAGTGAACCTTATCTTTTTGAAGAACAACACTTTCAAATGCTCAGACAACGGAAGTTGCAAGTTATTTGTGTTGTAGTTCTCGGATTTGTGCTTCCTGCATTCTGAGAACCAGTTGAATTAGGGTGTCTTACTCTGAATTCCGAATTCTAGAAGTCTAATTGGCCCCACATGGATCAATTTTCTACCCTTAAACTCATCCATTGTAGGAGGACATGTTGTACAAATCCAGAGTAAGTTATCTATATCTAAAATCTACTTTGCTGATCTTTGCTAGTAAGCTACCGAAAAGCTCAAGAACTGTCAGATATAAGAACAAGCTCAGTGTGGTTGGATTAAATGATGCATAGAAGAAACAAGGACTAAGTGAAAAGAAGATGATATATGTGAGACAATGGTAAAGAGATTTGGAATGTCACACCAATTACCAAGGCATGATGACATACTAAGAATGACAATCTGGAAAAACCATTGAAGATATTATAAAAGTTGAATTGGAATGAGAACATCCCTCACTGATAGACTTGGATGGAATAATTTTGAGGGTAACTCTATCTCAAGTGTAGTAATCAGAATATGACCAATAAATACATCATGTCTAATATACTATTGGTTTTTATTTCATGTATATTTTTAATTACTAGTTAAGGGATAGATTTCAATCATTTGGGCAAGTTTACTTAGCCTCATTACATTAATTACAATGCTAAAAAATACAGTCACAGAATACATTCTTTTTTTTAAAGATTTATTTATTTATTGGAAAGTCAGAGTTACACAGAGAGAGGAGAGGCAGGGGGAGGGAGAGAGAAAGTGAGACAGAGAGAGAGAGAGAGAGAGAGAGAGAGAGAGAGAGAGAGATATCTTTCATCCAATGGTTAACTCCCTAATTGGCTGCAACAGCCGGAGCTGCACCAATCCGAAACCAGGAGCCAGGACCTTCTTCTGGGTATCCCACGCAGGTGCAGGGGCCCAAGGACTTGGGCCATCTTCCACTGCTTTCCCAGGCCATAGCAGAGAGCTGGATCAGAAGTGGAGCAGCAGGGGCTTGAACTGGCACCAATATTGGATGCTAGCGCTTCAGGCCAGGGCATTAACCCACTGCACCACGGTGCAGGCCCCATCATATACTTTATAATATAGTAAATTTACTGAATATGTGTTTTCTACTAATTATGCTACTAGATAAAGTATTTTCCATGTCACATTTCAGTAACATGAGATTAACTCAATAAATGTATATTTTGTCTAAATTGTCATTATTTAATGTTTTGACATTTCTAGGACATTCAACACTCATTTCACACTTGTAAATTTGAAAACTTAGAAATATATAAATAAATGATGTCTTTAGTCCTTAAAAGTCAAATATATAAAATTCCTTTAAATTGCTGACCTTTTCTTAAAATGTAGTGTTTTGTTATTTTTTCCTCAGTGGAAAATGTTTTTCAAAGTGTTAAACATGTAATTGTTAATTCCCCTATTAATGATGGTTTTCTTCAGTCCTTTTATGATTAACATTAAAACATGAAATTTTTGTACCTCGGGAAGAGGAAGACAATTGTTGCCTAAAAAAGAAATCATGGAGTGTCCATGATCCCTAGCTCAATCTCTTAAATCCATGATATGTTCTCATCCAAATTAAAAAAAAAAAATTCTTTTTTGAGGATATGCAAATTTTATTTATTGTTAAATTTTAATTAAGTTATACAGTTGCACGTACTTCATACATACAGATTTAGGAACATAGTGACACTTCCCCCTATACCCTTCCTCCCATGCACACTTTAATTCATTCCCCTCCTCCCTCTCACATTCCCACTCTTAATTTTTACAAAGATCTATTTTTAGCTTACTTAATGATTAGATAGTTAAGCCTTCACTAAGTAAAAGATTTCAACAAATAGTATGAAGAAAAAAAAAGAAAAAAAATACACCCACTATTCCTCAACAGAAGAGACAAGGGCTAGAAACAATCATCAAATCTTAAAATGTCTATTTTGGGTGTTTGGTGCAGTGATCAAGAAGCCTACCTCCCATATCACAGCTGAAATCCCAGCTCTCCTCCTGATTTCAGCATTCCTGCAAATATGCACCCTTGGAGATGGTAGTTATGACTCAAGTCATTGGCTGTCATCCATGTGAGAGAGTTGGATTCATTTCCTGGCTCCTGGCTTCACCTTGGCCCTGTCTGGCTGTTTCAGACATTGGGAGAGTGAACCAGCAAATGGAAGATCTCTTTTTTATTTTTTGTCCGTCTGTCTTTTTCTCTCTTTCCTTTCAGATAAATAAAAAAGAAGCAGTTTTTAAACACCATTTATTTGTTCCTTATTGCCAGTTATACGTAGAATAACTAAACTCATAGGAAGCTTTAACTTAGAAAGAAAAACTTATAGAAATAAATAGAAAAGTCAAGGGAAAAAAAGGATATAGGCATATGGAGAATGAGAGAATAATATTTCTTTATCACTTAAATTAAATTAAATTAAATGTGGGAATGAGAGATAAATAAATGAAATAGAACCCAATAAAAATAAAGCATAAAATCAAGGAGGTTTTTATTCCATTTCGAACTCTGAGAGGAGAAAGTCTCATAGTGGCAGTAGTGGAAACATAATGTGGGCAAACACCAGCTGCATAGAAATGGCCGGCGCCGTGGCTCAACAGGCTAATCCTCCGCCTTGCGGCGCCGGCACACCAGGTTCTAGTCCCGGTCGGGGCACCGATCCTGTCCCGGTTGCCCCTCTTCCAGGCCAGCTCTCTGCTGTGGCCAGGGAGTGCAGTGGAGGATGGCCCAAGTGCTTGGGCTCTGCACCCCATGGGAGACCAGGATAAGCACCTGGCTCCTGCCATCGGAACAGCGCGGTGCGCCGGCCGCAGCGCGCTACCGCGGCGGCCATTGGAGGGTGAACCAACGGCAAAAGGAAGACCTTTCTCACTGTCTCTCTCTCTCACTGTCCACTCTGCCTGTCAAAAAAAAAAAAAAAAAAGAAATGTATATGAAGTGCTTAGATCCCTCCCTGAGTTTCCCTTAGGTTGTGAAGTCACTCAAGATTTCTCTCAATAGGAATCTGAGAGACAAAAGCCTCTGAGCCTTGGGGCTTGGGGTAACCATCTTAATGACAATGGTGAAGAAAGCAAAGGATGAGGAAGGGTAGCCTAATGTTGGGAACAGATAAAAGACATAGCTAAGATTTAGACCTTCTCAAGCAAGGTTGTGCTTGTAAATAATTACCACTGCCTACTTAGAAAAAGGAAGGCTTGAATTGAAATATTTGGCAATTCCTGTGGTGTAAATGTTCCCACCATAAATGATTTGTAGTCATTAGAGTCCTTGGTGGAATCTGAAAGACACATGCACACTAGCTCACCAGCTGACACAAGCCTGCCGCAGCACACCCTGGATTGAAGCATTTTATGGTCCCTCCTAAAGTACTATAAGATAGACCATAAGCAAATTAGGAGGGGCAATGAGAGTTCCAAATTTTCTGTGAGTTTTGTGGATAGGATGAAACCTGAGGACATAGTGAAAATTTATTCAAGAGAAGATGAAATATTGATAAGTGTTGGTGGCCTGCAATTCCCCATCATGGAGCTTCCCAAGAAATGACTCTAAAGATGAACTGCATTGATTTCCTGAGTTCTTAGGAAAGCAAGCAGATCTGGGTTAGCCAGAGATCTATGCCATGATGTCTAGCTTCTGGACAATCCACGGTCATGATATTTTATTCCTGCCTATGTGTGTTACCATGTGAGTAAGAACAGGAGATTTTCTTCCTTATGCACTTATTCTCGCATTCCAACTCCATAAGGTCTTCCTGAGTTGCCAAGCACTGGTATGGTTCATGGAGTGATGCTCACAGGGCTCTGTGGTAGTCAGCAGGGTCTTGGCAACCTGGTGGTGTCCTGCTGAGGACTCTAGGATAGAGCATTTACCAATGGCTGTGTTATTCTGTTAGTCTGGTCCTGGAGACATTGAACCAGGTGGGGCAGTGCTGATAAAACATCTAAGATGAGGCACAGTCTCTGAAGAGTGTTGTGGCAGATGGTGGTGTTCTTAGTTAGCAGGATGCAGAATTTTAATTCACTAACTCCACTTTTCTAACCCTGCAATTAGAAATGAAGAACTGGGGCTGGCACTGTGGTGTGGCAGGTAAAGCTGCTGCCTGCAGTGCCAGCATCCCATATGGGCATCAGTTCAAGTCCCGGCTGCTCCGCTTCCCATCCAGCTCTCTGCTATGGCCTGGGAAAGTAGTAGAAGATACCCCAAGTCCTTGGGTCCCTGCACCCATGCAGGAGACCCGGAAGAAGGTCTGGCTCCTGGCTTCGGATCCGCACTGCTCCAGCCGTTGAGTCCAATAGGGAAGTGAACAGTGGATGGAAGACCTCTCTCTCTCTCTCTCTGCCATTCCTCTCTTTGTGTAACTCTCACTTTCAAATAAATAAATAAATCTTAAAAAAAAGAATATAAATACAGAACTGTCCAGTGAAGCTTCTATCCTGACCTAAAAAAAAAATGCTTAGATGCATATCATTATTTGGAAGCCTTGAATCAAGGAATCCATGCTATTGCAAGTCAAACTTGAGACTATATTATCATAAATAAAAATTCAAAACACATAAATAAACAAAAGAAACTTGGAGAGATTAAATAAAAATTTGGAAAGCCTGGACTTAAAGGTAAGCTTTTAGAAAAAGGACTGAAAGAATGGAAATCTAACTTTTTACAAGCTATGCTGACAAATGGAATAGGACACATTCATTTACTTAAAGGATGCACCAGAACACTTCCAATTTCAAGAAAGCTACAACCAAAACAGTCTTCAAAATACAACAGAAGAATGAATAACAGCTTTAGGCGACACTAAATAAAATCTGATCTTTAGGGTAAGGTGAAACTGATTTTGCAAGAAGCAGAAGGAAGAAAGTAAGAATGAGTGAAATTAAAAGTGGACCAGAACAAGTTCTAAAAGATACGTCTCTGACTATTCACATTCTATTGGAGAAGATCCCCATGAATGGTGGGGATGTGGAATTCCATAGAACAATGCATCAGAATCTAGACGTAACTTCACAGACTTTGAAGGGACTGAATGATCTGGCCAAGTTAAACATTTACTATGGGAGGCAGAATACTAACTCTCCCATGGATGTCCACAACCAAATCCTAGTATGCAGAACCTGTGACTGTGGTGGCTTACACAGCAAAAAGAGATTTTGCAGATGCAATTATTTAGGGATTTTGAGACAGGAAGATTATCCTAGGGTGTTTGGATGGGTCTCACAGAGGTTCTGGAAGACAAGAGGGTCAGAATCAGAGAAGGAAACGTGGCCACAGAAGCTGGAGTTAGTGATGAGACCACAAGCCAGGAATGTGACCAGCTTCAAAAAGCAAAAACATAAACAAAACAAAAGAGTAACAAAAAAAACTCACAAAAAATAAGAAAACAAAAAATGACAAGGAATGAAGTCTCCCTAGAGTCTCCAGAAGCATTGCAGCCTTGCTATGTAGATTTTAGCCCATTGAAACTATGAACTTCTGATGTCCAGAATTATGAGATAATAAATTTGAAGTGTTTTAGGCCATTAAATTTGGTTAATTTATTACAACAGAAGCTAGGAACAAAAACTGCTTGAAAATTATTTGAAAATATAATTTTTAATTCAGGTGAAAGATAGCATAATGGATCCACTATGAGTCCATATTATCTCCCATATTTCTAAGTGAGAAAACTTCACTTAGAATAGAATAACAAAAAATTGAGAAGAGGGACATGTATGTGGCATAACGGCTAAGTTGCTTTCTGGGATGCCAACATCCTATATTAGTTTCCCTGAGTTCTAGTCCCGGGTCTGTTTCCAATCCAACTTCCTGCTAACGCACATCATGGGCGGTAGCAGGTGGTGGCTCAAGTGCTTGAGTTTCTGCAACCCACATAGGTGACCCAGACTGAGTTCCAGACTCATGTCTTTGGGTGGCCCACTAGTGGCTATTGCAACCATTTAGGCAGTGAACCAGTGGATAGAAGATCTCTGTCTCTCTTTGTGTCTTTCAAAATAAATAAATATTTTAAAAAAACAAGAAAATGAAAAAGTCCCATTAAAATTATCTAGTCTTTTCTGAATTGCATTGAGAAAAGGAAATGGATTTTTCCTTTCCAAATATTCAATTTAGAGGAAATTTTCCATAAAAAGGGAATATTTCCAAAGCAATTGAATAACTAAGTCAAGCACTTGAGGTGTTGGACACTAATAATATATAAGGTAATAATTTTCAAGAAAAAAAATGGAAAACAATCACTGCCTGTTATCAATGCCAGCTTATTTCCTGTGAGAAAAACAAAAAAAAACAAACTCACTGTCATTGATTGAGAGTGCTGAGAGTTAAGAGAAACCTTGATAATTTAAGGATAAAAAAAAGAGGAAACTTAAGGCCAATCTCAATTAAGGGAAAAATCAAACACAAATGTCTCAAAGTCCAGTAAATGTCTCCCTATGTCCCCAACATTCCTAGTGTGACATCTGGCAGTAAGCTGAGAAGATCATCAGGAAACCTGTGGATAAACACATCCTGGAGGAAGCAGCAGCTTTGGGCTGCAGGGGCATGGGGATCCAGGCTTTGGTGCCCAGTATACAGATGTCTCCAAAGGGAACATGACCCCAGGAGCAGGTTACCCCCTGCTGGCCAACTCCATCCTGAAGCGTTGCATCCTCCACATTGTAGAACTGCTCCTTGTCCTGGACGACCCTTGGACTTTCCTTTGAACTCAGTTGCCCTCCATAATGGGGAGTCATTGCCTGGGCTCTGGTCTATCACCTATTCCCATGTCAGAAGCCATACTTTATAGGGGTCTCGAAGAGGGCTCCTGCCCTTTTCCTATTTCTAGAAGCAAGAGCAGATCTTCCCAGAAATCCATTCTACACATGACTTCCCTAGGCTATCACATCCTCACTGGCACTGTGAAAAACTCTTATGTACAGGACCTGGTCTTGTATTCATACAGTCTGTGACAAGGAGTGAGTCTCTCTCTACATTTATCTTCTAATGAACCTATTTCCAAAACCATAGCAAGCTGTCTTTTGTTTTCTTTCTATACTGTTATTTGATTATTTTTCCTATTTTCTTAATTGCTTTTGTAGTGTCATTTTTTTCTTCAAATGGAAGATTTGTAGAATTATTTCTCATCATAAGTTTTATAACTACAGATTGTTTCATAATGAAGCTTATGATTTAACTACTTCCATTTAATCATATTTGCATTTTTGCAATTTGCATTTGTATTTTTGTAATCCAGAAACACAACAAGAATTTATTTTTTCTTATCTCTAAAATAATTTTGGACTTTTTCTGCTTGGCTTTATTGTTATTATTTAAGTGACTATGCAAGAACCAAAATGGAAATTTCATAGGATTACACTTACTGGAATAATTTCTTAAAATAAATGTACCTTGTATGCATCTAAATCTTGTTAGTGAATTATTCCCATTTTATTTCATTTCTGGATAATTTATATATAACATTTTGTTGTTTATATTTAATAAGTCTCTTCCTTTGATTCACAAATAGATGAGTTTCTGTCTCTTTTCAAAAGTATGAATTTTTTCATATGATATTGCTACCATAGTTAAGTGATTACACAAATGCAAATGGAAATGCAACTATAATTGCAATTTACAGGAGACCGTTTTATAAGTATGGTTGTTGGGGTTTAAGAAACTCTTGATAATATGGAGTGATGAATTTCACAGAATCTTTCTCACATTTCAAGACATTTTAAAATACTGTCCATATCTGTGCACCAAGACCTGTATTTACTCTAGATATAAGGCTACTATGTTTAGTCAAACCAATGTTAGTTTAAAATAAAATACCTCTTGGGCCCACACTGTGGCATAGTAAGCTAAGCCTCCACCTGCATTGCCAGCATGCCATATGGGTGCCAGTTCTTGTCCAGGCTGCTCCGGTTTCAATCCAGCTCTTTGCTAACGGCCTGGAAAAGCCATTAGTTCATGGCTCAAGTGCTTGGGCCCGTGAAACTGTATGGGCAACCCTGAGGAAGCTCCTGGCTCCTGGATTCAGATCAGCCCAGCTCCAGCCATCGCGGCCATTTGGGGAGTGAACCAGCAGATGGAAGACCTTTCTCTATGTCCCTACCTCTCAAAAAATAAATAAAAATCTTTTTAAAAAAGTTTAAAATAAATAATACCTCTAATGTCTCCTGTTATGCTAAGCATAAAACTCAAACCATAAGTTACAGTAAGAAAAAATTTCCATGGGGATGGTTTTATGAATTCATTTGGAACCCAAACTCTTGCAGATATTATAAAATAACTTCCTTACACAGAAGAACAAAACCAAAGGAAGCACAGGGAAATGAAATTGAGCTATCAGATTAAGCAAGTCCTGAATCCCACTGTATGTTTAAGATTCTAGTTCTGTTAAGTCATTTTCTTAATGTTTGAGACACTTTGAATTTGGTGCTTTGTTTTTTGAAGTCAATTTTAAATTAAATGGCCTTCTCTTCTAGCCATTTCAAGCTAAAGCAACATGAAATATCTTAGTTTATCTATTTCAATGAGATTGAAATTCCCATAGAGAACTTGTGTAATAAGTCTGTGTGCTCATGAAATTACTTCCTAATAACATTTCATAGTCTGGATCAGATATATGGTTTAATTTTTGAGTTATTGATTTATTTGGGAAGCAGAGGAAGAGAGAAAATGAGAAGAGAGAGATCAAGAGCGAGAGCAAGAGAGAGAGAGAGAGAAAGAAATTAGTTCTCACATCCGTTGATTTGCCAATCAAATGCCTGTACACTTTGAGGACTAAACTTGGTGTCTGGCACTGATTCCAGCTTTCCCATGGGCAGCAGGGCTCCAACTTGCTGCTAATGGGGATACTGGGAAGCAGTGGTGACAGCCCAAGTCACTGGGATCCTGCCACCCATGTGAATTCAGTGCCAAGCTCTCAGCTCAGGTTATGACCTCCTTCCCAGGCCAGCTTGTGCTTAATAAGTGATTGAGGAAAGGGCAAAAATTCTCAGCCAATGTGACAGCTCTGAAGGATTATCTTAGCCTTAGAGCCTGTTGTGGTTTGCCTGAGTCTGTTGAGACTGCTCCAGAATCCATTTTTCCCTCTGCCTTCCCATCGTTTTTCTTTCCATAGGAGTTCATTGCAAGTGCTTTCTAGATAAATTTTGTGCAGCTAATCTCCATCTCAGAAGCACTTTCCCAAGAACCTGATCTGCAGTATAGACATTTCATGGATTCATAAAAGGCCACGTCGATTAACCCCTCACCACCCCTCAAAATTCTGACAAAGTAGAATACTATTTAAAAAATCCAAAAACTTTGCATTTTTTATTAAATAGAATAAGTGCCTGCTTGCCTATCCCCAAGGGCCCTTCAACACACTTCCCAGTTGTGTTGACTAGCAAATTGTCATGGCACAGAAGAGTTGAAAGAGTTATACAATTTTTTCCACTTACTGAAACACAAAAAGATGAAGTGTTTTTTTTTTTTTTTTTTTTTTTTTTTTGTTTTTTTTTTTTTTACAGGCAGAATTAGAGAGAGACAGAGAGAAAGGTCTTCCTTTTCCGTTGGTTCACTCCCCAAAATGGCTGCTACGGCTGATGCGCTGCACTGACCTGAAGCCAGGAGCCTGGTGCTTCCTCCTGGTCTCCCATGCAGGTGCAGGGCCTAAGCACTTGGGCCATCCTCCACTGCCTTCCTGAGCCACAGCAGAGAGCTGGACTGGAAGAGGAGCAACCGGGGCAAAATCCGGCGCCCCAACTGGGACTAGAACCCGGGGTGCCAGCGCCACAGGTGGAGGATTAGCTAAGTGAGCCGCGGCGCCGGCCAAAAAGGTGAAGTTTTGATCATTTTCCTTTTAATACCCTCAGTTTTAGACTGTTGAAAGCATTAAATTGGTATTACAGTCATTGCCCCTTAAGCACAGCACATATATTCCCAGATACCCAGTCAAAGCTTGAAATAGTAGATAGTACTGACTCTTACATATAGTGTGTTTGCCTATGCATATATACTTATGATAAAATTTATTTTATAAATTAAGCATATGGTAAGAGACCAATAATAATTTATAATATTAACATTTTAACATGTTATATAAATTGTATTTTAATATGATATATATGTATGTTACGTAAACATAATATAATTGCAATATATTATAATAAAGTTGCCAACATTACTACTTTTGAATTTTGGGGCCATTAATAAGCAGTAAAATAAGTGCTATTTCTATGCCGGCGCCGTGGCTCAACAGGCTAATCCTCCGCCTTGTGGCGCTGGCACACCAGGTTCTAGTCCCGGTCGGGGCACCGATCCTGTCCTGGTTGCCCCTCTTCCAGGCCAGCTCTCTGCTGTGGCCAGGGAGTGCAGTGGAGGATGGCCCAAGTGTTTGGGCTCTGCACCCCTTGGGAGACCAGGATAAGCACCTGGCTCCTGCCATCGGAACAGCGCGGTGCACCGGCCGCAGCGCGCTACCGCGGCGGCCATTAGAGGGTGAACCAACGGCAAAGGAAGACCTTTCTCTCTGTCTCTCTCTCTCTCTCACTGTCCACTCTGCCTGTCAAAAAGAAAAAAAAAAAAAAGAAAAGAAAAAAAAAATAAGTGCTATTTGAACACAAGCACTGTTAACTGAGACAGATATCCAGTTGGGATGGTGAAGAATGGTGTGGGATTTCACCTTGATACTGAGAATAGTGCTCATTTAAATTTATGAGTCCTTTACTTCTAGACTTTTCCACTTAATATTTGTGATCCTTGGTTAACCACATATAACTGAAACCACAAAACTAATATTGCTGATGGGGAGAAATTCTGATGTTTTTGGAGATTCCTGAGGTGAAGATGATCTTTTCGTCTTCCAGATTACAGAGCTGTGTTTTCAGTCAATCTCCTGAGAGCCCTTTGTCTATGCTGCTATTGCCACGAGTCTTCACTCTACTCACCATCACCTTCGTGTAATAACAATCTCCGCTGTCTATTGTGTTATTTGTTGCTTTATTTTTTTACCCTTCACTTCTTTTTCTCCTCTATTCTTGCCTGGGGAAGTAATTTATAAGAATGGATCCAAGGTAGCATAATGATACACCCAGACATGCATGACTGCTTGGTGCACATATCAATCTCTATTTCTTCTCAAATATCATCAAACCTGCAATTTCCCAGCTCACGTCAAGGTAGATTTGAGCCTGCCAAGACTGAATACTGTGTTTTTGGATTAACACTATATTTTTACAGATGCAACATCCCTACATATACCACTCAATATGCGTTAAAATTAATTTTATGCATTATACCTGCTTGTAGAAAGTTGGTGCAGGCCTAATACTCTTGGCTGAAATCTCATCTCTTTAATGTAGAAAAGGAGCTCACATTTCACTCCATTGGCCAGGAAGTTGGCAGCTTTTTCCTTCTGCCAATACTTGCATTTCCCACACTTCCAGGCCAACATTTCATAACAGAATGCATAGATATTTCCAAGACTTTGTGGAAAATGGAATGAAAAGTTATTTTGGTGCAAAACATTTCTGAAATTCATTCCTAGTTTTTCATGACACATATTTTTCATGAACTTTATGAATACTCCTTGTATGTGCAGATTTCAAAAAAATTTACACCAAAATAAACTTATCTCTTCATACCATTTTTCACAAATTTTTTTGAATTATATCATATGTTGGCACTGAGCATGGAAAAGCTATGAAGTCAAATGTGTTGTTTATAAGACTATATTTTTTATAATGCTTAAGGGAAAAAAATAGGACCATGGAACAAAGGGCAGCATTTTCAGGTTGAGGAACTTTCAATGAAAAAATTCTTAGTCTTGGAGTGGGCATTGTGGCACAGGAGGTTAAACCACCATTTTGGCCAACTGCATTCCATATGGGAGTGCTTAGGATCAAGTCCCACCTCCTCTTCTGATCCAGCCTCCTGTTCATATGCTTGGGAGGCAGCTGATGATGGCCCACGTATGTGGATTCCAGCCACTCACATGGGAGACTTGGTTGGAATTATTGGCTGCTGGCTTCAGCCTAGCTTAGTCCTGGTTATTGTAAGTATTTGGAGATTGAACCAGCACATGGAAGATGCCTTGCTATATCTGTTTCTATCTCTGTGTTTCTGTGTCTCTACCTCTGTGCCACTTTGCCTTTCAAATGAATGAAATCTGAATTTTAAAAAAAATCCCTCAGTCTGTCTTTCTAACTCAAGTCTAAATTTTTGCTTTTTTCTTTATTTGAAAGGCAGAGAGAGAGAAAGAGAAACACAGAATTTCCATGAGTTGGTTCATCTCCAAATGCCCATAACAGCTGATGCTGGGCCAAGCCAGGATCCTAGAACTCAATCTCACCTGAGTGTCAGGGATTTAAGTATGTAGGCTTTCACCTGCTGCCTCCCAGGGTGCACGTTAACAGGTTCAAATCAGAAGTAGAATCAGGGCTCAAACCAAGGCACTCTGATATGGGATGCAGGCATTTCAGGTGTTGTCTTTTTTAAAAAAGAAATTGTTATTTTTATTTGAAAAGCAGAGTTATAGAGAGAGAAAGAAAGAGAGAGAGAGATCTTCCACCTGCTGATTCACTCCCCAAATGGCCACACCAACTGGAGTTGGATCAGACCAAAGCCAGGAGTCTAGAGCTTCACCTGGATCTCCCATGTGAATAGAAGGGACTCAAGTACTTGGCCATCTCTGAAGCTTTTCAAGGCACATTAATAGGGAACTGGATTAGAAGTGGAGCAGCAGGGACTCCAACAAGTACCCATATAGGATGCTGATATTACAGGCTGTGACTTAACCCACTGTGCCAACATGCCACTCCTCCTAGTGCTCTCATAACCACTGCACCAAATGCTCACACTTCTGCATTTTTCTTTCTTAGAAGCTCAATGAACACCATCAGTCTAAGATGTCTCAAATTATCAAGACCTGATATCTAATCAAAAGTAAAGTAGGTTCACTAAAAATTTATATTTCTCATTCGCTCTCCACTCATCATAAGTCTTGGAAAAGGAATGAAAGGAAATGACCCAAGTTCTTAAATCACAACTGCTGAAGTTGTCAGCGCCAATGAAGAGTTGTTAGAATGCCCATATAATCTAAATTGGCTCATAATTTTTGCATGGTAAGGCAATGCTCTTTGAATTTCCCAGAATAAATACAGTCTTTTCCTTCCAAATTTGTCCATGAGTCACAGTTAAATTTCAAAACTTTCATGTACTGGCCGGCGCCGTGGCTCAACAGGCTAATCCTCCGCCTTGCGGCGCCGGCACACCGGGTTCTAGTCCCGGTCGAGGCACCGATCCTGTCCCGGTTGCCCCTCTTCCAGGCCAGCTCTCTGCTGTGGCCAGGGAGTGCAGTGGAGGATGGCCCAAGTGTTTGGGCTCTGCACCCCATGGGAGACCAGGAGAAGCACGTGGCTCCTGCCATCGGATCAGTGCGGAGTGCAGGCCGCAGCGTGCTACCGCGGCTGCCATTGGAGGGTGAACCAACGGCAAAAGGAAGACCTTTCTCTCTGTCTCTCTCTCACTGTCCATTCTGCTGTCAAAAAGAAAAAAAAAAAAAAAGAAAAAAACTTTCATGTACTGAATTAGAAAAAAATGGATAAAATGGATGTTTCAGTTAATTTTTCTTGAAGTAGAGAAGAGTAGAAAGTTATCAACCTATATAACCTAATGTAGAGACTTTGGAATTCACAGAACTTTCACAAGAAAATTACTAAAATATTTTTCCTAAATGAAACTCACATTTTACTGCTCCTAGAGCATCTCCAATAACATGGGAAGTGAAATGAAAGTTCATGAAAACCTAGTGATATTATTTTTACATTAAAATGCTAGTACTAATGGTGACATATTATCCATGGCAGAAATGCAGTAAATTCTTCCAGAAGAGATTCCAGGAATATAAATACATTGAAGATGCGGCATGTGAGTTCAGAGCAAGAAGACAATCATCTATAAGCCACAAGGAGTGGACTCTCTTGAGACCAAACCTGCTGATATCTTGATCTTGGACTTCTGGCTTCCAAAATGCAAGAAATTAAATTTCTGTTGTTTAAGCCATCCAGTGTATAGCATGTTGTTATGGCAACATTGGAAAATGAAGTGATCTGGAGTATATTTAAGAGTTTCTAATATGTATATAATATTATATTTGATATATAATATATATATAGCTAGTAAATATATATATATATAGCTAGTAAAACACTGATCTTGACATGGGCAGTAATTTCTTCATGGAGGAGGGTGTGATACTGAGACTTTATTACAGCACCATCCACCACACTGATTTCAAAATCCGCCAGTTCCCTATTGCATTTAGTGTTTCTCTCAAGAAGAGAAGTAACTTTGCATCATAGAACAGTCTAAATCCTATAAAGAAAACAAATCCTATGTCAGTTATCCAGGCTTTCATTCTGCTCATGGAGCACATGGACTCTATAGTATGAACAAAGAAATATTGCTGCTTTCTGACATGTCAAGATTACTGGTAGAATAAAGATGTGCTATGCTTGTCTTAATAACCATGGCATTTTCTACCTGGGAAAAGTCAACGCATCTGTGAAATAAGTTTTATTCAGCAAACCTGCCTCTGAAGTACACTAAAATCTTACAAAGAATTTTCTGTTCCAGGAACTCATTTAAGTGCTTTATATGCATATTAATTTATTTAATAGTGATCGTGGCCTTGTGACACAGGCATGCTGTTATCTGCATTTTATAGATGAGTCTGTAGAGAGATCTGAGGCATTAAGTAACTTACCCAAGGTCAAATGAGCAACACAGCCAGGATGCAACCCAGACAACCTGACTCTAAAAGTCATGTTCTTCATCATTTTGCTACAATGCTTTCCAAAGGAGAAAAGAACATTTCAATTCCATCTTTGCTTTTTTTTTATATCTTGTATATTATACTTATTTTTTTAATTTAACAAATATATATTGTGGACTTATTATGTATGATCAGTATTCTGAACTCTGGAAATATAGTGATGAACAAAATGGATATAAAAATCATTCTCTTATAATACTTTCATTCTAATGTGAGAGATAAAATAGCAAATTGATCATGTGTTAGATGATGATAACTACTTGAAAACACATAAAACAGGCATATTCGAAAAACAGTGTTTCAGTGTGGATAGAACTGAGTTAAAGGACTCAAGTTGTAGGAAAAAATGTCAGCACTCTGGTCATTAGCATGAGACTGTGTGGCTTCTGGGGCCATTGTGAGGACTTTAACTCTGAGTGAGAAAGGAAATAATGAGAGAGTTTAAAGCAAATAAACGGCATAATTTTCTTTATGGTTTTAAACTATCCATCTGAGTTTTGTTAAAAAAAAAAAACTTGGTATAAAAAAGAGAGTGATAAGAAGTAAAGGAGGACCAGTGCTGTGACGTGATGGGCTAAGCCTCTGTCTGCAGTGCCAGAATCCCACATGGGCACCTATTCGAGGCCCAGCTGCTCCTCTTCTGATCCGACTCTCTGTTGTGGTCTGGGAAAGCAGTGGAAGATGGCCCAAGTGCTTGGACCCTTGCAACGGCATGGAAGACCAAGAAGAAGCTCCTGGCTCCTGGCTCCTGGCTTCGGATCAGCCCATCTCCAGCCGTTGCAACTATTTGTGGGGTAAGCCAGCAGATGGAAGACCTTTCTCTCTGTCTCTTCCCTCTCTCTGTAACTCTCTCTCTTTCAAATAAATAAATAAAATCTTAAAAAAAGAAATAAAGGAAGAAAACCAATTTGAAAACAATTCTAATAATCTAGATGAGAGTTGTCAGTTCTTTGGACACGAGCAATAATACCAACAGTCGTGAAAAATCATTCAGTTATGGATATTGGTTGAAGAGATTGCTAAAAAATTGTAAATATATTAAATATATAGTATAAGATTTAAAAAATGGAAGTAAGTGGTCTTCAAGGTTTTTGGTCTGATCATCAGAAGGGTGTGATTGTCTTTTAGTTAAGCTATGTTGTCACTAGAGGAACAGATTTTTAGGAATATCAGAAGCTCAAGTTAGTACACATTAAGTTTGAGATAATATGGAGTAGTCAACTAGGCATTTGGATATGTAACTGTGGAACTGAGAGAGCACTCTGGTCATTAGATATATAACTAGGAGGCATAGTTGGTGTATGCATTATGGTTCGTTAGAGAATAAGAATCAATAGATTATATATTAGTAATTAAAATTAAAAAAGAAATGAACAAAGTTGAAACAAAAAATACAAAAGAACAGTGAAATTGACTTGGTTCTTTTTGAAAAAAAATTGCTACATCATTGCATCAACTAATCGTTTATCTTTTACTTCTGAAATAATCTCGTAAAATATTTGCAACCCTTTTATGGAGACTGTCTAAATTAGAGCAGTTATAGAAAGTGTTTTCTCTTTGATAACAGCAGCATAATGATATACGTCTAAGTTAAAATAAGCTAAAAGCTAGACAGAGAAAACACTTCACTTGTAAAGATAGTAATTTATAAATTGTATTGCATTTCTGAAATAGCAGGAAACCTTCAGAGTTCTTTGCTAACTTCTCTTAAGAAAAATAAAATGTATAAAGTATTGTTCTAACAGTAATGCTGACTTTTTCCAATCTTTCTTTAATGTGTAGATAATAGAGTATAAAGCAAAAATACTGGAAAAGCTATATATTATATGTAAAATTTTATATATAGATAAAACTGTCCATATCTAGATCAATATCTATGTCTATCAATCAATTGACCTCTTTCTAGAAGGAGATTTACTACAAGGAATTGTCTTACACAGTTATGGAGACTGTAAATTCCTTAGCCATCCCTTTGCAACCCAAAACCCAGGAAAGCCAGGTGGAAATTCCAATCTGAGTCTGAGGCCTAAGAATCTGGAGTGCCAAGGATGTTCATCCCGGTCCAAGTGTGAGAAAAGACTAATATCTCAGATCAAGAAATCAGTGCAGGAAAAGACTGGGATAGCAGCTCAGAAAGTCAGGCAGAGAGTATCCATAATCTTATCTTCTTGTTTTATTTGTGCCCTTTGTGGATTGAATTACGTCCACCCTTACTGGGAAGGGAAAATTGCTTTATTCATAGTCTACCTATATGATGCTATTCCATGCTGGAAACACCATTAAAAACAAACCCAGAAAGAAAGTTAATTCACACTTCTAAGCAGACCATGGCCTGGTCAAGTTGATGCAGAAAAGTAAAGTCATCGTTGATATTCAAAGCCATGGCCTATATGAAATGCCCTATACCAATGCATCTAAGTGTGGAGCTGGAACAAACAACATCATAACCCTTGGAAACTTGCTGGAAAGGTAAGCTCTTGGGCCCACATTCAGACTTCCTAAATCAGAAGCTGTAAAAGTAGGTGGATTCCACTATGCTGTGCTTGTCTATGTCTTCCAGCAAACCAAATATAGCAGCTAAAATTCCAGAACCAATATATTGGTCTGCTGCTGTATTCATCTCCTTGGGCTGCAAAATACCAAAAATTGGATGCTCAACCAACAGAAATTTATTTCCTCAAACATCTGAAAACTGGAAGTCCAGGTTCAAGGTGCCTGCATGGTTGATTTCTGGTGAGGTCTCTTTTCCCGATTTCTAACATAGCTGCCTTCTTGCTGTGGTCTCGCATGGCCTCCTCTTCTATGCACATGTGGACAGAGAGGATGCTTGATATTGCCTCTTTATTTTATGAGAACACTAGTCCTGTCATGTTAGAATCCTATCTTTATGACCCATGTAACACTAATTACCTCTCTAGAGTCTCTTCATCTACAGATGCCCTCAAAATGTGGATTGGGACCTCAATACATATATTTGGTGGGGGGGATAAAATTCAGTCTACAACAACCATGAGCTAGAGAATTAGCTCAAAAAGAGAAAATTCTCCAGACCTAGCCTGTGGATAGTTAATACATAGAAGTTGATAAAATGAAAAGGAACATCCAAACAGACTGAGAAGTGGTGATCAAGTGAGACAGTAAGAAAATCGAGAGCTTGAATACTGGAGTGTCAACTAAAGACAAAGTGCAACAACAAGAAGAGAGTGATCTGTTTGGAAAAAATGGTACTCACCAGTTAAATAAAGTGAGAACTGAAAATTGACCATTGGATTTTGTCCTGCAGGGACAAAAGCTCACTTTTGCTTTTGACAAAAGCCACCGAATTGAATAGTAGAGGCCAGCACTTAATAAAAATGGTTTAGAGAGAAAGGGAAACTTTTATAAGGGGAGCAAAGAAGCAGTCTGATAGCTGGAGGAAGATGCAGAATTGTGAGAGTTATGTTTTTAGGACAAGTTACACAGTGTTTTCTGATAAGAACAATTCTGAAAGACAGTAAACACCATGTTTCAGGTAAGAGATGAATTTCTAAAGAGATAACCTTGTTCAGAAGAGAGGGAATAGCAACCAATGAGCAAATACAGTTATTGGTCTTTATAATATTAGCTATATATTGGAAGCAAAAATTATTCTTTATCAACATAGAATTTCCTAAAGTGATGAATGGTTGTCATTTTCATACTGATCTCTAGTTAAATGTATTGGTCCTCAAATATGTCAAAAGAACAGCTCATGTCTTTAAAATCTTGTAGAATGAGTTCCTCATTATTCTAAGTTACATTGAGTATACATGTAATAATGGCATTTCATTTGAATATTGTAAGTGGAGATACCTATATGCAGAAGGGAAATGTAATTTGTGTGTTGAAGTATAATTAACAACTAGAGGAGCAGTCAATTTGGTTAGTAAATCAGAAGTAAATTGGTAGTCACCAGACTTGCAAATTCTATCTGGAGTTTTCTTCATTGGGGTTGTACAGATTCAGATGTTGAATTGATTTAGTTAGCTTAGTTTTATAGCAGACAGAATTAAATTTTATTCTTAACCTTTGTTTGTCATCAGAGTACTAATGGGAAAAAGAAAAATGTTTAAAGGGAAAAAGAAAAGCAAATCTGGTAGGTCACTTTATTGTGAGAAACCAATCAATATTCTATTTTCAGAACATCTCATAGATTTCATTTTTAGGGCTTTATGATATTTCAATATGTACCAGAGAAGATATCTAATTGCAAAGTAAATCCTTTGTAATAAACACATTTCCCTTTAGTAATATGCCTTTATACAGGTTGCTCAATGGCTGCTTTTAATAATTAGCAGATATAGGTTGGTGCTGTGGTATATCACGTAAAGTTGCTGCCTGTAATGCCAGCATCCCACTGGGCACTGGTTCGAGTCCCAGATGCTCCACTTCCTATCCAGCTAGCTCTCTGCTATGGCCTGGGAAAGCAGTAGAAGATGGCCCAAGTCCTTGGGCCCCTGAACCCTCTTGGGAGATGTGGAGAAAGCTCCTGGATCCTGGCTTTGGGTCGGCTCAGCTCCTGCCATTGTGGCCATTGGAGCGTGAACCAGCGCTCTCTCTCTCTGCCTCTGCCTCTCTGTAACTCTTTCAAGTAGATAAGTAAATCTTTATTTAAAAAAAAAGAATTAGCAGATATAAAATATGCTCTCCTGTCCCCATTTGCCACCCCTTCCACTATCCCTTCTTTTTTTGTTTGACTCTGCACCCATATTCATGTTGAAAGATACAGAACTACTATTGTCCCAAGAAGGAGCTATCACAGAAGGACACAGTACCTCATCAGCCCATACTTTGTATTTAATAGCAAAATCACTGACTGCATTGAAATTTGGTACGTTGACATTAGACATTTTACCTTAATTTGGCAGAAAATTTGGTACAGATGGAGGCTTTTATGCTGGTTGAGGGAGAGAGAGAGAGAGAAAAGAAATGAGAGAGTGAGAGAGGGACATTAGAGCAGGAATGAAGAAGAATGAAGGGTAGTAAATATTAATAGATGCTTCTTTTTAAAAGTTTTTTTTTTTTTTTTTTTTTTTTGCAAAGCAGAGTGACAGAGATAGAAAGAGACAAGGAGAAAGAGATCTTCCATCTACTGGTTCACTTCCCAAATGGCTGTGACAGTTGTGTCTGGGCCAGATGGAAGCCAGGAGCCAAGAGCCAGGAACTGCATCTAGTCTTCCACATGGGTGCAGGGGTCCAAGCACTTGGACCAACTTCACTGCTTTCCCCACATGCATTAGCAGGGAGGTGAATCAGAAGTGGAGCATCCGGGACTCAAACAAGGGTTCCCATATGGTATGTGGTATTGCAGGTGGTGGGTCATTTATTGTTTGAGTGTCTTCCTTAAGTTGGTGCAGTATTTTTCCTCTATTCATTCAGTTTTTAACATATCAGATTTTTGCTGAAGTTATAAAAATTACTTACATGGATTAAGGGACAGTCAAGCGCTGGCAACAGTTTAAAATTGACATTAGACATTTTATTTTAAAAATCAATATCTATTTCTCATCATGATAGTATTCCTCAGAACTCTGCTTTCTGGTTGCCTAATGTTCACCCTCATTTGGCATGCTTTCTACAGATGTTTCTCATTCTGAATCCTTTCCATGTTTTCCTTCATTATTCAGACACTGAGTGTGTCTAAATTAATTTTGCATTTTCATTTGGATATGTGATGTCATGTAAACATGCCAATTATATGTAGCTTGCCCTCTATATCTGCAGGTTTCCACATCATTGTTTCTGTAATGATCATGATATAGTTTTTCCTTGTCATTAATCCCTAAATAACACAATAAAACAAGTATTTACCTATCATTTTCATTTTTTAGGTGTTGCAAGTAATGTAAAGATGACAGAGTATAGAAAAATGTACAGGAAAGTATACAGGAAAATAGGTTCTATGCAAATATTACACCATTTTTTCAAGAGACTTGAGCAACTGTGGATTTTGGAATAGAGGTGTCCTTGAACCAAGCCACTATGAATACAAATGATTATATCTATTTTTCTAAAAGATTAAAGTTCAATAAATATTGTAAATTTAGTTTGTGGATTTTCAGATAGTATGAATTGAAGTATTATGACTTATCAGTCAATGAACTTTTGTTATATTTGACATCAACCAAGTACTAGCTATAATACAATTATTTAATTTTAAAGAATGATTTCACTTTACTTTTGTTTTAAAAGGTGTAGGTAACAGGAAGACTATCTTATATGTTCATTTAAATGTTTTCATTTTCATTACTTTTTTTCCATTTATTTAAATTATGAAGCACAGAATGCTAATGCCAGCTTTTTGTATCTGCTATTAGATTAGCTTAGAAAGTCTGGTAGTTAGGCTGGCGCCATGGCTCAATAGGCTAATCCTCCGCCTGCAGCGCCGGCACACCAGGTTCTAGTCCCAGTTGGGGTGCTGGTTCTGTCCTGGTCGCTCCTCTTCCTGTCCAGCTTTCTGCTGTGGCCCAGGAGTGCTGTGGAAGATGGCCCAAGTCCTTGGGCCCTGCACCCACGTTGGAGACCAGGAGAAGCACCAGGCTCCTGGCTTCGGATCAGCGCCACGCGCTGGCCGCAGCGGCCATTGGGGGGTGAACCAATGGAAAAGGAAGACCTTTCTCTCTGTCTCTCTCTCTCACTGTCCACTCTGCCTGTCAAAAAAAAAAAAAAAAAAAAAAAAGGTCTGGTAATCTATCTACAAAAATTTTCCTTCAAAACTCAAGAACGCACCATATCTTTGGAGAATGCTTCCCTACCTAATAACTATAAATCACAACATCCTGTGTGTTTAGTATTTTCTAATAATCCTTTTCTCTTTAAATTATGTCTGGAAATTTAGCTCTTATCTATGATACAATTTTTATTTCTATAAATTAAGTGGCATGCCTTATAACATCTGCCTAAGAATAAAAACTTTAGTTTGGGAAGATAATTCTTTCTCTTTTTGGAGGTATAATTTACACAGAGTGTAGAGCTCTGTTCTTATTTAATGAACTTGACACATGCAAATATTCATATAACCCATGGCCCTGCTCCTATGATTATATATAGTCCATCATGCCAACTAATTTGCTTATGTATCCCTCATTCCAGAGGCATCTACTATTCTCATTTCTATCTTCATGCATTAGTATTTTCTTTATTAGAACTTCACAGGCACTGACTTAGACAAGTACAGTATGTACCTTCTCCTAATCTGCATAATGTGTTTCCAGACTCGCTCCCTTTATAACATGTAACAGTAATTTGCTCCGTTTTATTGTTTCGGAGTATTCCATCACACAACTATATCGCAATTTGTGCATTCTCCCATTAATATTAATTTGGGTTTTCAGTTTTGGCCTATTCAGAACATAACTCCATTGAATGTTTGGTACAAGCCATTTGGGGATATAAGTTTTCAGTTATCTAAGATATCCTAGATATATCTAGAAAGATATTGCTGCATCGTAGTATGGATATAAGTTTAAATGCATAAGAAACAATTAGTTTATAAAATGGTTACCATTTCACATTTCTACAAGGACTGCAGTACTTTAAATAGCAACCCTTTTGCTTATGTGTTGGTATCTTAATACAGTTTCAATTTACCTTTTTTGATTGATTAATGCTGGGGATTTTCATGTGCTTATTGGCCATTTTCATTTATTTTTGTTTCATATATTCATGGTTATTTAGACACCTTTTTCATAAAATATGCTCAAGTCTTTGATCATTTTGCTGTCATTTGAGTTTCTTCTTCTTACAGACCTGTATGTGTTTCTGTATTGTCCAGAGACTAGCCCATCTCTGGATGGGTGTTCTGCAAGCAATTTATCACATATAGTGGGTTATCTTTTACTGTTAATATGTCTTTTAGTTAATACCTTTTATTTATGTCTTCATTTTCATTTAATTCAAAAGGAAGACACACACAATGAGAGAGAGAGAGGGAGGGAGAGAGAGAGAGAGAGAAGAGAGAGATCCAACTGTCCAACTGCTCATTCACTCCCTGTATCCCCACACAGCCACAGCTGGGACAGGCTACATTTGTGCCTTGAACTCTATTAGAATCTTCCAGGAAGGCTGTAGGGACCCAGGTATTTGAGCCATTACCTACTGCCTGCCGGATACACATTAGCAGCAAACTGGATGAGAAGTATTATAGCCAGGACTCAAACCAGGCACTATAATATGTAATGTGGATACCCTGAAGAGCAACCTAAGTCATTTCATCAAATGCCCCTGAGTGTGTTTTTTGGATAAGATAATTTTAATGTACTTAAAGTTATCATTCTGTTATTTGATCGTTAGCTCTTATTTGTCTTTTTTTGAGAATTTTTATGGGTGTGAAGAACTCCTATGTCTTAACCTAATTTTTTTTACTTGTTTTTACTTTTTATCTAGATCTGCAATCCATTTGGAATTTATTCACTTTTTGTATAATGTGATGTACTCATCAACTGTGTTTTCCATAGAGATATCCAATTGTTCCAGCCCAATTCATTGAAAGATTGTTCTTTTCCTTTCACACTTAATGAACTCTTTGTGATAAATTAAGTGACAATATATGTGTGGACCTGTTTCTGACACCTCCTCCCTGTCCAATTGGTCATGACTTTTATTATAATACTGTTTTTAATCACTATAGCTTTATAATAGATCTTGTTACCTAACTGTGTAAGCCCTTCATACACCATATTCTTCTCTGGCAAATTGCCTCGAGGATACTTATTTTTTTATTTCTTTATGCGTTTTCAGAATTATCCTTTAAATGTATATAAAACAAAACAGAACAGAAACCTGTTAAGCCCCTCATTTTGATGGGCTTAAAACTAGAGATTGTGGCCAGCGCTGTGGTGCAGCGGATTAACACCCTGGCCTGAAGCACCGACATCCCATATGGGCGCTGGTTCTAGTCCCATCTGCTCCACTTCTGATCCAGCTCTCTGCTATGGCCTGGGAAAGCAGTAGAAGATAGCCCAATTCCTTGGACCCCTGCACCCATGTGGGAGACCCAGAAGAATCTCCTGACTCCTGGCTTCAGATCGGCGCAGCTCCAGCTGTTGCAGTGAATTGGGGAGTGAACCATTGGATGGAAGACCTCACTTCCTCTGCCTCTCTTCTCTCTGTGTAACTGACTTTCAAATAAAATAAATAAAAATCCTTTTAAAAAACTAGAGATTAATTTGGAAAATATTGATAGCTTTATTGTACTGACTCCCAAACAAAAATTGGAATCAGCTAACTATAGTCCCAATAATGTGGTGTAATAGCAACTCAAAAATTTAATTAGAGGTTTTCACAGAAAACCAGCTGGTTTATTAGGGAGGCTATGGTAGTTGGAGGGGCTGATCACAACAGGAGTCTGTTGCAGACTCTTCATACTCCCAAAACTAGTCCATAATGCATTCATTCGCATTGGAGCAGTAGGTGGACCAGGTAAGACCTTGTCATGGTGATGGCAAAATTGTAAGAGAGCAAGACCATTTATTTTTTTTTTATTTAAAAGCAGGGTTACAGAGGCAGAGAGAGAGAGAGAGAAAGATCTCCCATCCACTGATTGACTCCCTAAATGGCCACAATGGCCAGAGCTGGGCTGACATGATGCCAGGAGCCAGGAGCTTCTTCCAGGTTTTCCATGTTGGCATGGAGCCCAAGGACTTGGGTCATCTTCTACTGCTTTCCCAGGTCATAGCAGAGAGCTGAATCAGAAGAAGAGCAGCTAGAACTTGAACTGGCACCCATATGGGATGTCAACAGTGTAGGCAGCGGATTTACCCACTATACCAAACAGTGACACCACGACCATTTATTAACATCCATACTGACCAAGGTTTGTCATTTATTAAACCCAAATTCTAGGCTGTGAAGCATATTCTGCCTTTAGTGGGAGTACTTCAAAAATACCTATGGAAAGACTTGAGATCAGGTTGGTTTGGGTAATTGGGCCTTGTTGAAAAAATGAATCATTTTGAAGACTAACAAATGGTTTGTCCCAGTGGGATTTCATATCATCAAAGCTGCATTATATTATTAGGATTGTATCTAAGAACTTTGAATCTGTTCTCTTTGTTAATATCCCATTAACATGAGAATTGATAGGGATTGTGTTGTAATAACTAGACATTTGCTGTGACCTTGAGAATCTAATGTATTAATAAGTTCCTTTAAATAAAAAAGAATTTAAAAAAAAACACCTGCAATATCCTTAGTGGACCAAATGTTTCAACCTTTTTTTTAGTCTTCCCTAGTTCTCTGAAGTTGTGTTTATAGAGGAATAGTTCACAATGCCTCAGCTCTGCTCCACTTTATCACGACTCCTAAAATAGATAGAGTACATGTACCAAAGTTCCCGTTCTGCTAGCTAGCCCTCTTTTCTTAGGTAGAGTCAAAACAAGTCATTAGGGTAAGACAAAAATCAGATCTTCCAGGCTTTCTCCTTCCCTTGCCTATGTTTTATTTGATTTCAATTCATTCACAAGACCTCCTCCTTTAAAATACTCGTCCTCATTCAAGTATGTATGCAAAGATACTAAAGATATCATGGCAGCATTATTTATAACAGTCAAAATATTGACTGGGATATAAACTCTTATAACACAAAATATAGCATTTAAAAGCAACAAATATTATCTATATGTATGAACATGTCAAAAATGTCAAAACTCAGGACCAACACTGAGGTGTAGAAGGTAAAGCTGCCACCTGCAGTGCCAGCATCTGGTGTTGACACTGTTTGAGTCCCGGCTGCGCTTCTTCTAATCTAACTCCCTATTCATATGCCTTGAAATAGCAGTGGAAGATGGACCATGTGCTTGGACCCCTGCCATGTGAGAAGCTCCTGGCTCCTGGTCTCAGATCAGCTCAGCTCTGGTTGTTGCGGTCATTTAGGGAGTGAACCAGCAGATGGAAGATCTTACTCTTTCTATTTTGCTCTATAACTCTGCTTTCAAATAAATAAATCTTTTTTTAAAAAATTGTTAAAACTGTAATGCTGAATAAAATAAAAATTAATGGAAATGTGTCATTTTTACACAGTGAAAAAATATGAACAATCTTATATATGGGGCCAGTGCCGTAGCTCACTTGATTAATCCTCCTCCTTCTTTGCTGCATCCCATATGGACGCCGGGTTCTAGTCCCAGTTGCTCCTCTTCCAGTCCAGCTCTCTGCTGTGGCCTGGGAAAGCAGTGGAGGATGGCCCAAGTGCTTGGGCCCTGCACCTGCATGGGAGACCAGGAGGAGGCACCTGGCTCCTGGCTATGGATCAGCGTAGTGCCGACCGTAGCAGCCAATTGGGGAGTGAACCAACGGAAGGCACACTTCTCTGTCTGTCTCTCTCTCTCACTTTCTGTAACTCTACCTGTCAAATAAAAAAAAAAAAAACAAAACACTTATATATGAACGTAAAACAGAAAGGCACATGTGTGAACTACATCTGTTGACATCAGAGATCTGTCCAAGCATAGGAAGCATGGAGCTAAAGGATGGAGTCCTAGAGCATTAGCTGTTTCCTTAATATTTTAGTTTTTAAGTAATGTAGCTAAGAAGTAAATAACACAAAGTGTTAACATCTCTTTAATCATGGAGGTCAGTAGATACATGAGTATTTTTCATATTATTTTTCTCTAAGATTTGTAATATTGAATTATTAGAATCTTGAAAAGTAAGCATTAAGCAATGACTTTATAATTTTGTTTGGCTTCCTTATGTCAATTTCTCACTAACAGACGAACAAACATATACCCTGAGATGATCACCTACCCTGTGATTAAATATCTTTAACTTGGAGCTCGTTTTACAGTCAAAAGGTGGTAATGAGCTGAGAATTCTCATGGAAAGTGGATTAGTGATAGCATTAAAAACCTTCAGCTATCTGGCCTTTTTCAGAATACCACAGCTATTGCAAGTACTACTTTGCATAGGACATTAATATACCTTTGACTTATCAATGAGTTTGTTTTTATTGTTGGATTCACTGAATTACTTTGTTTCAATATTTGCCTGTCAAATTTACCCAGTTACATCCTGTATAAATAGATCTGAGACTTGAGTTTTCAGTGAATACTGGTAAATCTTTTCATGCATAGAGCAAAGTTACTGTTTTAAGCTAATATTATCTGTCATCCAGCTCTCTGGATAGAGGTATCTAACTGGTATCATGGCAGTTACTAGAGCTGCCTTGCTAAACAATTAGGATCTCTTTGTCTTTTGGTGCATTAAACTAAAATTGAAAAAAAAAATACATAAAAATTTTAAAAAAATAAAATAAAATTGAAGTGGTTATATAGAAAGCCTTTGGAAATTTTTTGAAACAAATGTATAGGTAAATTAATAAATGGAGTAAAATGCCTTCTGAATTATTAATCCAGAATGTTATTTAGATTGTATATTATTTATTGTAACCTGTTATTTTGAAACATTAAATGAATTTTATTATCATAGCATCACATATGATATAAAGTTAGAACTGTAGTGAATATTTTATATTTTATCTTATTTGTTTAACAATCTGATTTATAGATTCTTGAACTCTATTTTAATGTCAACTTTTTTTTTTTTTGACAGGCAGAGTGGACAGTGAGAGAGAGAGAGACAGAGAGAAAGGTCTTCCTTTGCCGTTGGTTCACCCTCCAATGGCCGCCACGGCCAGCGCACCGCGCTGATCCGAAGCCAGGAGCAAGGTGCTTATCCTGGTCTCCCAAGTGGGTGCAGGACCCAAGCAGTTGGGCCATCCTCCACTGCCTTCCCGGGCCACAGCAGAGAGCTGGACTGGAAGAGGAGCAACCGGGACAGAATCCGGGGCCCCAACCGGGACTAAAACCCTGGGTGCCGGCACCGCAGGCGGAGGAGTAGCCAAGTGAGCCACAGCGCCGGCCTAATGTCAACTTTTCTATTGATTGACTAGATTGTCTAAAATATAACTTAACTAGTCATTTTCCAACTTTTAATTTTCTTTTTACATCATGAGTAGTTTTATTTATAAATATAATTTTATTTATCAGTATAGAATTCAAGATTTTCTATATAAGCAAAACTTTCACAATACCTGAGTCATATGCATTCTAGTGTCCTAGTGCTGAATTACAATAGTCCTAACATGTTTTAGGATACATGTATCCCTTTGATGCGTCCTCAAACTAGGACAGTGAACACATTTTCTTGATGATTTCACTTGATTGCTAATGTAGCCATCTACTGTTTTGTGTAGATTGAAAATTCTGTTCTGCTTTTAAATTTTTCTCTCTCTTCTGCCTTTGTTAGTTGCTTGTTGTCACTTTTGATATAACTATTATTAACTATTCAGGGCACCCTTCCCCCCCCCCTTCTGTTTGCTTCTAATTTACTTTGGATTGAAGGAACAGACAGAAAACTCTTATTACAGTTGTGCATTGGAAAGTGTCCATATGCCACTGATAGTTGAAAACCTAAGTAAATATCATAATATATTTGTTCAGTTCATATTTTTTAAAAACAGTTTATTTTTATTTATTTGAAAAAGCAGAGTGACAGAAAGAGCAAGAGCAAGAGAGTGCAAGAGAAATCATCTACTAAGTGGCTCACTCTTCCAGGCCAAATAAAGGAGCCTGGAGCTCCATGCAGGTCTCCCACCTGAGTCGCAGGGACTCAAATACTTGAACCATCACCTGCTGCTCCCCATGATACACATTACTGAAGATGCAGAACAGAAGTGAAGTAGCCAGACACTCTGATATGGGATGTGGGTACTCCAAGTGATAACATAATTAGATACACCATAATCCTTGCCACTCAGTTTACCTTTTTGACTCTCATAGTCAGAAATCACTCTAAAAGGCCCTGAAGATGTGTATTTTATGTACAGATAGAGGTTTTTATTTTTTTTTATTTTGCAAAGTTCCTTGACTCAGTTTTACCCTTCATAACCGTTGTACATCTATCTACCTGTAGTAGGCATAGCTAAACTGTAACATTCCTACTGTTAACACAATGTCTTTATAGGAAAATTAATCAAATATCTATTTGATAGGGCTTTTGGTGGGATGGATATTAGACACCAGTTTATTGTTCTTGCATAGTCATAAGCCATGCAAGTCCCAAGGACATCCATGATGCAGTATGAGTGTAAAAATATGCTTTCAAAATTGAGCAGAGCCCACATTTGATGACTTTTTTCAGTTCTCGTCTTGACATTTCTAAAACATAAATTATCAGCAACATAAATAATTTAGTCACTTATAGTAATGCTACTGAGTTGATCACATCAATATATATTAATACACTTGAAGGGTTTAAAGCAAAGTTTATGTCATTTGATCCCTTCTACTCCCAGAAATGTTCTATAAAATAAATTCTGACATAAAAGAATAAAACCTTCTTTCAATAATATGTTCTCATAGATTTTATTTTTCACAGAGGGATAGAATTCATTTAAATATACATAAGTAGATAATGTTTAATTAAAATATGTTAAGTAGGAGTTATTAAAGTATGTTAAAACAGTAATGGGAGCTTTGTAGTAACATGACAATCCTAAGTTAAATCTGCAATTTATGCAGTTTAATCTTCTCTCCTGCTAGGCTATTCATTGTCATTGGAAGCATCTGACTTCCAGTTACAGCCTTTGCATTTTCCATGAGATCCTTATTATTCTATGGTGGTAGCTGTTTGGTACCCCCAAAAACATGAACTTCAAATGGTATTATATTCCAACTAACATCTGAGGCAATTTTATCACTCACCTAACTTTCTTAATATTAACCAGAATTTTTGAACAAGCTAGACATGCTTCACAATTCAAGCACAAATAAAGGCAAAAGTGTTAGACTTCCAGTGCAGTGACATAATAAATTAAGCCTCCACCTGCAGCACTGGTATCCCATATGGGCTCCTGTTTGTGTCCCAGCTGCTTCACTTCCAATACAGCTCTCTGCTGATGGCCTGGGAAAGCACAGGAGGACAGCCCAAGTGCAGGGGCCCCTGCACCCACGTGGGAAACCCAGAAGAAGTTCCTGACTCCTGGAATCAGCCCAACTCTGGCCATTGTGGCCATCTGGGAAGTGAACCAGCAGATGAAGACCTCTCTCTCTCTCTCTCTCTCTCTGTCTCTCAAATAAATAAATAAAATATTTTTTAAAAAAGTGTTAAACTTATACCCCCAGAAAATAAAATTTATTTTAATTGGCTTATATCCATGAATAACATAAAGAAATTAAAAGAGACACTTGTAAATATTCCCAATAGTATCAATATCCCTTCCTAAAAATATTATCAACAATAAAGAATATGTGGTAAATTTCCCAAAGTTGTCTTTGTGATTTTTCCTTCTTAAGAAAAATGAGGACAGGCAGGCAATGTTTATTAATGAACTGCAAGTACATAAGAACAAAGTCTTGCTGATCTTTCAATTAGAGTTATGTAGGCCTGATGTTACTAAACAGTACCTCATAAGCATGATAAATAGGTAAGAAAATAATAATTAGAATCCTGCTTCTAATGAATGTGCTTTAAGAACAAATATTGCAAATCTGAAAATAATGCATACAAATATGTTTGCTGTAATAACCTTTGACCAGTGCTGGAAGTGGAGTGAGACAAGGATGGTGGGAGGAACCAGGTTAGGAAACTGATAGACACCAACTTTTTGCTAAGTTAGAACCCTACTAAACTTTTGGATTTGTATGGATTAGCCAAAGTACAGAGAAATTAACAAGTAATAACACAAGTAGCACAAGCCTCCCCTATCCCACCTACTTCACAGAGAATACTTGGTACATGAGATTTATGTGCACAAAGACAGACACTTCGTGCCACTACATCCTCTATCCACATAAATACTAATGTTATGATATGGAGATTTTCCCTGCTACCACCCGTGTTAATGGGCTCCTTGATTGTATCTAGTCTTGGGAAGAGAATACCATTTCCCCTGTACTCCATCAGGCTTCCATTGAGGTATAAATTACTTTTTGAGGAATAACATCTAAGGAGTGCTCAAACAAATGGATATTCTTTTGTTTTCCTTTTTTTAATTTAGTAAATATAAATTTCCAAAGTACAATTTATGGATTACAATGGCTCCCCCCCCATAATTTCCCTCCCACTCGCACCCCTCCCATCTCCTGTTCCCTCTCCCATTCCATTCACATCAATATTCATTTTCAATTCTCTTTATATATAGAAGATCGATTTAGTATATATTATGTAAAGATTTCATCAGTTTGCACCCACACAGAAACACAAAGTATAAAATACTGTTTCAATACTAGTTATAGCATTACTTCACAATGTACAGCACATTAAGGACAGAGACCCCACATGAGGAGTAAGTAGACAGTGACTCCTGTTGCTGACTTAACAATTTGACACTCTTATTTATGGCGTCAGTAATCTCTCTAGGCTCTAGTCATGAGTTGCCAAGGCTATGGAAGGCTTTTGAGTTCGCCAACTTCAATCTTATTCCGACAGAGTCATAGTCAAAGTGGAAGTTCTCTCCTCCCTTCAGAAAAAGGTACCTCCTTCTTTGATGGCCCCATTCTTTCCACTGGGATCTCACTCGCAGAGATCTTTCATTTAGGTCTTCTTCTTTTTTTTTTTTTTTTTTTGACAGAATGTCTTGGATTTCCATGCCTAAAGTACTCTCATGGGCTCTTCAGCCAGATCAGAATGCCTTAACGGCTGATTCTGAGGCCAGAGTGCTGTTTAGGACATCTGCCATTCTATGAGTCTACTGTGTATCCTGCTTCCCATGCTGGATCGTTCTCTCCCTTTTTGATTCTATCAGTTAGTATTAGTAGACACTAGTTTTGCTTGTGTGATCCCTTTGACTCTAAGACCTATCAATGTGATCAATTGTGAACTGAAGTTGATCACTTGGACTAGTGAGATGGCATTGGTACATACCACCTTGATGGAATTGAATTGGAATCCCCTGGCACGTTTCTAACTCACCATTTGGGGCAAGTCCGATTGAGCATGTCCCAAATTGTACATCTCCTGCATCTCTTATTCCCACTCTTATATTTAACAGAGATCACTTTTCAGTTAAATTTAAACACCTAAGAATAAATGTGTGTTAATTACAGAGTTCAACCAATAGTACTAGAACAAAATGGATATTCTAAAAGTAATTGAGTTAAAGTTTTCTCGTGTCTGTGTGTCTGTGTTTTCATCAAACTTCTGGCCTTCCTGCCTCTAGACATTTTGTTACCTGTGGAAAATAATGTCCATGTAATGCAGTCAATTAGTAATGAAATCACTTAGATGATACATTTTCTGTCCTTACATTCAATTAGAGCACTATCAGATTAATGAACTGTATTTTTGCAATATGTTTTTAAAAAAGTCTATTCTTTGGACTTTCAGTGGAAAGATTTCCCATTCAGAAAACTCCAAGCTCACCAAAACCACTGCTACAAAGATTTCACTAAAGATAGAATGGCATTTTCTGAATTCAATCAATTTATATTACCAGTAAATATACATTCACACAAAATATTTATATTCTTTGTGTACTATATAGATATATGCAGCTTGCATATTTGTATATTGTGCAAATTTATAAATATTTTATATAAATATACAAAACAATTAAGTATAAAGAAAGCATTAAGATCGTGTCACTATCCAACAAGAGCACAAGGTCACCACCTCCAACATTTACTCAAAAACAGCCTAATGTAGCACAAAGAAAAATGGTATTTTCTGCTCAAGATTGTAGATTATCAAGGAGCCTACAAACATGGAGACAGCAGGGAAAGCATGGATGTAATCACATTATATGAAAGGTCCTGCTTAGAAGGTTCCTCAGGGGACAGAAGAGGATTCTTATGAGATAAAACTTTTCCAGGAGAAGACTCACTTTGAAACGCCAATTCCATAACAATGTCTTTGAATATCACACACTGAAGAAGGTTTTGCTTAGAATTAAGTTTTTTAAAATCAAAAGGGTTGCAGTTTAGATTCTTTTCACATTCTTCCATGCCATATTCTGAAATCCTGACAAAATTACTTTTGAAATGAGATAATTTTCAAAGTAAAGATTGTTAAAACTTCTCATCAAATATGCAGGCAACAAGTCAATGGCATAGTGTTTAAACAATCATTCTTTTAATCTAAAGAATTATATTTTATTAAAGAACTTGAATTTTGTTCCAATAAATGAAGAAAATAGGGTTAAAGTAACCATTTGTTGAATAGATTTTGAAAACAATTTTCCAAAAGGAAAACTTTCCAAAATATAATGATACCTGTCAGCAAGATGAAATCATGTGTAGAGTTAGTGGAATAGCAGAAATATGTCTTGAAAGTTTTTCTGCTCTTCATATACAAATTGATTTATTTACCATTCATTTATTTGCATTAGTTAGTAAAGTTACTCATTCTCTGATTAGTGTGGTATCTAAAATTTTAAGAAAAAATCTATACATATTCTGATTGTATCAAATGTCTATATTTTGGAATAATTTCTACTAACTCCACAACTGAAAACAAAACATTATAATGCTCTTATGCAGATACATTTTTTTACTTAAAAAAAGAAATAGTAATCCATAAGCTGTACTTTGGAAATTTATATTCATTAAATAAAAGTTTAATAAATGAAAAAAAAAAAAGAAATAGAAAGATTGCGAACAATATTGAGGGTTTTATTAAAAATGACTATGAGCAGCATACAGATATTCACAGAAGATATTAATTACAGAGTACAGAAAGGGAAAGATAAATAAAACACAAGAAGGAAAGTTCTGAAATAAAAACAGATAAAGCCGATTAATATGTGTCTGAATGTTTGAAATGTACCTCAAATCATTTTCAAATAATTGAAATTATTCTATAAATCTCAAATTAAAATCTGTGCTTTTTCTTTTTAAAATTGATTACAATTCCCTTAGCCAGTTTTCACTCATCAGCAGCCACTACGGATCATCAGAAGAATGCCTAAAACTAAATCAGAAATGGTGTCTCTCTGGTGCACGGGACATCATGATCCTTGCACCAGCCATGTCAGCATTAAACATGAAAGCCTGGAGAAGCCATGGTTCTCCCAGGAATAATTAAAGAGTAAATAATTGCTTTCAAAATTTAGTGAAAAGAAGTAAGATCTCGGCAAGCAGCAGCAGTAGCCGAAGCTGGAAGAATTCAGAGATCTTCAAATAGACTCAGAACTCATGAGTGGTTAGCTAAAGTTATGAGAATTAATGAATCAGCACAATTACAAGAAATATGAGTTCATTTGTAAGGAAATGTTAACAGAAAGAATAGACAATGTTGTAGAGGAATAATGTATCATAGAAGGTGAGGGAAACCAGCAACACTTTAAAGCACTAAAAAAGGAGGATTATAGTTTGTTGAGAAAAATTTTGTCTTGAATCCAGAATAATGCCCCAGCCCCACTGTCCTCACTGTCCTGATTATCTCCACTCCTGTTTTTTTGTTTGTTTGTTTGTTTGTTTGTTTTTATTTTCATGAAATAATTTCTTCCTGCCTCTAAATTCTGGAAGTTGGGATTTGATTGCTCACCGTGGAGCAGTTGTCCATCGAAATAATATTGTGATGTAAAATCCCTTGAGTTAACCCAAGAGAAAGCTCTTCTTGCAGACAAACAAAATAATTAAGCAACTGAAGCCTACAAACTCAAATGTAAGCTCCATGTTTTAAAAAAGAAATTTGCTATGGAAACCAGATTTTGCCTTGCTCTTGCTCAAAGAAAATACGAATGCACCTAAATGTCACATCATTTCAGAAGGAGCTATTGAGAAAATTAAGAATCCCATTTTAAGACGGTGCCATGTCCCGGTCGAGGCGCCGGATTCTGTCCCGGTTGCCCCTCTTCCAGGCCAGCTCTCTGCTATGGCCAGGGAGTGCAGTGGAGGATGGCCCAAGTGCTTGGGCCCTGCACCCCATGGGAGACCAGGAGAAGCACCTGGCTCCTGCCTTCGGATCAGCGCGGTGCACCGGCTGCAGCGCGCCTACCGCGGTGGCCATTGGAGGGTGAACCAATGGCAAAAGGAAGACTTTTCTCTCTGTCTCTCTCTCTCTCACTGTCTACTCTGCCTGTCAAAAAAAAAAAAAAAAAAAAAAAAAAAAAGAATCCCATTTTAGCCACCTCCAGTTTCACATCACAAAAGAGTGCCACACAAGAGAAGCTATGGCCATAAAGGAAATTTTGGATCTGCTTTGAAGCAACAAATTTGTGATTATTTTGCAAATAGATAGCAGTAATCATTCTTTGACTCATCCAAGAGTTGTGACCCACTCATTTCCAAACTTTAAGCTTATTTATGTTTATCATCATCAAGGTGCTAGATGCTTTCTCAGGTCAAGACCCTAACCTTATTTGTTATACTGCCAACATTTATAATTATGTCTGGTGTATTAGTGATAACTCAGGAAATTTTATGGATGAATGAACTGGAATCTGAACATCCCTCTAGTTATTTTGTGCAGTTATTGTCTTCATTGGGGCTTCCCTAACCACTCTACCATAGGTACCTCATCCCTATGGAATCTTAAGTGTGTGTTTTATTCTAATTATTTCATTATGCTTCTATTTTCTACTAACTAAATAGTTTGATTCTTAAGGAAAACAATAACCATTTAAATTGTTCTTGGTTATTAGCTTATTGAATGAAACCCTAATTGAAAATGTTTAGTAAATTCTACAACTTTTGTCCAAAATGTCTCTCTTTTTTAAAAAGATTGATTTATTTGAAAGTCAGAGCTACAAAGAGGGAGAGACAGGAAGCACATCTTCCATTTGCTGGTTCACTCCTCAGATGGTCCCAATGGACAGGGCTGGGTCAGTCCAAAGCCAGAAGCTACGAACTTCATCCAGGTCTCCCAGATGTGTGTTAGGGGCCCAAACACTTGGATGATCTTCCACTGTATTTCCCAGCCATTAGAAGGGAGCTGGCTCAAAGGTGGAACAGATGGAACAGGAACCAGTGCTGATACAGTATCCCAGAGTCACAGGTGATGTGGTTGTACCATTATGCCACAAAGCTGGCTCCTGTCCAACATTTCTTATCCTCGCCATGCTAAGCAGAATGAAATGATGGCCTAAATCACTTAGTTAACAGTTCCATGTCTGTCTTCTTGGCTAATTTTTCATCTGCTTGAGGATGGCTATTTTACAGGCTGCTTTGTTGATTATAAGGAGCAAACCCAAACTAGAAAAATTTTCAGGGAAAAAAAAGAATGTATTAAGTCTACTAAAACATTTCACATGGTCCAAAGATAACAAATGAGACAACTTTGGGTATAACTATAATGAAGCCCACTAATACCTAGAGAAAGGAAATGAATTTATCTTATCCTAGATCCTCTTTGAATGTCCTCAATCCTCTACATTCCCCTTTTCCAGTTCTTATATAAAATTGGCTCTGTACATCTCTGCAACTGTAAATCTTATGATCCCAGTAATACAAAATGTAAGGTACTGTGATTCACCTAGTATCCAGCCCAAAATCCCCAAGATAAGGATTCAATGGCTCCCCTCCATTATATTGTCCAGTTAATATGCTATGGACTACAGACATGACTGTTTCTCCAGAAGATTTTCCTCAGAAGCAGGGAACATTACTGAGTGAGACACATAGAACGAGAGAAAAAAATCAAATACAATCATTCCTTAACCATTCTTTCCATAGAGCCCAATATATTGTATCACAAAGCTGGCATTCATCAAAAACCATGGTCTAAAAGAGCAATCTTCCTTGTCTCTGAATCATTTCAGTTTTTAATATCTGACTTATAATTTTAACATGTTAAATTACTCCTTTTCTAAATGACATAAGATTTTATAATATAGAATCACATGTTTCTATTAGTTTCTAAAATATGTTTACAGCAAAATAATTTCAGATAAGTCCATAGAAATTAATCAACAATGTTTATATTGATCTCTAAATTTTAAAAGGAGACTTTAAAAATTAAAACTAACATCAAAAATATCCACAAACCCATTAGAAGTTCACCACATTTAATGTTATTCCATTTATCGTCAAGAACTGATTTCTTGTTTGCTATCAATAAAATGAAAATGCTGTACTATACTGCTTCAAATGAATAAAAACGCTAGAATTTCTCATTTTAACTGTCTGCATATACCCATATATGTGTAGAGTAACTGAACTGATATTTCTCTCTGGCCTGAATTTTAGAAGGAATAAAGGATGACTCAAAATAAACCACACAGGAGGGGAAAAAAAATGGGACTTCTATGAGAAAGGAAATGCATGATGAAATTCGCAGTAGCTGAACAGCTGAAGGAAGTGAAAGACATGCTGAGGTGGCAAAATCGATCTCTGGCACAGTCCATGCGTTTTTGTTTTTTTTGTTTTTTGTTTTTTGTTTTTTTTTTGTCCTTGCCTTTTTTACTTATTAATTGATTCTGACTCACCTCCCATCTGAAATGGCAAGGAAGCAAGTTTTCTATTGCTTTCACAAACTAAAATTTCACTGGGTGGAGGAGGAAAATATTTTGACCTTGAATTTAAATTAGTTCTGAAGCATAAAAATCACAGCCATGCAAACACAAAGGGAAGTATTCAGCACTTCCTCCCCTACACATAATGACTTTACTTCCTATTTCACTTAGAAAATAAAAGCAACCAGAAGATATCCAAAAACACACACCAAAATAAGTAAGCAAATTTCATGTGGACTAATGATCTAAATTTTAATGTTAAATTTACAAACTCATAGGGAGAATAGATATACAAGTATGAATGTTTTTGTGATCTTACAATATGGATGATTTCATAGCACTGATAAAGTATAAACACCAAATTAAATGTTTTGGTATAAATGATCACATTAAAATTAATGATTTCTGTGTGTTTAATGAAAGACCATGAGAAAAAAATAAAGAATTGAGAAACATAAGAAATGTTTCTAGTGCTTTCTGGTAAGGAATTATAATATGTAGGAAACTTATTATTCATCATTAGGAAAATACAGCTATAAAAATGGAGAAGTACAGTTGGAACCTATAATTTTGTAAAAATTGGAATATAAACTTGACTGAAGTAAAAGTTGCTGTATTTCTCAGCACAGTAAATGTTCAGTATTCAGTGATATTAAATATTCAAATATTTTACAACTCAGTAGTTCTGTCTTTGGATGTACACCTTAAAGAATTGCTGGAGCCCGCACTGTGGCTCAGTGGGTTAAGCCACTGCCTGCAGTGCTAGCATCCCATATGGGCATCAGTCCAAGTCCCACTTCCCATCCAGCCCCACTTCCCATCCAGCTCCCTTCTAAAACACCTGTTAAAGCAGCAGAGGTTGGCCCATGTCCTTGGGCCCCTGCACACACTTGGGAGATCTGGATGAATGTCCTGGCTCCTGGTTTTGGCCTGGCCCAGCCCCTGTCTTTGCAGCCATTTGGGAAGTGAACCAGCGGATGGAAGAAAACTCTCTCTGTCTCTTCCTCTCTCTTTGTAACTCTGCCTTTCAAATAAATAAATAAAACTTAAAAAAATACAAGTATTGCTCACATGTTTCTTCTAATAAACATCATCATAAATATTTATAGCATTTTTTGCAACTTAAATAATTGTTAGTGGAATTAAGCCCATATATCTATCACTGAGGAATGAATATGTGTGTGTGGTGGAAGGACATAGTACTCAGAAATAATACAACATATATGTCTTTAAAATGTTAGAGTTAGTGATAAACTGGAAAATTATAAAAGAGGGGTTTTTATGAACAGGTAGGCTGCCTGAATGAAGGAGTATGATCAATTCAGTTCTGGACCCCTAAAGTCTTAAAGCAAAAACCATCTGAGTTTGTATTTTCTGACTCATAGTTTCAAATATCTTCTCAGTCCTTATAGATTCTGAGACACCACAAGCTATCTTCAAACCAGTGATTGCCATCATTGGTAAAATTGAAATAGATGTCATATGATATTATGAAATTTTCCACTTCAAAAAGTTAAAAAAAAATTGTGTACTGTTGTTTCCATTTTTATTCAATTATCAAAATAACACAGTCATTAAATTTGATTAACTGGGAACATTACATAAGGAATTAGTGAAACATGTCCAAGAATGGAAAAGAGTTACTTTAAATGCCCTGGTAACTTATTTTAATGGTATTCTGTTTGAAAATTATCCAAAATAACAGTAAGCATAAAAAAAATAAAAACCAACAACTCATGTTGAATTCAAAATATAAAATACTCTGGACATAATACAAGAACTGGAGGCATGAATGCATGAATAAATATGAATAGAGATTTTGTATTAAAAAGACAAAATAAACACTGCATCGTTAGAGCTGATAGAAAACAGTCATTACCACAATAAGTTTACCTAAACTTCTGTTTTTCATTCTATAGGTAGTATAAGAATTGAGAGCTGTATGAAACAAACAAAAATAAATAAAACATTAAGAAAACAAAAACACCTTCCCAAGGAAAGCAGAAATCTCATCAGTGTGGTTTATTAGAGTCTGTAGAAATATTATGTTTGCTGAATTTTTTTTCTTTTTAAGGAAAGAGCCAGTGGAAAAATAAGGGTAAATGTTAGCAGTAAATTTTTCAAATATAAGGCAGTGTGCCAGAATAAATCCAAACTGTCAATATCTGTCATATATATATATATATATATATATATATATATATATGATGTGTGTTAAGGCATCCATATCAAATAATTGTGTGAAGTAAAGCTTAATATGTCAGTAACTTTGATTTCTTTTTGATGTTTCATTAAATTGAAGTCCATTCACTTGAAATGTATGAAAATTTTTATAGGAATTGGAATGAAAAGTACAACTTCTTGTTTTTTTTTTTTGTTTTGTTTTTTTTTTTTTTTTGACAGGTAGAGTTATAGACAGTGAGAGAGAAACAGAGAGAAAGGTCTTCCTTCCGTTGGTTCACACCCCTAATGGCTACTATGGCCAGCGCTGCACCAATCTGAAGCCAAGAGCCGGGTACTTCCTCCTGGTCTCCCATGCAGGTGCAGGGACCCAAGCACTTGGGCCATCCTCTGCTGCCCTCCTGGGCCACAGCAGAGAGCTGGACTGGAAGAGGAGCAATCGGGACTAGTACCCAGTGCCCCAACCGGGACTAGAACCTGGGGTGCCGGCGCCACAAGCGGAAGTTTAGCCAAGCGAACCATGGCACCAGCACAACTTCTTAGCACATCATTTTAATAAGCTGTGCGAATAATTTTTTAAAATTAAGATAGTATATGAAATGAATGAGACAAATGTTTAGGTACACATAAATATTTCACTTATTTTACTTATATGTAAAATTATTATATTCTAAATGTATAATATGTTCATAAGTGGTAACTTCAAAACTTCTTGGAAAATACAATTTAAGAAACATGCAAAAGAATTGAAGTTCATTTATAGCTTTTAAATAATGCACATATTTTAAATTTTTATTTATTTGAGAGACTGTCAGAAAGAGAGAAAACTCCTATCTACTGGTTCATTCCCCAAGTATTTGCAAGTCAGCAGCCCGGAAGGAAATCCAGGTTTCCCACATAACAGGCGGGAACCCAATTACTTGAGGCATCATCACTAAATCTCAGGATCTGAATTACCAGGAAGCTGCAGTCAGGAGTTGGAACTAGGAATTGAGCCCAGGTACTCCAAAAGGGGATATGAGTATCTTAACCTCCAAGCTAAATGCCAGCTCCACATATTATGCATATTCCATGACTTTTTTTGAAGACTGTCATATGTGTGGATTTCAAAGTTTTTGGTACCTTTTCATTCCATCTATCAACAAATATTTGAGGTATTCTTTTATATTTGTTAAAGTACATGCTCTGAAGTTTAAATTATTTGTAGAATTTAAGTCAATATATTAACTTGGTGGAGTCTTAACTGAAAGGAAAGCATTTGGGATTTGAAATTAAAGGACCTCCCATCCAGTCCCAACTCTGCCATTTCTGTATATCTTTAAGTAAATTAAATTTTCTGAGACTCAATTTCTTCCTCTATATAATAGAAATAATAACTACCTCAAAGATTTGTGGGAAGTGAATGCAGCATGAAACTGTTTTTTTTTCCCTACATGTGACATTCAATGTTAGATACTTGTCCTTTATTGAATAATTATCCAAAATGTTAAAACCTATATGATCTTTGTTAATTAAGAAATTCATGTTACTAGATAAGACTTATCTGCTTATTATCCATGTTCCTTGGGACTCTAAGGCCTCACATGCAAAATCTTTCATATCACTTCTCCACTTTTGTCGTGGACTGAATGTTTCCCCTAAAATTCCTACGCTGAAGCCTTAATCCCTAATGCGATGCCATTTGGAGGTGGAGCCCTGGGGAGGTAATTAAAATTAGGCAGAGTCATGAAAATAGGACCACAAGGAAGAGATTAATGTTCATCCAAGAAGAGAAAGAGAGACCAGAGCTCACCCTCTGTGTCATATGAGGACACAGCAAGAAGATGGACACATGCAAGCTAGGAAAGATCCCTCACCAGGAATCAAATCGGCCACACCTTGACCTCAGACTTCTCAGTCTGCAGAATTGTGGGAAATAAATGTCTATCACTAAAGTCATCTGGTGTGTTGTACTGGCTGAGCAGATTGTTGCATCCTGCAGCCCTTATTTTCCCCCACTTTTTCCTATCTCAGATAATGTTTTGAACGCATCCAATCCATAAGCAAAAAACTGTGAAGCTATTTCTTACACTTATTATATCTTTTTTTTTTTTTTTGACAGGCAGAGTGGACAGTGAGAGAGAGAGACAGAGAGAAAGGTCTTCCTTTTTGCTGTTGGTTCACCCTCCAATGGGTGCGGCCAGCGCACCGCTCTAATCCGAAGGTAGGAGCCAGGTGCTTATCTTGGTCTCCCATGGGGTGCAGGGCCCAAGCACTTGGGCCATCCTCCATTGCACTCCTGGGCCACAGCAGAAAGCTGGCCTGAAAGAGGGGCAACCGGGACAGAATCCAGTGTCCCGACCGGGACTAGAACCCGGTGTACCAGTGCCACAAGGTGGAGGATTAGCCTATTGAGCCACGGCGCCGGCCTTACACTTATTATATCTTAAATAAAAGGGTTTTCTCAGTCTCAATGTGGTGTTCATTTCTTCTGTTAAATTTCTTTTTTTTTTTTTTTGGTATTATGAGCTTTTTTTTTTAATTTTTTTTTATTTTTTTTTAACTTTTATTTAATGAATATAAATTTCCAGTATACAGCTTATGGACTACAATGGCTTCCCCTTCCCATAATTTCCCTCCCAACCGCAACCCTCCCCTCTCCCGCTCCCTCTCCCTTTCCATTCACATCAAGATTCATTTTCAATTCTATTTATATACAGATCAATTTAGTATAAATACTTCAACAGTTTGCACCCACATAGAAACACAAAGTGAAGCATACTGTTTGAGTACTAGTTATAGGATTAAATCAAAATGTACAGTACATTAAGGACAGAGATCCCACATCAGGAGCAAGCGCACAGTGGCTCCTGTTGTTGACCCAACAAATTGACACTCTAGTTTATGGCGCCAGTAACCACCCTAGGCTGTCGTCATGAGTTGCCAAGGCTATGGAAGCCTTCCAAGTTCCCCGACTCTGATCATATTTAGACAAGGTCATAAAAGACAGAGTGAGGATAGTAACCAATGATCCTAAGAGTGGCCTTAACCAGGTCTGAACAATTATACAGCATTAAGTGGGGAAGAGGACCATCAGTACACACAGGTTGGGAGTAGAGCCATTGGTGGTAGAGTAGAGGTTATGATTACAAAGGAATGAGGCCCAAGTGCACTAGACAGGGCCTAGAACAAAGGACAGAGTCATTATTAGAGGAGCTAAGAAAGGTGCTGTCTAAGCTACAATTAAGTTTTCTGATTGAGAGGCAAATAGAACCTGATAGAAGGGGCTTGATAATAATCTGGTGGGCTTTAGGCCTTGTAAATTCAGAGGCCCAGACCTATCTATCTCTTCACATGGGGTACATCCTAAGGGAGGTGTGAACCTCCTAGGGGAAGGCACTCTGTTGACTTTCATTACTTGGCTGGCCTGGGAGGAGAGCTGGCCAGGTAAAGGCAGGTGGCATCTCTAACAAGAAATTTACAGTTCTGCCTGCAATGTTGCTGACCCTACTTGACCATACCCTCAGCTGCAGTGGTCACTTTGGAAGTTGGGCTGAGTGAAGGGCTTTTCAGCTTGGAGCCAATAAGACCTGTGGCTCTGACCTGGGCATCCTTCGATTCCAGGGCAGGTCCATTTCCAGTGATCCAACTCTTGGCAGAGCTGCCAGGGCTCTTCGCAAGCTGACTTCTGCTGAAGCCCAGGCTTACCACATTGAAAGCCACTGCAGTGGACTGGCCTGTTGGGTCTCCTTGAGGGCAGATCACTGTACAGATCAGCCATTAATAGGCCTGCCACCCATTGCTTCTGATGCCTAGCTTTCTTTTCCTCCTGGTTTGTGTTAAAGCAGACCAGACGATGCAAGTCAAGGGAGTGCCCGTGTCCCATCTCTAATCTTTGGTGGCCTGAACTACAAGTCTATAGTCACAGGCATGTTCTGTAGTAGTTTTTCTAAGGTAGACAATGCCCATGAGGAAAATTATATTCTCACTTTAACACTTTCTTTCCCTTTGGTCTGAAAGGGAGGGTTTTTTTTTTCTACTTACTGTATACTTCGCTGATGGCGATGTGAATCTAGCTATGAGATTATTAGTTAAGTTCTTATTTTGGCTATGCTATTACACAAAATTGTTAGCCATCTCTTATAAGGTCTAAAGATTAAATTGTGCATCCTACAGATTCCTTCTTAATATAATTAGTTCCCTACTTTGAAGAGAATAGAGAAGTGAAAGAACAAGTTGGGCTTAGAATAGAGAAATGAGGGAGCAAGTCCTAGATCACTTGCTGACAATAGCAATATTACATGAATACTTAGCAAACCGTTTCAACCCTTAGATAAGAACTTAACAAAACATTTACCGGAAGGTCCAATGCCTTCTATAAATTTTAAGAATCCTGTATTTGAAAACACGTCTTAAATATCTAACATGGTGTAGTTTGTTTAACCAGTAAACTTAAGCACAACCATATAAAATGTTTTTAGTTTCTTTCTACCAACAAGTTTAAAACATATGATACACAGGTTCAGGTCATACAAATTAAAATGTATCTTTGATTGATTTTAGCAGCTTAAATTTATGGACAATCTTATCTAAAAGCCATTTAAAATAAAACTCTTAATACAATTTCCCCATGTGGACATACAATATGTACGCACATATAACATAGCATAATAGACCAATACCAAAATCCAAAATATCTGGTTGACATTTCTCCTGTTAAATTTCTTTCCAATCGTTTGTTGATTCTCTCCCAGCCCCTCTTCTCTTTAATCCAAGCTACTGTCTCACTCATGAGGACAGCTACATTGGCATTCTTTCACTTAGGGCAGTTTTCACTTGTTCTGGTCATTACAACCAGAATTAATTCAATGGTTTCTCATTGTCTGAGGGATTGGGAGAGGGTATTGTAACCCCAGAGTGCTAAGAATAAAGATGAAACTCCTTGTCTCATCACTGCAATGTTTGTCCCTCACAAATTTTCTACTCTCACATCCTCCTTCCTCTTATGACTCCATTGTAGCTAAACTGAACTTCATCCTGCCTTTTTGTTTAATGTATTTCTTCCAGGCACAGATCCTTAATGTAATTTAGTTTTTCTACTCAAAAATTACAACCCTTCATCTTTAGGATTTCAAGCACCATAGTTCCCTGTTTGCAGCATTTTTCAAAATAACAATTTTACATTTCATTTTTTTTGTAGAATTTTTTTAACTTTAACCCTACAAGCTAGAAGGGAATGGCGAGACATAGCCCAGGTACTAAGAGAGAAAAACTGCCAGCCCAGAATATTATATCCTGCAAAGCTCTCATTTGTGAATGAAGGTGAAACTAAGACTTTTCATAGCAAACAGAAACTGAAAGAATATGTTGCCACTCGTCCAGCCCTGCAAAAGATGCTTAAAGATGTGTTACACACAGAAACACAGAAACATGGTCACCAATATGAAAGAAGGTAAAGGAAGGAAACCTCACAGCAAAAGATCACAGGAAGCTCAATTTCTCTTTGACATAGAATTAAACTCTGACGCTCTGTTAAAGCAATGTGTTAAAGTAATCTATTATGTTCTCTTGATGTCTGTTAAACTCTAATTGTTCAAAACCAGCTGAATTTTGATTAAGAGCTATGGGTTATTTAAATATGTGCTTATTTTCAAAGATTTGAATAATCACCTTGAAACAATGATCAAATTTGGTCTATGTTATGTCATGATTTTAAGGAATCTTATTTCAACCAGATATATTGGATTTTGAGCCTTCTTGGCATTCTTGACAGGCATTCAAAAAATCAAAGTTTCAAACAATCTGGACTCTAAAATTTCCAGTAAATCCTGGACTTCGGTTTTTCCAGTTTGGGCCCAACTGAAAAAATCGAAGGACCTATGTCTCTCATCTTATAGAGATACCAACTAATCAGGCTATTTGGATTATATTAGAAGGACTGTCAAGATGTGATGTGGTACCAAACTTTAAGTTTTTATAATGGAAAATGCTATTAATACAAATGTTTGAGAATTAAAAAGTCTAATGATTTTGAGTTACTAGACATGATAGTTATCTTAATGAGAAAGCCCCAGAAGCCTAAAGGGTTAAATGCTTGTAAAATCCTACAGGTGCTTTCAAAAATACTGTGAAGTAAGCAAGTGCCTCTTGTTGGCTGATGAGTTTATAATTTTAAACATGGCGACTTAAAGTCTTTTGTCATCCACAGTTATATATGATTTGCTGCTCATAAAACTAAAGCATTGTTGGTTCTGTGTTTAGCTGTCCTCCTATAGGTTCCTATGGACTTTTTCCAGCCACTTCTATTGTATTCAGTACTTTGAGATGGCTCTGTAAACAGATAAAGCCAATAATGTATTAACAGTACCAACTGAGAGAAAGTATGGTTAACTGAGGTTACTAAAAACAAAAAGCAATTCAAATCAATTGGCAATCTACAAAAAGAGTTAAAGATTTTAAAAGCTATTATTAAAATTGCTATATTGGTCTATTATGCTATGTTATATGTGTGTACATATTGTATGTCCACATGGGGAAATTGTATTAAGAGTTTTATTTTAAATGGCTTATAGATAAGATTGTCCATAAATTTAAGCTGCTAAAATCAATCAAAGATACATTTTAATTTGTGTGACCTGAATCTGTGTATCATATGTTTTAAACTTGTTGGTAGAAAGAAACCAAAAACATTTTATATGGTTGTGCTTAAGTTTACTGGTTAAACAAACTACACCATGTTAGATATTTAAGAGGTGTTTTCAAATACATGATTCTTAAAATTTATAGAAGGCATTGGACCTTCCGGTAAATGTTTTCTTAAGTTGTTATCTAATGGTTGAAACGGTTTGCTAAGTATTCATGTGATATTGCTATTGTCAGCAAGCGATCTAGGACTTGCTCCCTCATTTCTCTATTCGAAGCCCAACTTGTTCTTTCAGTTCTCTATTCTCTTCAAGGTAGGAAACTAATTCTATTATGAAGGAATCTGTAGGACGCACAATTTAATCTTTAGACCTTATAAAAGAGATGGCTAACATTTTTCTGTAATAGCATAGCCAAAATAAGAGCTTAAATAATAATCTCATAGCTAGATTCGCTTCGCCATCAGCGAAGTATACAGTAAGTAGAAAACACCTCCCTTTCAGACCAAAGGGAAAGAAAGTTTCAAAGTGAGAATACATTTCATTTTTTTAAAGATGTATTTATTTATACGAAAGTCAGAGTTCCAGAGAGGCAGAGAAACAAGTAAGAGATCTTCTACCTGCTGCTTCACTTGCCAAATAGCTGCAGTCCAACAGTCCAGCACTCAGGACTGGGCCAGACCCAAGCCAGGATCCTGGAGCTTCACTGGGATCTCCCATGAGGGTGTAGCAGCCCAAGGACTTGGGACATCTGCTGCTGCTTTCCCAGGCCATAGCAGAGAGTTAGATCAGAAGTGGAGCTGCCAGGACTTGGAATGTCACCCATATGGGATTTACACTTTAAATGAAATAGAATATGATCTAGAAAGACACAAACCACTAAAGTTCTCTTAAGAAGAAATATGTAATTATTCCATCAAAGAAAAGTTCACGCCCATATAAGAGCAAATTCAGATAAAAACATTATATGAAATAACAACAAGGATGCAATATGTTTCATGAACATAGGTTTGTTTCAGAAAACTATTTATGTCCTTAATTCCTAAGGATAACTTTATCACATAAAGTATTCTTGGTAGGCAATTTGGTTCCTTCAGGACTCTGCTGAGAAATCCAATGATAGGAGATGGCACTGTGGCATAGCAGGTAAAGCCGCCTTCTGCAGCGCTGGTATCCCATATGAGCACTGGAGTCCCTACTACTTCACTTCTGATCCAGCTCTCTGCTATGGCCTGGGAAAGCAGTAGAAGATGACCCAAGTCCTTGGGCTCCTGCACCTACACGGGAGATCCAGAAGAAATTCCTGGCCCCTTGCATCAGATGGGCCCAGCTCAGACAGTTGCCGCCATTTGGGGAGTGAACCATTGGATGGCAGACTTCCCTCTCTCTGACTCTGCCTCTCTGTAACTCTGCCTTTTAAATAAATAATATTTTTTTAAAGAAACCCATTGATAGCCTTATGAAGATTCCTTTGTATGAAGGCACTTTAAAAACTTGCTGAAATAGAGTTAAAAGATAAGTTTACTTTATTGCAAAACAGTTTTTAAATCTATGCATACAAGACAACATCCAAAAGTTCAAGGAACATGCATATTATAGAAAAAAGATACGTCGATTTCAAAATTTTTACACTGAAATGAATTTATCTTTGATTTTACTTTTCCACAAATGTTTCAAAGTTAGTTCATATGTGACAAATCATTTTTGTCTTGCTACTTTCAAACTTGTTTTCCAATAATTTTGACATTTTGATTACAGTGTTTCTCAGTAAGGATCTCTTGTTCATCTTTTCAAAAAATTTCCTCATTCCACGGCTCTGTTGTGATACTTTCCTGATAATTATTTAACTTATTTCTAATCTGATCATTTTTATTTCTTTTCTTCGGCTATTTTTGAAATTGATTTGTTCTCTTTTTTTTCTGCTTCCTTGAGATGTTTCCTTAGGCTATTTATTTGAGATCTTTCTAAATTTTGAAATTTTTATTTATTTTTATTTTATTTGAAAGGCAGAGAGATATAAGGAGGCAGAGAGAAAGAGAACAAGAGAGAGAAAAAGACAGAGAGAGATCTTCTAACCACTGGTTCACTTCCAAATGCTTGCAACGACCAGGCTTGGATCAGACTGAAACAAGGAACTCAAAACTCCAACCAGGGATCCCAAGGATGGCAAGGATTCAAATACCTGGGCCATGTCTACTGCCTCCTGGGATGTATTAGCAGGAATTTGGGTCAGAAGTGGAGGAATCTTGGCTGGAACTCAGACATTCCAATGTGATGACTTAAACACTGCTCCAAATGCCTGCCTCTGGCCTTTCTTTCTTTCTTTCTTTCTTTCTTTCTTTCTTTCTTTCTTTCTTTCTTTCTTTTTCTTTTTTAACATAGGACCTTATTGTTTTAAACTTCCCTGTTATCTTGCTTTTGGTACACTGTATTACCATTTTCATTCACTTCAAGAAACTTTTATATTTCTCTTTTTATTTCTTCAATAACTCATTACTCTTTCAAAGGCATGAATTCTTTCTCTGTGTATTTGTTCAATTCCTAATATTTCCTTTGTTGTTTAGTTTTATTCCATTGTTGATAGGCATTTAGGTTGATTCCAGGTCTTAGCTATTGTGAATTGAGCAGCAATAAACATTAATGTGCAGACAGCTTTTTTGTTTGCCAGTTTAATTTCCTTCGGGTAAATTCCAAGGAGTGGGACAGCTGGGTTGAATGGTAGGATTATATTCAGGTTTCTGAGGAATCTCCAAACTGACTTCCATAGTGGCTTTACCAGTTTGCATTCCCACCAACAGATGTTAGTGTCTCTCCCTCCCCTTCCCTCCCCCGCATCCTCCCCAGCATCTGTTGTTGGTGGATTTCTGAATGTGAGCCATTCTCACCAGGGTGAGGTGGAACCTCATTGTGATTTTGATTTACATTTCCCTGATGGCTAGTGATCTTGGAACATTTTTTCATGTGTCTGTTGGCCATTTGGATTTCCTCTTTTGAAAAATGTCTATTGAGGTCCTTGGCCCATCTCATAAGTGGGTTGTTTGTTTTGATGTTGTGGAGTTTCTTGATCTCTTTGTACATTCTGGTTATTAACCCTTTATCTCTTGCATAGTTTGCAAATATTTTTCCCATTCTGTCGGTTGCCTATTCACTTTCCTGACTGTTTCTTTTGCAGTACAGAAACTTCTCAATTTGGTGCAATCCCAATAGTTAATTTTGGCTTAGACTGCCTGTGCCTCCAGGGTGTTTTCAGAGGAAGTCCTTGCCAGTGCCAAAATCTTGCAGGGTTTCACCAATGTTCTCTATAAATTTGTTAGTGTTGGGTCGTAGATTTAGGTCTTTAATACAAGTTGAGTGGATTTTTCTTTTTTTTCTTTTTTTTTCTTTCTTTTTTTTTTTTTTTTTTTGACAGGCAGAGTGGACAGTGAGAGAGAGACAGAGAGAAAGGTCTTCCTTTTGCCGTTGTTTCACCCTCCAATGGCCGCAGCGGTAGGCACGCTGTGGCCGGCGCACCGCGCTGATCCGATGGCAGGAGCCAGGTGCTTCTCCTGGTCTCCCATGCGGGTGCAGGTCCCAAGCACTTGGGCCATCCTCCACTGCACTCCCTGGCCACAGCAGAGAGCTGGCCTGGAAGAGGGGCAACCGGGACAGGATCGGTTGTGTAAGGTGTAAGGTAGGGATCTTGCTTCATGCTTCTGCACGTGGAAATCCAGTTTCCCAGCATCATTTATTGAATAGACTGTCCTTGATCAAATATAAGTTGGCTGTAGATGTTTGGGTTGATTTCTGGTGTTTCTATTCTGTTCATTGTTCTATCCATCTGTTTCTGTACCAGTACCATGCTGTTTTGATAACAACTGCCCTGTAGTATGTCCTGAAATCAGGTATTGTGATGCCTCTGGCTTTGTTTTTGTTGTACAAAATTGCTTTAGCTATTCGAGGTCTCCTGTGTCTCCATATGAATTTCAGCATCATTTTTCCCAGATCTGAGAAGAATGTCTTTGGTATCTTGATTGGTATCGCATTGAATCTATAAATTGCTTTTGACAGAATGGACATTTTGATGATGTTGATTCTTCCAATCCATAAACATGAAGGATTTTTCCATTTTTTGGTATCCTCTTCTATTTCTTTCTTTAAGATTTTGTAATTCTCATCATAGAGATCTTTAACGTCCTTAGTTAAGTTTATTCCAAGGTATTTGATTGTTTTTGTAGCTATAGTGAATGGGATTGATCTTAGAAGTTCTTTCTCAACTGTGGCATAGCCTGTGTATACAAAGGATGTTGATTTTAATGCATCGATTTTATATCCTGCTACTTTGCCAAACTCTTCGATGAGTTCCAGTAGTCTCTTAGTAGAGTTCTTTGGATCCCCTAAATAAAGAATCACGTCGTCTGCAAAGAGGGATAGTTTGACTTCTTCCTTCCCAATTTGTATCCCTTTAATTTCTTTTTCTTGCCTGATGGCTCTGGCTAAAACTTCCAGAACTATATTGAATAGCAGTGGTGAGAGTGGGCATCCCTGTCTGGTACCAGATCTCAGTGGAAATGCTTCCAACTTTTCCCCATTCAATAGGATACTGGCCGTGGGTTTTTCATAAACTGCATGATTATATTGAGGAATGTTCCTTCTATACCCATTTTGCTTAGGGTTTTCATCATGAAAGGGTGTTGAATTTTATCGAATGCTTTCTCTGCATCTATTGAGATAATCATATGGTTTTTCTTCCGCAGTTTGTTAATGTGGTGTATCACATTTATTGATTTGCGAACACTGAACCATCCCTGCATACCAGGGATAAATCCCACTTGGTCTGGGTGGATGATTTTTCTTATGTGTTGTTGTATTCTATTGGCCAGAATTTTATTGAGGATTTTTGTGTCTATGTTCATCAGGGATATTGGTCTGTAATTCTCTTTCAATGCTGCATCTTTCTCTGGCTTAGGAATTAAGGTGATGCTGGCTTCATAGAAAGAATTTGGGAGGATTCCCCCTTTTTTGATTGTTCTGAATAGTTTGAGAAGAAATGGAGTTAGTTCTTCTTTAAATGTGTGGTAGAATTCAGCAGTGAATCCATCTAGTCCTGGGCTTTTCTGTGTTGGGAGGGCCTTTATGACTGTTTCAATTTCTTTCTCAGTTATGGGGCTGTTTAGGTTTTCTATGTCTTCATGGTTCAATTTAAGTAGATTGCATGTGTCCAGGAATCTATCCATTTCTGATAGATTTCCTTGTTTGCTGGCATACAACTCTTTGTAGTAACTTCCGATGATTCTTTTTACTTCTGTGGCATCTGTAGTTACATTTCCTTTTTCATCTCTGATTTTATTGATTTGGGTCTTTTCTCTTCTTTTTTAGTTAGTTGAGCCAATGGTGTGTCAATTTTATTCATTTTTTTCAAAAAACCAGCTCTTTGCTTGGCTGATTTTTTCTAATGTTTTTTTGGATTCAATCCTGTTAATTTCTTCTCTGATTTTAATTATTTCTCTTCTCCTACTAGATTTGGGTCTGGTGCTGCAGTTTTTCTAGATCCTTGAGATGAACTCAAAGCTCATCTATTTGGTGCCTTTCCAATTTCTTGATGTAGGCACCTATTGCTATAAACTTTCCTCTCAACACTGCTTTTGCCATATCCCATAAGTTTTGATATGTTGTGTTGTTATCCTCATTTACTTCCAGAAAGTTTTTGATTTCTCTTTTGACTTCTTATATGACCCACTGTTCATTCACATGTTGATCAGTAGCCATGTGTTTGCATATGCTCTAGGGATTCCTGAGTTGCTAATTTCCACCTTCATTCTGCTGTGGTCTGAGAAGCTGCATGGTATGATTCTAATTCTTTTAAATTTGTTGAGACTTGCTTTATGGCCTAGTATGTGGTCAATCCTAGAGAAGGTTCCATGCACTGCTGAGAAGAATGTAGGATTGAAAGAAGATGTAGGATTGAAAGTTCTGTAGATATCGGTTAGATCCATTTGGGCAATAGTGTCAATTAAATCTGCTGTTTCCTTGTTGATCTTCTGTCCGGATGATCTGTCTATTTCTCAGAGTGGTGTATTGAAGTCCCCCAGTACTATTGCATTGGAATCTAAGTCTCCCTTTAAGTCCCTTAACATATCTTTTAAATAAACCGTTGCCCTGTAATTAGGTGCATATACATTTATAATAGTTACATCTTCCTGTTGAATTGAACCCTTAATTATTACATAGTGTCCCTCTTTGTCTCTCTTAACAGTTTTTGTGTTAAAGTTTATTTTGTCTGATATTAACATGGCTACACTTGCTTTTTTTTGTTTCTGTTGGCATGGAATATCTTTTTCCAACCCTTCGCTTTCAGTCTGCATGCAACTTTGTTGGAAAGATGTGTTTCTTGTAGACAGCAAATAGATGGGTTTTTTTTCCCTTAATCTATTTATCCAGTCTGTGCCTTTTAACTGGACAGATCAGGCCATTAAGGTTCAATGTGACTATTGATAAGTGGTGACTTTGCCTTGCCATTTTCCCAAAAATATTTTCTAGTATATGCTTTGAGCTTCCTATGATCTTTTACTAGTAGGTTTTCTTCCTTTACCTTCTTTCATATTGATGGCCGTGTTTCTGTGTTTCTGGGTGTAGCACATCTTTATGCATCTTTTGCAGGGCTGGATGAGTGGCAACAAATTCTTTCAATTTCTGTTTGCTATAAAAGGTCTTTATTTCACCTTCATTCACAAATGAGAGCTTTGCAGGATATAATATTCTGGGCTGGCAGTTTTTCTCTCTTAGTACCTGGGCTATGTCTCGCCATTCCCTACTAGCCTGTAAGGTTTCTGATGAGAAGTCAGCTGTGAGTCTAATTGGAAATCCTCTGAGAGTAATCTGATGTTTCTCTCTTGCACATTTTAGGATCTTTTCTTTCTGTTTCACTGTGGTGAGTTTAATTACAACATGTCATGGTGAGGATCTCTTTTGGTCATGTTTATTAGGGGTTCTATGAGCTTCCTGTACTAGGATGTCTCTGTCCTTCTCCAAACCCGGCAAGTTCTCTGCAAGTATCTCACTAAAAAGACCTTCTAATCCTTTCTCCCTCTCCATTCCTTCAGGAACTCCTAGAACCCAAATGTTAGTTTTTTTAATAGTATCCTGTAGATTCCCGACAATATTTTTTAGATTTCTAATTTCCTCTTCTTTTCTTTGTTGACTGTATACTTTCCTGTGCTCTCTCTTCTAAGTCTGATATTCTCTCTTCTGCTTCACCCATTCTGTTTTAAAGGCTCTCTAATGTGTTTGTCATTTGATCTATTGAGTTCTTCATTTCATTATGGTTTCTTAACACTATCCCAGTTTCATGTTCTACTAGTTCTTTCATTTCATTTTGATTCCTCCTTAATATTTCGTTTTCACGAGAGAGATTTTCTATCTTGTCCATTTAGGATTTCTGTAGTTCAAGAATTTGTTTGTGAGAACTTCTTAATCTTCTTATCAATTTTTTGAGATCTGCTTCTTGCATTTCTTCTATCTCATGACCTTCACAATCTTGAATTGGTGTGTCTTGTTCATTTGGGGGCATCATAGTGTCTTCCTTGTTCTTGTTACCTCGGTTTCTACGTTTGTCATTTTGTCATTTGGCATATTGGAGATATTCTTTGGTTTCTTCGCTGTGGTGTTTTTTCTTGTTATTCTATTACTCTAGATTAAGTGGACTGTCGGCTTTTGATGGATTCTTAGAGGCTGTGATGGGTGTGGCCAGAGAGTTCTCTTTGGTTCTTCAGGGTTAAGGGTATGCCAAAGGTGACTCACCCAGGTTATTCTCTCTCTTGCTCACACTCTCTCTTTCTCTCTCTCTCTCTCTCCTTTTTTTTTTGACTCAGAAGGGAAGTAATTCCGCACAACTGACTGGAATTGAGGGTTGTTGATGTATGAAATCTGGCCACTGTGGGTATTCGTCTGCTCTACCCCAGGGACCACACAAAGGGTTTATGTAGCCTTCAGTGTGGTCTCAAATTTCTCCACAGTCTCTCACCTGGTTGCCAATGTTACCGAGTTTGTGTACTCAGTGAATTCTCTTGCCCACCCTCAGATTTTCACAGTCTCAGTTCATTAGCTCCACACTTTCACTAGGTCCTAACCTCCTGTTATTTCTCCCCACCAGAGTCAGGTTTTTCTGCTTGGCTGATGGCAGGCACTGCTTTACATATGTCCAAAATGGTGCCTGCTCTTTGTCTTGCTCAGCTTTGTAAGGTGAGTGGATAGAGAGAGCCTAGTGTCCATGCCAGTTCCCATTATTTATTAGTTTTTTTTTTTTTTCTCTCCTCCAGTCAGCCTGGTGAACTTTCCCTAGTGGGGCTTCAGGCCTTGTTCCTTCTAGGCTCTTTCTGCCTTTCCCTACCAATGTCTTGGGTTACCGAGGTTTTTGTCTCACCTCCCCTTCCAGAGCTGGTGCGCAGACTCTGCGGCTGGTCTTCCAGGTTGTGGGCGTCCTTGTTCTCCCCGAAGGTTCTCTGTGTCACATCTACTAGATCTGGAAGAGTTTACTCTGCAGTTTTTTCCCTAGCCTTTTCCTGAGACTACAGTAACTCCACTTTTATTGAACTATTTTTTCCCGGACTATCAGTGTGCACCCTCACTATTCCACCATCTTGGCTCTGCCTTCACATTTAAGAGCAAAAAAGTTTTTATTTATTCTTAAATGAGTAGCTTTTGGAGAAAAAGACCCCGAAAAATCAGCTTACTCTGAAATATTTGGGGCTCTATTAAGCCATATTTATGGAGGTGCCTGTCCTATTCCTCCTTTTCCATCTTGGGGAAAAGAGGAATTTGGGGATTCTGTATCTTGTCTCAGTCCTGCAAGATCAGAGCTGGTGCTGACAGCTTCCCATTTATTTTCCCAGTCAGTGCCCTAAAGAGTCCAACATTGTGCACCTTCTCTTATCCCTGCAGACTTGTTCTGGCTTCTGTGTGTTATCTGGAAGGGAGACCGACACTCACTGTCTGCAGAAGTTCATGTACGCCCTCTTTGGAAACTCGTACGTGACATTCCAGGGGCATGTGCACAATGTGAAGGCGTGTGTCTGC